>NW_027361715.1:2672500-3272500 GCF_039654945.1 Dendrobates tinctorius | reverse complement strand
TTCAGTACAATACTGTCTACTTGGCACCTCCTTGTCACTTCTAGACCACTTGGTCTATGTATCTTCGCTAGTGACCCAAAGTTTAGGCTTATTCTTACTTTCTCCAGTTGCCAGTCTATGGTCATACCACTTAACAGAAAGGCGCACGCTTACTGCTCACATAAGCTGGTAAAGGTTCTTCAGATATTCCATGCAGTTCAGCCATACCTTCTCTGGTATCAAACACTGGCCTTATTATAGACTACTCTTTGCCTCCTACTATTGACGATGTGGCCATTTTAGTATGAAAACACACCTATGCCAATGCTGAGTTCCTTCTAGATCAAAATTTATGCTGGAATCTTCTCCTGCAAGCTAAAAGTCAGCAAAACTATCATTTTTTTCGGCATAGAGGCTTGAAATGGTCTACATTAGATGAAAAGCCTGATACAACCAGATGAAACAGTGTGCAAACAACATGGCGCACAATGTATAGTACAGCCTATTTTACTTTCCTTCAACCATATGTCAGCTTAGTATTTACATATGGGGGGAGATATAAGGCTTATCCCCTTTATAAATTTGTAAGGCGTGCTTTGATCATTAGCATTCAACATGAAAAAAATGAGATCAACAAAATGTCATTGCACTTGGGTGCTGCCGATTTTCTTTGCTTGTTTCTCATGCTTTCGGCTCATGGAGCTTTTTATCCAACCAATTCTGCACTATGGTTTTTCTCTCTGTTCATTTGCATGTACGCCAGCGAGTTTAAATGCACTCCAACCTTGGACAAGTTTCAAAGCAAGGCATAATTCCTCTGAAATAGGTCTTCTGAATGTTTTATTATGTCCTTTCTTTTTTCGTTAATCTTGGAGCCCCTTAGCCATGTCAAAGCAATCTTTTCTAATGTCACATCTTCTACACATTAGCATGAAAGCGCTTTAAAAGATGATTTGAAGGAAAATAAATGTTGAATGAGGCATTTATTAGAGAACCATTTACTCTGCATTTACATTTTGACTATATTTCTGACGTGCCCTGTTTTGAAATGCGAGCTAATTTGAAAGTCAATATTCTCCGAACAATATACAGTACAAGACTATTTACACTGAACTGGCCTCTTTGTGCATTAATTTGCTGAAATAAGATTTCATTACACTTAAGTTGATTTGTTTGCAGGATCAAGAATAAATTGTTTTTTTGCATTCATATACACTAGAATGATATTCCCTTCGGAGATTATCCAGTGTTTCTGTGTAGTTACTTCCATTAGACGGTTGTAAGTTCTCATCGGATTCAAGTGAATCATAGAATCATAGAATGGTAGAGTTGGAAGGGACCTCCTGGGCCATCTGGTCCAACCCCCTGCTCAAAAGCAGGATTCGCTAAATCATCCCAGTCAGATGTCTGTCCAGCCTCTGTTTGAAGACTTCCATTGAAGGAGAACTCACCACCTCTCGTGGCAGCCTGTTCCAATCATTGATCACTCTAACTGTCAAAAAGTTTTTTCTAATATCTAATCTGTGTCTCCTCCCATTCAGTTTCATCCCATTGCTTCTAGTCTTTCCTTGTGCAAATGAGAATAAAGATGATCCTTCTACAATGTGACAGCCCTTGAGATATTTGTAGACAGCTATTAAGTCTCCTCTCAGTCTTCTCTTCTGCAAGCTAGACATTCCCAAATCCTGCAACCTTTCCTCATAAGACAGGGTTTGCAGACCGGTCACCATTCTGGTTGCTCTTTTCTGAACTTGCTCCAGTTTGTTGATGTCTTTTTTAAAATGTGGTGCCCAAAACTGGACACAGTATTCCAGATGAGGTCTGACCAAAGAGGAGTAGAGGGCAATAATGACTTCACGTGATCTAGACTGTATGCTTCTGTTAATACATCCTAGAATTGCATTTGCCTTTTTTGCTGCTGCATCACACTGTTGACTCATATTCAGTCTGTGTTCTATTAGTATACCCAAGTCTTTTTCACATGTGCTGTTGCTTAGCCCTATTCCTCCCATTCTGTATATGCTTTTTTAATTATTATTGCCCAGATGTAGCATTTTACATTTTTCCCTGTTAAAAACCATTCTGTTAGTTGCTGCCCACTGCTCCAGTTTATTTATATCTTTTTGAATCCTCTCTCTCTCTTCTCTAGTATTAGCTATTAGTATTAGTGCTTTTGCCTGATTACAAAAATGATGGGGTGTCTAATTGTAGACATTCAAAGTTATCAGGAGAAACATCTCACTGGCTTGTCAGCGGCAAATTATACCCTGTCTATAAGTAGAAGGTTTTCTTTTCTTACACATTTAATGTATTTATAAACATATGATAATAATTTAAAGTTGACTCTCTGTTTTTTCCATTTTTAGGATGAAAGAGAAACACAACTTTAGAAACACTTTGAAGATTATATCTGGAAATTCTCTAATTAAAAAGAAATCTTGGATTTTAGTATTGACAATTTATCCCTGTGTTAGAGCACTAGTAACTAATTGATGGGGATCCGACTTCGACAGCCTCTGACACTCAGTCTTGGTGCTCCGACTTCTTTAATTTTAACCTGTTAAACAGCAACTATTACAGCAGACGGAAGCAGGATTGTATTGGCACTCAGACATGTGGGCACTTCCACTGTGTCTGCAAAACCAGTAGCAGATAATAATACTATTTCTCACCTATTCTGGTTCCAATGCTGACCGTAGCCTCACTTCTCCTGCTTGGACTAAAAAATGAAGAAAAATGCAGCACTCGTGGAATCCGTTAAAAAACCATAGTCCTTTATTGAATTAGTTGGACAAGGTCAGCCCTCATGCTGACCTTGTCCAACTAATTCAATAAAGGACTATGGTTTTTTAACGGATTCCCCGAGTGCTGCATTTTTCTTCATTTTTTGGCTTTATACTACATGTGGTGTCATGCAAGCACCGGATTAACCGTTTTGAATATCAGCCAGACACCCGGATCTCAGACATCCATATCTCCACCAGTGAGTAGACTTTGCTTGAGTGCGGTTTTGCTGTTTCTCTTTGTTTGCTGATCTCCTGCTTGGACTGTTCAGTCTTTTCTCCTATGCATCAGGTTACCACTGCAACCTGATGCGCAACTATGATACCATCTCACCAGGTTATTTAACTCAGCTCAGTTGGTGAATGTCCCCTGAGTATAATTGGCATTTTGACACTACTTTGCAAAAGTAATCTCTTCTCTGCCTCAGCTCTAATATTCCATAGTTAAAACACTGCTATATCAGTCACCACTGCCACAACTCTTTTATTCTGGTCATCATCCGTCCAACACTCCAGCATCTCTGCTACACCAGTTCGGCATCTCCTCTTTAGTTAGTTCCATACTAAAAACACCACTTCACTCTACTTTTGCTGTCCTGCATTACCAACTTCAACTATCCAGGTTGTTCAAGAAATGGGCCTTAAAGAATCCACCTCATCAGGTGAGACATACCAAATATATGCGCAGAAATAACTGTGCTCTAGGCACTTTAAACTATCAGTATCTAAGACCATAGCATCTCAGGTGCATGTCAGTGAAACATGGATCCCTCTATAAGCCCCAAATCTTTTTATTTTCTATTCCCCCTCCCAAAAAATGGTTCAAAAAGCAATATGTACCCCAAAAGGGTACCAGTAAAGCAGCAACAGACTTGGTAGTTAAGGGATTAAAGTTTGTTGATATCATTAATGAAATAATTATGCATGATATGCCTAAAATAGTCAACAATGTTTTGATCAAGTAAGAACCTAAAGTATGAAAGGAACACATTGGGCAAAAGCTATGGATAATGGATAGTCTTAGGATTCTTTGGTGTTCTGTAAATCACTGTGTCATACAGTTATTCCCTAAGTGTAACATAGTGGTTCTGCTATATCCATAATGTTCAGTCAATCTTGCTCATCTAGAAAACCTCATGTCATGTTTTTTATCTAAAAGGTGCCCTTATCTGGGTGGTTAAGAAGACTTAAGCCAATATCGAACATGTATTTCTCTCCTTTGGGCTAAAAGCTATTGTTCATATATGGCCTATGCATTTGCAGCTTTGGTGGTTTTGGCTACAAATTGCATTGCATCTGCTGTGCGAAATAATTATCAATTATTTCCACTGAAACATAGGTCCGATAATCCATCATGTTGAGTTTGTAAAAGGGTAGTGAAATGTGGATGTACTTTACTGCTCAGCCAAACCATTTTTAAAATGCTACTTAAAAAAAAAAACTAAAATGTCACATGTGTACTTCATATAGACTCTGACAAAGAAAAAGTGCCATCACCGTCGCCATCTTAGCCAGTGTGAAAATTGGTAATATGTAATGGTGTTCTGGATTTTGAACCAAATTTAAGTAGGGCCTAAGTAGTGGTTGTAACGTTTGTCAATAAATTATAATAAAAGTTAGCTAAAAGTTGGCACTTTTATACAATAAATACTTGCTTTACGTGCCGAATATTTTATACATTGCATTCATGCATTATTCAAAAATGAGTTTCAAGAGGATCAAATTTCCAAACTTAAGTTAAAAAAGAAAACACATACGAAGAAAAGTTTTTAAAAGGTTGTCACAACACATCTGCCTAGATGTACTCTAGAGCTGTTACTTTTTAATGGTGGCATCGCCACTGGAAAGACCTTTTCTAAATATGCACCCCTGGTGATTTAATAGCAGAATGTGCTCTAAAAGCAAATTAATATATTCTTAACTGACATTTTCAAGGAGGGTTTGATTCATAAACATGGACAACAGCGAAGAAAAAAAAAAGCCCAAACATCAAAGCATTTTCGTCTCCTTAGAAATCTGTGCTGGAATAAAATAAAAAAGATTTGCCTTCTAATAAACCATACTGTTCCGTGCGCTTTGAAAGCTTGGTTTCCTTTTCTATACTGTTAGAGCTACAAACATAATGAAGACCACAGGTAGAGAAAAAGACAATACCTATAGGCCAATATTTCTGATTTTCCCCTAACTTTGAAGAGCGTTACAATCTGGCCACATGCTGCGTTCAAAAGGTTTCCTTTGTTGGTTGATCGAAAGATGCCATAACATACGGCAGAAAAGCAAGCGGCGGGAATCTGCCCAATAAGAAAAGATAAAATAACACATCTAGCATTTTACTCTGTGTGTTGTATCGGCTTTCATCCGCCATCTATTTCAGAGCTCCAGACAGACGGGTGCGAGGAGAAAAAGCATATGGTGTGTAAAAAGGATATAACCCTTCCACTTCCAAAAAAACCCCCAAAAAACTGCCCTATAGACAACTCAAATATGTTTAAAAAGAAAATTTATGGAAATTTACAGATATGTAAGCATTTATATTTGATATCCCATTGGAATAATAAAGACTTATTATTGCATGTGTGATGGTAGCGACAAAGAAAAAAAGTAATATTTGGATAAAGAAAACACATGGGTTTAGACTTGCGGTATTTTTTTAAATTTTTTTTTGCATCTGGAGTTTTTGAACACTGAAATTGCTGTAAAAAACATTAGTGTTCTTAATAGTTTACAAATTCACAGATCATAATGATATTAAATGTCTACAATTTAAAACCAAAGAGGCATCTATGATCTAAGGAGTTATAGAAACTTGTGCTGGTTTTCGTAATCATCATTTTGCAGTTTATAGAACGTGATGTGTAATGTACTGTAGTTATATTTTTACTGAAATCTTCACCATTCTTGTTTTTCTTTTTTTTTTTTTGCTATTCCTATTTTTTCATGTCAAGTAAGGAAGAGTGGAAATCCATAAAACCGTAAAGTACCTCCTCAAGTTCTATTTTCAGATCAGTCATCCACATCGGAAATGACTATTTCGAGCTCTGCCGCTCATCTTCTAAGCCCATTGTAGTGGCGCTTCCGGCATCTATACTAAAATACTCCCAAATGCTTAAGGCTTCAATAGAAATGAAAGTTGGTGAGTCTGGACATTACGGTAATGGGTAATGGGGGCTTCTCAACTTTGCCCCAACGGCCAACAGGTGATGTCGGGGTATCGGAGTAGAGATTTATTAGGCTGATTGATTTTAAACACCCAAACCTTTAGTTCTCATGAGCAATAAGTGGCTTCCAGAAGAGTCTGAAATCAATTTCTTCCCTCTCACCATTCAAAACCCAAGAAAGCTCGACCACGCCAAATGATGAGTATAAGAGAGTTTGCAAAAAATCTGTCAGCCAAAAGTATGTGCATGGACATCTTTTTTTATGCCACCTGTCAACACAATTAAATTCATGTACAGAAGACATTTTCTATAAAAGACATACCTTTTCGACAGTTTAGTAACATGATAAACTATTTTTTCCTTTTTTCATCCACTATCTTTATCTAAGAACCCCTCGCTGCTGCTTCTTGTGTGCAGCATAGTGCAAACCTTCACATCCAGGAGTAATTAATTGTCTTAGTGTCACAACTTTCCTTTTGCTCTTTCTGATCTTCTTTGCCTTTGTACTGCTTTAAAGACAGCATGCTGGAACCTTTATCTATCGCCTTTTACATCTGTCCAGTGTGCAGGATACTGTCTCTCCACCGTGCCTATAGTTAAAAGGAACTAAAGCAGTCAGATGTCTGCCCCCGAGAGAAACTGAGGGCTCTCTACTCACTTAAGGGGTAAATTTAGAAATCATAGGTAGTAAGAGACACTATATTCTATTGTTCTTCGCGATAAAATAAAGCTAAAAATACATTTATTTTTTCACCCAAAAAGCTACTTATTATTTTGGCTTTTTTTCTTAAAAGACTTATAGGGTTTACAAAATTAATTACAAGATTTGTTTTCTGTTGAGTACATTTAAGGTCATACATAGACCTTATACAGTTGTGGCCAAAAGTATTGACACCCCTGCAATTCTGTCAGATAATACTCAGTTTCTTCCTGAAAATGATTGCAAACACAAATTCTTTGGTATTATTATCTTCATTTAATTTGTCTTAAATGAAAAAACACAAAAGAGAATTAAGCAAAAAGCAAAACATTGATCATTTCACACAAAACTCCAAAAATGGGCCAGACAAATGTATTGGCACCCTCAGTCTAATACTTGGTTGCACAACCTTTAGCCAAAATAACTGTGACCAACCGCTTCCGGTAATCATCAATGAGTTTCTTACAATGCTCTGCTGGAATTTTAGACCATTCTTCTTTGGCAAACTGCTCCAGGTCCCTGATATTAGAAGGGTGCCTTCACCAAACTGCCATTTTTAGATCTCTCCACAGGTGTTCTATGGGATTCAGGTCTGGACTCATTGCTGGCCACCTTAGAAGTCTCCAGTGCTTTCTCTCAAACCATTTTCTAGTGCTTTTTGAAGTGTGTTTTGGGTCATTGTCCTGCTGGAAGGCCCATGACCTCTGAGGGAGACCCAGCTTTCTCACACTGGGCCCTACATTATGCTGCAAAATTTGTTGGTAGTCTTCAGACTTCATAATGCCATGCACATGGTCAAGCAGTCCAGTGCCAGAGGCAGCAAAGCAACCCCAAAACATTAGGGAACCTCTGCCATGTTTGACTGTAGGGACCGTGTTTTTCTTTGAATGCCTCTTTTTTCTCCTGTAAACTCTATGTTGATGCCTTTGCCCAAAAAGCTCTACTTTTGTCTCATCTGACCAGAGAACATTCTTCCAAAACATTTTAGGCTTTTTCAGGTAAGTTTTGGCAAACTCCAGCCTGGCTTTTTTATGTCTCGGGGTAAGAAGTGGGGTCTTCCTGGGTCTCCTACCATACAGTTCCTTTTCATTCAGACGCCGACGGATAGTACGGGTTGACACTGTTGTACCCTCGGACTGCAGGGCAGCTTGAACTTGTTTGGATGTTAGTCGAGGTTCTTTATCCAACATCCACACAATCTTGCGTTGAAATCTCTTGTCAATTTTTCTTTTCCGTCCACATCTAGGGAGGTTAGCCACAGTGCCATGGGCTTTAAACTTCTTGATGACACTGCGCACGGTAGACACAGGAACATTCTGTTTTTTGGAGATGGACTTGTAGCATTGAGATTGCTCATGCTTCCTCACAATTTGGTTTCTCAAGTCCTCAGACAGTTCTTTGGTCTGCTTTCTTTTCTCCATGCTCAATGTGGTACACACAAGGACACAGGACAGAGTTTGAGTCAACTTTAATCCATGTCAACTGGCTGCAAGTGTGATTTAGTTATTGCCAACACCTGTTAGGTTCCACAGGTAAGTTACAGGTGCTGTTAATTTAACAAATTAGAGAAGCATCACATGATTTTTCGAACAGTGCCAATACTTTTGTCCACCCTCTTTTTTATGTTTGATGTGGAATTATATCCAATTTGGCTTTAGGTCAATTCTTTTTGTGTTTTTTCATTTAAGACAAATTAAATGAAGATAATAATATCAAAGAATTTGTGTTTGCAATCATTTTCAGGAAGAAACTGAGTATTATCTGACAAAATTGCAGGGATGTCAATACTTTTGGCCACAACAGTATACCCTAACAAAGAGAAGTAGGCATTCTTGGCCCAATCCTTTTAGCTAGTAGATAGTGGGATTTTGTACAGGACACATCAGAAATTGTTTGCAAACAGGAGCATGGAATTCATCCAAAGGTCCTTTAAAGGTAATGTGTAAACTTGAACTGTATGTTAAAGCCTTGACAGGTCTTAATAGGACTTCCACAGACAAACTCAGCACAAGCCACTCTGCTTAGTATGCCCCAGAGGAACCCTGGTACTCACTTTTTTCTACATAAAGATCTGGACTTATAATACAGTCCCCTCAATTATGTCTACAGTGAAAATCCTGGCCGGTGGAGAGAGCTGCTGAAAATACTTGACTAGCTAGTTCAAAACCGGTAAGGGCAGATATAATGCAAAATCAGGAGTCAGAGAATATATTAAAGGTCAGAAGCAGGATTGTGGAGAAGGAGACAGGCAGAGTTGTCAGGCAATTGGAGAGTACGTCAAACAAGTCAACATACAGTATATCAAACAGCCCAGGTCAGATAATTTGGAAATGCAGAAAACAAATACCATGGCCATTGCAAACTAAGGGTACCGTTACACCTAGCGACTCACCAGCGATCCCGACCAGCGATATGACGCGGTCAGGATCGCTGGTGCATCACTAGGTGGTCGCTAGTGAGCTGCCACACAGGCTGATCTCACTAGCAACATCGCTGGGGTCGGGGGTCGCTACTTACCTGTCAGACGCGGCGATCCTGCGTCCTCCCGCCCGGCTCCACGCGTCGCTCGTCGTCACAGCAGGAAGCACCGCAGGAAGTGACCGACGAGGAATTGTCCAGGAGCTTCTTGCGCGATCAGCGACAGACAGCGGGGGAGCCGGTCGGAGGTAAGTATCACATGCAGTGATATCGTTAGCAATATCGCTGCAACGTCACAAAATCGGTGACTTTACAGCGATATTGCTAGCGATATCGCAGTATGTAACGGGGGCTTAAGAACTGGCAACTCTCATTAGTATGCTGGAAGTTTAAGTAGGCTGTGGTGCTGCCCTATTGGCCACAGCAAAGAACTAATTGCTCCCGCTGAGCTGTTGGACAGCACACATCCATTCTGACTGTTTGAGTGGCACAGAGGTCCCATCCACACCAGTATCTCTGCCTGGACAGTGCTTGTGTCACTCACAATTATTGGCCATGATGACTCCTCCATCTCCACTGCCTGCAGAATTAATATGTCAGCACAGTGACAAAAGCAGGCGCTTCTAGAGCAAGTTCAGGTAGGGATGTGGTAGTACTCTACTTTTAGGAGAGGCCTCCGAACTTTTTGGTCCAGGTTTATCACAAAAATATCTATGAAATTTCTGAATAGGTTGTGGGCATTGATGTTACTAGTCAGAACCAAGGATCTCTGTTCAGGATCATAAGTTTCCAAATACTGTAAGGACCCACTCAACACGCGAGAATCAATAATTCTTTGCACTTCATAATCAGGAATTGACCTCCTGTTAAGTTCCCAATAATCACAACAGCGCCTCAATGTGCTGTCTTTCTGCCTGACACAGACAATAGGAGAGAAATTGGAAGACTTCGATTTTTTGACCCAACCTCTGTTAATTAGGTCTTGCAGATATTCTTTCACTTCTCGGTGCAATAGTTTAGGCACAGACATTTAACTTCCCGTTTACTGATGTAGTGTCTTTCAATTTGATCTTTAGGTGCAATGACAGGATACACTCTATATCAGAGTCATCATTTGAGAACGCATGACACTCTTCCCTTAACATCTGTTTTGCTACCGCAAGATCTTTGGCACTCAGTTGTCCAAGGGGTACTGGAGGTCCCCAAATTCTTGAGGCTGGTTGTGTGGATTTCTCCCCTGGCACACTTTGCTTCTTAATTCGGAAGCAGATTTCACTGCAGAAACTTGGACATGCCTCACACTGGCTGGCTGCACCTTCTTATTGGTTTCAATGTGGCCTAGCACAGTCTTAGGGTTAAATCTAACTTCATGCTTCATCATATTCATCACCAGCACTGTCATCGGGCAAAATCACCAGTAGGGATTGCAAGCACCTCACCATGGATGAGACCCTTGTGAAGTTTTGATGAGTCTCTCTGCACAGTCTCCTCTGGAGTTTTATTTGTGGTCCCACCTGAACTCCACACCTCATTCCCATCATTCTGTTTACAGGCATGATGGTTGAATGCAGGTCTGCCTGTACTTCTTTCATGTCCATTGTGTTCTGTGCTTTACTTATCCCATGAATTTTCCGCCACGACCTTGGGTATGGCTATAGATGTGGCTACCACCTCCACCACACATGTCCCTGATTTATGTCTCTTGAAAACTTCACTGATCACATTGTAACCCAGGATAAGTTCTCCAGCCACATTCTGATCACTGGTAACAAGAAAGGGTAACAATAACTCAACGGCATTGCTGTTTGTGGTGCTGAGTTGAAAAGTCATTTCCACCCAACCTATGAAAGGGATTTTGGTCTGATTGACAACTTTGCCTGGAGTTCCACAGGTCCTTAGAGTTCTTTTAGTGGAAGAAGGCAGGTGTGTAGTATATTACACCTTCTCCATTCTTCATTTTGGAGGCTCTCTTGGGTACCTGTGTTCCACAGCACTTTCACCAGGAGTCCATTTAACTTGCAATGTATGAAGCACCTGTTACCGATTAGGTTGATGAGGCTAACCTTACTGACCGAGAAATCCTCTTTTCCAAAGAATGCATAGTCTGACTTCTACACTGGGCATTAAGTAGCTGATGCCTCCGTCTCTTTTGCAGCTGTTGAAGATGGTCAAACACCTGGGGATAGTGTTGATGCTGCCATTTTATCTCAAAAGCTGTTCTGTCAACCTTCTGCCTTTTAACACCAGAAATCGTGACCCTTGACATTCATTGGCATAACGTCCTTCTTCACCATACATTAGACAATGAACACAGGTAGTACTCTGATTTAATTGCCGGCAAGCCTCACAAGCAGGATATTTTCTATTTTGGAACCCATGACAGGGCTAAAAGATCTGGACTCAGATTTGGTGCAAATTTACTTCTTCACCTCTGTCAACTCAACTTGGAGTTCTCCAATTACTTCTTCCTAGTCAGCAGCAGATGTTTTCTCTTTTGCTGGCGACTTGGGGTTCACTCTCGGGAGTGATGCTGGAGAGACTCCAGGTTGATCTTCTGACTGACAGGGGTCTCCAACATCAGCTGATTCATTTTGGTAGCGTTGGTAGCAGAGCCTTTCTTTAATTTCTGTTCACTCTCTGACTCCAAACTGGATGCATAGTTCATCTTTTCAATTAAGACTTAATCCAGAATACCTTCTAGATCTTCTAGGTACTCTTTTTATCTGAAACTTGATGTCTTTGCTGATTAATCCTGTTCCTAAAGATCTCAAAAACTTCTTCTGGACTAGTTTGGCATCAAACTTTTCCTCTGACTCTACATCATGGGATACAAACAACAGTCTGTCCTTAAGTTCAATTGCTCTGAACAAGAAACTTTGAGAAGACTCCTTGTTGTCCTTTGAGTTGTTAATGAGTCTGTGGATCAGTTCTTAAGTGCTTTCTTCTTTACAGTGCCATTATAAAATCATCTTCAGTTGTGGTAATGTCAAGTGACTTTTTTTGTTGTGGCATATTATGACATTCAGTACTGGGCTGATAGCTTTCACCACCCCTTCGACGATCTAATCTGGCTGGTAGCCTTTCTGCAATCCTGCATCAATCTGGTGCAAAAGGTTTATATAACACAGTTTCTTCTTCCGTTCCCTAAACTGTCCAAGGATCTTAAAACTCTGTTAATGTGTGTTTCCACATCCACAGCTGCTGGTTCTGCTATTGTGCTTTCAAAAGGCTGGACCCCTTTTTTGGTGTAGCAGAGATTAATTGAGGTGCTGTTCTACTGTAAGTTTCAATAACTGTGCCTCTGCTCAATTACAGACTTACTGCCTCTCAGGATTCCCTGTACGAGCCACCAAGCCACCAATGTTGCATGCACGACACTCAGGATTTGAAGGCGATACAAAGAAAACATGAGTCCTTGTTGGAATCCTGGGGACATTTTACTCAGGGCGACCATTAATTATAATTCTTCATAGTACATGGGAGGTAATGGTTTACAGGCACACAGCTATGACACAGTTCAGAGCTGAAGTTGATCACAGGGGTTTTAGCTTTTTTTTATCACGCACAATCACTTGTCTTCATGCAATGCTTCATCAACATATATGAAAGTCTCTTTACAGATTACTTCTCTTCACACACAGTGTCTTAACCTAAGCAGAACTGTACCTTGCTCATGTAGTGAGGTGGGGAGAGGGGGATGAGTCTGGTGCTGTAGCTCTCTCACTTCTATCTTGAGGTGATAAAGATGCTCCTGGCTGTCCTGACTGCTTCTATGATTACAGCAATCACTTCCCAGGAGGAACTGGTCTATACAGCTTGTCTGATTTCAGTATAACAGGAGACTCTATAGTACACGCCTAAAGCCCCCATTACACACTGTGATATCACTAGCAATATCGCTGTAAAGTCACTGATTTTGTGACGTAGCAGCGATATTGCTAGCGATATCGCTGCATGTGATACTTACCTCCGACCCGCTCCCCCGCTGGTTATCGCTGATCGCGCGAGAAGCTCCTGGACCATTCCTCGTCGGCCACTTCCTGCTGCGCTTCCTGTGGCGCAGACGAGCGACGCGTGGAGCCGGGCTGGAGGACGCAGGATCGCCGTGTCTAACAGGTAAGTAGCGACCCCCGACCCCAGCGATGTCGCTAGTGAGATCTGCCTGTGTGGCAGCTCACTAGCGACCACCTAGCGATGCACCAGCGATCCTGACCGCGTCATATCGGTGGTCGGGATCGCTGGTGAATCGCTAGGTGTAACGGTACCCTTACTCTTGGATGGCCAGGACACAATAACAACTTTCCCAGTATCCCCTGGGGTTCAGCTAACCCCTCCCTGTCTGCTATAACCATTTGAACCCCTATAGTTGCTGGATTATTCTAAATCAACAGCGCAGCTTCTATCTCTCACACACTGAACATAGAGATGCATAACGCAATTCCTTAATCCTAAATCTCTTCTTTTTCTTTGATATAATTTTGCCTAATTTTACAATAAAAACTAAGAAATAAAAAAGAATAACATTTTCTAGTCTTTACTACCCTGTGTTTGGTTGTAAGACAATTGGCTGCAGAAGAAACCTCCCCCTACTGTGAAGTCTGCCCTCCAGCCCTCTGGACCATTCCCCAGTCGAAAATAAAACCGCTCTGCCCCTGTGCTCTCTGCAGGATTTCTATTTGTTTTCAGAACATGAGTAAAATACTGCAAACACAGAAGACAAAACTAGTTCTTATTTACTTTTACTATTTATTTATAGATTTACGTTCAGATTAAATTATTGTAGACTTACTTATGTTTTTGACCCCCATTTATCAGATGTTATCAAAAAAGGAAAGCTTAACTCACCCATGCATCCAATTAAGTGGAAAACCATGTAATACCTCCAGGAACCGGGTTCACACAAGTGAAAGTCACTTTTAGTTTGACACCTAGGGTCCTCACCAAGAAAATGGCCAAAATGCAAAAATGTTCAAAAATGATCCCTGCCATACCAGACAAAGCACTCAGGTGAATGGAACTGAGCTGGATGTATACTGTGGTGTTGTGTGTCACCTATAATAATAATAATAATAATAATAATGATAATAATAATAATAATAATAATAATAATAATAATAATAATAATAAATGGGACACAACACAGCAGCTACTTCAATGTTGGATACACAGTAATGAAATATTGATGGATAATCCTAAGAATAAAACTCAATCTTTAAATGGTGTGTCACAACTTTAACACTAGAACGGTTACCGCATGTTTCATAATACCTATAACTACCATTAAGGGGCATTTTGACCTCCATTCAAAAGTACTGACTCTGGAGTAAAAATAACTTTTTTGTTACCAACAAATTAAAGAACATTTATTTTAACTTAGTAGGAACAGTGTTAAGATCAAGTGCAGCACGCATTTTCCTTTTACATGATCATAGCATGCGGTGTCCAACAGTTAACACAAACAGTACTTTCTTCCACTTTCCCAGTGCATTTTCCACAAACTGGTTTGTTACAGCTTGCGCAAGTTTTAGTTGTTTTGTTTTCGTTGCATCTTCCAACTCCACATTTTCGACGCTTGCGGATTTCTTGTCCTTTTGTTTGTGGTTCAGACATTGCGGATGATGGGCCACTTCTTCTGACTCATTTTCAGATAAATTCTGAAGACATTTCAAAATTTCATCACTTGTCAGACCCCTCTGCTTACTCATGCTTCAAATATACGTCGCAAAAAGGGACTTGTAAGATCGCAGAAGTAATAAAACGACACTGTACAAACATGCAGAGCTGTAGCTTCAGCTGTAATGTTTGCTACTGAAGTGCAGACAGAAATCGCTACAAGAGACATGGATCAAACATGTTCAGACAAGTTTAGACAAAACAAAATGCTGAATTATCCCTGATATGCAAAGATACAATTACACTCTACAACTAGGGAGAAGCACTGTGATTTTCTGTACTCTGTAATATTAGGTGACTTGCCTACTACTACTTTTATGTATGGGGTCAAATTGACCCCCTTCAGTACTTATAGGTATGAATTGTAAAATCCGGGCCCCTGAAAAAGTTACAATTCATTTATGTGTCCTAAAATATACACTTCCATGAATAAATAAAAGTCACAAAAAGTCACAACTCATTTGTTAAAATTTTAGAAATTATAGGAAAAAGAAATAGCAAAAGGGTCAAAATGACCCCTCCGGTAGTTCTAGTGTTAATCAATGTCACTTGTGTCTTTTTCCTCGTATCCTCATTGATTTCAGTGCCCCATGTAGAATATTTAAAGTGTTCCTGTTCTTTTATATAAAACCATTGAAAAAGAATGGATTTTCTGTCCTCATCTATTTATATAATTGTCTTGTAATGTTTTCATTTCCTGTTCTGTCCAGATGTCATCGTATCCCAGAATTCCAAGCGGAGGAAATTCACCGACCGCCAAATTGGGACACCTAAGTGATGAGTGTCTCAATATGGAAACTGCTGCTGGTACCAACCTATTGCGCGGTACCACCAGTGGAACACCGTCACAACCCACACACACACTTTATACGCCGTACGCATCACACACACACTCACACACACAGTCACACACTCACACATTCACACACTCGCACTGTTACGGGCTGGCAGAACGCACCAAATAATAAGAAGATGGTAATAAGGTGCGTTCGCAGCCCGGGGTCCACCATGCAGAGATGGTAACTGCTGCTCGGTAATGGTGGACACAAAATGGCAGTATCGCACTGGACACATGTGGGTTAAACACCACCCAGTGTGTAGTAGCAACACAGGCTCTGCTGCTTCACAGAGCCACGGAACCGCAGAACACAGATGCCGTACCCTGTTGACTGTCACAGGGCACAGCTGAGTCAGCGCTAGTGTACGGTCACAAGACTCTGCCCCAAGGACGCGGGGTAAGAGCCTCTCTAGACCCACTAAGCGCACGGCGTCACACCTGTGAATGCCACTGATAGACACTGGCTACTGTGGAGTGCAGACCAAGTGCACAGTGGCGAACACACAAAGCCACTACTTGGCGCTGAAGCTAGTCCCTGACTCTGCCTCCTACCTGCACTAACTGGCAAGGCTGAACCACACATGCGTACCAAGGGTAGGGGTTTCATAATGAGTCATTCATACATGCATACAACACTCACTCCACAAGGACTATACTAGCGCACGGCCGCACGATCCTTTTATGATTGCAGCCTTGCTGATGGCCCAATCTGAGCTGCTTGAGGACCTGAGCATGTGACCTTCGACCACCAATGAGTGGTTGTCTCACGGGCATGCTCAGATGGAGAAAAGCAGGACATAGTCCCAGGAGAGTCTGCTCGCCGCTGACTAATGCTGAATGCTATAGCTGAACCTGGGGCGGCAGCAGTAACCAGACGCATAGCATTAGCCTGAGCAAGACACTGGGACCGACGTCTCTGCTAAGCAGGAACCTCTGCGGCTGAAGAAGAATAGGAGACTGCAGAGGATATAGCTTGAGATTCCCCCTGTGCAGTGGTGGGAACTTGACGCATAACACACTCACACAGCCTCTTGCGTGGTACCATCAGTGGAACACCGTCGACCTGTGCCTTTGTGAATTCTGTGCAGGCGCAGTGAATCATTCGGCTGATCCCGGCAGCAGATGCGCGACGTGTCTACAGGCAGAGGAAGCCGGTCACATTAAAGGGGTTTTCCCACGAATGAAATTTCATTTTAAAAATTGTCTGCGTCTGACAGTGTACGGAGCATACCACATCTCCTGGGCAGGGGAGGAAGCAAGAGACAATACTGAAATTACAGCAGGGGATCACATTTTGTGAGGTAAAATATTTCACTGACTGTTTTTAAACAATATTTTACCTCACAAAATGTATCCTCTGTGATCTCCTGCTGTAATGTCAGTATTGTCTTTTGCTTCCTCCCCTACCCAGGAGCTGTGGTATGTTTTGTAAATGGTCAGACACAGGGGTAAGAGAGACAGAGCACAGGGAAGAGACAGCTCAAACGGGACAGCACATAAGGGGAGAACACAGCATAGGAAGGAGAGAGACAGCAGACAAGGGGGATAGCACATGGGGTAGACAGGTCAAAGAAGAGAGCACAGACAGGAGAAGTCAGCACATGGGGAAAGAGAGAGTGGAGAGGAGGGTGAGCACATGGAGGGAGAGATTCTCAACGCTGCAAAGCCTGCCCCCATCGTGACATTACCGCCCTCCCGATCCTCCATCTAGTCTCTCATAATGAGTGAAAACTGTATGTGGTGCACACACCAGTCTGATATGTCCAGGTACAGTCATAATTCTTATGCTTAGTTATGTGTCACCCTCTTTTTTTGAGTGACTGATTCCTCTTTATTAGAATTCACCCAACACTATAGGTGCTGGAACTATACCAGTCTAATATGTCCAGGCACAGTCATAATCCTCATGCTTAATCACGTGCCATCCTTTTTTTTTTTTGAGTGGCGGATTCTGCTTCATTGGAATTCACTCAGCACTATAGGTGTTGGAATTACCTTTCCAGGCATCATTTCCTTTGCAATTGTTCAATGGCTTTCAACTGCAAGTCTACCCCTCTGTTAAAGGAGTATGCCCTGAGAGGAGGTGCAGAGAGACAAAGAGTCACCCCCACTTATTGTAATCCATCTCTGTGTCTCTGCGGTTAGAGACATATTACACTTCACAACAGGCAGTGGGCAGCAAATTACACCAGAGCCAGCCAGTGACTAGAAATTTGCAGTGATTTTTCAGGATAGCAACAAAAGTTTTAATTAAAGTGATTTGCAGATTATCTATTTATTATATTACCTTTCAAAAGAGATCAAGTTATCTGAAACTAAAGCGAGAATTTAAGGTGACCATTAAGCTGCTACAGAGAAATTGAACAACGTCTGGCTCCCAGCTGAATGCTGGGATTTCCAGCAGCGGGATGCCAAATGATCAGCTTATCATCATTTTTCTAACACAAAAGCAGAGCATACAGTCAATATAAATACACTTTATTGATATACTCATCACTAGAAAATCCTAATTTTTACTAAAGTGTGTGAGAATATAAAAAAATGTAATAAAATCACAACTTTAAATTCTTGTTATCCAGACAATTACCCACATTTATAAAAAATAACAGTATCCACATGACTCTATTGTTATTAGACACACATCTTAAAAAGATCCTTTTTCGGTAAATTTTTTTTCATTCTATTAAAAACGTATATAAAATACATGTACGGAATTTGTAAGAAAATTGGTCACATACTTTCCAGCTTTAATCTAAAGGTGTTTGTTGGTGGATCCAACAATCTGATGTTTGCATGTAGCCAGAGATATTAGCTGACACTGATTAGCGCAACGTTAGCTGTTTACACAGCGTTCCATTTCACTGACATATGTTTCAAATCTCGTATGCCTCCTAATTAAGCTGTTTTCCAGATTGCTTTCCTTTCAGCCTGACAGCTCTTTTGATTTTGAAGGATCCCGGCCGCCCGAAGACTAAATTACACTTGACCTTATTAAAAGATGAAACAGACACATAAAACGATGCATGACAAAAACATTAATGCTATTAGAATATTCCAAAGTACCCGATATGCAACAATTCACTTTGAAGTCTTTGGTTCCTATAAAGGCATCCTGCAGTTTTGTGTCATCCTCTCTTGGGTCATTTCAGAGTGTGCTTATGAATATATGATATAGAGCACGTAACATCACAATCTTAGAAAAGTTCACCTAAATAATTATTTAGATTTTGGAAAATGCTAAGAAAATTGGTACAGAGTCAGAACGAGTAAGAACGAAGAGACAACAGCCTCCAGCACTTCTGAGAATGATACCGAGTCTTATAGAAACGTCAGATACAGGGCTCAATCAGACATCAGTTTGTCACATAAGAGTATTATGAGTGTTTTTCACAGACGGAATTCATATATTTTGCTGCTTGTGCAGGTTCTGTCCATTTTTTCCAGGATAGAGCATGGACCTATGATAACCTGCGGTGTTGCTCACATGTCCATGTTTTTCACTGACTGTGTGTCCTTGCAAAACTTAAGGAGACAAGTCTGTTTTTTCTCGCAGCATGGACAAAAAGTGTCAAAGCAAGTGTTCTGTCCTCACTAAATGAAGCAGACTTCATGTAGATATACAGACAGCTAAACCGCTATACCGGGGTCCAATAAGGAGACTGTAGGTTGAATCTGTGCTTTATTGAACTTGATGGTATATTGGCGTGGTGAAACTACAAGCAAACATATATATACACTGATTCAAGATGGGGTACATTGGAATACATAATGTATATACATTATAAATCAACATCTGCACTTCTAGCTGAGCAGGGGAAAACTAACTAGGCAGGCTAATATGGGACAGAAATTAGATGCAGGAAGCATGATTACATACCAGCGATGCTGTCACAATGGGAAAAGAGAAATGAGATGCTTCCAGGATGCAGGCTGAGGGAAAATGGAGAACTGGAGGTAAAATTGGGGCTGGACTAACCATAATCCTTTGCAAAGCTTACCAGAATGCCTTGCGACGGAGGGAAAAAGAGATTCAGAAAGTGAAAGTAAAATAACACAATAACACTGTGGTTATGACTCTGGTCACTAGATGGAGCCAGAAAACACGGTAAACATTAACAAGCAGATAATCTGGAATTATGAATTAAATGTCGGAGACAGAACAGCAAGTCTATGGGTCAATAAAAAACACATACAGCCCACAGACTGCATCTGTGTGCCGTGTGTGCTGTCCATATTTAACATTGCAAACAATAGGAAAAGCTTTGTAATTTATTTATCCATCCATAAAAAACACAGATGACTGATGATAAAAACAGACCAAGCACTGGTGACACACTGATGGTAAAAACTGACACACGGGCTGTACACTGATGACACACTGATTCAATACACTGATGACATTGGTACCATTTTTTCACAGATAAAACTCGCTAATGCAAGTGTATGAAAAAGAATCAGACAGCACTTGGAAAGAAAAAATGATGAAACTCTGACACACTGATTTAAATCTGTTCCCAAACACCGATGATAAACTCGGATGAAGATCGCAACGCAAGGCTCTCCTGACCTGAGTGTGTAAACATATATTTTCATGCAGCAGTCATGCTTGTGTAGGGATGTGGACTGTCTTACACTGTTCTTACCCCTGAAGACAACAGATGCACTACGTGAATACTGTGCGGTTTTATATGTGAAAGTAACATGTGTCTAATATGATGTATTATGGTGATTTACAGTATAAGGTGTTAATGCATAATGTGATTATACCACAGGATAAGCTTAGAACAGCATAGGATATAAAACAGGTTAGCTTGCGCTAGGAAATGGTTAAGGTTAGGATTAGGCCAGTGGGAGGTCACTAGGGCTGATATGAATGGAGTCACATCTTGGTTAGCGTTAGTTAGGTGTCAGCCAGTGAAGTGAGGAGAGTTCAAGTTTAGGTGGGGCGGTGGGTTGCTAGGGGCAGCATGGGCCAAATGTTCAGGGCAGTGGGCGGACAAATGGAGATCCCTGAAGACATTCTAGCAGCATCTGGAGCCAAGAGCTCGGACCGGGAACCATGGAGCAGGCCTTCCGACCTCATGAGGTCGGTGGACATGGAATTACATGGGAAGGGTGGGGCAGATGGCCAGTCTTTGATGCATTGCCGGAAGGGAAAACAAATCCATGACGCTGATGGAGCCAGAGTGCTTGAGGGTAATCCAGAATGAGCGCGTGGCAGAACAGAAGAGGAGTTGTACTAAGGAGGAAGGAAGTCTGAATTGCTGTGCCCTATCCCACCTATATACCTGATGAAACTTGGACTGTTTAGTGAAAGATTAACTGTGGCAAAGAACCTGGTGTCCTATGCAATGTGCATGGCAGCTCATGAGGACAAAATTCTGGAGACAGCAGAGGCCTGTGGCCTACAAGTGAGTGTGATGCACCCCACACTCTATAGCATACTGGGACTGGTGTCCACCCCTTGCCTGTAAAGTGCCAGAGCACAACCGGACAGTAGCTCAGTCACGACTACCACACTCAGCCACTTTTCATTTGGCATAGTCGGCTGGATTGATCCACGCATCAATAAAACTTGACAGCTGCATGAAAGATCTAGCTAAAATGAAAATGGCACTGAACACTGATGACAAGATGGCAGTGAGTGTTGCGAAATGACTACATGGACCCAGCCATTGTGGGTGCACCTGAAGAGAAACTGCACAAAATTCTATCGAGCCTAGGAAGAGCCTTGTCCAAAGAGGCCATCCCATGGCAAGCAGTACTTGTCATCAATGGGCTAGACGAAAGAAAAATAATCCACGCCCATTGTAGTGAGCAAGTTAATGGAGAACAGGTGGAAGACTGCCAAAAAACGGACAAGTAAGACGGAAGTAGCTCCACTCCAGAAAGTGAGGAACCATAGCGGGTCACAAAATCTAGAAGAGATGGCACTATTCTTGAGTAGTGAATTGGCGAGAGAACAACAGGTTGAGACCATGGTAGAGTCGAGAGAGACCTCCAAGGGTGCAACCGAAGGAGTGGAAGAACTAGAGCAGGCCAGACTGGCAGCAGAGGGAGCGGGAGCCAGTAGTTCGAAACCGGTTTACTTCACAAATCCACCAAACGCTGAACCAATGCCGCGGCCTTCACCACTTGAGTTACTGCGAATGGGTGAGCCAGGATCCAGCAACTAGTGAGTGGTCTGCAAGGCCTGGGCTGGTCAGAAGGGAGGAGGGTGAGGGTCGGAGACATGCTAGTGGGCTCACTAGCAAGGTACAAGGAGTTGGCATCTCAGGGACAGGTCAACAATGACCGACAGCATGAATGGGATGACCTGGCGTGAGGTGGACGTAAGTGAAAATGAGGCTCAAAAGGCTTAATTGTGCGTGTTTAACAAGAAAGAGGCACTAATAGGAACGTTTCTGCATTCCTGAGGTCAAGAGGCCCTAAAGTGTGCCAGGAGCTCCCGAATGCTGACCAGGATGGCCAAAGTGTTTTGTGTCACTTCCCCCCAGTTTGTTTTACACACTTTGCATGTGTCTGTTGGATTGCAGGACTGTGGACTCTTAAAGGGCCAGAAACCCTTTTCTGTCCCTATGGACTGACTGTATAACAGTACCATTGTTCACAAAAGGGGAGGGGAGGAATTAAAACGGATGACCCAAGGATCGAGCCAGGTCAGCACTGTGTTAATTGTCTTAAAAGTGGACTACATGGACCGTGCTCCAGAACTCCTGGAGCTGTTGCTGTGTTGGCCAATGGGTCAGTTAGTACAAGGGACTGTGACAAATTGTGTGAGTATCTCTAAACTGGTGAGACTGGGGTCATGTGGACCTATGAAGGAACTAGACTATGCCCATGGACTGTTGGGCAATAGTGATGAGTGAACGTGGTCAGTTCCTGGTGCACTGCCAGATTGAACAATAAATCCCTGAGGCTGATGGAGTCAGAGGGTTTGAAGGTAGTCCAGAATGAACGTGTGGCAGAACAGAACAGGAGTTGTACTAAGGAGGAAGGAAGTCTGAAATGCTGTGCTTTATTTCACCTATATCCACTGATGAACTTAGTCTGCTTAGTAACAGTTTGACTAGTGCAAACAACCTGGTGTCCCATGCATTGTGTGCGGCAGCTCCTGAGGACAGAAGCCTGGAGTCAGGGAAGGATTGCAGCCTACAAGTGAGTGTGATGCACCCCGCACACTACAGCACACTGGGATTGGGACACTCCTTGTCAGTAAAGTGACAGAGCGCAACCGGACAGCAGCTCGGTGGCTTTACACTTGGGTCGGGAGAACCCGCAGCCAGTCCTTGCACTGTGTTGTGATCCTTGTCCGAATTATATGGCAGTATGACCCCCCCTTAGTAGAAAAATCACTGTCATCTGGAAGAGTCCTTCAATTGAAGGATTTAAAATATTTTAGATGTTAAATACATTTAATGCCTTGTAAGGGTTTCTTTCTTCCCAATGCAGTAATGTCTTTGGAGAAAATGAAAAGACATGTCTTCCAGATGTATACCCTTGTCCACATCTCCCTTCCACCAATTATTTTTTGGTTATGCAAGCCCTATTCATGAGACTAGTTCAGCAGCGTCGCCAGTCAGCATTCTCAGCACCTTTTCTTGGTATTTGACAAGACTCTCACTAAGTACACACCTGGGACAGACTTGTCAATCACCTGGAGCAGGCGAAGGAGAAAAAAAATGAACATACACTTGATTAAATTCATTCCTATTAAGCATCTACATATCATTTTTGATGAAAACATAATTATCTAATCCACTATAGTTCCCAACCTGCCCTGCACTCCATTGGTCTCTCTTATACTGCCCTCTTATACAAAAACACACACTTTGAATAGGAGCATATTAAGTTGTAATATTATGTACATTAGAGTATAGTAATTTAAAAATGGGCAATGTACCTAATTTATGGGTCTGGTCTTAGGTTTTTCAAGCAGAAATCATTTCAGAAAGTACTGAAATTTTCTTAGTCTTGTTGACACTTTCTAAAAATTTTTTAGTGTTCTTCTTAGGTCGTTTGCCATAAACCCTTTTTATAACTTATTTTTACGTTTTTCCTGATGTTTTTTGAAGTTCCTTAAGCAATGAATAAAATAGGAGCATTTTTTAATGAAAATGATGTCAAATGCTCAAAAAGACACCCAGGCTTCCTTCGAGCATTTTTTTAGCCTTCTCATTGACTTCTACTGTAAAATATAAAAGCGGATTCAACTTGAATGCAAGAGCACCAGAGTAGTTTTGCCATAAAAATTAATAGGACAAATTCTTGAGTATTTTCTGAAAACTTTTGCAGGCTTTTTCTGAGTTGACCTGTTCAAAAAACACCTACAAAATATTGTGTGAACATTCCCTAAGGTACATCAAGGACATTCACTTGAAAATTTTCATTTTTTACAATCCTTTCAATTGAGAATACAGAAAAGATCAAATCCTCCTTGAACAGCATTATCTGACCATCAGTTTGGAGAAATGTCTTTTCTGGTGCCCCTCATAAGAATTGAGCACTGCCTACAGATGATAATCACATGGAATGTCTATTTTCACAGTGATTTGTCTGATGCAGTGTGTGATCTGTGTGTATATATTAGGAGACAACCTTGGTCAAGAACGTTTCCAATTCATTTGTCAATCATAGGCTAAAATATGGTCACATTTGGGAAACAGCAATGGGAACCACTGCATATTTTAGAGGGAAATGCAATTAATATTCACAAACCACTAAATAAAATCTTAATGCTGCATTCACATGTTGCAGCCATATTGCATTTTCTTTGTTTTACCACAATTTCCAAAGGTTCAATAAAAACAATGCTGCTCTATCGCCATCACCGGCAAAAAAAATCACAACGTGGCTTCAACGTGAGAATGCTGCATAAAAGGTCTTTATGTTTTCTTATTAATTTATACAGATATTATAATAATATGAATGGGATTTTGAGGACAAATTAAGACTTTAAGAATATTCAGGCAGACTTTCCAAAAATATTTTTCAAAATCTTGACAAACAATGGGATTAATGGCTATAAACCAAGTGCAACAAAACTCCTCTTGGGTTCTCTCACCATTGAGAAATATCTTGAACTGTCCTCCCACCTCTCCTCCTATTCCCTCTTTGTCCAGTTACAGTCTGGCTTCCTACAGCATCACTCAACTGAAACTGCCCTAACTAAAGTCACTAACGCCCTACTAACCGCCAAGAGCAAGCGACACTACTCTGCCCTCCTTTTCCTGGACCTGTCTTCTGCCTTCGACACCGTGGACCATTCCCTCCTGCTACAGATTATCTCATCTCTTGGCATCACAGACTTGGCCCTATCCTGGATCTCATCTTACCTAACAGACCAAACATTTAGTGTCTCCTTCTCACACACCACCTCCTCACCTCGCCCCATGTCTGTTGGTGTTCCTCAAGGCTCAGTCCTAGGACCCCTACTCTTCTCCATCTACACCTTTGGCCTGGGACAGCTCATAGAATGCCACGGCATGCAGTATCACCCCTACGCCGATGACACACAGATCTTTCTATCTGGACCTGACCTCACCTCCTTATTGACCAAAATTCCACAATGTTTGTCTGGTATTTCAGCCTTCTTATCCGCTGGCTTTCTCAAACTGAACATGGACAAAACAGAATTCATCATCTTTCCCCCATCTCACTCTACCCCTCCACCAGACCTATCCATCAATATCAGTGGCTGCTCACTTTCCCCAGTCCAGCACGCTTGGTGTCTTGGGGTGATCCTAGACTCTGCCCACTCTTTCAAACCACATATCCAAGCCCTTGCCTCATCCTGCAGCCTCAAACTCAAAAATATTTCTCGGATCCGCGCATTCCTCAACCATGAAACCACAAAAATACTAATGCACGCCCTTATCATCTCCCGCCTCGACTACTGCAACCTCCTACTCTCTGGCCTCCCCTCCAGCACTCTGGCACCACTCCAGTGAATCCTACACTCTGCTGCCCAACTAATCCACCTGTTTCTCCGCTATTCCTCAGTCTCCCCCCTATGCCAATCCCTTCACTGGCTTCCTATTGCCCAGAGGCTCCAGTTCAAAACCCTAACCATGACATACAAAGCCATCCACAACCTGTCTCCTCCATACATCTGTGACATGGTCTCCCAGTACCTACCTGCACGCAACCTTCAATCCTCTCAAGATCTCCTTCTCTACTTCCCTCTCATCTCATCTTCCCACAACCGCATACAAGACTTCTACCGTGCCTCCCCCATACTCTGGAACTCTCTGCCGCAACACATCAGACTCTCACCAACAACGGAAACCTTCAAGAAGAACCTGAAGACCTACCTTTTTTCTGACAAGCCTACAGCCTGTAATGATCCTCACTCTACTGAACCACCGCACAACCAGCTCTACCCTCTCCTAGTGTATCATCACCCATCCCTGTAGACTGTGAGCCCTCACGGGCAGGGTCCTCTCTCCTTCTGTACTTGTGTGTCCCTTGTCTTGCACATGTTTATTCTACTTGTCTATATTTCCCCTTTTCACATGTAAAGCACCATGGAATAAATGGGGCTATATAAATGTATAATAATAATAATAATGTCTGTTCTTATTTTACTTACGTTTTGTTTTTTTGCATCTGTTTTATAGAAATACATTCCAAATTATGTTATTTGTACTAGTGATGAGTGAGTATACTCACAAATAGGCAATCCCCACATGTATTCAGGCTGTCTAGCAGCTGCAAATCATGCAGCTGCATCGACAAAAACTAAATCTCTGAGCATGCCAAAATACTCGGAGGATAACCGAGCATGCTCGGGAAAACCCGAGCAACAAGTATACTCACTCATCATTAGTTATTTGATGTGAACCTTGTAGACTTATTAAAGCAACATTTTCTTTTGGTAATACAAAATAATGCAACCAAAACTGTATGCAAACTTTCTATCTCTCAGGTAAATTCTTAACATTCTAGTAGAAATATGCTGTTTTAGAGAAATCCATTGTTGAAACTCTACGCTAATGAGTTGCAAGTGCAGTAAGCAGGCGCTGCACTTACTGCTCTCCTGCCTCTCTCCCTACTCCCTGCCCACAGCCTGTCTCCTGTTACTGACTTACAGGTTACTAAAGCAGAGACAGGAGGAAGGCAGAAAGCGGGAATATGTAGTGAGACAGAGAGCTGCAAGTGCAGAGCCAACTCATTAGCATACAATTTCAAGCACCTGGTGCATATACTCTGGCCGGGGGCATGCATAACCACCGGAGAGCACAGCGTGTGCGCTGGAGGGATTCACAAGTGTGCAGTCACACAGAGTGACTACAGACTTATCAATTTGAACCGGACAACCCCTTTAATCAATGGGCCCTTTTTGCTTCTTTTTGCATCAGTTGAAACTGATTTGTTTTTACATTAATTCCTTTAGACTTGAGTGAAAAGATTTTTAGGATCCTTGTCCACTAGTCACGTTAGTAGAACATAACAGCCCGGACAGGAGCCCGTCAAAAGTCTTCCAATCAGTTGCCATCCCCGACCACTCTTCTAGTTAGTTTGCCCTGCCAGTCGTCATGTGTGCCACCTAATAACAATCATGCCTAACAGACTGAAGAAGAACTGGAATGCTGACTGGCAGGTAGGAGTAGGTTCGCAGGGCTCTGATCAGGAAGCCACGGACTACCAGTGTGACCACTGGACTAGAGTCTTGCTAAACTTTTTGTTGAATTTTAAATCCCTTTGTCTCCAAAATGGAAAACACAAGAAGATCTCCCGAACAGAAGTGTGATCCCACCATAAGCGAAAGAAGCCTGCAAAGAAGAAAGAGTTGAGTAACAATGAGAAA
Source organism: Dendrobates tinctorius (assembly GCF_039654945.1). NCBI lineage: Eukaryota > Metazoa > Chordata > Amphibia > Anura > Dendrobatidae > Dendrobates > Dendrobates tinctorius. The sequence goes on along the minus strand of NW_027361715.1, from coordinate 3,245,142 downwards.
AATTAGATGACGGTGTCTTCAGAGAACTATACAACTAATAAAGGTAGACACGACAACAGTAAAACTCCACTGACATTTTTTTTTTTTTTGTAAGTCATTTGGAAAACTACGCTCAAGTGTCTTTCCCACTGGAAGTAATTTTCACTTATAACAGTAACATCCATTTTATTTCCCATCCAGAAAATGATTATATATTTCAGCTTGTTGTAAAAACACGACTGGTAATTTTCTTTCTCTTAGTGTTTCCTCGGCATAGATTTCAAAGCCAAGAAAACAAGAGAAATGCAGGAATCATTTCATCATGTTGAAACGAGGGCCACCTTCATCTGAGAAACAATTTCCCATGGCTAAGAGGGCAGCAGAACGTTAGACTGGAGCCAGATGACATCACCATGTCCGCGCATTAACAAAAGACTAAAGCTGTGTCTTTTTTAGTTTCTCAGAGAATGTAAAGGCAGGTCCAAGAGTGGGGGGAAAGGAATATTGCTGAAATCACTTACTGCTGTTTTGAAATGTTTTCTCAGACAAGACTCTATAATTGAAAAAAATGGTGCATTGATTCCAACAATTTATTGGTCAGGGTTATAAATAAAGGCGATAGAACCTGATGATAGGAAACAATCTGGGAACATAAATTCTTTCATGATAATTATAGAAAATAACTTGCACGTTCTCAACAACTTCTCTACTGGGGAAACAAAGTATCCAGAGAACCTTACTTGATTGTGCAAAGTATTACATTCTACCGATGAAAGCAATACAAAACTGGTATTTTGTTTGTAGGGTCAAGTAGGAAAATAGAAGTAGCTGTAGTTATGGATAACTCTGGGGTTCCTCGTATTCAACAAGTTCCGTTTTTTACTCATTTGCTCAAGCTTTGTGCCAAGAAGTCCCGTAAAGGTTTAAACACTGACCTTCCTATCATGTGTCATTTGTTAAATGTGGACCCTTTCAATAACAAAGATAGCAGTCTGAAACACGCTTTCTTGCGATATTCGGTACTGGACTTGTGACTTTTTCATTATTTTTCAATACAGAGTGTTTTTATGACGATTCGGATGCTGGAACTAATGCTTGTCATGTATTTCTGCGGCACCACAAGTTTTTCCTGGCATTTTATTGCATGAAACAAGTATTTGATACAATAGGAAAAAAGAAATTAATATTTGATACAGAAACCTTTGCTTGGAATTACAGAGGTCAGAAGTTTCCTGTAGTTCTTGACCAATTTTGCACACTCTGCAGCAGCGATTTATTCCCACTCCTCCATACAAATTTTCTCCAGATCTTTCAGGTTTCTCGGCTGTCGCTGGGCAATATTGAGTTTCAGCCCACTCCAAAGATTTTCTATTGGGTTCAGGTCTGGAGACTGGCTAGGCCCCTCCTGGACCTTGAAATGCTTCTTACGGAGCCACTCTAGGTGCATTGGGACAGTGTTCTTGGGGTTGCACTCATCCTTTTTCTTCCTCCAAACACGGCGACTGGAGTTGATAAGTTCTATTTTGGTCTAATCTGACGACATGACCTTCTTCCATGCCTCCTCTGGATGATCCAGATGGTCATTAGTGAACTTCAAATGGGCCTGGACATGTGCTGGTGTGAGCTGGGGGACCTTGCATATCCTGCAGGATTTTAATCCATGAAGGCAAAGTGTGTTACAAATGACAGTGCTTCAGACCGTGGTCCCAGCTCTCTTCAGATCATTGACCAGGTCATCCCATGTAGTTCTGGGCTGATTTCTGACCTTTATCATCACTAACCCATGATGTGAGACCTTATATGGAAACCCAGACAAGATTGACAGTCATCTTGTGTTTCTTCCATTTACTAATGATTGTGCCAACAGTTGTTGCCTTCTCACCAAGCTGCTTCCCTATTGTCCTGTAGCCCATCCCAGCCTCGTACAGGTCTACAATTTTGTCCCTGGCGTCCTTAGACAGCTCTTTGGTCTTGGCCATGGTGGAGAGTTTAGAATGTGATTGATTGTGTGGACAGGTGTCATTTATACAGGTAACGAGTTAAAACAGGCGCAATTAATAAAGGTACTGAGTGCGGAGTGGCAGGGCTTCTAAAATAAAAACTAACAGGTCTCTGAAAGTCAGAATTCTTGCTGGTTGGTCGATGGTCAGATACTTATTTCATGCCATAAAATGCAATTTAATTATGTAAAAATCATACAATGTGATTTTCTGTTTTTTTATTTTTAGATTCTCTCACAGGTGAAGTGTACCTACGATAAAAATTACAGACCTCTTCAATCTTTGTAGGTGGGAAAACTTGCAAAATCGGCAGTGTATCAAATAATTATTTTCCCCACTGTATATATGCCCGCACTTTCTCCAACTACCCCTCTTTAGCAGCCCTGAAAGTTTTAACCCCACACAATTCCCACCCTAAATAAGTTACTCTAACCCCTGTTTACCCTTCAAAGCTGAGTCAGTCATAGGTCACTAGACCCATGGTTCTGCTGGGGCTTTGTTTTCCCTTACACATGAGATAGCTGTCAAACAACAACTTTCTTATACACGTTAGTCTACTTTCACACATCAGGTTTTTTCCGACCGGCAGGATCCGGCTATTTGTAAAAAAAAAAAAACGGATCCGGCGTAAATTTTGGAGAACTGAAGAAACGGATCCGTTTTCCACTGGATCCGTCTAGCAGGTTTATATTTGTTTCACGGGGGATGACCAATTGGATCTGAGAATTTTTTCCAGACGCTGGAATGAAACATTTAGCCGGATCCGGCGAAAACCGGAAGAAATGGAAGGCCATGCGGCGCAACCCGGCGCTAATACAATTCAATGAGAGAAAACCGGTTCCGGTGGCAGATCCGGTTTTTCTAAAAATAGCCGGATCCTGCCTGTCGGAAAAAACCTGATGTGTGAAATTAGCCTTAATCCTTTTCTCGTTGGCCAACTCCCAGAGGGTAATAGACAACGTTCAGACACCAGACATTTGGTTATATTCCCTGAGAATAAAATTATGTCAGGTAATGTCAGGGAAAACAAGAGTGCCCCATATACAATAAATGGTCAGTTAGTCCAGCCAAAATTTCAGTTTGTCCAACCTTACTGTAAAGTTTTTACGGTTATTTTCTGGAACAGCTTTAACATGTTCTGCGAGGTGTCATCCTTAGTGTGCCACTCACTTCCCAAACATTTTTACTAATTCGTCTCACCCCCTTTCTGAATTCACTCCTCCTCTCCTGGCACCCAGCATTGGATCCAACCGCGTTCATCATGTTGACAAAGACTCCAGTGGTCAATACAACACAAAGAGGCACCATTAAAGTCCTAAAGAGACAGTGCCAGCCTTCCACTAAACATTCCTTTTTGTACCACAAAAAATTAGAGGACGAGGAGTGTATCTTTCACATAGGTCACTATTATGTGGCAGGACTGTTTACTTGGCACCTTGAGAATGGCAATTAGAAGTCTGTTCAGTCAACACTCAGTGCTCTGTTGCTCATAAACTGCCAAAGACCACCACTTTCTTAATAATGAATGCCAAAAATGAACCATGTGTGTTTCGAATCCCACTAAAACTAGCTATCAGCCATACATTAAAAAAGCATTGTTCATTAAATAGTCTTGAGTAGCTCTAACACGACCAGCGAGAGTTTTTCTTTGCAAGCTTCTCATTTAGTGTCCTGCTGAGATGCCTGTATCATATGTATTTTTGTGATTAACAGATAGATCCATTTAGTCTGAAAGGACAGATCTAGACATCCGGCTGTTCCTTAATTCCTGGAACTTGAAAAAAATTAGTGCTGCACATAAAATTAGAATTAGCTCTTGGAATATAAGTTTGATGGGTGAAATAAAATCTTTCTGTGTGGTTTACTCATCATATGGCTGCAAGATGTACAAAATTGCTCAATGGTTCGGAATGCTGATTTAACTTTAAAAGGCCTTTGATGGAAATTACACATAACACTTGTTTGCACGTTCTGTAGAAGACTAAAAACGTTGCTCCTAAATAGAACTAATATCCAGTACATCATCGGAAAAAAACAAACTTAGTGTGTGCCCGTTGTGTGCTGATATGTCTCATCCACTGATCCACATGTTCCCACATCATTATTGACTTATGCGTCTTCTCCTATGGTGGGCATACTTGACGTGTAATGCTGCCATAAACAGGAAATCAGCCAACGCCGAAACACGTAAAGGCTCAAAAAACTCCACTGGATAATGATAAACTACTCAAGAAACAACCATCCATAGGGGAGATAAGAACACCTGCCTGTATACGGCAGTCAGAGGTGGTCAGGAATGCGAGCACTGAGCAGGTAGTGCTACATTGGGGTCCACAAGGATATGTGCGCATGGTATCTTTTAGACAATGACTTGTCAAGTTGTAGACAATTCTAGAAAATGCAAGCAATACTTTTCTTGAGGCATCTTCTTTATGGATATGTATAAATGTGGCACCCCAGAGTCAGGTTGCCATAGTGACATGGCCTCCCTCTAAGGGGTAATGTCATGCCTGGAGGCAGGAGGGGGGTCCCCATGCCAGGTAACACAGGTTACATGACAATTCCTGCTGTGGGTCAGAAAGGGGAGCTTCCTTATAAATTCTGGCCAGCAGGTGGGGTTAGTGAGTCAGTAAGTAGTCAGCTGAGAGGGTAAACAAGGGAGTTGTCATGGAAACGGGAGCAGCTGGATCTCATGACAAGACAGCTAGTCAGTTGGAGTTGGTCTGTGGAGAGGGAAGGGACAGGAGCAGAGACAAAGGCTCAGGGGAACTAAAATTGCGCATAGCTGACCCCAGAGCGAAGCGCTGATAAAAAAGGGATGCCAGAGTCCTTGGCTGGGCAGGAGCTGTACGCCCTGACAGCCGAATCTGGAGTACAGGGGACTGCAAGTTCCTTGGACACACTGAATACCTGAAGGTACGGCAGCAGACCAAGAGTCCGGGGCTGACAGTGAAAAGGACAGTACCCGTGATATAGGCTCATGCTGTCAGCCATACAGGTTAGAAATCATCATGCAGGAGAGGGCTGCAGCATAGCTACAAGCAGCAGGGACCTGAAAACAGAGCGCAGGAGTAAGGTCCCGAGCCCCACCTGGCAGGGTGGGTCCCCTGAATGCCTCCAGGCGAGCCGGACTCAATCCCTCATCTATATGTGGTACCCCAGATTGCAACTACTTTCAAGTAAAAGGTAAAGAAAACTGCACCTCTCTGTGTCCTTCACTTATTCTCTGCACCCCAACGTTCACCACCATCTGAACAATCAAATATATTTGCCCTGGGGCCCCGCTCTACCCGTGGGGAACTGACCCATCTTTGCTGCATCACCATCAGCCTCAGAGGACCAAAACCGCAGTGTCGGCCACCCATTGCCGAACACCACGGGTGGCGTCACAATTAAACACCACATAACTATCCTCTATTTAATTACTAGACCCCCAGGGTCATAAACTGGGTCACTGCCCACTGACAACCCCTTTTGACAACCCCTTTTGAGAGCCTGACCAGCCCGGTACAGAGTAACCCACGGCCCTGCAGGGCGCTCCTTATATATATATGTATATTAAAAAATAGACAGCACTCCAATACAAGTGGACTTTAGCCCATGAGGAATGGCGACTTTCGGTACAAGTATATATGCATATATACAGTGACTTACGAAAGTATTCACTCCTCCTGGCTTTTTACCTATTTTGTCACAATGTGTTTAAATATTTTTGAAATTCGCTTTGAGTGTGATGCATCAGCACTTAATAGTCTAAGAGGGTGAACGTAAGTGAGAAAAATATAAGTATAAATTAAATCTATGAGATAAAATAAATAAAAATTGGTATGTGCGTATGTATACTGCTAAGGCAACACTTGAGTGTTTTAAGGGGAAACGTGTAAATATTTTGGAGTGGTCTAGTCAAAGCCCAGACCTTAATCCAATGGAGAATCTGTGGTCCGACTTGAAGATCGCTGTTTACTAGAGGAAACATCTAACTTGAAAGAGCTGGAGAAGTTTTGCCTTGGGGAATGGGCAAAAATCCCAGAGTCAAAATGTGGAAAGCTCATAGAGACTTATCCAAAGTGACTTGCAGCTGTAATTGCCACAAAAGGAGGCTCTACAAAGTACTGACTTTAGGGGATGAATAGTTATGCACACTGAATATTTCAGTTATTTTGTCCTATTTGTCGTTTGCTTCACTACAAAAAGAAAACCAAATGTTCACAGTTGTAGGCATGTTCTTTACATGAAATGATACTAACCCTAAAAAACCTGAAATTCCACAAGTTGTGAGGTAGGAAAACCTGAAAAATGCCAAGGGGGTGAATACTTTTGAAAGCCACTAATGAGTCGCTTCTAAACAAAAACTGCCTGAAGAATCATGCGGTCATCTCTTTTAGCTGCTTTGTGGCTTTCAAATCCTGAAACAGTTAAAAGAAGCTCAAAAACACTGAATATATGTACAGTAGGTCATTTTGTCGTTGAAGTGTATATGTTCATTCTTTTTAGCATCTACAAACACTTTTTCAGGTGGGTTTCAGGGAGAATATGCACATACCATAACCGATTCATTTTTATGAAAGTCATGCAAACAGCCTGTTCAGCTGTTTCTGTAGTCCCGACCACCTGTGGCCTCTGCATATAGACAGGTATTCTAGAGATGATCAAAATGATTTCATGCAAATCGAATTCAAGTCAAATTTTATTACATTTATAGATTCCAGCAAATTCTGACAACTTGCAATTCGCTTCCTGCAAATCGAGAAAAAAAATGACCACTGCCTTTTTACACATTGCTGAACTTACAAATTGTCTATTCACGGAATGCAATAATACAAGATTGTCATTGCATATTTTGGTTCAGACATCCACAGAAAACGTGCAAACAAAAAGCAGCAGAAGTAATGCACCATTTATTTATGCATGTGAAAGCAGCCTTACACAATTTTATTCTTCATTTTAATGCACTAGATAGCAGAAGCAAGACAGCGCAAATTGTTTTAACAGAAAAAAAACCTGAAATCAATGTCAGATGGTATTCTCACTAGTCAGAAGGAGTTCTACTATTATTTCTAAGAGGCACAAGTGGGGGGTCATTATTGAAAAGAAGCACAACATTTGGCATTATTAAAAGAAGATGTAGCAGAGGCCATCATTAAAATTAATTATAATAATGCCCTATATCCCTCCTTATATCTTATATAATAATAATGTCCCCCATAACCCCTCATAATAATATGCACGCTCTCAGGATTCTTAGTGCCGGCACTGGGAGCGGTTTGCGATCATTTGCCGATTAGCTGTATAAGGTCTCACTCAGAACAAGTGAATTGAGCGAGGTTGGGCACCTCTAGTTGGAATGTGGCCGGAAGTAAGCAAATCGCATACTTGTGGTCACGTGACCGCTTGCTCCTAACACTGGAGAAGAATCCTGACAGCGGGCCCAGTGTGCAGAAGACTGCAGTCATATGGCGTGACTGATGACTTGAGCCACAAGGCTGAATAACCCCTTTAACATATCAGTATTAGTGATGCACTACAAACTAAAAAAAAATGTAAAATTGCAGTACTGCTGTTTTTTTTAATACATTATATATATCTAAGCTATGGGACATCCAAGACCTATGGCTCTTAGAACACAGTGGTAACAAAAAAAATGAAAAAAGTGCCCAAAGGCAAAACATTGCTGTGTCCTTAGAGGTAAAGTACACAAAGCTGGGTGCAACAGTAAGAGGGTTTGAAAGTTGACATACAAAATTGTTCTCTGTCTTTCATTTATTACATTTCTAAAATACTAAGAAAAAGGCACATATACAAATAATCAACATCCAATCAATTGTAAATTTATAATAAAATATATAATAAAATAGATTTATAAATAATATACACATTTTAGTCTTTCATTATTATTCTTTTTTACTGTTTTTTAGTGCACAGGTAGTGTAAAGAAATGGATTAAGTTCTTTCCACAACTTTCATATATAATATATCCAGATCAATGGTGACATGAAAACCAGTAGCACATGGAAGACCTTGACCTACAAAATTCATCAGAGTTCAGTTGTGGCATCCATTATTTTGAAATGCTAATAATCCCACTGAAGGGAATGCGCCTTCAGTTTTTGTGTTAAATGTATAGTATATTGTAAAAAAAATTACATTTTTTTGTCATATCCCAATCTGTATTAAAAATAAAAATGGGAAATCTTGCAGTTTTCACCCTGGTTGTCACTGAGCTTTTTTATCTCACAACTTCCCATTGTTTGAGGAAGTCCTCATGTAACCACTAACCAGTAATAAACAGACATAGACTCAATAATTTGTATTGAAGCATCTAATAAGCGTGTGCAAAGGTCATTGTGTAGGGAGAAGGTGGGATGTGACATCAACTATTAAGATTAGTGGGTCTTGTGTTATCAGCTGTGTATAGCGTTACCAGTCATTATAATCCTGCCTCTGATGATAATGAACCCGCTGAAAACATTTCCTGAAAGGACAAAAGGTATATGTAGAAAAAACAGCGGCCTTAGTGGATTTGCCTTATCAGCTGTTTATAGAGGTGTTACCACTCACTGCAAAGACAGGAGCTATTAATCTAAAATAGCCCAAGTGGCCAATGTGGAAATTACATGATTAATAATTTAGATTTTTTTTTTTGTTTTATAAAGATCATGATATAGGAAAAAAATTGACACATTTTTTAAAACTTATATACTGTGTCTTTCATCTTTTTGAAAAGCACCAATGGGTTAGAACAATTGACAGATGACAGCAAAAATCCTGCATGCAAAATCCACGTGTAAAAGACGCATGTGCATTTTTAGTGCTGCAAAAACGCATGAAAAGGCATGTCATCCGCACATGACTAGACAAATAAAGTTTTGTCAAATTCAAATGCCAGAAAATATAGAAAACAAAGGAGCTCTATTTAAAACATGATACACCAAAAATAGACAAAAAACGTAGCATCAAAAACGCCTAAAAATGCATGTAAAAGCCACACACAAAAGCACAATGAAAAAACACAAGTAACCCATTTTACATAATAGGTGCAGAAAATCTGCAGCATGAAAAACGCACCAAATACTCATTGTAGGAGTGTAGCCTAACAGTTAGCACAGCACCATCTGTTATCCTTTTATTATAGTCTTTCCATAACATAAGCCTGCAGCTGTTGTACTCCGACAAGTAAAACATAGCTAAAGGGGTTGCCCACCTTAGGAGAATATTTTTTTTTATAAAATGTATGTATTTGGGGCTAAAAATAATGTTTGGATTAATTAAAGATTTAACATTTAACTTATATAGCCTCTGCGTTGCAAAGTCTATTGCAGACTTCAAAATGGGTAAATAGTAAAAAAGTGGAAAAGAAACTGATGGTAATGAGCAAATATAAATAATCCTGAGCTACTGTACATAAATAATGAACATGAAAATTGAGTTCACTACTTCTTCATTAAACCGGTGAGAAAGGCAACTGCTCTTGGCTCTTATTACTCCGGAGCTCCTGGAAAAATTCACTCAGTCATCACACAACCTTCTCTACACACGGTTGCAATTACTTTGTCGAGTGAAAGAGAACAAAAACATTCAACATTCAAAGTGCTGACATTATTCTAAGATTGCAAAATGTTCTCCTGGGTCTCAAGGTGGTATGAAGACTTGTAGGAACCAGACTGTATATGTGTCTAGGCCGTAGAGTTGAGCGACTTTGGTCGGATCGGGTTTCGTGAAACCCGAATGAAACAAAATTTGAGTCGGATGAAACTGGTCCGACTGGAGCAAAAAAAGTCGGAGTTTCGTCCGAAACCCGACCCCAATGCAAGTGAATGGGGAATAAAAGTCAGCATTGAGCGGATGACATTCATCCACTCAATGACGACTTTTATTCCCCATTGACTTGCATTGGGGTCGGGTTTCGGACGAAACTCCGACTTTTTTTGCCCTAGTCGAACCAGTTTCATCTGACTCAAATTTTGTTTCATTCGGGTTTCACGAAACCCGATCCGACCAAAGTCGCTCAACTCTAGTCTAGGGCATCATTTTAGTCCAGGATATTCATTAAAGTAAGATAAAACATATCAAAGAGTTTTAAAACAGTATTTTTAAAGAATAAAACCTTTACCATTCCTTTTAACTTATGACCCCATTGTTATTTATACATCCGACTGCTGGATACCTTGTGTGCTGATACCATTAGGAGAGATGACCATGTAGGCCTTGTGGCAGTGGTAGGATACTACACAAAATCCTAAAAGTCTGGCTTCATTTTCAGTTCTATTTTCACAATATCTTATAAACTATAAAAGTTTGATTAAAAAGTACCTATACTTCTTTTGGTTTTGCATGAAATGCCATGCAGATTGGTAGCATACTGGGTCCTACGATCCCTACCAATCCATCAAAAAACTAGTAATGTGTGCTCTGCTCACCAAGTATGAAGGTGCATTGCATTTCCTGCCTTAGTACACACAAAGCAGAATATGGCTTCATAGATGGGATTATTAGCACACCCCCCCGAGGAAGCCCACCACGTGAAACGTGCGTCGGGGCCACGGCAAGAAACGCTTGTCATCCCACATGGGTAAGCACCTTATGGTAGCACTATCTACGGCACTTTATGCTTTGTGACAGTCCTGGTCTTCTACCCAGGCTTAATATTAGCATGAGGACTATAGTCTGATAGACTTTTTCCCTACACTTTTGCAGGGAGACTTCTTACCATGACTCATTGATATATCATATACATTTCCTCATTGGCTTGATACTTGCTATTTGTTATCTATGATGCAGTGTTTCTTTGTCCTGCCTTCACCATGTCAATTCATCTTTTTACTATTTGTTGTACTTATTTTTGCTATATGAATTAGAACTTAATAAACTGTTGAATATTGATTAATACACACAGTGTTTTTCATCTCAACATTTATACACAGGTTCTGGGGCATTTTAGCTCCAATTTCTTTGTAGGATCCTCAACATGGAGCATTAGTATAATCTATAAATACTGGACATTAAGGAGGGATTCACAAGGGATTATTAACATCCCTTGTGGATCTATATTGGCTTTTGGGCAGGATTTTTCCAACCTTTTTTCAGTCTAAGTACCCTGGCAGATTTCAGTGGTATGATGAGAATGTCTAAAAAGTTACCTAACAGGCACCTCTAGTGATGGTGCTGGGAAAAGATTCTTCCTTATGTCCAGGAACAGCAGGTCATTGAGTCTCAAGGTTAAGCCCATGTGAACCAGGTGACTACCTGATGAAGTTGCTTGACAGAATGTCAAACGTATGTAAAGGTGTCATGTGTGATAGTAAAGGGGGCTACTTTGAGGTATCTACGGTTTAACACATATTCTAGTTTGTTTCATGCGTGTTTCTTTACTTTGTGTTTCCATATTTGTTTTGTTTGTGGTTTTGCTGCCTTCAGTCTGAATCTACAATGTCCACATTCCAATAAGAACAATGAAAACCATTGCATAACAGGTGTGCCCAAACTTTTGACTGGTGATTTTCTGATAATACCTTGCCTTTAAGCTTGGATACAGTTTAAAATTATTTAACTGATGTGTGTTATATAAACTCCACTAAAACAGGCCAAGGCAACAAATCTTTCCATGCATCCAAGTGTGTAGTGTCTTTTCCTCAATGAATATAGTTAATAATATTAAATGCATATTAACTTTGTTGCGCATTTTCAATGTTATTTAAGCTCATATGAATAAGTCCTAATAATCTGATGTTAATAATCTAAGAAAATATTCCAAAAAGTTCCCAGGCTATTAATATCAACTGACAGCTGTCTGTTTAGCCTTTGCTGGTTTGATTTTATAGGAGGACCCTACATCATTTTTTGGGGAGGTCCACCGTAAATTCATCAGGAAAGGCTAAGTAAACAGCTGTGAGCTATTATTAATAGCCTGGGAACCTTATGGGGTATTGCCCTTTTCCCAGATTATTAATATCAGACCCCAGCCATGGGCTTTTCCTCTGTTGGTTATGAAAATTGTGCGGGAGCCCACAACATTTTTTTATTTAAATCTTTATTTTACACAGGAGTTACACAGCTGCTGCTGAATACAACTCAGAGCTCACCGACACAAACAGAGGACTTAGAAATCCTCCAAAAAAATTTAAAAAGACACCAGAAAAAAGGCAGAGATGCTTACCTGCCAAGGCCTCCAAACAAATGCACTATCAGGGTGCGGTGGACCCGATTATAGATGGCGGCAACACAGGTGCAGCAATACTGATGAAACAACCAGTCTCAACCTACCAATTCATGGAGTGTCACCCATACTCTTAGATCATGCAGGCTGCCCAGTGCTAACCAAAATGCATCCTGTGTGAACAGAGGCCACAGTTTATAGAGCCATCTGGACCCAACTGCACCCAGAAAAATAAATAAAGTGCAAAAAACACATATCAATATATGTGAGGTATTAGTTGATATTATGGCCAAAATATGGAAGCTCGCAACACACATCAAGGGTCCCCACATTTGCGAGTACTGTCACTAAACATCAAAATAGAGCTCACCGACACAAAAAGAGGACTTAGAAATCCTCCAAAAAATTTTCAAAAAACACCAGAAAAAAGGCAGAGATGCTTACCTGCCAAGGTCTCCAAACAGATGCACTATCAGGATGCAGTGGACTCGATTAAAGATGGCAGCAACACAGGTGTAGCACTACCGATGAAACAACCTCTCTCAACCTATCAATCCATGGAGGGGGTGGTTGTTTCGTATATTAGTGAACAAAAGATAATAATAATCTGTATGCGACGTTATTCACCTACAGCTATTAGTGATTCCACTGTCACCCAAAAGACCCAGTTGATTTGTAAAGAGGTTCACTGAGACCTGCCATGGGACCAAGCAGAGCTGTTCATACTGAGTTCCCCATCACATCATTTGTTAACTAGTAAGCTCTCTGAAATCTTTTCTCCTCCAGCGTGAGAGCCAAGAAATAGAAAATGAGCAAAGCCATCAACTACTAACTGTGCCAAGATAAACTTTGAAATATAGATTCCTTACTAACCACATGTTCCCTGCTGTCTACTTGTATCAAGAGTATCAAATGTGGCCCCTCTAATATGGCAGTTTGATTACCAGCTAGCAGAATTGTGAATAGTTATTTCTAACCGACCTATATTTGGCTGTTGTGAATAAATTAATTAAACCAGTATTATATGTTCTCTGTTTTCTCAGTTTAGCATTGTGCATGTATTGAAATAATAGTGAATCTTCCACTTTTGGCAAAGCAAGTGTTAAGCTTCCATAGGTTAAGTGAGATTCCAATGGCATGCACATTAAGTATAGCATGCCAGCAGGAATTGAAGCAATGTGTGAAAACCAACATCTACTTAAACTTTCTTTAATCTTCCTGTTGATACATTACCCCTATGCTGATACAAAAGACTCGCTGACATGATTAACCCATTCGCCATGTGCTATATAGTCTAAACACAGACAAGCTGATGTATTCAGAGGTAAACATATGGCGGCGTATTTACATATCTAAATAAACCATATGTTTTTTGGCTATATGGAAAATAACATTTTCCTGGCTTACATTCAGTGTCTTAACTTTTTGTGATATTCACCCTTTCGAAGAGGTGATCTTCCACATCTCCTTGTAATTATGGACACGTTTTATTATCATGTCATTGTCAGAAATTTAATAACAAGAAAACTTTGCAGATAAACTAGCCCTAAAACCTGAATTGTCAGTATTTTTTTTTCAATAATATTTTCAGCTAGATAGACAAATGCATTGTGTTCACTAGTACAAGTGTGTAATAGTAACTCGAGGCCTCTGAAAAACCTGTCGGTGGAGCAGTCTACAACAGAGCTCGATAACGTTGATTATACAATAGACCCTTATAGACGGGTTGGTGGAGTAGTCTATGACAAGGCTCGGTGACGTTAGCCATACAAGAGTCCTTCATAGACTGATGGTGCAGTCTAGTACATGACTTGGGAACATTGACCATACAATAGTTACTCATAGTCTGCATTGGTGGTGCAGTCTAGGGCAGGGCTTGCGGAAGTTGACTGTGCAGTAGTCACACATTGACTATGTTGGTGGAGCAATCTAGGACAGGGCTTGGAGATGTAGACCATACAGTAGTCGTTCTGAGAATGGGAGTACCACATAAATTGTAGGGAGGAATGCAGTCTATGCTTCCCTGGGTTACAGTAAGGCCGGGTTCAGATTGCGTTATAGCAGTCCGTCTAACGGATTGTGTTACACCATGGCATTAACGCAATGTAACGCATCCGTTAACGCTGCCATAGGCTGCCATAACGTGGTGCATCACTAACGCATGTCCTAATCAGCATACATTAGCGATGTGCCATCATGCTGTGACGGACCCTTGGACGCGGTCTGCAACATTCGAGGGTCCGTCACTGCTAGCGCAGATGGAGCATCCAAAAAAGGCAGTTGCGTTAGCACAGTCCGTTTAACGCATATGTTGAACGGACTGCCCTAATGCAATCTGAACCTGGCCTAAGAGACCTATGCAGTAGTTCCCCATAGCCTTCTTTAGTGGAGCAGTCTAGGACGGGGCTCGGGGACATTGATCATGCACTTGTTCCCTATAGCCTGTGTTGGTAGAGCAGTGTAGGATAAGGTTTGGGAACATTGACCATGACGTTGTCCCCTATAACCTACATTAGTGGAGCAGTCTTTTGCAGGGCTTGTGGACATTGACTGTGCAGTAGTCGCTCTGTGAATGGTGGTACCAAGTAGCCACTATAATTTCTAGGGAGATTCATAGTCAATGCCTCAATGGCAAGGGCGTAACTACCACGGTCGCAGCAGTCGCTACTGCGACCGGGCCCGGGGGGAGTCAGGGGCCCGGCAGGCATATCTCCCAACCGTCCCAATTCTCGAGGGACAGTCCCGTTTTTTTACTTCAATTAATTTTTTTTTTAATATTTTCGAAAAAGAAAACATATAAGTAACAACACCCCCAATGTCGGGGTTTAAACAAGGGAAACATAAGCATAAATGCGCATACTCATAGATTGAGATAATGTATAAAACAGAAAACATATCGACACTTGCATAAAAAAAATCATATGAAAAGACATATATATTCAAGGCAAAGGGGCAGACCTCTGACTAAGTAACCACGGTTCCCATATTCGATCAACCTTTTCTTGGTAACTGATGAGTGCGCCAGAGTTTGTTCATATTGACAATGTATATTAATTTTGTCCACCACTTCTCTCATGGTGGGAAGAGGCATCCCTTTCCATTTAGCAGCAAAGGTGAGCCTAGCCGCAATCAGAATATGTGACATTATACCCCTGATATTTAAAGGAAAATCAGTTGTCCCTATATGCAACAGTCCCATTGATGGTGTCAAGTTAGCCTGAGTCCCAGTCACCTCCCTTAACAACATATTTATAGTATTCCAAAAACCGATCGCCGCCGGACAGGATCACCACATGTGGTTCAATGATCCCAAACCACCGCAACCTCTCCAGCAAGCTGAAGTCTGACTTGGCCCATAATGTACCAGTTGTCTTGGACACCTATACCACCTAAGATGCATCTTTTTTAACTGTTCTAGGTGACCAGTACAAGATGATACTCTACGTATTACTCTTTAACTATCCCACCATTCCTCTGGATCCCACGTTGTTCCCAATTCCTCCTCCCATTTTAGCATATATGATAATTTAGCATCCACCTCTGGATCATTTCATACACTATAGAGGATTGAAACACCTTTGGGGCCTGATTCAGGTCGTAGGAGGAATCCCATGGCTTTGTGATTCACAGAAGGTTTAAGGAAGAGGGAGTCTGGCATAGTTTGGAGCAGATGTCTGATCTGTAGGTATTGGTAAAAAAGACGCCTAATACTAGGGAATTTGGAACAGAGTTGAACGAATGGGATGACAAGAGAGCCATCCATCAGGTCCTGGAGAGATTTAACTCCTGCAGAGGACCAGCATTGTAAGTTAATAAAGGGGATATGCATTTCCAAAGCTTTTAAGGAAATATTTGTTAAAGGAATATTTTGAAGGCTTGAAACAAATTTCCTCCAATAACGTATTGCTGTTGATGCGGTAGGTAGAAAAGGGGTGTAGATACTAAATTCAATAGCTTCCATTTCCAACGTAAGCCGCGTTCAGGTCAATTTAGAATAAAATGACTCAATCTGAAGCCACTTATGTGTCTTATCCAATAGCCACCAGTCTCTAATACCCGTTAATACCATTGCTTTATGATAAGCATATAAGTTAGGGGCACCCATCCCCCCAAATTCATAAGGATAATATAGTAACCTACCAGCCACTCTTGGTTTTTTATATGCCCAAATTAAGTCATTAGCTACTTTTTGAAGGGATTTAATTATCCTAAGAGGATCTGGACAGGGATGCAACGAAAATAATATAAAACCTTGGAAAGTACCAACATCTTATAAATGTTAATCCTTGCTATCCATGACATAGTAGCTGTACGTAATTCATCCGGACTCCTCCAAGATTCTTGTATCAATTTTGAGAAATTCCTTTCCACCAATTGTGTAGAATTGGTGAGGACTATGCCTAAAGGGCATGTCACACTAAGAGATATCGCTAGCAATATCGCTATAACTTGTGACGTTATAGCGATATTGCTAGCGATATCTCTGTGTCTGATACTTACCTACGACCGGCTCCCCCGCTGGTTATCGCTGATCGCGCGAGAACGTCCAGGAACGTTTCTCGTCGTCAGCTTCCTGCGGCGCTTCCTGCTGTGAGGACGAGCGACTCGTGGACGCAGGCGGGAGGACGTCAGGATCGCCTGGTGTGACAGGTAAGTAGCGACCCCCGTCCCCAGCGATGTCGCTAGTGAGATCTGCCTGTGTGGCAGCTCACTAGCGACCACTTAGCGATGTACCAGCGATCCTGACTGCGTCATATCGCTGGTCGGGATCGCTGGTACATCGCTAAGTGTGACAGTACCTTAAATGTGGGAGTTCATCACTCACCCACTTAAAGGGATACTCCCACTCCAAACAATCTTGAATTGTGGGTGGAACCAATACAGGAAAGACCAATGACTTAGCAGCATTTAGCTTATAGTATGAGACATTAGCAAACTCCTCCAAAGCAAGGATAATAGCTCGGAAGGAGGACTCTACATTAGTACAAGAGATAATCACATCATCTGCGTATAATCCAATTTTGAGAGACACCTGTCCAACTCTAATACCTGCTATATCCTGGGCACTCATTTTTTCCGCCAAAGGTTCCATGCACAAGGCAAAAATAATAGGAGACAGTGGGCAGCCTTGACAGGCACCATTCGATATACAAAACGACTCTGAAAGGAACCCTGATGATAAAACTTTGGCAGAGGGATTCGAGTACATAGCACATATCGCCGATAGAGTTGAGCGAAACGGGTCGAAAAATTTCAAAAGTCGCCGACTTTTGGCAAAGTCGGGTTTCATCAAACGAAACCCGACCCTAGGATGAGGTCGGCCACGAGGTCGGCGACTTACGCGCCAAAGTCGCGTTTCAAAAGTTTGTTTTGCGCTCTTTTTCAGCCAATCAGGATCCACGGACACTGTGGGCAACGTGATGACATAGGCAGGGGTCACCACCATCTTTCAGAAGGGCATGCAAGTGATTGGCTTGCTTTGGTGGGCGTCACAGGGGGTATAAAAGGGCGTGCACGCCGACCGCCATCTTACTTCTGCCGATCTCAGTATAGGGAGAGGTTGCTGCTGATTCTGTAGGGAGAGCGTTAGGCAGGGAAGAAGACAAAAAAACTGCTTCTGCTGCTAGCGATTTGGCCTGCACAACACACCAGTCACTGTGTGTGCAGTGCAAGGGGAGGCTATATAGTGGTGTATCAGTGGTGTTGGTTGTTGGGCTGGCTTCTAAGGCTTCCTGACATTCCTGCATTGCTGTTTACCCACTGCTCCGCAAACTGCTTTTTTAAAAGCAATCCCAATTTTTTTTTTTGTCCTGCTGAGAAGAAAAAAAAACTGCTTCTGCTGCTAGCGATTTGGCCTGTACAACACACCAGTCACTGTGTGTGCAGTGCAAGGGGAGGCTATATAGTGGTGTATCAGTGGTGTTGGTTGTTGGGCTGCCTTCTAAGGCTTCCTGACATTCCTGCATTGCTGTTTACCCACTGCTCCGCAAACTGCTTTTTTAAAAGCAATCCCAATTTTTTTTTTTGTCCTGCTGAGAAGAAAAAAAATCTGCTTCTGCTGCTAGCGATTTGGCCTGCAAAACACACCAGTCACTGTGTGTGCAGTGCAAGGGGAGGCTATATTGTGGTGTATCAGTGGTGTTGGTTGTTGGGCTGCCTTTTAAGGCTTCCTGACAGGCTGGCATTGCTGTTTACCCACTGCTCTGCAAACTGCTTTTTTAAAAGCAATCCAATCTCCCTTATCCTCTAGTCACTTTTGTCACAGCTGTGCCATCGAGCCTGTGACATAGCGCTCAGATATCAGTGGGCCTCACACAGTCCAAAAGTGTCCAGTGTCCACAAGTGTGTGCAGAAATTCAAAATCTCCCTTATCCTCTCGTCACTTTTGTCACAGCTGTGCCATCGAGCCTGTGACATAGCGCTCAGATATCAGTGGTCCTCACACAATCCAAAAGTGTCCAGTGTCCACAAGTGTCTGCAGAAATTCAAAAAGTCCCTTATCCTCTAGTCACTTTGGTCACAGCTGTGCCATCGAGCCTGTCACATAGCGCTCAGATATTCATTGGGCCTCACACAATCCAAAAGTGTCCAGTGTCCACAAGTGTGTGCAGAAATTCAAAATCTCCCTTATCCTCTAGTCACTTTGGTCACAGCTGTGCGATCGAGCCTGTCACATAGCGCTCAGATATTCATTGGGCCTCACACAATCCAAAAGTGTCCAGTGTCCACAAGTGTGTGCAGAAATTCAAAATCTCCCTTATCCTCTCGTCACTTTTGTCACAGCTGTGCCATCGAGCCTGTGACATAGCGCTCAGATATCAGTGGGCCTCACACAATCCAAAAGTGTCCAGTGTCCACAAGTGTCTGCAGAAATTCAAAATCTCCCTTATCCTCTCGTCACTTTTGTCACAGCTGTGCCATCGAGCCTGTCACATAGCGCTCAGATATTCATTGGGCCTCACACAATCCAAAAGTGTCCAGTGTCCACAAGTGTGTGCAGAAATTCAAAATCTCCTTTATCCTCTAGTCACTTTGGTCACAGCTGTGCCATCGAGCCTGTCACATAGCGCTCAGATATTCATTGGGCCTCACACAATCCAAAAGTGTCCAGTGTCCACAAGTGTCTGCAGAAATTCAAAATCTCCCTTATCCTCTAGTCACTTTGGTCACAGCTGTGCCATCGAGCCTGTCACATAGCGCTCAGATATTCATTGGGCCTCACACAATCCAAAAGTGTCCAGTGTCCACAAGTGTGTGCAGAAATTCAAAATCTCCCTTATCCTCTCGTCACTTTTGTCACAGCTGTGCCATCGAGCCTGTGACATAGCGCTCAGATATCAGTGGGCCTCACACAATCCAAAAGTGTCCAGTGTCCACAAGTGTCTGCAGAATTTCAAAATCTCCCTTATCCTCTCGTCACTTTTGTCACAGCTGTGCCATCGAGCCTGTCACATAGCGCTCAGATATCAGTGGGCCTCACACAATCCAAAAGTGTCCAGTGTCCACAAGTGTGTGCAGAAATTCAAAATCTCCCTTATCCTCTCGTCACTTTTGTCATAGCTGTGCCATCGAGCCTGTGACATAGCGCTCAGATATCAGTGGCCCTCACACAATCCAAAAGTGTCCAGTGTCCACAAGTGTCTGCAGAAATTCAAAATCTCCCTTATCCTCTCGTCACTTTTGTCACAGCTGTGCCATCGAGCCTGTGACATAGCGCTCAGATATCAGTGGGCCTCACACAATCCAAAAGTGTCCAGTGTCCACAAGTGTCTGCAGAAATTCAAAATCTCCCTTATCCTCTCGTCACTTTTGTCACAGCTGTGCCATCGAGCCTGTCACATAGCGCTCAGATATTCATTGGGCCTCACACAATCCAAAAGTGTCCAGTGTCCACAAGTGTGTGCAGAAATTCAAAATCTCCTTTATCCTCTAGTCACTTTGGTCACAGCTGTGCCATCGAGCCTGTCACATAGCGCTCAGATATTCATTGGGCCTCACACAATCCAAAAGTGTCCAGTGTCCACAAGTGTCTGCAGAAATTCAAAATCTCCCTTATCCTCTTGTCACTTTTGTCACAGCTGTGCCATCGAGCCTGTCACATAGCGCTCAGATATCAGTGGGCCTCACACAATCCAAAAGTGTCCAGTGTCCACAAGTGTCTGCAGAAATTCAAAATCTCCCTTATCCTCTAGTCACTTTGGTCACAGCTGTGCCATCGAGCCTGTCACATAGCGCTCAGATATTCATTGGGCCTCACACAATCCAAAAGTGTCCAGTGTCCACAAGTGTGTGCAGAAATTCAAAATCTCCCTTATCCTCTCGTCACTTTGGTCACAGCTGTGCCATCGAGCCTGTCACATAGCGCTCAGATATTCATTGGGCCTCACACAATCCAAAAGTGTCCAGTGTCCACAAGTGTCTGCAGAAATTCAAAATCTCCCTTATCCTCTCGTCACTTTTGTCACAGCTGTGCCATCGAGCCTGTGACATAGCGCTCAGATATCAGTGGGCCTCACACAATCCAAAAGTGTCCAGTGTCCACAAGTGTCTGCAGAAATTCAAAATCTCCCTTATCCTCTCGTCACTTTTGTCACAGCTGTGCCATCGAGCCTGTCACATAGCGCTCAGATATTCATTGGGCCTCACACAATCCAAAAGTGTCCAGTGTCCACAAGTGTGTGCAGAAATTCAAAATCTCCTTTATCCTCTAGTCACTTTGGTCACAGCTGTGCCATCGAGCCTGTCACATAGCGCTCAGATATTCATTGGGCCTCACACAATCCAAAAGTGTCCAGTGTCCACAAGTGTCTGCAGAAATTCAAAATCTCCCTTATCCTCTAGTCACTTTGGTCACAGCTGTGCCATCGAGCCTGTCACATAGCGCTCAGATATTCATTGGGCCTCACACAATCCAAAAGTGTCCAGTGTCCACAAGTGTGTGCAGAAATTCAAAATCTCCCTTATCCTCTCGTCACTTTTGTCACAGCTGTGCCATCGAGCCTGTGACATAGCGCTCAGATATCAGTGGGCCTCACACAATCCAAAAGTGTCCAGTGTCCACAAGTGTCTGCAAAAATTCAAAATCTCCCTTATCCTCTCGTCACTTTTGTCATAGCTGTGCCATCGAGCCTGTGACATAGCGCTCAGATATCAGTGGCCCTCACACAATCCAAAAGTGTCCAGTGTCCACAAGTGTCTGCAGAAATTCAAAATCTCCCTTATCCTCTCGTCACTTTTGTCACAGCTGTGCCATCGAGCCTGTGACATAGCGCTCAGATATCAGTGGGCCTCACACAATCCAAAAGTGTCCAGTGTCCACAAGTGTCTCCAGAAATTCAAAATCTCCCTTATCCTCTCGTCACTTTTGTCACAGCTGTGCCATCGAGCCTGTCACATAGCGCTCAGATATTCATTGGGCCTCACACAATCCAAAAGTGTCCAGTGTCCACAAGTGTGTGCAGAAATTCAAAATCTCCTTTATCCTCTAGTCACTTTGGTCACAGCTGTGCCATCGAGCCTGTCACATAGCGCTCAGATATTCATTGGGCCTCACACAATCCAAAAGTGTCCAGTGTCCACAAGTGTCTGCAGAAATTCAAAATCTCCCTTATCCTCTAGTCACTTTGGTCACAGCTGTGCCATCGAGCCTGTCACATAGCGCTCAGATATTCATTGGGCCTCACACAATCCAAAAGTGTCCAGTGTCCACAAGTGTGTGCAGAAATTCAAAATCTCCCTTATCCTCTCGTCACTTTTGTCACAGCTGTGCCATCGAGCCTGTGACATAGCGCTCAGATATCAGTGGCCCTCACACAATCCAAAAGTGTCCAGTGTCCACAAGTGTCTGCAGAAATTCAAAATCTCCCTTATCCTCTCGTCACTTTTGTCACAGCTGTGCCATCGAGCCTGTCACATAGCGCTCAGATATCAGTGGGCCTCACACAATCCAAAAGTGTCCAGTGTCCACAAGTATCTGCAGAAATTCAAAATCTCCCTTATCCTCTCGTCACTTTTGTCACAGCTGTGCCATCGAGCCTGTGACATAGCGCTCAGATATCATTGGCCCTCACACAATCCAAAAGTGTCCAGTGTCCACAAGTGTCTGCAGAAATTCAAAATCTCCCTTATCCTCTCGTCACTTTTGTCACAGCTGTGCCATTGAGCCTGTGACATAGCGCTCAGATATCAGTGGGCCTCACACAATCCAAAAGTGTCCAGTGTCCACAAGTGTCTGTAGAAATTCAAAATCTCCCCTGTCCTATAGACACCTTGTACCTTGTTTTACATTACTATATAGTTTGTTGGATTTTGTCTACATTTCTACCAAAAATGAGGAAGGCTGGTGGAAGAGGCCATGGAATTGGGCGGGGGTTGGCAGCTGGTAATGATGGTGTTGGTGGTGGATCTGATGGTAGTGGCAAGAGCAAAATAGGACCGAATGCAGGAGGTGTTGAGCCTGCGTCATCGTCTGGCTACATAAGGCCTCGAACGCTTAGTTTTCTAGGAGTTGGCAAACCGCTTTAAAAGCCAGAGCATCAGGAAAAAGTTTTGTCTTACATTGCTGACTCAGCCTCCAGCTCTATCGCCTCCTCTTCTTCAGTTGTAAAAAGTAAAAGCACTGAGTCGTCATTGGAGGCTCATGTTCATGAACCACACCTTTCCTTGTGTCCTTCACCCCAACCAAGATTGAAGGATGACGCAGGCCATACTACTGATTACTCCATGGAGCTGTTTTCACATACCATGCCTGGATTATCAAGTGAAATGGTGTATTACCCAGGCCAAGATGAATCTGACATGGAGTGCACTGATGCACAGCCGCTGATGGATGATTCTGCTGGTACATTCACTCAGAGAACTACATTGTCCTCGCAGTGTACAGAGCCAGATTCTGACCCTGATGAGACTCAGGTGCCCCTTCCCGCACACTATACCACCATACACGGTGACACAGAGGAAGGTGCACATGACATAAAAGAGGAGGTGATGGATGACCCAGTTGTTGACCCAGATTGGCATCCATTGGGGGAAGAGGGTGCTGCTTCCAATAGCTCAGATGAGGAGCATCCACAGCAGACATCGACATCGCAACAGCTGTTATCTGGCAGGCCCGGAGCACTCCAAAGACAGGTTCCAAACATCAAAAGAGTTGCTGGACAGCTTGTCCAGAGGGTCAAAAGATCACAGCGTGCTAGGCCGCAAAATGTCTGCCAAAGTAGGAAGAGTGCAGTGTGGCACTTTTTTGACCAAGATCCTCATGATCAGGCCAAGGTTATCTGTAAGAAGTGCGCAAAGACCTTTAGCCGAGGGAAAAATCTGAAAAATTTGAATACCAGTTGCATGCTTAGACATTTAACCAGCATGCACTTGCAAGCGTGGACACAACACCAAACCTCAAGTGCCACATGTGCAACTGATCACAACGAAGGTAGTCAGCAACGCTACATTGTTTCCCCCACTGTAAGCCCACCGGTTAGCACAGCAGCAAATGTTGAGGTGTCGTTGCAAGGCCACAGCAGTCAGGGAATCCCACTGTTATATCAACGAAAGACTGATTCTATGCCATCAGAAAGAACACCAACTCCATCACCATCATCAACCCTCTCTCAGTCCGCCCTGTCCACCGCTACTTCCACCATATGCAGCTCTCAAGTCCAGCTCACCCTCCCAGACACTATGAGTAGGTCAAGAAAGTACTAAGTCTCTCATCCGCGTACACTGGGTTTGAACGCCCACATTGCCAAACTAATCTCGTTTGAGATGATGCCCTTTCGGTTGGTGGAAAGCGCAGCTTTCCGCGAACTCATGGCCTATGCAGTACCACGCTATGACCTACCCAGTCGCCACTTCTTCTCTCGCAAAGCCATCCCAGCCCTCCACCATCATGTGAAAGACCGCATTGTCCATGCACTCAAGCAGTTAGTGAGCGGAAAGGTGCACCTCACAACTGATGCATGGTCCAGTCGGCATGGCCAGGGCCGTTACGTGTCCATCACTGCGCACTGGGTTAATGTGGTGGATGCAGGGTCCACAGGGGACAGCGGTGGTGGGACAGTGCTGCCTAGCCCACGGTATAGGAAACAGTTGGCTGTAGGCGTTCGACCCTCCTCCTACTCCTCCAGAAGCGAAAGCTCGTCCACAGAGCGCAGTCGTACGAGCACCCCATCTGCAGCTGCCACTGTTGCACACGATGTGTCCCCCTATCGAGCAGCTAGTGGAAAGCGTCAGCAGGCTGTGTTGCAGATGATGTGTTTGGGCAACAGACACACCGCCGAGGTGCTGGCCGAGTACTTGAAGCGACAAACTGAGTCATGGCTGGGCAGTGTACATCTTGAGGCAGGCAAGGTAGTTAGTGATAACGGCCGTAATTTTGTGGCAGCCATAGCCCTTTCAAAACTCAGCCATATACCTTGCTTGGCTCACACCTTGAACCTGGTGGTGCAGTGCTTCCTCAAAAATTATCCGGAGTTAACAGCCCTGCTGCAGAAGGTGCGAAGACTGTGCGCGCACATCCGCCGGTCGCCTGTACACTCCGTTCATATGCAGAAGCTGCAGCGATTGCTCCACCGTCCCAACCACCGCCTCATTATCGACATTGCAACAAGGTGGAACTCCACCCTGCACATGGTGGAGCGGCTGTGCGAGCAGAGGCAGGCCATAATGCATTTGTGGGAGGATACACGGCCAGGCACTTTGAGAGCAGACATGGAGTTGACAGGTGTGCAGTGGTCGAAGCTGAAAGACCTCTGTAAAGTCCTTCAGTGTTTTGAGGAATGCACACGGCTGGTAAGCGCAGACGACGCCATCCTAAGCATGAGCATCCCACTTATGCGTCTGCTCATGCAAACTTTGACGCACCTTAAGGAGCAGGCGTCTGCAGCCAATGTTGATAAGGAGGAAGAGGAGGAGGGAATCCTTGATGACATTCAGCCATTGTCTGCTCAGGGACCTCTCCTGGACGAGGTGGAGGAAGAAGAGGAGGAGGAGGATGATGGGGATGGTTACTTAGGGGAGGAGGATGCATCTCGTGGGGCAAGTGAAAATGTTGGCGTGGCAAGGTCTGGTACAGGGTTTGTGCGTGACAGGAGGGATGTGGATTTGCCAGAAAGTGCTCCTCCAACCAGCACTCGCAGTGCATCATTGACACCGGGAACATTGGCCCACATGTCAGATTATGCCTTGCAGATCCTAAAAAGGGACCCACGCATTGCCAAAATGATGAACGATGACGACTACTGGTTGGCCAGCATCCTGGATCCACGCTATAAAGGCAAATTACAAAACATCATGCCACAGGAGAACCTTGACCTAATATTGGCTAATAAACAAGCAACTCTGGTAAATCGGTTGCTTGAGGCATTCCCAGCACACAGCAGCGGTGATGGTTCTCACACGAGCCATACGGGCCGGGGGCAGCTTGGCAGAGGTGTTCGTGGTGCACACAGCAGAAGTGGCGTTGGAGACAGGGGTTTCATGACAATGTTGTGGACTGATTTTTCAAATACCGCTCACACAACTGGTAATACTGCATCGATGGAAAGTGACAGGAGACAGCAGTTGTCAACTATGGTTACAAACTACTTTTCCTCCCATATCGATGTTCTCCCACACAGGTCATTCCCCTTTGACTATTGGGCCGCTAAACTGGACACCTGGCCTGAATTGGCCCAATATGCCTTACCGGAGCTCGCTTGCCCAGCTGCAAGTGTGCTATCGGAAAGAGTGTTCAGTGCAGCTGGATCAATCCTGACAGAAAAAAGGACCCGTCTGTCAACCCAAAATGTGGATGATCTAACCTTCATTAAAATGAACCATGCATGGGTTTCCAAGGATTTTGTCCCACCTTCCCCTGATGACACATAGGGTGACAGAAAAATGGCTTGCTTTGGTCCACCTCTTCCTGGGACTTCACCTATTTCGCCTTTTGCATCAGCTGAATGTCCAACATCAACATATGCCACTTTCTAAAACTCCCTAACTGTGCTGCCTCCCCCCCATGGCCGGGGTCACCACCTAGCGCACGACACCGTGCGAGTGCCGTTGCCCTGGACAGGTGGGTAGGCCGACTCTTGGGTGCGGGCACTGGCACAGGGTCCCTCATAGTGCAATCAAGTGTCTCTGACGGTGGTGGTGCACACCCGCCGTCAGACACACCGCCGTACTATGAGGGGCCCAGTGCCAGTACCGACGCCCACGAGTGGGCCCCCCTTGCTTTGGCAGGGCCCCAGCATTTGCAATCTTTACCTCTCCCTGCTCCTCCGCTGTGTAATCTGGGCCGTCAAATCCATACTGTGCCTGACACCGTCTGAGCCTGCCTCCTGATGTACAGACATATATTTTGAATGTGTACGCTATCCATACATGTTATCCGGGGATACGGTACCCTTTCTAACCTTTGTGCAATCACATGCAATCCATACTGTGCCTGACACCGTCTGAGCCTGCCTCCTGATGTACAGACATATATTTTGAATGTGTACGCTATCCATACATGTTATCCGGGGATACGGTACCCTTTCTAACCTTTGTGCAATCACGTGCAATCCATACTGGGCCTAACACCGTCTGAGCCTGCCTCCTGATGTATAGACATATATTTTGAATGTGTACGCTATCCATACATGTTATCCGGGGATACGGTACCCTTTCTAACCTTTGTGCAATCACGTGCAATCCATACTGGACCTAACACCATCTGAGCCTGCCTCCTGATGTACAGACATATATTTTGAATGTGTACGCTATCCATACATGTTATCCGGGGATACGGTACCCTTTCTAACCTTTGTGCAATCACGTGCAATCCATACTGGGCGTGAGAACGGCTGGCGAGCTGTTAAGCAAGCTACAGCACCTGTGGTTTGCACACGTAAGTTTTTCATTTTTTCAGGAATGACGGTTAGGCCTAATTCCGGAACTGCGGTTGACCTGCACTTACTGGGAAATCATTGTTCGCGGGTAATAATTGTCATCAGTGATCCCCATCACTAACGTTGTTCAGCGGGTTATCTGCACCTGTAAACGACAAACGCTGGCCTTTTCAGTGTAGCGCACATGCAGCCACGGACATGTAATGGCATGACACACCAGTTATTGGCCAATCTCATGTGCCAGAGCCTCACGTGTCCCTCTAGTAAGCCGGACTCGGACCGTGGGGCATGACGGAGTCTCGTTCGTTAACGGAATTAAGCTTGCAATGTGTGCATCTGTTCTGTAGCTGGCATGGTTGAGGTTTCCCAGGTGGAGTCGAATTTAACCGTAGGCTCCACTCCTGGTGGTGCCCTTCTGGACATTCCTTTAAGGTTCAGCTTTGCAACCATACTGCCCACGTAAAACAAACACTTTGCCTTCATGAACGCTGTTTGGAGGGTCATGACTCGTGGGAATAACGCCGCCCAATCAGTTAACCTGCTAGAGAGATCGTTCGTTGCTCCCAAGCATGACATCACACTCCCTAGGAAGAAGGTAATGTCACTGTGGCGACCGTACTCCTGGGGGCGACACAAGTGCACTGATGCCCAGCCACTGCTCGATGAATCTGCTGGTACATTGACCCAGACCACTACATTCCCCTCGCACGCTACACGGCCTGAATCTGACCCTGATGAAACTCAGGTTACCCTTCCCATATACAGTTCCATCTTACACGGTGACAAAGAGGAAGCTGCAGATGAAAGTGCAGGTTCGGCCCACCCGCCATCAGACACACCACCGTACTATCAGGGGCCCTGTGCCAGTGCCGTCGCCAACGAGTGGGCCCCCCCCTGCTTGCTCAGGATCACAGCACTTGCAAAGTTGAAATACTGTGCAGTGAGATGGAAGATGGGGACGACGAGGAGTCCAGACAAGTACAGGGATTCCCTAGCGAGGAGACTTATTTGATTGTTTTCAATGTTGGGACAGCGATTTTTGGGGAGCACTATACTCTGGAGAATGATAGATGGTGCCCACCATACACTGGAACATTCCAAAGGTGGACATCAGACACTGGAGCAGCATTTACAGGGCCCATTATACACTAGAGCATTAGAAATGGGGCCCATTATGTTTGGAGCATTATTTGGGCCCATAAGACAGTGGAGCTTCATCCATGGGGACCAACATATACTGTATTAAACAGAGAAAAAAGGGGGAGTACAAGTCCAATCACATAAAAATAATAAGCAAAGTTTATTAAACATGTAGTACTGACAATTACATAAATGACAGAAGATATATAAAGGATCAGATAAGTATCTGCTGCTTGTTAGTCCTAAGAATTGACAAAATAAAGTGCTTAGTGCCTGTAACAAATATGGGCCATATTTGAGGGATATAGAGGTAAGAGAGATCCTAACAGGTGCACATCCTGAAAAAATCACTATCCCAAGCCATAGTGCTTACCCATATTGAACTCTGCCAAGGACCACAAGCAGCGCCGCCACCAACGCGCGTTTCGCCTCTTTTTCAAGGTGCCGTACTGTGTTGTGTAATGGGCCGAGTTATATATCCTGTTACCAGGTGCTCCAATCAAGCGGCGCGTGTGTCCGGTGTGTACTGTAGCATTATGTGGAGCTCATCATATACTGTTTCAAACATTATATGGGACCAATGATTCTGTATGGAGAAATAGATGGGCCTCGTCATGAGATGTAAAAAGTGAAGTATTTTTCATTGTACTATACCGCTATTTCTCTGCCGTATCGGAGCATGATGAGTTGTGGTATGTGTTAAAGGGGCGCTCTTTCGCCCAGGGCACATGAAAACCTGGAGCCAGCCCTACCCCCCCACAACTTTAGCCAAATAACCCCCATTTTTAAGTGCGTAACTTGTATTATGAAGTTAATTAAGGTTGACAAGCTTAAGTAAGAAGAATTGATGCTTTTGGCATTCAAATGGGCACTGTAGGTGTGTTTCCTGTCCTCCTCTCACTGCCGACTTTTATTCCCCATTGACTTACATTGGGTTTCGTGTTTCGGGACGACCCCGACTTTTCCCTATAATCGGACGATCTTGCTCGACCCGACTTTTGGAAAAGTCAGGTTTCACGAAACGAAACGCGACCCTAAAAAAACAAAAGTCGCTCAACTCTAATCGCCGAGTAAATGGGACCCGTCAGACAAAATTTTCGTAGAACACTTTTGAGATACCCGACAGTCCCGTTTTTGCCCTCCCCCGTGTTCCGCCAGGGAGTCTATTTTTCCCGCACTGCACTGAGCCTCCATGCCCCCCTCATGCACCCCATCCTTGCCCTCCCGCAGAGACCCACCGCACTAACAGCAGCCTCTCACAGCCTGCAATGACGTCGCTAGGCTGTTTTCTCTAATGTGCGCACAGGACCTGCGGAGGACACTCTTATACATACTGCACATTAAATCAACTTTTGGTATACCGTATATATGGTTACCTTTGCTTTAATAACGATATGGGTGACTCAACAGGAGTAACCCCTTTTTCTTTCTTTTTTTTTACTTTAACTCCTTCTTGAAACACAATATTCCAAACACAAAATGGAAGTACTCCCCCTTCCTTTAACATTAGCACTTCCTCCCCCCGCATCCCCGCTATGTCAGGAGCATTAATTAACAACAAAACATATCCCTTATCTTGAACGTCGAACTGTCCTCTGGCCTGCACAACGGTGCATCGAAATCCCTGTAGTCCGGGCCATTTCCTGATAGCCGGTGTCCCGCCAGTAGCAAGGGGCTCCACAGACGAGGAGCTCCTGGGATGCTGGAAGTGTCTCTGAGGCCGGAGCAGCCGCGGGTTCCGGCAAACAGGCAGCAGCCTAAGATGGAGCAGCGATGGCCGCAGCTGTCGGTGGATAGGCCGTGGGGGCTGGCGGCCCAGCCACCATGGAGACCGGGAGCGGGGTGGCTCGGGTACGCGGGCAGAGGCGACGCTCGGCCCGGCGGAAGCCGCAAAGCCCTCCGCAACCGGGCCCATTGGAAAGCAAGAGGCAGCGCGGGAAGGCCATGTGGTGGGGGGCCGTATGCGGAGCCGCCGGCTGGGCCGGGGACCTCTCACCTTCCCCTGTGCCGCGGCCTCCGGCAGGCCACCCCACAGCTCCTCCCGCAGCCTCCGATCTTCACCCCACCATCCGGCAGGGCTAGCCTCCAGGTTCGTTGGTCCCGCGGGGAGGCTCCCAGGAGATTTCTTCAGCGGCTGCCCCAGCAGGGCCCGCAGTCGCTCCTCTTCTCCAACCGATGTCTGGGGTGCTGTCAGGGGCAGGTCTCCAAACGAGATTCGACCTCCTGACACCACCGCCATTCCAGGCGTCCGAGACTGCGGCAGCTGCAACGTCGCATCCCGTCCGGTGTACAGCAGTCGAATGGTGCCAAACAGCCGCAGCGGGTCTTCCCACCTAGGCCACTCCCGTTCTTGGGTGGGGCGGTGGTCGGCCTTTCCACCTATCTTCCAGGGTCCAGCATGAGTGGGCGGATTTGATTTAGCCCCAGATAGTCCAGTACAGCTGCAAACGCCTGTGCCTCTTCCTGGCATTGGAGTACCACAGCCATGTTGTCCGGCTTTTGAACCACCCCGGATCCTCTGATGACAGCCAATGATCCGGAACAAAGTCTCAAATTTGTAATCCACAGGTAAAGCAACTCGAGTCCTTGTAGTTCTCCTGACGCAGGCTTGCCGCTGAAGTTGTAGTATTGGCGGCGGCGTTCCTGCCGACTACGCCAAATGTGGTAATGGCCCGGATTGGGGGGTGGTCCACTGCTTACCGTGAACAGATGGCACAGACACCAGACGGAGGCAGATTTTGGTTGCAACAGGTCCAAGTTTATTGGCCGCCCTCCTGATGACCGTAGCAATACACCGCAGCTCCTTTACAGCTTTCCGTATTCAGGCCCGGATACCTTCACCTTCCTTCAGTCGTAGTGACGTTCCTCGTGGATCTTTCGCTGGGGCTGCCCTAGGCCTATCTACCGCCAGCGCTTCACCAGTCCGAGGTCGTCGTGCAATCGGTACCCCCAGGGCCTCGTCTGTCCTGTGGTTCTTTGTGTCAGGGCCACCCCGCTGACTGTCTCTTCCTATCAGTCCCCTGGTCGAGCTCTCCACCATTGTCAGTCCTCCGTACAGAGTCTTCTCCTCCTGAGCTCCTCCCGGGACTAGCCTAGCCTGGAACCCTGTCCTGTCCTATTTATCCCCTTCCTCTGGAATTTCCCTCCTGGGTTCCTATCTCCCCGCCCCCCCATGACTAAGCTGTTTTTAAAGCCCTAAGCTGCTGTCAAGTCCTGAACTACACTCCCTCCTGCCATCTTGTGGTCAAATCTAGGTACTGCACTCCTTTTCCATCTTCCCCAGCTGTTTCCCTTCTGTCATTGCCAATATCCGTCTATAGTGCACCAACCGTCCCTTCTTCCTTCAGTCAAGTCCGTCCATCAGGTCACCTTTCCTACAAGGTCACAGGAGGGGAAGAGTCAGGAATCACATGGTCAGGGGCCTCGGTGTCTGCAGGACTCTGCTGTGCTGGTTGTCATGGTGCTGGATAAGGTGAAGTTTATGTGTGGGTCAGGAGGGGTTTACAGTACAGTGTGGATGTAGCAGAGCTGTGTGGGTTAAATTTTGGACGGAGCGGAGCCGTGTATGTAGGAGGTGTACGAAGCGGAGCTCTGTGTGTACAATTTTGGATGGAGCAGAGCTGTGTGTGTACGAGGTGGACGGAGCGGTGCCGTGTATGTAAGAGGTGGACAGAGAGGAGCCGTGTTTGTGCGAGGTGTATGGAGCGGAGCCGTGTGTGTACGAGGTGTACGGCGCAGAGCCGCGTGTGTACTAGAAGTATGGAGCAGAGCCGTGTGTGTACGGGGTGTGTGGAGCGGAGCCGTGTGTGTACGAGGTGTATGGAACAGAGCCATGTGTGTACGAAGTGTACGGAGCAGAGCCTTGTGTGTGTACAAAGTGTACGGAGTGGAGCCGTGTGAAAGTTTGCACCGGGGCCCATAACTTTGTAGATACACCACTGCTCATTGGGTTACAGCAAGAACGACACATTATCAGGTGAAATTAGCATTGGTAATAGCTGTGCTCCCAGTCACTGTCTGACTCATAGAACAAATATTTTTTAGGACACATTTGCTCAAACACAGGACAGAGTGATAGTATATTGCAATCCACCATGACATCATACTCTTCCTCGCCTCAGGATGGAAGGAAAGTCGAAAACCAACTAAAATCTAGATACCTAGATTGATTTCCATGTGTGGAATTGGGAAGGGATTTTTTCCCCTAGTATGATGCAATTAGCATCTGCCTCATAAAGTTTTTTCCCTTCCTCTGTATCGGCATGTTAGGCTATAGATTGACCTCAATTGACTTGTGTCTTCTTTTAACATTAACAACTAGAAAAAAAATATTATTACACCATGAGCTACTTTGAGGAACCCAGTCAAGACTTTTCTGATTTACACAGGAGAAAGTTCTGTGACAGTAGCTACCACGTTGCTAATACTGCACCTTTAATATGTGCTTATCTAAGTTCGACATAAGTAAAGGAAAGTAAATACAAAGTCACTCAAGCTTTAAGTAGATTGTCATAAGTAGACTTGGCTACACTATAATGTCTGAAGGTGCTAATAATTGTGCCACAGCATTGGTATATCACCTGGAAACAGCTGTAACAAAGTGAGGTTCAGCGATCTGATAAACAGTGACAGACACACACTTTGGATTAGTGTGAGTATTATGGTGATAATAATAACAGTAATAATTTTATTTCTATAGCACCAACATATTCTGCAGCACTTTACATTTTATAGGGGACTTGTACAGACGATAGACATTACAGGATACCAATAAACACATAGATCAACAGATACCAAGAGGAATGAGGGCTCTTCTCACAAGCTTACAATCTATGAGGAGATAGCCGAGACACGAAAGGTGGATGGTAACAATTGCTTTCATTATTCTGACCAGCAATAATGTAAGAAATAGTGTGTTCATGTAATGTTGCATGAACTGGTTATCAGCCAGAAAATGTAAAAGTACAGACACAGAAAGCTATTAAATGCATAAAGTATGTGAGAACATGATACCAGGAACTTGGTTATGGAAAAAAATTTAAATGGGCTACACAGGGATAGTTAGATTAATGTATTGTGGCGGTAAACCAGCCTGAAGAAATGTGTTTTTAAGGCACGCTTAAAACTGTGGGTATTATTCGAATTATCCTGGGTAGTGCATTCCAAAAAATTGGCACAGCATGTGAGAAGTCTTGGAGACGGAAGTGGGAGGTTCTGATTATTGAGGATGTTAACTTCAGGTCATTAGCATAACGGAGGGCACGGGTAGAGTGGTAGACTGAGATGAGGGGGGAAATGTAGGGTGGTGCTGAACTGTGGAGTGCTTTGTAGGTGAAAGTGGTAAGTTTATATTGAATTCTGGAGTGGAGAGGTAACCAGTGCAATGACTGGCACAAGGTAGAGGCATCGGTGTAACGGTTGGTGAGGAATATGATCCAGGCTGCAGCATTTAAGACACATTGGAGAGGGGAGAGTTTTGTAAGAGGTAGACCAATTAGTAGAGAGTTACAATAGTCCAGATAATAAGGAATAAGACCAACAGTAAGACTTTTTGCAGAGTCAAAATATAAGAAAAGGTCGAATTCTGGAAATGTTTTTGAGGTACAGATAGCAAGAGTGAGCCAGTGATCAGATGTGGGAGGTGAATGAAAGCTTTGAGTCAAGTATACCTCAAGACAGTGGGCATGTTGCTGGGGAGTAATGGTAGTGCCACACATGGAAATGGCAATGTCAGGCATAGGTAGGTGAGTAGAGGGAGGAAACACAAGGAGTTCATTTTTTGACAGGTTCAGTTTCAGATAGAGGGAGGACATGATGTTGGAGACAGCGGTAAGACAATCAATGGTGTTTTAATAATATAGGAGTAAAGGTGTATAACTGGGTGTCATCAGCATAGACATGGTACTGGAAACCAAATCTACTGATTGTTTGTGCAATAGGGGCAGTATACAAGGAGAAGCGGAGGGGGTCTAGGACTGATCCTTGAGGAACACCAACAGTAAGGGGAAGATGAGAGGAGGCGGAGGAGCCAGCAAAAGGTACAGTGAAGGAGCGGTCAGAGAGGTAGGAGGAGAACCAGGAGAGAACGGTGTCCTTGAGGCCAATGGAGCAGAGCATAGTGAGAAGAAGTTGATGATCCACAGTGTTGAATGCTGCAGATAGATCCAGGAGAAGTAGCATAGAGCAGTGACCATTAGATTTAGCTGCTAGTAATCATTAGAGACTTTAGGGAGGGCAGTTTCAGTAGAGTATAAACAGCGGAAACTGGATTAAAGAGGGTCGATAAGAGAGTTATCTGAGAGATAGGAGACAAGACGGGAGTGGACCAAGTATGCCAGGAGTTTAATGATGAAGGGAAGATTAGAGACAGGTCTATAGTTAGCAGCACAATTTTGGGAGAGGGATTTTTTTAAGTAATGGATGTATGATGGCATGTTTAAATGAGGAAGAAAGATAGAAGAGAGAGAGGTTGAATATTTTTGTTAGGTGACTGATGACACTGGGGAAATGGACTAGAGGAGATGTGACGGAATAGGGTCACTGGTGCTAGTAGTAAGGCGAGAAGACGCAAGGAACCTGCTTACTTCTTCTGTGACTGACTCAAAATCAGAGAGTGAGCTAGAAGCAGTGGGGGAGCGAAGACAGTGCATGGTATGAGGTGATTGGGAGAAAATTTCCTGTCAGATATGGTTGATTTTTCCTTTGAAATAATTGGCCAGATCATCAGCGCGGAGATCCATGGTTGGGGCCTGCACTCTTGGGTTGAGTAGAGAATGAAAAGTGTCGAAGAGATGTTTAAGGTTATTGGATAGTGAGGTTATGAGGGAAGGGCAGTGTTGTAAGTTTTAAGCATAAACTTATAATGGATGAAATCTTCGGGCATTTCCCATGCTGTCATCTGTGTGATAGCTCAGGAAACACTGGCTCTAATTGGGTGTAACCATTACCATCGGTTTCAGCACTGCGGTTCCCACGCTGTAACACAGATGACAGCATGTGACCCAGTAGCTGTGACCAGCGGAGAAAAGGTTACCACTGGTCAGGCATCAGCTGATGAGTACTACTCTCATCAGCGTATGCCTGGTCTCACTGATAGCAGTGAGAGCAGGCGTCGGCTGATAAGAGCATTCACCAGCCGGCCCCTGTCCATAGTTATACAGTATATATAACTAACATATAAATATGTCAGTGAGATAATTAGTGCAGTGTGTGTATTTTACTGTACATGTATTTAGCTAATAAATAAAGGAAAAAAATGGCTTGGGGGTCCCCTTAACTCTACTAACCTTCTGAGGCAAAGCAGACAGCTGAGAGCTGGTGTTATTCTGGGAAGGCGGCAACAAACATGGAGCTTCCCAGGATATTAATATCAGCTCACAGCTGTCCGCATGGCCTTTACTGGTTTTTAAAATGGGGAGACCCCCTAAAAACATGATGTGGGGTCCCCCTATATTCAATAACCAGCAAAGACTAAATAGACAGCTGCAGGCTGATATTAATAGGCTGGGAAGGGGCCATGGATATTGGCCCTTTCCCAGACTAAAACACCCACCCTACCGCCCCAGAAGTAGCACATCCATTAGATATGACAATTCTGGTGCTTAGACTTGTCTCTTTCTACTTGCCCTGGTGCAAGTCGTATTAGTTTGGGGGTTGATGTCAGCTGTTTTGTGTCTGCTGACACCAAAGCCAGAGGTTAGTAATGGAGAGGCATCTGTCAGAGACCCCCATTTTAATCCTGATCAGCAATGCAACCAGATGAAGCAGAGTTGGGGATCATCATGGGTCATCAGCATTATGGGTGAGCATAACTTTGATTTTTATTTATACATTAATAAGTGGGTAAAAGAGGGTTATTTGTGGGGTAGTATTTTGTTGAATTAAAGGACTTTTTATGTGTGTGCCTTTCTTACTTTTGATTGCAGAGTTAATATTGAAGATGTCTTATAGATGCCAGTCCATTACTAATCCCTTGGCTTGGTGTCAGCGGAGAAAAAACAGCTGACATCAGCTCCAAAACCATTACCCCACTTGTTAACGCCTTGGGGCAAGTGGGAAGAGCCAGGTAAAATGTCAAAATTGGCACATCTATTGGATGCGCTCTTTGTTGGGTGACTGCGGGCTGCTATTTTTATGCTAGGAAGGGCCAATAATCATAGCCCCTTCCCAGTCTGAGAATATCAGCCCACAGCTGTCTGTTTTTGCTAGGCTGGTTGTCAAAAACAGAGTTGGGACCCCTGTATTTTGATAACCAGACAAGATAAAGCTGACAGCTGAGGCGTGCAGCCCACAGCTGTCTTCTTTACCTGCACTGGTTACCAAGAATAGGGGAAACTACATGTTTTTTTTATATTTATTTATTTTTAACATGATTCGCCGGCCAATCACAGCCATGCCAATACTTGACTTAGCTGTGATGGAGCCGGAAGTGCGCACATAGGAAAAGTTTGTTGTTTGGCTGCAGCCTTTTAACAAGCTTTGTTCAGGCTGCTGAAGTCAAACAGTAACACTGACTTCTGGGAGATGTCCGTGTTCATGGTGTGGTATGGACCCCGAACTTTGGGTTCGCCCATCTCTATTACTGAGGACTAAATTGTCACCAAGCTCAAATTGGTTGATGTAATTTTCCCAGAATTATACCCCCGTCTTTAAATATCCTCCCAATGGATAATGGGATATTGGATAACAGAGATAAGCTGATCAAACTGCGGACGACTGACTTTGAGTCCAATTTCCTATAATTTGTGTTTATATGCAAATTAAACACTTAGCAATTCAATTTACGAGGACTGCAAGGAAAAAAAAAAAATGTCAGCACCATTAAGCACACTGCTGAAGCATCATAGATGTTCTGCATGGCCTTTCCGATAATGTCCTGCAGCCATGACATCATATCAAAGTTTAGCACCACGAACAAGGTTTTGGCATTAGCCTCATATTGGTATATATATTAGTGAACGTCAGAGACCATTGAGTGATACCACCCGATATTGAAAAATATCGGATCAGATTGGATCGGCCGATATGAAAAAAGTATCGAGTATCGCCGATTCCGATCCCGGAAGTCCCATTCAAGTCAATGGGACAGAAATATCGGAATTAAAAAAACCTCTTTCTTACCTTGTACATCCTGTTCGGGAGGGGGGAAGAGTTGGGCGGTGCGTGGGCGGACACTGTGAGTGTCTGTGTGTGCGGGCGAGCTCTGTGCGGGCCTCTCGGGGGTCTATGTCGACTGTCGGGGGCCTGTGCCAGCTGCCGGTGGTCTGTACGGGCATCTCGGGGGTCTGTGCCGACTGTCGGGGGCCTGTGCCGGCTGCCGGTGGTCTGTACAGGCCTCTCAGGGGGGTCTGTGCCGACTGTCGGGGGCCTGTGCCAGCTGCCGGTGGTCTGTACGGGCCTCTCCGGGATCTGTACAGGCCTGTCGGGGGCCTGTGCCGGCTGGCGGTGGTCTGTACGGGCCTCTCAGGGGCCTGTGCTGGCTGTCGGTGGTCTGTGCCGGCTGCCGGGGGCCTGTGCCGGCTGCCGGTGGTCTGTACGGGCCTCTCAGGGGCCTGTGCCAGCTGTCGGTAGTCTGTATGCTGCCGGTGGTCTGTACGGGCCTCTCGGGGGTCTGTACAGGCCTGTCGGGGGCCTGTGCTGGTTGGCGGTGGTCGGTACGGGCCTCTCGGGGGCCTGTGCCGGCTGTCGGTGGTCTGTGCCGGCTGCCGGGGGCCTGTGCTGGCTGCCGGTGGTCTGTACGGGCCTCTCGGGGGCCTATGCTGGCTGTCGGTGGCCTGTGCCGGCTGCCGGGGGCCTGTGCCATCTGCCTGTGGTCTGTACGGGCCTCTCGGGGGCCTGTGCCGGCTGCCGGTAGTCTGTACGCTGCCGGTGGTCTGTACGGGCCTCTTGGGGGTCTGTACAGGCCTGTCGGGGGCCTGTGCCGGCTGGCGGTGGTCTGTACGGGCCTCTCGGGGGCCTGTGCCGGCTGTCGGTGGTCTGTGCCGGCTGCCGGGGGCCTGTGCTGGCTGCCGGTGGTCTGTACGGGCCTGTGCCGGCTGTCGGTGGTCTGTGCCGGCTGCCGGGGGCCTGTGCCGTCTGCCTGTGGTCTGTACGGGCCTCTCGGGGGCCTGTGCCGGCTGCCGGTAGTCTGTACGCTGCCGGTGGTCTGTACGGGCCTCTTGGGGGTCTGTACAGGCCTGTCGGGGGCCTGTGCCGGCTGGCGGTGGTCTGTACGGGCCTCTCGGGGGCCTGTGCCAGCTGTCGGTGGTCTGTGCCGGCTGCCGGGGGCCTGTGCTGGCTGCCGGTGGTCTGTACGGGCCTCTCGGGGGGGCCTGTGCCGGCTGTCGGTGGTCTGTGCCGGCTGCCGGGGGCCTGTGCCAGCTGCCGGTGGTCTGTACGGGCCTCTCGGGGGCCTGTGCCGGCTGCCGGGGGCCTGTCCCAGCTGCCGGTGGTCTGTGCGGGCCTGCCAGGGGTCTTGTGTGTGTGCAGGCATCGTCCGATGGGACTACAAGTCCCATCGGGTGATGCCTGCAACAATGACAGTGATTGACACATTAGCCAATGATGGGACAGTAGTAGTCCCATCATCCGGCTAATGTGTTGAATGAAAAAAAAAAAAAAACATACTACATACATGCTACATATATACTACATTCATACAACATACATACATACTACATACATACTTCATATATACTACATTCATACAGCATACATACGTACTACATACATGCTACATATATACTACATTCATACAACATACATACTACATATATACTACATTCATACAACATACATACATACTTCATATATACTACATTCATACAACATATATACTTACTACATACATACTACATATATAATACATTCATACAGCATACATACATACATTCATACAACATACATACTACATACTACATACATGCTACATATATACTACATTCATACAACATACATATATGCGACATATATACTACATTCATACAACATACATGCTACATATATACTACATTCATACAACATACATACATACTACATACTACATGCATGCTACATATATACTACATTCATACAACATACATACATACTACATACATGCTACATATATACTACATTCATACAACATACATACATAGTACATACATACTACATACATACGTACAACATGCTACAGACATACAACATACATACACACTACATACTGCATACATGCTACATATATACTACATTCATACAACATACATACATAGTACATACATACTACATACAACATGCTACAGACATACAACATACATACATACTACATACTACATACATGCTTCATTTATACTACATTCATACAACATACATACATAGTACATACATACTACATACATACATACAACATGCTACAGACATACAGCATGCATAAATACATACTACATACTGCATACATACTACATGCATACTGCATACAATACATTCATACAATACATACATATAGACATACAGTACATATAACATAGAGTACATACTCACCATCACTTGTCACTTTGATCCCCGAAGCCAGTGTCATCTGTGGAAAAATATGAAAATAATAAACAATATACTCCCTGATCCGCAGAAATCCACGCGTGTCCCACGCCGATCTGCCGTGGAGGACAGCAGCATCAGCTGATGCGACTGCTCTCTACGGGGCTCCAGGAATCCAGTGACAGGAGGTAGGTATCCTTCCGCACTGTATTCCTCCGCCACTGTAAAAAAATAGACCCTGGTCTCACTTTATGGCAAAAGCTGTGTGGGAACTTTCTCACACAGCAATGCCAAAAGTGAGACTAGGGACTATTTTTTTACAGTGGCGGAGGAATACAGTGCGGAAGGATACCTACCTCCCGTCACTGGATTCCTGGAGCCCCGTAGAGAGCGGTCGCATCAGCTGATGCTGCTGTTCTCCATGGGAGATCGGTGTGGGACCCTCGTGGATTTCTGTGGATCAGGGAGTATATGGCTTGTTTGTTATTTTCATATTTTTTCATAGATGACACTGGCTTCGGGGATTAAAGTGACAAGTGATGGTGAGTATGTACTCTATGTTATATGTACTGTATGTCTATGTATGTATTGTATGAATGTATTGTATGCAGTATGTAGTATGAATGCAGTATGTAGTATGCATGTATGTATGTAGTATGCCTGTAGCATGTTGTATGTATGTAGTATGTACTATGTATGTATGTTGTATGAATGTTGTATATATGAAGCATGTATGTAGTATATATGTATGTTGTATGAATGTAGTGTATATGTAGCATGTATGTGGTATGTAGTATGTATGTATGTTGTATGAATGTAGTATATATGTAGCATGTATGTAGTATGTATGTATGTTGTATGAATGTAGTATATATGTAGTATGTATGTATTATGTAGTATGTATGTATGTTGTATGAATGTAGTATATATGTAGCATGTATGTAGTATGTAGTATGTATGTAGTACGTATGTATGTTGTATGAATGTAGTATACATGTAGTATGTATGTAGTATGTTGTATGAATGTAGTATATATGTGGTATGTATGTATGTTGTATGAATGTAGTATATATGTAGTATGTATGTAGTATGTAGTATGTATGTTGTATGAATGAAGTATATATATAGCATGTATGTAGCATGTATGTATGTTGTATGAATGTAGTATATATGTAGCATGTATGTAGTATATATGTATGTTGTATGAATGTAGTATATATGTAGCATGTATGTAGTATGTAGTATATGTGTATGTTGTATGAATGTAGTATATATGTAGTATGTATTTAGTATGTATGTATGTTGTATGAATGTAGTATATATGTAGCATGTATGTAGTATGTATGTACTGTATGTTGTATGAATGTAGTATATATGTAGCTTGTATGTAGTATGTAGTATATATGTATGTTGTATGAATGTAGTATATATGAAGCATGTATGTAGTATGCATGTATGTTGTATGAATGTAGTATATATGTAGCATGTATGTAGTATGTAATATATATGTATGTTGTATGAATGTAGTATATATGAAGTATGTATGTAGTATGTATGTATGTTGTATGAATGTAGTATATATGTAGTATGTATGTAGTTTTTTTTTTTGTTTTTGTTTTTTTTTACATTCAGCACATTAGCCGGATGATGGGACTACTATTGTCCCATCATTGGCTAATGTGTCAATCACTGTCATTGTAGCAGGCATCGCCCGATGGGACTTGTAGTCCCATCGGACAATGCCTGCACACACACAAGACCCCTGGCAGGCCCGCACAGACCACTGGCAGCCGGCACAGGCCCCCCGGCAGCCGGCACAGACCACCGACAGCCGGCACAGGCCCCCGAGAGGCCCGTACAGACCACCAGCAGCTGGCACAGGCCCCCGAGAGGCCCGTACAGACCACTGACAGCCGGCACAGGCCCCCGAAGGCCTGTACAGACCCCCGAGAGGCCTGTACAGACCACCGGCAGCCGGCACAGGCCCCCGACAGGCCCGTACAGACCTCAGAGAGGCCCGTACAGACCCCCGACAGTCGGCACAGACCCCCGCAGTCGGCACAGACCACGCATCATGATGCGCACAGACCGCGCATCATGATGACGTCATTTCGGCAGCCAATCACAGCCACAACAGTGGCTCACTGCATTATGGGGACTTCCGATTCCGGTATCCGATATTGAAAAAATATCGGTACTCGGTATCGGAATTCCGATACAGTGAATATCGGCCGATACCCGATACTTGCAGTATCGGAATGCTCAACACTAGTGAAAAGTGGTCGTAGCTCAGAACTGCACAGATACAGTATGTCTAGTTATCAGCTGTTTTTGAAGAGTTGGTTATTTGGGCAATATCCTATTAAATTGAATGATTGTTGTCATCGTTTTCTCCTCTACTTATGTCGAGGATGAAATATTCCAGGATACTTTAGGTTTTTGTGGGATTTGATGAATAAACTGTGCTCTGCTATAAGACATTTTTCTAAGAATAGTTGCCCAGAAATACCATCTTCTCTTGTAGTTATTGATTCCCTTCATGTAGGCTGTAATTATGGCAATACATATTACACACTGCGGCTGCAGATTACCATGGGATAGAATACATCTTTCCTATGCACTATATTAGGCACTACAATTTTGGTTTTCTGGCCACCCGTGAGGACATCATTGGATGTAACACAATGGTTTAGTTACTCACTCAAAGAATATATGAGACATGAAGTTAATTTAGCAAGACCTTGCTATACTTTAAAGTAAATATCTATATAAAAAGATGTCAGTGCAAATTATCTATTTCAATCTTTTTATTTTTTTATACCAATATATAGTGTATGCCTACATAGAACACATCATAAAATACAAAGAGAGAAATCACTGGAGAAGGACTTTATGGTCAGAAGAACAAAAAGGAACAAGGAGAGGAGGAAGACCAGCAACCTGATTGCCTGATACTACCAAGATAACGGCAAATTAATTAATAATAATATAAAAATGAGTGTATGTATGTGTGTATCACGCCGTGCTGCCATGGTGACTATGATGTCATAATAGGTTGTAATGGTGACGGTTATGTCATAATGGTTGCCATGGTGAAGATGATGTCATAATAGGTTGCAATGGTGACGGTTATGTCATAATGGTTGCCATGGTGACGATGATGTCATAATAAGTTGCCATGGCGATGATGATGTCAGAATGGTTTCCATGGCGAAGCTGATGTCATAATGGGTTGCCATGGCTGCAATGATGTCATGACAGGTTGCCATGTTGATGATGATGTCATAATGTTTGCCATGGTGAGACTATGATGTTATTGTACTTGTTTTCATGTATACCCCTCCCTA
Organism: Dendrobates tinctorius; assembly: GCF_039654945.1. Classification (NCBI taxonomy): domain Eukaryota; kingdom Metazoa; phylum Chordata; class Amphibia; order Anura; family Dendrobatidae; genus Dendrobates; species Dendrobates tinctorius. The sequence goes on along the minus strand of NW_027361715.1, from coordinate 3,202,163 downwards.
CATGTAAAGCGCCATGGAATAAATGGCGCTATAACAATAAATAATAATAATAATAATAGATTGCCATTGCAAAGATGATTTCATAATTGTTGCCATAGCTGATGGTTGAACATTGCTATATACAGGGGGAGATGACATACAGGTATATACTATATACAGGGGGAGATGACATACAGGTATATACTATATACAGGGGGAGATGACATACAGGTATATACTATATACAGGGGAGATGACATAAAGTTATATACTGTATACAGGGGAGATGACATACAGGTATATACTATATACAGAAGGAGATGACATACAGGTAAAGTATATACTATATACAGGGGAGATAACATAAAGGTAGAATACAGTATACGGGGGAGATGACATACAGGTAAGTACTATATACAGGGGAGATGACATCTAATATATAAAGCTCAAGTGTGTGTATGTATGTATGTATGTATGTGTGTGTATGTATGTGTGTTTGTATATCCGGGATTGGCATCCGCACCGTCGCAGCTACAGCCACAAAATTTGGCACAGTCACACGTCTGGACCCTGAGAGCGTCCTAAGCTATGTTGTGAGGCAAAATTTTAACCCCGCGCTTTCCAATTCACCAAGCAATTTTGCCCCTATCTACTATGGGATGGAGGATGTGTGATGGGTATATGGGCACTGGACTATGGGATGGAGGATATGTATGACGGGTATATGGGCACGGGACTATGGGATGGTGGATATGTATGATGGGTATATGGGCACGGGACAATGGGATGGAGGATATGTATGATGGGTATATGGGCATGGGACTATGAGATGAAGGATGTGTGATGGGTATATGGGCACTCGACTATGGGATGGCGAATATGTATGATGGGTATATTGGCATGGGACTATGGGATGGAGGATGTGTGATGGGTATATGGGCATGGGACTATGGGATGGAGGATGTGTGATGTGTATATGGGCACTCGACTATGGGATGGAGGATATGTATGATGGGTATATGGGCACGGGCCTATGGGATGGAGGATGTATGATGGGTATATGGGCACGGACCTATGGGATGGAGGATATGTATGATGGGTATATGGGCACGGGCCTATGGGATGGTGGATATGTATGATGGGTATATGGGCACGGGCCTATAGGATCATGGATATGTATGATGGGTATATGGGCACGGGATTATGGGATGGAGGATAATTATAATTTGTTATAACTAACCACAGTTAGTTACTATGCCCGGGCAGCGCCGGGCTCTTCAGCTAGTACTATATACAGGAGGAGATGACTCACAGATATACACCATATACAGGAGAAGATGACATACAGCAACAATTTATGTGCAATGTAATCATTATAATTTGTTATAACAAATACACCACAGCTAATTACTATGCCATGGCAACACCGGGCTCTTCAGCTAGTTAATAATAATAATAATAATAATCGGTATGGAGACGACGGGGGATATGGGGACTGTGATTCCTGAAGATATACTGTACTTACCACATTCTGATATGCTAGTGGACTTGCATATTATGAGATGTTATATTCATTGATTTCTCCCCATACCCTCTGCTCCTACCCTTATTGTCTCATTCATCTTTATATATTAGATTGCTCTTTTGCATTTTTTTGTCGCTGATGCATTCTCGCATTATTATTAAGTAAGACTTGTACATATGGGGTTAAAACACTGATGGATTGATTACCCATGCCTTTGTTTCATCAGAGGGTCAGTGTTTTCTCACCACAGAATGTTTATGTTGCCGTGGATATGGCCCAGTATAAAGCCCCCTGCTGCTTCCAGGCTGACGCGCCGGGCACGTGTGCGCACGTTACCCGAAGTCCGGGGAGTCCAGTCACATCATACCAGTCAGGTGGCCATGCCCTGGTGATGTGGGACGGTGGCGTATGCACGATCGAGCACCTGCGAGCAGGATACCAGCTGGCGTTTGGCGCTGCGGTGGGACGTTCCTATTTGTGTGAATACCTTGGATTTGGCGCATTTATTGCCGATCATCCGTATTGTATCATGTCACTGTTCCCTTATGGTGATATTAGTCACATGGGTGGATTGGTCCGTGGTTTTATGCTTATTATTGACTAAATTAACATTGGGATAACAGTGTGCAATACTAATTTTGTTTAATTGAGTAATTATTCCTTTTAAATATCTGATACTTATATAATTAAGGCCAATATGTATAAGTATATGTCATATGTGTGATTTTCTTTTATATTATGTGTAATTGATGGAGGTGGGCAGTACCTTGCTAGTGATTGGTTGTGTGTGTACCTCCACACTATATAAGGCTGCCATGCCATGCACTCAGCTCAGGGGTAAAAAAAAGTACAGGCTGTAGTTCAGCATTTAGGGCACAGAGCAGATTAGACAGTGATAGGCATTGTAAGTGTGCTTATTGCAAACTGTTAGAAGATAGTGACTGCAGTTAGTAGGTAAAAGGTTAAAGTTTGCCCAGCAACAGACTACTGGGCCAGACAGAGTAAAGAGACAGCTAATAATTGGTCCAGCCCAAAGTTGGAGGAGTTAGGTCCAGTACAAGGCAACCACTTCCTGGTTTAGTCAGTTAGTGAAAGAATTCATTGGTGCCAGTTGCTAAGGTGAGTTTAAAGTGCAGTGGGCTGCTAGCAAAAACAAGTACAGGTTGTGCTGGGTGGTATGAGGCCTTACCAAACTCCCTATGGATATTCCTGCAACGTCTGATGCTCAGGTGCTAAGGAGAGCACCGACGGCGACAACCCTTCCTTACAGAAGAAGTTGAACGTGGAACCACGCAAGGGAAAGGTTATGGATCTCGGCAATACTGCGGGTCCTGATGGAAGATCCCTGGGGACAACAGGAACTGTTACAGCAGGGATAGTTCAGGCGGAAATGAAAGTAAAGTGTGAAATGTACTGTTACTGAAATAGGAGACGGAGAGTGCTGTGCCCAATACTGCGTGATACAATCTGATGTACTGCAACTGTCAAGTAAATCGATAAATGTTGAAATTAACCTGGTGTCTGCTGAGATGTGTACGCCTGTTCCTGAGCATACAGAACTGAAGACAGTGGAGGCCTGCAGCCGACAAGTGAATGTAAATCACCCTACACGAGATAGCACACTTGGACTGGGACACATTTTATCTGTGGGGTGCAGAGCATTGGAGTGCAGCCCATCAACCATGACTACCACCATGTGCACCTCACATAAGGCTCATTCACACGTCATTTTTTCACGTTCAAGTGCAATCCTTGTTTTATACGCATATTACTTGTACGATAGTCTCTTAAAATGTCTGAAACTTTTTGCAGACCATTTTTGATGTTGATCCACGTGTTGGACCAAAATCGCCCACAAAAGTCTATGGGTCTGTGAAAAAATTGGAAAGCTGTCTGTTTTTCCCAGCATTATAGAAAGGAGAAGGTGGGGGACTTTTTTTTTCTGTTAATGCTGCTGGGTATAGAATTGAATATTTTTTTCGGATGTCATGTTACCGGAGGAGATGCCATACTTGTGGTTCATACAGTCAAAAAGATAGAAGAATAGTGCCCCATCCAGGTGTAGTAGTGAAAAACAAACTTTATTCCTCCATAATGATAACAACGTTTCGACCACCAATGGGTGTTGACAAAGAACCATTGGTGGTCGAAAAGTCGCTATCATTATGGCGGTATAAAGTCTGTTTTTTACTACTACACCTGGATGGAGCGCTGTTCTTCTATCTTTTTAACTGTTTGGACTTTCCAAGAGGGTTCCTTGGACTTGGAACGGGCGCCCCAATTCAGTGAGTGCTGTCAACCTTTCTTTATGTATTATACTTGTGGTTCATGTGATACAGATCATGAATGCGGCTACAAGACTCATGATGCCTTGAGGCAGATCAGACCTGGTATCTGTTGAATAATTACTATACGCATGCATATTGCATATATGCATTAGTGAGATGTGCCTACCACCTTTCTGACAGTTATCTACGCTCCGATGAATTTAATTGTTCTACATGAGGGGTGACTTTTATCTGCTGCTATTTTTTTTTCTAAAGTTCAAAAGCTTCTAAGATCAAAGTGTCCACTGGTAATTCTCCTTGTAAAACAAACAACATGAACAAAAGCTTGGGCATCAAGAATATCAAACCATTAACCATTTCTTTCACAGAACTCTGCAAGCAAGGCATGGAACTTGTCATGCACTTTCTCATTTAAAGTGCCACTGCTATCGAAATATTTTAGCAAGTATCAGCATTTAAAGAGGACCCGTCACTTGCCATAAATATGCAAATGGGCTCTATAGAGAAGAAGAGAACTAGAACTCTAGTTACACCTATTGGAAGTAACAATGGTAAAAGTCAATATTAATCCTTTAAAGGGCTTGTCACATGACTTAGGACAAGGAACCAATCCACAAACTGCATTGCAGACATGTGTTTCTTGAAGCTTGCCCCTCATCAGTGCAAAGTAGGAGATGTAATTTGGCTTCGTGAGAGACAGAAGGCATTGTATTGTATATGACTTCTCCCGTGCTTCCCCCATACTTTGGAACTCTCTGCCGCAACACATCAGACTCTCACCATCAATGGAAACCTTCAAGAAGAACCTGAAGACCCACCTGTTCCGACAAGCCTACAGCCTGCAATAATCCTTGGTCTACTGAACCACCACCTGACCTGCTCTATCCTCTCCTACTGTATCCTCACCCATCCCTGTAGACTGTGAGTCCTCGCGGGCAGGGTCCCCTTTCCTTATGTACTTGTGTGTCCCTTGTCTTACACATGTTTATTTTACTTGTCTATATTTCTCCTTTTCACATGTAAAGCGCCATGGAAGAAATGGCGCTATACAAATGCACAATAATAATAATAATAATAATAAGGGGTAAAATTGCTTTATGGAAGAATAGAACTGGAGCTGCAGTGCCACCTATTGGAAGTGGCAATCTTAGAAGTCAGAATCAGTAATTTAAAGTGCCTTGCCACATGACTTTACCAATAGGTGGCACAAGAGTTCCAGTCCTCTACCTCTCTGCAGAGGCTACTTGCTGATTTACATTTGCAGAGGAGCATTGCATGACCTATGAGTCTTCTTACAACAACTTGGCATTCTCCAAATAGATATGTAATTGTTTCATCTTGTCTAAAATGTCACTGCTCTCCAAAACCTGACGTTGCCCTAATATTTCCCCTCCTCATTGTGTGTGAATTTAATTTGGTCAGCCATACAGTGATGGGGCAGGAGTTGCTGGCTCCTAAGGCTACTTTCACACATCAGGTTTTCGGCGTCAGGCGCGATCCGGCGTCGTGCCGGAATGCCGGATCCGGCAAATGTTTTGTAAAACCTGAAGTGCCGGATCCGGTTTTCTGCCGGATCCGTCTTGTTCTCATCCGGTTCATCCGTTTTTCTATCCGTTTTTCTATCCGTTTTTCGACGGATTACGCCGGATCCGGTTTTTAAAATTGACCCTTGTGGCCTTCCGAACGGGATTGGCTACTGGAAAACTAGATATAGCATGTTCCTACAGCCCTTCTTTGACAGGTTGTAGAGAAGAAAGTGCAGGTTGAAGAGAAGAGCAAGTTACTGGCGAAGATGGATGTTGTCATTGGAAATATTACCACTAGAAGTTCTGTGACGGTTTCAGGGACAATTTTCCACTATACTTTATGTCACCTCAAGGCAGAGTACACTGGGATGACAGAGTGTGAAACATTTGTGCCCTAAACTTGTGTACCTTCTGGACCAACAGTATATACCTTTGCCAACCAAAGTTGGCTATCTTGTCATGGTCTTACTATTTTTACCTTTAGGCCACAGGTGTGTACCTGGTTGTGTTTTATGCAAAGTATTTCACCTTTTAACAAAAGTTGTGTACATTGGTAGGAAATCACCAACAATAAACACAACTTTTTAGGTGAAATACTTTGCTTCAAACACAACCAGGAACACAACTGTGGCAAAAAGCTAAAATTTACCCACAGTTATACCTGGTTTTGAATACCTTTTTACCTTTGAAATACCCTGTATTTAACCTTTTTTTAAAACATAGTTCGCCGCAGAAAGAAATGACAGACAACCATTGTTAAACGATAATTTAACTTTTATTTAAATTTTTTTTTTTTTCTTGTTTTTAAAGTGCAAAAAACTTTTTTAATAAAGGTTTTAAACCCAATGGGCATTTTTATTACAAAAAAAAAACATTACAAATCTGTGTACTGTGGGGTGGAAATACTGCTGGAGGGGCTGCGGGACACTTCGACACTGGGTGTGTGGAGAGAGGACTGGGATCGTGGTGGGGAAGGAACAGTTGGAGGTGAAGGTGTGGAAAAAGCTACAGAATGGGTGGACATGTGGGAGGCAGAAGAGGTGGTGGGCGGTGGAGTGGAGGGTTGGGCAGGGACTGTAGGAGCAGATGATGTTGATGGAAAGTTGTATGGGGAAGGAGTTTGGTACGGGGAAGGAGTTTGGTACGGGGAAGGAGTTTGGTACGGGGCAGGTTGCTGGAAGTGGGGAGATGTCTGGTACTGGTGAGGTTGCTGGTATGTAATAGGAGGGGGAGGATGGAAAGTGGCTGGAGGGGGTGCAGATGTAATAGGAGGGGGAGGATGGAAAGTGGCTGGAGGGGGTGCAGATGTAATAGGAGGGGGAGGATGGAAAGTGGCTGGAGGGGGTGCAGGTGGAGGAACTACAGTGGTGGGAGGTGGAGGTTGGGAGGTAACCTGCTGTAGAGCACCGTGGCACGAATGCATTACATGCATCTGCTGGGTAGGAGATAGTGTTGCCATGCGCTCCACAACAGACCTGAAAAAGGTGTGGTTTGGCGAAGATCTTGCTTCTGAATGCATGGTTTGCAGAAGTGTCTTCACCTCCAGAATGCTGGAGTTGATCTGCTGAAAGCCTGCGGAGATTTGCTCTGACAAGACTTTTAGACAGTTCTGGAAAGATGCATTCAGATGCAAGAACTCTTGCGCATAACTCTTTTCCTGACCCCTCTGCCGCTGCCGCCCAGTACCCGCAGGTGTACTAGAGGTGGCAGGGGCAGAAGGGTGGGGTAAAGGGAAAGCGATCTCCTCACCAGCAGCTTCATGTAATGTAGGCGGCCACGATGCTCCTGTGCTGGTGGATGGGACAGATGGGTCGAATGTGTGGGAAGGCTGGGAAGGTGCAGATGTACCGGGGCGGTCGAAGTGTCCCTCGGTGCCGGTCTCCTCAGGGATCGCCTCAGAAGGGTCCAATCGTGCAGGCTCCCGAGTGCTGCTCACCGTGCTGTGTAATAAAGAGAAAAAAAAACAATTAAAATACTGACATGGTATGGCCCTGGCTGAAAAAAAAAAGTTACATCTAACATTTTTTTCACATGTGGTGTGTAATATTTACCTTCTGGTGAGCATTGTTTCCCGGAGGAACGACAGGGCTTGTGCGTACTTGTACTTGCTCCTGCGTCCTCCAGATCCACTCGGGGCCCGCATCTCTTTATTGAACTCCTTCTTGAAACGATCCCTCACAGACCGCCACCGATTCACAATTCTGTTCCCTGAAACGAGAAAGGAGTGGTTAGTATACAACATCAGTGTTTCACAAACTCCAGTCCTCATGGTCCCCAGGGGTCATGTTTTCAGGATTTCCATAGTAAATAGAAATCCTGAACACATGATCCGTGGGGACCACGAGGACTGGAGTTCGGGAAACACTGGTTTACATCAAGCAACCGGTACTGTATATACTTACGCTCTTTAATCTGGGCCCGAGCTTCGAGGTCCTCCCAGCGGCCCACAAGGAGAGAACAGATTTCCTCCCAGAGTCGTCGGGTAACGATCAGGTCAGCGTGGCGGCGGTCAGCCATATTCCAGAGCGGCTCCCTTTCTCTGACGAGATCGATGAGGCGGTCCACATCAATCCCTCCATCCTCACCGTCAGAGTCGGGAGCACGCTGTGAAGGCTGTTAAAGAAAAAGACAAAAATAACATAATTAGCCTCCACAAAAGAAATGAAATAAAAAGTGCAAAAAAACAAAGCAAAAATATTTATACTTACACGCTGGTGACCGCCGCGTTGCTGTCGCCGACGACCCTGGGAGGCACTGCGAGGACCTCTTGGCCGAGCACCAGATTGGGAAGACTAGAGAAGAAAACAAAAAATGTTATGTCTTTGGATGTAGGCATTTGTTTGCTGTGTGTGGTCTGCAGAACATTGTTTTCTATGTGTTGTGTGTAGTGTGATGTTGTGTTTCTGCGTTTGATGCAAAAAACTTACCAATTGTGAGCACACTCCAGGTGTCTGTCCACCCCTTCCTTCTTCTTCTGGGAGCTCCTCTTCATCTTGTGATTCCTGTTTTGAAATAAAAGGCAATGAATAGACATATATTACAGAGATGATGGATTTTGGAAATAAAAACTTACCGTCAAACGCTGACGATGCGAGGGAGGGCTCCCAGAAGAAGATGTGCTGTCCTGTTGATGGCCAGACTCCATGGCTGTGGGTATTGCTGCTGCCAGTGATGCCATTTCTGCTGCTGCTGCTGCATCTCTTTGGCGGCTGTTGAATAAAGAGAAACAAAGGGCCAATGAATATCTTGATATTCCATGGCCCTAGTTTGGAGGAATGGGGGATTTGATAATTACCGTCTCTCATCTGCTTCTGGACTCCCCTCCCGTTGTTCAGCATGCTGCTCCATTTGGGGTGGTGCTGATGGTGCTGCTGCTGCAGATGTCTGCTGCCTTCTCCTGCTCCTGGTTCTTGGCTTGGGTGGCATGTTGGGTGTGGCTGAGGGTCCCATTGTCTTGCTTTTATATATCTCCTGTGGGCAGAGCTACTGAGCATGCTCAGACCAAAAAACCGGATCCGGCCGCCGGATCCGGCTTTCGCCGGATCCGGCGCATTGCGGTGCTCATAGGCTTTCATTGTGTGAAAATGCCGGACGCGCCGGATCCGGCGGGTACGGCTTTTTCGCTGGAGACAAAAAACGTTACAGTAGACGTTTTTTCCAGACGCCGGATCGCGACACATTGCGACACATTGCCGGATCCGGCGAAAACCGGATGAAACGCATGGCCATCCGGCGCGATCCGGCGCAAATGCAAGTCAATGGGGGGGAAACCGGATCCGGCATTGCATTTCGCCGGATCCGGTTTCTGTCAAAAGCGCCGGATCGCGCCTGACGGCGAAAACCTGATGTGTGAAAGAGGCCTAAGAGAAACAGTCAGCTCTACTATGCAGCCATCAAGCTATATTTTCACTGTTACTGGGGATAATATACCAACCCCAGTTAAAGGGTAAATCAGATTAAAAAAAGGCATTAAATGATTGAAATGCCACCCCCCAAAAAAACAAATCTTTTATTACTGTTGTTATTATTGCATACTAAGCATGCTGTGTGCAGTAAATGAAAACTAAATTAAATTAATGCATAAATAAATAAAAATCAGGAAAACAATAAATCAAAAAGCTGCGACTAATCCAAATTTCTGTTGCTAGCCCGGCCTATAAAAAAAACATATCCGATATACAAAAATAATTGTTATGGAAAGGGATGTAAAGCTTAAAATGTGTTTCATTCGTTCTTTAATAACAATAATAATAATAATTTGAATTATATAACGCCAACATATTCAGCAACTCTTTACAACTGAGTGGGGACTTGTACAGACAATAAGCAAAATACAATGTAACACATAGTTCACCAGTTACAGGAGGAGTGAGAGCCCCGATACAATCTATAAGGAAATATGGCAAGGGGACACAATAGGTAGAATATACTTGTGATGTACGGTCTGGCCATCATTATACTAAATAGGGGTTATAATATAAAGCTGCAGGATCCAGTCACCAGCCAGTATCTGTCTAAGTACAGTTACCAAGTGTTTCTGGGTGCGTGGAGGATGAGGAGACAGATGAATTGGAGGGACCAGATTCTGAGGAAAAATAGAAAGGGGAACAGGGAAGAGTAAGATCAGTGAATTGAGGTGATAGGCCAATCTAAAGAAATGTGTCTTTAAAGGCATGCTTAAAAATGTGGGGGCAGTGTCATATTTAGTTAATTTTAATTGGGGTTACTAACTTATATAGTCCTATTAATTCCACAGCGCTTTACAGACATCATCAGCACAGTACCCTTTGGGGTTCACAATCTAGATCTCCCTATAGGGACACCAGAGAACACACACGCAAACACGGTGAGCACATACAAACTCCTTGTAAATGTTGTCCTTGGTGGCATGCAGAGAAGGGCATGCGGAGTGGAGAATTGCCATGGATGACACTTGGCTGCGCAGCAGCAAAACGGACTAGGTGCTCAGCGGGTCAGACCAGTGACCGCCCGCTGCCGCAAGAAGGACATCGACTTGTTAGGTAGGGAAGCCGTAAGAACTCAACTCATGAGCTGCGAGAGACCTTTGTGAACCGGTGGAGCCCGTGAATCCCCCAACGAAACATTGGGTACGCAGGGACATGCGTTGTATGCGGATGTGTCCGCATGCGTTGCTTTGATGTGCCCGCCGATCGCAACATGTTGCAATTCTGTGCGGTCGGCAGGCACATCAAAATGACGCATGCGGATGCATCCGCATACAACGCATGTCCCTGCGTACCCAATGTTAAAGATAGGTACGCAGGACGCATGGGTAGAGATTAAGAGAAGTGTGTAAGTAGGCAGAGCTTAAGGGAGGAAGTACGCAGCCCTACGCACTCTACCCAAACGCAAATGTGAACTTAGCCTAAGTGAAATTGAGATACATATAAACTGCCACTGTAAGGGTGTGACAGAGGCCACCATGTGCATCTCTCTCCTTAAACAGTGTTAGCATCAAATATGTGCTGTTCCATAGTGTTTTATCAACATTACTAGCTGAAGAGCCCGGCGTTGCCTGGGCATAGTAACCAACTGTAGTTAGTTATAACAAATTATAATGATTATATTGCACATAAAAACCGTGCATCTAATCCTCTCCTGTGTGATATTGACTGCTGAGCCGTGTATCTAATCCTATTCTGTGTGATACTGTCTGCTGAGCCATGTATCTAATACTATTCTGTGTGATACTGTGTGCTGAGCCGTGTATCTAATCCTATTCTGTGTGATACTGTCTGCTGAGCCATGTGTCTAATCCTCTTCTGTGTGATACTGACTGGTGAGCTGTGTATCTAATCCTATCCTGTGTGATACTGACTGCTGAGCTGTGTATCTAATCCTATCCTGTGTGATACTGACTGCTGAGCTGTGTATCTAATCCTCTCCTGTGTGATACTGCCTGCTGAGCCATGTGTCTAATCCTCTCCTGTGTGATGCTGACTGCTGAGCTGTGTATCTAATCCTATCCTGTGTGATACTGGGCTCCCCCTGCAGTCTGTGTCAGAGGGTGGTCTGTGTTGGCACGGTAATAAATTGTGTTATTTCCAGCTTTACAGAAGGACGATAACACCATAGAAATGATAATAATAGCCCTCAGTTACCACAACTGTATTCAAAGAAAACTGTTGCTGATAGAAACCAATCACAGCTCATTTTTATCTTTTAAACAGCTCTGGGACAGCGTGGCAAGTTTTGAGTGGCGACTTTTGTGTTTCGACTTTTATGTGGCGAGGTTGGTGTATGTGTGATGAAATGTGTGCTGAGGGTCGTTTATGTGTTGAAGCACGTGGTAGTGTGTGGCGAATTTTGTGTGTGTGTTCATATCCCCGTGTGTGGTGAGTATCCCATGTCAGGGCCCCACCTTAGCAACTGTACGGTATATACTCTTTGGCGCCATCGTTTTCATTCTTTAAGTCCCCCTTGTTCACATCTGGCAGCTGTCAATTTGCCTCCAACACTTTTCCTTTCACTTTTTCCCCATTATGTAGATAGGGGCAAAATTGTTTGGTGAATTGGAACGCGCGGTTAAAATTTCACCTCATAATATAGCCTATGACGCTCTCGAGGTCCAGATGTGTGAATGTGCAAAATTTTGTGGCTGTAGCTAGGACGGTGCAGATGCTAATACATACACTTTTTCCCCATTATGTAGATAGGGGTAAAATTGTTTGTTGAATTGGAACGCGAAGGGTTAAAATTTCACCTCACAACATAGCCTATGACGCTCTCGGGGTCCAGACGTGTGACTGTGCAAAATTTTGTGGCTGTAGCTGCGACGGTGCGGATGCCAATCCCGGGCACACATACATACATACATACACACTCACATTGAGCTTTATATATTAAATTGTAATTGCTTAGTTTTATTATAATGTGTATGTGCTTTACATCTACTTTGTATAAGATTAGGGAAAGATATAGAAGACAGAATGCTGGGAATAGACTTCTAAGGCACAATAGAAGTAGGAAATGATAATGCTAGAATAAGCCTAGTTAGAATAAGGGTCTTTTCAGGTTGGGAGGAGCTAGAGATGGGTGTAGTGCAGAGCAGTGGAACATAGTGGTGAAACTTCCTGATTAGAGGTGGGCAAGTGATGTTGCACCGAAAGAGGGAGGACAGATATCCCTGGGGCTGGAGATTGCCGAGGCAATGTGGGACCCCAGGCTAAGCAACGTGCGAGTGGTCACCATCAAATGAAATAACCATTCCAAAGAGGATCTGAGGCCTAAGGCTTGGACTAAGCAGAGCTGAGTGCACCTTGCACCTTTTTCCAAGGGAAAACAGGACAGGGGGAATGGGAGGAAGATGTGGACTTAGGGATGGAAGTTGTCAGAAGACAAGCAGGGAGAGCTCATGGCACGTAATTGGATGTGAACTGTGTTATCTCTGTACCAGAACCCCTGTTTTCAAGTAAAGTTGAACTGCTGAGTAAGAACATGGAGTCGGGAATTGTTTGTGTGAACCTTGAATCTGGGGCTGAGATCACAGAATTGGAAGTACTCCGGAGCCTAATGTGAGTGTTCTACTTCGCACATATTACACCCAACAGATGGGACATTATGTTTCCTTTGTGGGCTGCCAGGGTGTGGGAGCACAACACCACCTCACCACGACTACCACCCGAGCCACCTCACACCACCTTGCGTTATCCTTTCCTTTTGTATCCCTTGGCATTCCCCTGATTTATTCCCTGTTACTCCCTGCGAGGAGGTCTTTCCCATAATAATTAAACCCGTAATTGTTTACCCCTGTTAACCCTTGCTCTGTGCATCTGTGTCACTGCATCCAATTACCTGTGTTACAGGGGCACCAATTGATACATCTTGTAGACGGAGGAGGAAGGTTAGGATTGTGGAGGATGTTAGCCTTAGGGTACAGTTACACGTAGCGATGCACCAGCGATCCCGACAACGATATGGATCACTGGTGCATCGCTAAGTGGTCGCTAGTGAGCTGCCACACAGGCAGATCTCACCAACGACATAGTAGGGGTCGGGGGTCGCTACTTACCTGTCAGACGCGGCGATCCTGACGTCCTCCCGCCCGGCTCCACACCTCGCTCGTCGGTGCCACAGGAAGCCCAGCAGGAAGCACCCGACGAGAAATGGTCCAGGAGCTTCTCGCGCGACCAACGATAACCAGCGGGGGAGCCGGTCGGAGGTATCACATGCAGCGATATCGCTAGCAATATCGCTGCAACGTCACAAAATCGGTGACTTTATAGCGATATTGCTAGCGATATCGCAGTGTGTAATGGGGGCTTTAGATCAGTTGCACCATGTATTGTACAGATAGGGTAATTGACAGAGATGAGGGAAGAGATGTAGAGTGGTGCAAAACTATGGAGAGCTTTGTGGGTGAGAGCAATGAGTTTGTATTGTATTCTGTATCAAACGTGTAACCAGTGCAATGACTGGCACAAAATGGAGGCATCGGTATACTGACTAGACAGAAATATGGTCCATGCTGCTGCATTCAGGAAAGGAAAAATTTTGGTAAGTTAAGTCCTTTCTGGTTTAAAAAAAAATAAAGAAATGTGAAGACAGACACATTTCCTCTAATTTCCTACCCATATCACTAGAAATGGGGAAAAAAAATAAGTATGAAAATGACATAAAAATGAAATCCCATGTAGCTCATAAAAAAAAGATTAAAAAGTTAATTGAATATGAGAAAAAAAATGCACAGCTCTTTGAACCGCTTATATGAAAAAATCCAAAAAATATGGCTGGTGAGAAAAGAGGGTAAATGGCCTGGTTTTGAACTAGTCAAAGAACTGTTACAGTTTTACAAGTTTCCGATACACTTTGTTTATGAATTTTTTACAGAGTTTAAATGTATTTAGTCCTGAACTCATTTGTTCTTCACGTAACCGGAAAAATTACTTTTTCAACTGTGTGACTGCAAAGAAAAACCTGAAAAGCGTAATGGGGTTCATAAAGAAAACTGTGTCACTTTAATGACAGAATAGTCTTTATTTGCTTAACCATAATACACTATCATTTATTAATGGACTAGTGCCTGATCTGGGCACAAGCCTGTATTATGTGTTTCCCAACTAATATTCCAGGTGTTCAACAAAATAACATATTGATAGACACCCCAGAAAAGAAGATAGCAGTGTTTCAAGTACAGGTGCAACAGTGAACCATTGTTCATAAAGTAATAAAGGCAAAGGGGCAAAAATGTCTGATCCACTATGTGCAGTGTGGCAAGGACTGTGCATCTTGTGCTCGGATACATCAGATCCTGATATATGCTTGGTTAGCAGCCCAATACTAATTCAATTCTAGAACGCAAAATATTATATGATTAGGTTTGTCAGTATTGGCCTTAGTTCCCACAGTTAGTATTTGGTTCTGCAGATTTTCTGCATAATTTCTGCAAAAATTAGCTGACTTAGACTACTTGCATTTTGTAACTGTTGTTACATTTATAGTTTCTTTATGTTTTAAATAGTGAATTTAACAGGTAAAGTTTCTACTTGCGGAGAGTGAAGTCGGTGTAGCGAGACCTACAGGCCATGCAATGCTTCCATGAGAATTTATATATGCAAATTGTCTCTTCAGACCTCTTCAGAGAGGAAGAGGACAAGAACTCTAGAGCCACATAATAGATGAAACAATCCTAAAAGTTATTATAGACGTTTTAAAGGGCTTTGACACATGACACACCATTTGCATATACATGTTTCAGGGAGTTTGCCCCTCATCAGTGCAAAGCAGGAGCATTATTTTGCAGGGTGAAAGGCCTCTGCAAGGTGGATTTAAGGGGTAAAATTTCTCATTAGCTTTCATAAGGGGCAAAAACCTTAGGAAAAAAATTGTGTCTGCAAATTAAGCTTCTGGCTTGGCTTTTCATCCTAAGCTATACAGTGGGTACGGAAAGTATTCAGACCCCTTTAAATTTTTCACTCTTTGTTTCATTGCAGCCATTTGGTAAATTCAAAAAAGTTTGTACATTGAAGAAAAAAAAAATGAACTTTTTCTACTTTTTTAAATTTACCAAATGGCTGCAATGAAACAAAGGGTGAAAAATTTAAAGGGGTTTGAATACTTTCCATACCTACTGTAACTCTCTTCTCGACCCGCTTCAAAATCAGAGGCACAGGGGCTGTCTAGACCTTGGGGCTGTCTTTTGCAAGGATGTGTGTTCTGAGTTCATTTTCCGGTCCACCAGTTGTGAGTTCTCCTTCCAGGCTCCCTCTGGTGGTAACTGGAGGTAGTGAGGCTGATTTAATCAGTAGAAATCTGCCACCTGTTAATGAGGATGACGATTGGGCCTCAGGAATCTCAGACTGGATTTAAGACAGCCGACGCCCTAGTCTGGTGCTGGTGATTCCTTCTGGTTTGTCAGGTCTTTGTTTTCAGCTCTGTTCCAGTCATCTAAAGCTAAGTTTTTTCTGCTAATGTTCACACTTGATTTTGTTGGTCTATTCAGTTTTTTGTGTGGTCAGCCAGCCCCGGCTGGGGCTGCGCTAAATTTCCACTCTTATTTATCTGTATTTGCCAATTTGCTTTTTGTCCCTTATTAGATTGGCCTCTTTTTGCTCTGTCTCAGAATATTTCAGAGTGCTGATATAGTGGGAGAAGTCTAGTGACTTCAGGGTTAATTTTGCTATCAGAAGTGTTGGACTTTATTTTTGTAGGGTTTTTTGCAGATTGCAGACAGTGTCTTTCCTTTCCTATCCTTTCTAGTTAGTTTGGGCCCCATCGTTTGCTCAGCCTATTTTCCTTCCTGTGTTTGTGCTTTCATCTTGTTTCACCGTCAATACATGTGTGGGGGCTGTCTTTCCTTTGGGGTCTGCTCTGGGGCAGTTCGTTTTCCCCTTTTCTTGCTTCAGGCTTATTTAGTCCTCCGGCTGTGACGAAGCGTCTAGGACCATCGTAGGTACGCTCCACGGCTGCTGCTAGTTGTGTGGTTAGGATCAGGGATCTACAATCTGCATAGTTATCAACCTCTCTGCTTTTTCTGTGACTTAGCTTGTTTTGTTTTTTTCTCCTCGGTGACCCATTCATAACAGATGTGTTTTTTAAGGATAACTATAGAAATATGCCAGAAATGAGCCATAAGTGACCAGCAGGTACAACTAAACTCAGTTAAAATATACAAAATTTCTTTCTGTTAGCTTCACACTTACTCTTACCATGCTGAAATATGCTCTAATGGTTTTTCCTCCATTACTCCTGACTCTCCTTCGCTATCCACAGACCCCAGCACCCTCTAACCAAGTAATAATCTATCCTTCTCTCTTGCCTCCCCACCTGACCTCCTCCGCTGACCTGCTCCTCAACTACAGATCTCTCCTAATAACACACAAAACAAATTGCCCACTCTCCTCCTCCCACCTGCTCTGCCTCTCTCTGCTTCTCCTCACTGCTGGCGACATATCTCCGAACCCTGGACCCTCACAGCTCATAACTCCCATTTTTACCCCATTCTATCATTCCCAAACCAACACAAACACCATAAATCTTTCCCACCTCAAATCCGTGCCCTTGACGCCCACCACTCAGCTCCCTCTCTCTGGATCACTCTGGAATGCCCGCTCCATCTGCAATAAACTTCATGTGATTCACGACTTCTTTACCTCCCGCAATTTTTCCTTCCTTGGCCTCACTGAAACATGGCTGACACCCTCCGACACTGCCTCCCCTGCTGCGCTATGCTATGGCGGCCTCCATTTCACCCACATCCCTCACCCTAGCAATAGACATGGTGGAGGAGTGGGCCTTCTCCTTTCTTCCAATTGCACCTTCAACCCAATCCCACCTCTTTCCTCCCTTGTTCTCCCCTCTTTTCAAGTCCACTCTGTCCGCATCTACTCTCCCTACAACCTCCAAGTGGCTGTCATATACCGACCTCCAGGCCCAACCACTGCCTTCATTGACCAATTCTCTACCTGACTCCTTCACTTTCTCTCTGCTGACATTCCCACCATCATCATGGGTGACTTCAACATCCCCATTGACACCCACCAGTCAGCAGCCTCAAAACTCCTGTCGCTCACTTCATCTTTTGGACTTACTCAGTGGTCCTCCTCAGCCACCCACACAGATGGACACACATTAGACCGGGTCTTCACCCATCTCTGCTCCCTATCTAACTTCACAACCTCCCCTCTCCCTCTATCTGACCACCATCTACTCACTTTCTCATTACTGTCCTCCTCACCTTTCACCCATGTCAAGCAACATGCGCACCCCTGCAGAAACCTTGCACATCTAGACACTCACATACTCTCTGACTCTATCCTACCACTGTCCTCCATATATTCACTCCACGACAGACACTACCACTAGTTTCTACAATGCTTCTCTTGCATCAGCCATCGACTCGTTCGCCCTTGTCATGCATAACAGAGTGCGACGAATCAATAGACAACCCTGGCACAATAACACCACTAAAAAGCTTCGGCAAGCATCCAGAATTGCTGAACGGCACTGGAAGAAAGCGCATTCCCAAGACGACTTCACTGCACTCAAACAAGCAACACTTGCATTCAAATCAGCTCTCACCTCTGCTAAACAGGCCTACTTTACATTCCTTTTATCTTCCTTATCCCACAACCCCAAACAGCTGTTCTATACTTTTAACTCCCTCCTCCGCCCACCACTGCCCCCTCCAACTTCCCTAATCTCTGCTGAGGACTTCGCCATGGACTTCAAAAACAAGATAGACCAAACACGGCAAGTCTTTATTATTCAACCACCACAACCCCTTTGTATACCAGACCAATGCCCAAACCCCATAACCTCCTTATCCAACATCACCGAAGGGGAGCTTGCTCATCTTCTCTCCAAATTACACCTCACCACTTGTGCACTCGACCCCATCCCATCCCACCTCCTCCCCAACCTCGCCACCACTCTTATCCCATCCCTAACCCACCTCTTCAACCTATCACTTACTTCCGGTACCTCTCCTTCTGCTTTCAAACATGCCACAATCACGCCTATCCTTAAAAAGCCAACTCTCGACCCAAAAGCCGTGTCCAGCTATCGCCCAATATCGCTGCTCCCATCATCTAACTTGCTCTTTGACAATCTACAATCTGGTTTCCGTCCCCATCATTCCACTGACACAGCCCTGACCAAAATTACCAATGACCTACTTACAGCCAAAGCCAATGGACAATACTCTATACTCCTCCTTCTTGACCTGTCCTCTGCTTTCGACACAGTTGACCACTGCCTCCTACTACAGATCCTCTCCTCCTTTGGCATCAAAGACCTCGCCCTATCCTGGATCTCCTCATACCTTTCCAACCGCACATTCAGCGTCTCCCACTCCCACACTACCTCCTCATCCCACCCTCTCTCTGTTGGAGTCCCCCAAGGCTCTGTTCTAGGACCCCTACTCTTCTCAATCTATACACTTGGCCTGGGGCAACTCATAAAGTCCTATGGATTCCAGTACCACCTTTATGCCGATGATACTCAGATCTACCTCTCTGGCCCAGACATCACCTCTCTGCTGTCCAGAATCCCGAAGTGTCTATCAGCCATATCCTCCTTCTTCTCCTCTCGCTTCCTCAAACTGAATGTAGACAAATCTGAACTGATCATCTTTCCCCCATCTCATAGATCTTCCTTACGCCGACTCATGTATAATAATTAACGACATCACACTTTCCACCGTACCAGAGGTCCGCTGCCTCGGAGTAACCCTTGACTCTGCCCTGTCCTTCAAACCGCACATCTAAGCTCTCTCCTCCTCCTGTTGCCTCCAGCTCAAAAATATTTCCAGAATCCGTCCCTTCCTCAACCCTCATTCTACTAAAATGCTTGTACATGCCCTCATCATCTCCTGCCTCGACTACTGCAGCATCCTTTTCTGTGACCTCCCTGCTAACACCCTCGCACCTCCCCAGTCCATCCTTAACTCTGCCGCCCGACTAATTCATCTCTCTCCTCGCTACTCCTCCACTTCTCCCCTCTGCAAATCTCTTCACTGGCTCCCATTCCCTCAGCGTATCCAATTCAAATTACTAATGCTGACCTACAAGGCCATCTATAACCTGTCTCCCCCATATGTCTCTGAACTAATCTCCTGATACCTTCCCTCACGTAATCGCCGGTCCTCTCAAGACCTCCTTCTTTCCTCCACACTTATTCGCTCCTCACCCAACCGCCGCCAAGACTTCTCCCGAATAGCCCCCATCCTCTGGAATTCTTTGCCCCAACACGTCCGACTATCAACCGGATCCTTCAGACGGAACCTGAAAACCCATTTCTTCAGGAAAGCTTACAGCCTGCAATGATCCCCGCTGCCTCCTCACCACTACTGGAGCTACTGTCTCACCATCGCTGGAACTGCTGCAACCCCCCAACCTACTGTCTCCTTCCCCACCATCCTGTAACATGTAAGCCCGAAAAGGCAGGGTCCTCTCTCCCCTCTATCTCAGTCTGTGATTGTTAGTTTGTTTACTGTAAGTGATATCTGTACTTTGTATATTACCCCTTCTCATGTACAGCACCATGGAATCAATGGTGCTATAGAAATAACTAATAATAATAATCCAGTTTCTGCTCTTTACACTGTACTGAAACTGCCCTCACTAAAGTCTCTAATGATCTACGAACAGCTAAATCTAATGGTCACTACTCCATGCTAATTCTCCTGGATCTCTCTGCAGCATTCGAAAATTTAAAGGGGTCTGAATACTTTCCGTATCCACTGTATATGTGTATATATATATCTTTAAGGTATGACTAAACATACACAAGAGCTATTGTTCAAGTAAGGTAGTTGTTTGCATTTCCATCCAGACTGAGAGGAGCTTCCATACCATGATATTTCCAGGTTCTCGGGAGTTGAAAGTGAAGCTCTTTTATATTACATATCTTTTATATTGTACTTGTGCTATTTTTCTGAAATTTCCTATTTAAATTATACTCATCCTTTTACATAAGATCTGCAGAAATAATGTGAATATGAATTAAGTGGTTATAAACCTGTGGGGATTGTACAGTATGTACATATACTGAATAGACTGAATTATTATTAACCCCTTCACTACCAAGGGTGGTTTGCACGTTAACTACCGGGCCAATTTTTACAATTCTGACCACTGTACCTTTATGAGGTCATAACTCTGGAACGCTTCTATGGATCCCGGTGATTCTGACATTGTTTTCTCGTGACATATTGTACTTCATGTTAGTGGTAAAATTGCATTCAAATAACTTGCGTTTATTTGTGAAAAAAACGGAAATTTGGTAAAATTTTGAAAATTTCGCAATTTTCCAACTTTGAATTTTTATGCCCTTAAATCACAGCGATACGGCACACAAAAAACTTAATACATAACATTTCCCACATGTTTACTTTACATCAGCACAGTTTTGGAACCAAAATTTTTTTTTGTTAGGAAGTTATAAGGGTTAAAAATTGACCAGCGATTTCTCATTTTTGCAACACCATTTTATTTTTAGGGACCACTTCACATTTGAAGCCACTTTGAGGGGTCTATATGATAGAAAATACCCAAAAGTGACACCATTCTAAAAACTGCACCCCTTAAGGTGCTTAAAACCACATTCAAGAAGTTTATTAACCCTTTAGGTGCGTCACAGGAATTTTTTGAATATTAAAAAAAAATGAACATTTAACTTTTTTTCACAAAAAAAATACTTCAGGTTCAATTTTCTTTATTTTACCAAGGGTAACAGGAGAAATTGGACTGCAAGACTTATTGTGCAATTTGTCCTGAGTACGCTGATACCTGATATGTGGGGGGGAACCACTGTTTCGGCGCATGGCAGAGCTCAGAATGGAAGGAGCGCCGTTTGACTTTTTCAATGCAAAATTGGCTGGAATTCAGATCGGACGCCATGTCACGTTTGGCGAGCCCCTGATGTACCTAAACAGTGGAAACCCCCCCAAGTGACCCCATTTTGGAAACTAGACCCCCCAAGGAACTTATCTAGATATGTGGTGAGAACTTTGAACCCACAAGGGCTTCACAGAAGTTTATAACGTACAGCGGTACAATTAAAAAATCATATTTTTTCCACAAAAATGATCTTTTCACCCCCAATTTTTATTTTTCCAAGGGTAACAGGACCCTAAAAGTTATTGTGCAATTTGTCCTGAGTACGCTGATACCCCATATGTGGGTGTAAATGACTATTTGGGCGCATAGCAGAGCTCGGAAGGGAAGCAGCGCCATTTGACGTTTTTGGCTAGAATTGAGATCGGACACCATGTCGCGATTGGAAAACCCCTGATGTACCAAAACAGTGGAAACCCCCCACAAATTACACCATTTTGGAATCTAGACCCCCCAAGGAACTTATCTAGATGTGTGGTGAGAACTTTGAACCCCCAAGGGCTTCACAGAAGTTTATAACGTACAGCAGTACAATTAAAAAATCATATTTTTTCCACAAAAATGATCTTTTCACCCTCAATTCTTATTTTTCCAAAAGTAACAGGACCCTAAAAGATATTGTGCAATTTATCCTGAGTACGCTCATACCCCACATGTGGGGGTAAACCACTATTTGGGCGTATGGCAGAGCTCGGAAGGGAAGCAGCGCCATTTGACGTTTTTGGCTGGAATTGAGATCGGACACCATGTCGCGTTAGGAAAGCCCCTGATGTACCAAAACAGTAGAAACCCCCCACAAATGACACCATTTTGGAAACTAGACCCCCCAAGGAACTTATCTAGATGTGTGGTGAGCACTTTGAACCCCCCAGTGCTTCACTGAAGTTTATAACGTCCGGGCGTGAAAATAAAAAAATCATATTTTTTCCACAAACATGATCTTTTAGTCCCCATTTTTTTATTTTCCCAAGGGTAACAGGAGAAATTGGACCCCAAAAGCTGTTGTCCAATTTGTCCTGAGTATGCTGATACCTCATATGTGGGAGAAAACTACTGTATGGGCACACGTCGGGGCTCGGAAGGGAAGTAGTGACGTTTTGGAATGCAGACTTTGATGGAATGGTCTGCGGGTGTCATGTTGCGTTTGGAGAGCCCCTGATGTACCTAAATAGTGGAAACCCCCCACAAGTGACCCCATTTTGGAAACTAGACCCCCTAATGAACTTATCTAGATGTGTGGTGAGCACTTTGAACCCCCCAGTGCTTCACAGAAGTTTATAACGACCGGGCGTGAAAATAAAAATATCGTATTTTTTCAACAAACATCATCTTTTAGTCCCCATTTTTTTATTTTCCCAAGGGTAACAGGAGAAAATGGACCCCAAAAGTTGTTGTCCAATTTGTCCTGAGTACGCTGATACCTCATATGTGGGAGAAAACTACTGTATGGGCACACGTCGGGGCTCGGAAGGGAAGTAGTGACGTTTTGGAATGCAGACTTTGATGGAATGGTCTGCGGGTGTCATGTTGCATTTGGAGAGCCCCTGATGTACCTAAACAGTGGAAACCCCCCACAAGTGACCCCATTTTGGAAACTAGACCCCCTAATAAACTTATCTAGATGTGTGGTGAGCACTTTGAACCCCCCAGTGCTTCACAGAAGTTTATAACGACCGGGCGTGAAAATAAAAATATCGTATTTTTTCAACAAACATCATCTTTTAGTCCCCATTTTTTTTATTTTCCCAAGGGTAACAGGAGAAATTGGACCCCAAAAGTTGTTGTCCAATTTGTCCTGAGTATGCTGATACCTCATATGTGGGAGAAAACTACTGTATGGACACACGTCGGGGCTCGGAAGGGAAGTAGTGACGTTTTGGAATGCAGACTTTGATGGATTGGTATGCGGGTGTCATATGCATTTGGAGAGCCCCTAATGTACCTAAACTATTGAAACTCCCCACAAGTGACCCCATTTTGGAAACTAGACCCCCCACCGAGCTTATCTAGATGTGTGGAGAGCACTTTGAACCCCCAAGTGCTTCACAGAAGTTTATAACGCCTGGGCGTGAAAATAAAAAAAACATTTTTTTCCGCAAAATTATATTTTTGCCCCCAATTTTTTATTTTCCTAAGGGTAACAGGAGAAATTGGACCCCAAAAGTTGTTTTGTAATTTGTCCTGAGTAGGCTGATACCCTACATGTGGGGGTAAAACACTGTTTGGGCACATGGCAGAGCTTGGAAGGGAAGGAGCACCATTTGACTTTTTCAACGCAGAATTTCCTGGAATTGAGATCAGACGCCATGTTGCCTTTGGAGAGCACCTGATGTGCCCAAACAGTGGAAACCCCCAATTATAACTCCAACCCGAACCTCAACACACCCCTAACCCTAATCTGAGCCCTAGCCCTAACCCTAGCCCTAACCCTAGCCCTAACCCTAGCCCTAACCCTAACCCTAACCCTAACCCTAGCCCTAGCCCTAACCCTAGCCCTAACCCTAGCCCTAACCCTAGCCCTAACCCTAACCCTAGCGGGAAAATGGAAATAAATACATTTTCTTTTAGTTTTATTATTTTTCCCTAACTAAGGGGGTGATAACGGGGGATTTGATTTACGATTTATGGCGGTTTTTATGTTTGGCGGCTGTCGCACGCTAAAAGACGCTTTTTATTGTAAAAATAGTTTTTGCATCACCACATATTGTGAGCTATAATTTTTCCGTATTTTGACCCACCGAGTCATGTGAGGTCTTATTTTTTGCGGGACGAGTTGACGTTTTTATTGGTACCATTTTCGGGCACGTGACATTTTTTGATCGCTTTTTATTCCGATTTTTGGGACGCAGAATGAACAAACACCAGCGTTTCATGAATTTCTTTTGGGGGGGTGCGTTTACACCGTTCCGCGTGCGGTAAAATTGATAAAGCCATTTTATTCTTCGGGTCAGTATGGTTACAGCGATACCTCATTTAGGTCGTTTTTTTATGTTTTGTCGGTTTTTTGCAATGAAAACTATTTTATATAAAAAATAATTATTTTTGTATCGCTTTATTCTGCGAGCTATAACTTTTTTATTTTTTTGCGGATGATGCTGTATGGTGGATCGTTTTTTGCGGGACAAGATGACGTTTTCAGCGGTACCATGCATATTTATATGCGTCTTTTTGATCGCGCGTTATTGCACTTTTTGTTCGGTGGTATGATAATAAATCATTATTTTTTGCTTCGTTTTTTATTTTTATTTTTTAAGGGGTTCGCTAAAGGGGTTAACTAATGGGAGAGTTTTATAGGGCAGGTCATTACGGACGCGGCAATACCAAATATGTGTACTTTTATTGTTTTTGGTTTTTTTTATTTTGAAAAAATGGATTTATTGGGGAATATTTTTTTTTTTTTTACTGATTTATTTAGCGATTTTTTTTTTAATTATTTTTAACACTTTTTTTTTTTTTTTTACTTTATTACCTTGTCCCAGGTGGGACATCACTGTCCTGTGACAGATCGCTGATCTGTCACATCACAGATCACTGTGACAGATCAGCGATCTGTCACAGGCACTGCTGCAGACTTCCTCATGCCTGCGCTTTGCAGGCAGTGAGGAAGTCAGCTCCCTGCAGGCCCCCGTCGCCATCTTGGATCCGGGGGCCTGTAGGGAAAGAGCCCCCCGCAGCAGCGCTGCACATTGCGCTGCCGTGGGGGGCTCAGGGAAGCACGGAGGGAGCCCCCTCCCTGCCGATGCTTCCCTTTAACCCCCGGTACACCGCGATCGCGTTTGATCGCGGTGTGCAAGGGGTTAACGTGTCGGGGGCGGTCCGTGACCGCCCCTGACACATTGTGCCGGGTGTTAGCTATGATAATTAGCTGACACTCGGCCGCGATCAGCGGCGCTCACCACGTGGGCGCCGCTGATCGCGATGATGTAATATTCCGTCCATGGTAATTAGGTCCATGGTCACATGGACGGAATATTACGTCAATTGTAGGTAAGGGGTTAAAAGGGTTTCACCAGAAATAGAGAAAAGTAAATATCTAACTGAAATTTCATTATAAATAAACTCCTAATACATTTACCGTAATTAGCATATCACAATAGTTTTGACAAGGGAGGTAATCACTATAGAATTAAAATTGCCACTGTCTTATTACACTGGCAGAAACCTATCCTAGAATGTTATGAGAGTTGCCTGTGCACATTTGCAGAGGTAAGCTCTGCCTCCTCCCTTCACATATAGAGAGATGTGCTTCACTTCTGGATGAACACCATACTTCTACCCCAAGGTTCTCCTCTATGGAAACATGGCAAAACCACTTGATTCCGTCACTTGTGAATATATACATTAAATAACTGTAAGAAGGTGGGACATAAGAGACAGGAAACGAGATCTTGTCAAACCAACCAGAAAAGGGAGACTTTCAGAGAGGAAGAGCACTGGGTCAGGTGACATTGATGACGCGGTTCCCCAAGAAAAAAGATAAATAGTCCATACAGTATTGCGGTTTCACCTGCTCAAATTAGTGTCCAGCTGTTGAGTCCTTTAGCAACCACAAGCAATAATGGAGGTCTACACACCTCCAGACACAGACACTGAATGAGTTAACTGGTCGCCTTTTTATCTGCCGTACCATGCCCCCAGGGTGGGGATATCTATGCAGTCAGTCCACCCATCTCTCTGACTGTTCATAAGAACCCGGCCCTGGACACACCCTATTAACGCTTTCAACACTATACGTGCTTGACCCTGCTTTTCTAGGCTTGCACCACTGAGGCTACCAACCTTAATGATATATATCTCCCCTCGAGGACCTGTCCACCATCTAGGAGAAGGATACTGCAATGTAACACCTATGACCCTGAAACCTTGAGGTCACCATTGTTAGGCAATTATAGATGAACTTTGGGTGTAAAGTGCTGGGTCAGTATCGCACACTGTAAAAAGTCCACTTCAAAGACCTGTAGGATTCAGCGCACATCATACATCAAGCCTTGCAGTAACAGGTAAGTGACAAAATGCCAGGTGGACAATGTCCACATAGAGACACATTTACTACCTTGTATGCAGGTGGTCCAAGATATTGGTCATCTGATTTTGACCTGGCAACGGCAGCATCACTTGGCAGAACACTGGATGTCCAAGCAGGCCTCTCCAGGGACAGCAATTGTTACTCCAATGGAAAGGTTCCTAGAAAAGGTGGCCTAACCAAAGTTCACTTCCACTCTCCGTCCTCAGTTGGCTAGCCACGGTCAGTTGGAAGCAGTGAAATAACAGAGACAAAATGGAATGCACCAGCCTCACAAGGCTAAAGAGAAGGAAGCAATGCCTACCTCAAGTCAGCCCCTGCCGGATCAGAAGTTAACCCATATCGGTAATGATGGGGTCTATAGTCAATTCATTCTACAACAATTTTTGATATAAAAAGCAGTTACTGCTAAATAGAGATGGTGATGTTTCATTGCCACGAAATGGAGCACTGGATATTTTATAGTCGATATCCTGCTATACATGTGAGTGTAACAATGTGGACATCTAAGAGAAATGCAAATTCCTAATCTAATCAGCCCTTCAATAAAATTTATATTTCTAATATAATTAGCCTACCAATTGGATTCTAACATAGTCGGTCTTGTACAGGATATAGAATACCTAACCCACTCCAGCATAATTGTTTCTGCCTCACTCGCCACACCGATCAGCACATGCAACATCAATGTGTGCAAAAATAGAAATTGCAAGCAGTGAATCCTGACATACTGTGAAATAATGAAAAAGATACCAGTGGATGGGGAGAAGTGTCTGTGTGTGCACCATTATCTATACAGTATAGTATATATTCTGTGCTTCATGTAATTTAACATTGTTTTCCATTTATATATATTGTGACAAAGTCACTGGTAAAGTACTGGAGGGAAATATGTGTTACTACGCTTAATGGTGTCAGTGATATAAAGCCAGAGTATTTTCCTCCAGAACACTAAAGTGTTGTGAGCCTTAACCCCTTAACGACCGCCGATATGCCTTTTAGCAGCGGCAGTTAAGGGTACTTATTCCTCAGTGACATTTTTTAACGACACTGAGAAATAAGTGTATAATGCCCCCAGCAGGGGTAGCTGAGACCCCGGAGAACATAATTCAGGTCAGTTTTTATCGACCCCAGTGTTGCAATCGCCGTTATTCACCAAATAACGGTAACCGCAAAAGTCAGATTTCCCATTTATTTCTCTCTCCCCTGATGTAATCTAGCACATCAGAGGAGAGAGAAATGGGGTCTGCCGAGCCCCCCCAATATCTGCGATGTCCCCGGTCTTTGGCGTCTTCTTCCGCAGTTCGCCGGTCGAGATCTGCCGGCCGGCACCTGGCAACAATAGGAGATTTCTCCTATTGGTACATTTAAATCAAACCCCCCTTTATCACCTCCTTAGGTAAAAATAATGAAATTAAAAAAAAAATTTCTTTCTATTTTTCCATTAGGGTTATGGTTGGACTTATAGTTGGGGTTATAGCTAGGGTTAGGGCTATGGCTGGGGTTATAGTTGGGGTTAGAAATAGGGCTGGGTTGGGTTAGGGTTATGGTTGGGGTTAAAGCTGGGGGTTACAGTTACGGTTAGGGTTGGGCTAGGGTTGGGGCTAGGATTAGGGTTAGGGCTGGGGTTATAGCAAGGGTTGGGGTTGGACTAGGGTTAGGGTTATAGTTGGAGTTATAGCTAGGGTTAAGGTTGGGCTAGGGTTAGGGTTAAGGATAGGGTTATGGTTGAGGCTAGAGTTAGGCTTACAGTTGGGGTTATAGCTAGGTTTAGAATTGGGGCTAGGGTTAAGGTTGGGGATATAGTTGGGGTTATAGCTAGGGTTGGGCTAGGGTTAGGGTAGGGGCTAGGGTTAAGGTTGTGTAGGGGTTAGGATTGTGGTGTTGGGGTTAAAGCTAGAGTTAGGGTTGGGGCTAGGTTTAGGGTTGGGGCTAGGGCTAGGGTTGGGGCTAGGGTTAGGGTTGGGGTTATAGCTAGGGTTGGGCTAGGGTTAGGGTTGGGGCTAGGGTTAGGGTTGTGTTGGGGTTAGGATTGTGGTGTTGGGGTTAGAGTTGTTATTAGAGCTATGGTTAAGGTTGAGATTAGGGTTAGAGTTAGGGGTGTGTTGGGATTAGGGTTGGGGTTAGAGCTGTATTAGAGTTGGAGTTAGATTTGGGGGTTTTCCACTGTTTAGGTACATCAGGGGGTCTCCAATGGCACCCGCCGTTGATTCCAGACAATTTTGGGTTCAAAAAGTCAAACGGTGCTGTTTGAGCCCTGCCATGCGCCCAAACAGTGGCTTTCCCCCACATATAGGGTATCTACGTACTCAGGAGAAATTGCACAACAAAATTTGTGGTCCATTTTCTCCTGATATGTGTCATGATCCATGCTGGATCATGACAGATAAAATGCACTTGTAACCTTTTTTTTTTCCTTAAGCTGTGGTGCTTAAAGATAGTTTTGCCCCCGGTGGCCATTAGGGTCATTGCACTGTGGTGGTTTCAGTTCTAGTTTTGCCCCCAGTGGCCATTAGGGTCATTGCACTGTGGTGGTTTCAGTTCTAGTTTTGCCCCCTGTGGCCATTAGGATCATTGCACTCTGGTTTCTTTAGTTTAGTGCATGTGATTGTAAAGCAGGTGTGATTGCTCTGGCTCTGCTATAAAAGATTGTCAGGTGTTGCAATCACTGTTTGGTGATATTGCTCATTTCCAACCAAGACTGGCGAAGGAAGGAGAGAGAGAGTTCCTGGCAGCTCAGTCAGAGTCCTGGTGTGGAAAGAGTCAGAGAGGATTTCCTTGCAGCTCTGACAGAGCTTGGTGGCAGCTATTCAGGAGGAAAGCTGCATTCTGGTGAAGGACTCTGTTGCTGGGAGCAAGATCACTTGAATCTCCTGCTTACACGTTGGCAGAGAATTCCAACTGTGGCTGTGATATCTTGACGAGTTGTGGTTGCTAGGCACAGAAGCACCCCCACTGCTTGTCTGTAACTCTCATTGCTGAGTAGCAGATCTTCTCCTTCCAACCTTAAGTAGGACGGATCCATTGGTGCTGATGCACCTTTGGCTTCTGACATTCCAAACTGGTTTAGTATTGCGGAAATGTAAGAACTTTGGTTGAGAAGAACAATCCCATCTTCCTCTCACTGGATTTGGATTCCCAAATAATATGTCACATTTCCAAGGTCCTTAGTTTCAAAGTGCTGGTTGAGAATTTCACCTAGCTTTTCAATTTCCTTTTCATCTTGATGAGACATGATTACATTGTCTACAGAAAGGAGAACATACAACCACTTCTTCGCTACATTTTTCGTATACAAACATGGATCAGCTTGAGATCTTTTAACTCCTTCATCCATCAGAACTTTGTTCATGTTCAAGTTCCAAGCTCTTGCCGACTGCTTAAGTCCATAGAGAGATTTTTGCATTTTACAAACAAGGTGCTCTTCCCCCTTTTTATAATATATCCCTCGGGTTGGCTCATGTACAACTCTTCTTCAATGTCACCATGTAGGAAGGCTGTTTTGATGTCAAAATGTTTCACTGTCATCTGTTGAACTGCAGCTATGGACATTAATTTTCTGAATGTGGTTTGCTTCGCAACTGGAGAAAATGTAGCATCATAATCTTCACCATACTTTTGCGAGTACCTTTTTGCAACCAATCTTGCCTTAAACTGGTGAACTTTACCATCTGAGTCATATTTGTTTTTGAAGACCCACTTACATCCGATAGCTCTTTTTTCTTGTAGCAGCTCAGTAAGCTCCCATGTGTGGAGTTGGTAAAAGGAATCCATCTCCTCATTAGCGGCATTTATCTACTTCTGCTTCTCATGAACTGGCAGTTTTTGCATCTCATACCATGACTGTGGCTCTGGTTTAGGGAGTGATCTAACCATATAAGAAAGGCATCTAGCTGGGACACCTTTGTTTGGCCTTTCTTAACTCCTGACTGGAGGTTGACTTGGTTCTTCTGTGTCTTCCTTGATGGCTTCAGAGCTTATCCACACTTCAGTGTTTTCCTTTTCGGTGTATGGGTTTTATGATTGAGGTTCTTGTTCTTGCTTCTTAGGTTGAATAACTGGTGTAACTTCATGGAATTTGAGCAATACATAGTTTTCATCAATAAATGCATCTCTGCATTTATTACTGTGCATCTCTGCATTTATTAAAATGCATCTCTGCATTTGTTACTGTGTTGGTCTCTGGGTGCAGGATTCTGTATCCCTTTTGAGTTTCGCTATAGCCCACCAGGACTCTTTGCTTTGCGTGTGATTCCCACTTGGAACATTTTTTCTTTGGTAACATACTCAAACGTTTTGCTTCCAAATATCCTGAGGTGCTTCAGGTTAGGCTTCTCACAGTTCCATAGCTCATATGGAGTTTTAGTTGTGGCTTTACCTGCACTCTGTTATGAAGATAGCAAGCTGTCATGATGGCATCTCCCCAATACGTTGTAGGTAGATTCGCATCACACAATACACTTCTTCCACATTGACAGGGAGTACATTTTTTCTCTCTGCAATGCCATTTTGTTTTGGGTTGTATGGAATGGTAATCTGGAGCACGATTCCATCCTTTTTCAAAATGGTTTGCACCTTACCACTTGTATATTCGGTTCCATTATCTGCACGCAGGGCTTTTGGCATTCTTCCAAATTTGTTAAACACTACAGCAAGATATTCTTCAAGTTTCTGTGGAACTTCAACCTTACTGTGAAACAGGTATGCAACTGTGTATCTGAAGTAGTCATCAAAAATGTGAGAAAATATTTCTTCTTGCTAGGAGTTTGAACACTCATTGGACCGCATACATCTGTAGGTATCAGATCCAGTGGCTGTGCAGATCTAGTGGTGCTTATGTTAGGAAAGGATTTTCTGGACATTTCCCTTTAAGACAGTTAGTGCACTTCATCATTTTACTACACTGGTTGATTTCAATTCCATTTGCAATTTGAGCTAGCTTCCTTACTGCTTCTGGGTCTCTGTGCGCAAGGCGTCTGTGCCATACATGGATACCGTTCTGGATTTTTCCTTCTGCAAGAGTGTGACCCTTCTTTGAGATGATGTAGCTGTTATCTTTAAAAGTAACTACATTCCCCTTTTGCGTGAGCTTCTTCACTGACAGAAGATTGCTTTCAAGGCTGGGAACATAGAGAGCATCCTTTATTGGGATTTTTCTGCTTTGTGCTGAGGAAACTGGACAGTGGAGGTAGCCGTCTCCTACTCCTTCTAAAGTCATATAGTGACCATTAGCTAAGATGACCTTTTCTGACTTGCTTTCATTAAGGTCAGTGAAAAAATACTTGTTATTTGAAATTGTCATAAGACTGCTTGCATGAGAATCTATATACCATATATGCTTTGCAGATAGGCCTGTACTGGCATTAAATGCAGCTTCAACACATGCAGAATCTTCCTTTACAGCTTTTTTAACCCTTTGATGACTACTTTAAGGTGGCCGGGCTTTTTACAGACAAAACATTCACAAATTTCTCTTAGTTTTCTCTTATATTTAGGAAAATCATGTGTATTTAATGCCTTTTCTGCTCTGGATTCATTACTGCTGCTTACATGCTGCATTTTTCTCTTGAATTCATGCTCAAGTTTGCCTTTAACATACTCTAGTGTCAGCTCATTATCTGGCCATACATCTAGTGCAGTCACGAGTGTGTAATATCTCTCTGGAAGACCACTTAATAGAAGTGCAGCAACATGAAACTCTTTAATTTCTTCTCCAATGCCCCTGAGACGCTCCACAATCTCTAGGGTGTTTCTTATATAGTCCTGCATATTTTGTCCATCACTTAGCTTAGACTGATACAGATTTCTCATGTGAAAAAGCTTATTGCTGAGATTTGATCTTTCATGCACTTTCTGTAACACATCCCACATCTCCTTTGCAGTTGCAAACTTGCATATATGCACAATCTGAGTATCATCTACATTGAGTGAGATTGTGCTTTGTGCTTTCTGATCCTTCTTTAGCCAATCATCTGGTAATGGATGAAGCACTTGTTCCTGAGTATATTTCCATGTACTTTTTCTTATGACCAGCATCTTCACCTCGAATTTCCAAGATTGGTAGTTCTGGTTAGTGAGGCTTGGCACTGAGAACTTGACAGGATTGCTGCTAGTGCTCTGGGCTTGCTCTGTGCTGCTTTTGCTCTGGGGTTCTGTGTCACTCTAGACCCATAACCTGTTGGCAGCGGATTACTTATGATACTCTCCAAGCGTGTGACAGCAGAACTTCTTTATTCAGGAGCAAACAGTAACAATATATGATAAGCTTAATAGATCAGGAATAAATCATTTGTGTGTCTCTATCTGTGCAGCATCTACAGCAGGCTGCTTCTCTCATGCACAGACACAGGAAAACAGGAAATACAGTCACATGCTATCGCTGTGTGAGCCTCTGGGAGTTTTTTTTGTTTTAACTTTATGAACAGCATACAAATCTAGCAACTGAACACTCATAGACAGGAATGGAGTTGTTGCACCAAACATATTCCAACAGGTGGTGTCTGCCAATATTTTTTGGAAACATGAACACTCCTGGTTGGGTGTCCATCTGCTGGATTGGGTGTAGTGAAAGAACTGTTGGTCCCTATTATACTATTTCTACATTGGTGAAATTTATGCCACTTCTATGGTGTAAGGCCCTCATTTCTTTAAATGAGAACACTCCTTGTTGGGTGTCCATCTGCTGGACTGGGTGTAGAGAAAGACCTGTTGGTCCCTATTATACTATTTCTACTATGGTGAAATTGATGCCACTTTGGTGGTGTCTGCCAATAATTTGTGGAAATGTGAACACTCCTGGTTGGGTGTCCATCTGTTGGATTGGGTGTAGTGAAAGACCTGTCGGTTCCTATTAGACTATTTCTACTGTGGTGAAATTGATGCCACTTTGGTGGTGTCTGCCAATAATTTTTGGAAATGTGAACACTCCTTGTTGGGTGTCCATCTGCTGTTTTAGGGGTAGAGAAAGACCTGTCAGTCCCTATTATACTATTTCTACTGTGGTGAAATTGATGCCACTTCTGTGGTGTAAGGCCCTCATTTCTTTTAATGTGAACACTCCTTGTAGGGTGTCCATCTGCTGGATTGGGTGTAGTGACCTGTAGTGACCTGTTGGTCCCTATTCTGCTATTTGTACTGTGGTGAAATTGATGCCACTTTGATGGTGTCTGCCAATAATTTTTGGAAATGTGAACACTACTGGTTGGGTGTCCATCTGCTGGACTGGGTGTAGTGAAAGACCTGTCGGTACCTATTAGACTATTTCTACTGTGGTGAATTTTATGCCACTTCTGTGGGGTAAGGCCCTCACTTCTTTAAATGGGAACATTCCTTGTAGGGTGTTCATCTGCTGGATTGGGTGTAGTGAAGGACCTGTCAGTCCCTATTCTACTATTTCTACTGCGGTGAAATTGGTACCACTTTTGGTGGTGTCTGCCAATAATTTTTGGAAATGTGAACACTCCTGGTTAGGTCTCCATCATGCATGTTGCCTGTAGCAGTAGGCCTCCAAGACCATTAGGCCTCCACCTCCTTGTACTCAACT
Source organism: Dendrobates tinctorius (assembly GCF_039654945.1). NCBI lineage: Eukaryota > Metazoa > Chordata > Amphibia > Anura > Dendrobatidae > Dendrobates > Dendrobates tinctorius. Next base: position 3,168,422 of record NW_027361715.1, on the reverse strand, counting down.
ACCCGTGTTACTATCCTTAAATTTTTCTGACAATGGTAGTCTACAAAACTGATATTTGTGCCACCTGAGTATGGTGAGTGTGGCTCAGCATGAAAGCAGGTAAAGGTACTGCATGTGGTATCAGGACTCCCAGCAAAGGGGCCCTACACCAATCCCTCACCTACCTCATCTTGCGGTCCCAGACCCGGATACCTCGTGCATGGCTGATTGCTGCAGTTCCATGCTGCAATTTGAACAGTGGGTGAATTGAGGTCACTTTCCTGGTGTCTGTCCCTCATTTGATGTGCTTTGGCAGCATTTGGGGCCCTTCTAAGGTGTTCTGCATGCGTTTGTTTTTGCCTCCAATTGAGGTGAATGGCATTCAGTTACATTAGGCGAATATTCGACGAATGAATCGGCGAATATTCCAAATTCGGCTAACGTAATCCGAACCGAACACTGAAATATTCTCTCATCTCTACAATTCATCTGATAACTCTTCCTAACAATGTAGAGATAATTCAAATTGCCACTATAAAAGCTAAAGCAGCAGTGTTTCAAGAGAAGAATTTTTCAGTGTTCCTGCAGAAGATAATGACAGAGTAGAAATAACTATTCAGAATGTTCGAAGAGAAGCACCTTTCAATGTTCCTGCAGAAGAAGAGAATTGGAAGCATGTGATCCAACGAAGCAAGAGAATGAGGAGGCAGTCAGCACCCATACCGCTGAAGAACCGCTACCAGGTTCTTATGCTCCTGCTTCCAGGTGCCAAAATCAAAGATGTGTCCAATAGGGTATCAAGACTCTTCAGTGCTACAGATGACTATGAAGATGTAAATCAAAAAAGTGCTATGCCCACAAAGAACACCCCACTGAGAAGTCAGAAGCCTCTTGAAAGGAGAAAAAAATCAATTTGGTGAAGAAGAAAAAGAGAATGGTGGCAGTGGGGGATTCCCTACTGAAAGAAACAGAAGCTGCTATCTGCTGTGACGACTCCTGGAGTGGACCCTCTGGGTCGTGGCACCAACCCTCCCAGGGCGAGCTGACCTAGTGAAGACCACCCCCTATACAGGGAGTGTCAGGGGCAAGCCCCAGGGGGTGAGGTACCACGACTGCTGGCACCAGGCGGCCGGCTCACAGGAGACACAAGTGGGTGAGTGTGTCTGCAGGAACGTGTAAAGCGTGGACACGGGAACACGTGGTATACAGAGACTTCGTATGTCCGGGTGTGAGTGAAGCAGGATGCGTGCAAGGAGCACGTCAGAGCACTGAGTCAGGCAGCAGGTGTGCCAGGAGGTGTAACAGAGTACAGGAGCAGGGTGTGTGCCAGAGGGCACAACTGAGCATACGACAGAGTGCAGGATTGGAACGTGTGCCAGGAGGCACAACTGAGTAAGAGACAGAGTACAGGATCAGAGCATGTGCCAGGAGGCACAACTGAGTATGAGACAAGGCACAGGGTACGAGCATGTGCCAGGAGGCACAACTGAGTATGAGACAAGGCACAGGGTCCGAGTGTGTGCCAGGAGGCACAACTGAGTATAGGACAGAGTACAGGATCAGAGTGTGTGCCAAGAGACACAACAGAGTGCAAGGCAGGTGACCCGAATATAGCGCACAGCCAGGCAGGGACACGGCAGACCAAGCCAGGAAGCACAACAATAATCAGGCACCTCCCCTAGGAAGAGGTAGCCTGATATAGCACATGATCACGAGAGCTTCCGGGTCAAGTCCTCAGTACCATAGAGAGGACTGACCTGGAGGCCGAACTGAGAAAAGCGCGCAAGCACAGACATAACATGAAGTAGACAGGGACCTAGGTACGAGAGGTGCACGTGCGCACCCGGCGGGACCCCCGGAGTGACCGTGGCTCCGGAAGAGATGACGTCGGGGCCAAGGTCCCGCCCCCAGGTGAGCGCGGCGTGGCATCTGCCAACCAGACATTACTTCATGAGAAGTGTGCTGTCTTCCAGGTGCCCAAATCAAAGATGTGTCCGATAGGGTATCAAGACTCTTCAGTGCTACAGATGACTACCCATGCCTATTAATACACGTAGGAACAAATGACACAACAATAAAGTACCTGGAAACTATATACAGAGACTTAGAAGACCTAGGCCGGAAAGTGAAGGAACTGGGAGAGCAGGTCGTCTTTTCATCCAGCCTCACGGTGGATGAACTTGGTCAAGGAGAATGAACAGGATTCTACAGATGAACAACAACTGGCTACGTCGATGGTGCAGTGAGCAATCTTTTGGGTTTCTTGATCATGGAGTGAATTACTTGTATGATGGACTCCTTGCTAGAGATGGGTTGTATTTTGTGGAAACAGGAGAACACATATTTGGTAGATGCCTTGCTACACTCATCAGGAAAGCTTTAAGCAAGAGCAATAAGGCATAGGAAAAATATGGCCAGGAAGAAATATGCAGCGAAGTAATTCTTTTGAGAACCCTGCTATTAGAAGCGGAAAACAACAAACTCTGAAAGAAAATTGAGGAACGAGAGAAATCGACTACAAACTAAAATGTGTCTATACAAATGCACATAGCATGAGAAACAAACAAGGAAAATTGGAGCTGCTAACACATGAAGAGAGATATAATGTCATAGGCATCACTGAAACTTGGTGGGATGACAAACATGCTTGGAATACAAACCTTGAAGGCTACAACTTATTTATTAGAAACAGGATTAACAAGAAGGGAGGAGATGTTGCATTGTATGTTTGGAAAACATATATCTCCACAGAGATCCAAGCTTCAGAGACTGGTAGCTCTGTAGAAACTGTTTGGCTAAGAATTCAAGGAGAAAGGAACATAAATTACACTATTGTAGGTGTTTACTATAGGCCACCTGGACAGATTTAAGATATAGTGTGCATGCAGCATTAAGCGCATGTTCACACTTGGCCACTGAACAGGAAAAAAGCAAAGACAGAATAATAATGATTAAATACCCTTCAGTAAATAAATAGTATAGTGCATGAAAATAATATATGGTACTTAGTTAACATGTTTTTGATTAAAAAAAATGTGAAAGCATCCCACCTTTTCAGAGTGACCGTAATTGGGACAGTCCTAACTCTAATGTTAAAAGCCTAACAGTTTTTCTAGTGACATGTATGTACAGTGAAGGAAATAATTATTTGATCTCTTGCTATTTTTGTAAGTTTGCCCACTGACAAAGACATGAACAGTCTTTAATTTAAGGGTAGTTTAATTTTTGACATTGAGCTGCATGCACACCAATCTATATCCCAGCAAAGAGGAAAGGACCAAAATTCCTCCTGACAGGTGTGCAAACCTCATCATCAACTACAAAAAACGTCTGACTGCTGTACTTGCCAACAAGGGTTGTTCCACCAAGTATTAAGTCTATTTTGCCAGAGGGATCAAATACTTATTTCTCATTGTAAAATGCAAATAAATTTATATAATTTAGACAGTGTGATTTTCTGGATTTTATTCTTGATATTCTATCTGTCAATGTTAAAAATTAACTTACACTTAAAATTATAGACTGCTCATGTCTTTTTCAGTGGGTAAATTTACAAAATCAGCAAGGGATCAAATAATTATTTTCTTCACTGTACATATGGGCTGAGAAGGACTGACCCAACTAGTGGACACACAGCAATGGGAGACCACATCAATATAATGCCCAGCTCAAAGGAAAGGCAGGCCATACCTTTATATGCACATGATGCAAACAGACAGAAAAAAAACAAAGGTATGAACTGGGATATAAACTGGTGTGCATGCAGAGTATAAGTGCACATTCACACTTGGCTACTGAACAGAAAAAAACAAAGACAGAAACATAATGATTAAATATCCTGCAGTAAATATATAGCCTAGTGCATGAAAATTTTATACGGTACTTAGTTACCAGGTTTTTTGATGAAAAAAATGTGAAAGTCATCCCACCTCTTCACAGTGACCGTAATTGAGGCAGTCCTATCTTTAATATTAAAAACTGCATCTATAGAATGGGAGGAATAGAAATAAGCAACAGCACATGTAAAAAAGACTTGGGTGTACTAATAAATCACAGACTGCACATGAGCTAACAGTGTGATGCAGCAGCAAAAAGGCAAACACAGTTCTAGGATTTATTAAGAGAAGCTGAGTCTAGATCACGTGAAGTTATTATCTCTCCTAATCCTCCTTGATCAGGCCTCATCTGGAATACTGTGTCCAGTTCTCAGCACCACATTTTAAGAAAGACATTGAAAAACTGGAGCAAGTTCAGAGAAGAGCTACCAGCATGGTGAGGAGACTGCAATGTATGTTCTACAAGGAACAGTTAAAGGATCTGGGAATGTTTAGCTTGTAAAAAAGAAGACTGAGAGGAGACGTAAAAGCTGTCTGCAAATATCTGAAGGGATGTCACAGTGTAGAGGGGTCATCATTATTCTCATTTGCACATGGAAGCATGAGAAGCAAAGGGATGAAACTATCAGGATCCGGTCAGCGCCGGCAGGCTGCCGCGGCTGAAAAGGGTAACTCACCCAGACTACGGGAGGGCCCGGGGTCCGATACTGCAGGGAAAGTTCAGACAACAGGACCTGCGACACTGAGAGTAGTTTAGCAGTACAAGGACCTACGATCAAGTGACCACAGGGGGTGTGGCTTAGCGTCCTGCTGCAGGATAGGGTTCTATTACAGGAATCCTGGAGCGAAGGCTAGGGAAACTCAGGTCAGACAAGCGGGAGTCATACACAGGGAGGTCGGCGCGGTACCAGAGGGACAAGCAGAGAATAGTCAAAACGTAAGCAATGAATCATACACAGAGATAGCAACTCAGTACAAGGGAGACAGTCAGAGAGTAGTCAGGTCCAAGGCAAAAGAGTCATACACGGGAATAGCAGAGTAGTACAAAAGTAACAGGCAGAACTCGTAACAGGGACAGAACAGGATCAAAACCAAGCAAGCATAAAGTATCACAGTTACAAAGCACACCAGGGTCACACACTCGGCCAAGGGTCTGAGTATAAGCGACAAGGAGTGAGCCCACAATGAGGCTATAAAAAGCCTCCCAGAATCTCAGAGTGAGGCTGTCAGATTAACCTCTAAACTACCTGATCCCACGAACTCAGCAGATCATGACAGAAACTGAAAGGAAGAAGATACAGATTATATACTGTATTAGGCCTCTTTCACACATCAGGTTTTCGCCGTCAGGCGCGATCCGGCGCTTTTGACAGAAACCGGATCCGGCGAAATGCAATGCCGGATCCGGTTTCCCCCCCATTGACTTGCATTTGCGCCGGATCGCGCCGGATGGCCATGCGTTTCATCCGGTTTTCGCCGGATCCGGCAATGTGTCGCGATCCGGCGTCTGGAAAAAACGGCTACTGTAACGTTTTTTGTCTCCGGTGAAAAAGCCGGACACGCCGGATCCGGCGCGTCCGGCTTTTTCACACAATGAAAGCCTATGAGCGCCGCAATGCGCCGGATCCGGCGAAAGCCGGATCCGGTTTTTTGGTCTGAGCATGCTCAGTAGCTCTGCCCACAAGACATATATAAAAGCAAGACAGTGGGACCCACAGCCACACCCAGCATGCCACCCAAGAAAGCAACCAAGCGAAGCAGGAGAAGGCAGGAGACCACTGCAGCACCATCAGCACCACAACCACCCCAAATGGAGCAGCAAATGCAACATGCTGAGGAGGGGAGGCCAGCAGCAGATGAGAGACGGTAATTATCAAATCCCCCATTCCTCCAAACTAGGGCTATTGAATATCAAGATATTCATTGGCCCTTTGTTTCTCTTTATTCAACAGCCGCCCAATAGATGCAGCAGCAGCAGCAGCAATGGCAGCAGCTGGAACACCACCCACAGGCATGGAGTGTGGCCACCAGGAAGACAGCACATCATCTTCTGGGAGCCCTCCCTCGCATCGTCAGCGTTTGACGGTAAGTTTTTATTTCCAAAATCCATCTTCTCTGTAATATATGTCTATTCATTGCCTTTTATTTCAAAACAGGATTCACAAGATGAAGAGGAGCTCCCAGAAGAAGAAGGAAGGGGTGGACAGACACCTGGAGTGGGCTCACAATTGGTAAGTTTTTTGCATCAAACGCAGAAACACAACATCACACTACACACAACACATAGAAAACAATGTTCTGCAGACCACACACAGCAAACAAATGCCTACATCCAAAGACATAACATTTTTTGTTTTCTTCTCTAGTCTTCCCAATTTGGTGCTCGGCCAAGAGGTCCTCGCAGTGCCTCCCAGGGTCGTCGGCGACAGCAACGCGGCGGTCACCAGCATGTAAGTATAAATATTTTTGCTTTGTTTTTTTGCACTTTTTATTTCATTTCTTATGTGGAGGCGTTATTTTTGTCTTTTTCTTTAACAGCCTTCACAGCGTGCTCCCGACTCTGACGGTGAGGATGGAGGACTCGATGTGGACCACCTCATCGATCTCATCCGAGAAAGGGAGCCGCTCTGGAATATGGCTGACCGCCGCCACGCTGACCTTATCGTTACCTGACGACTCTGGGAGGAAATCTGTTCGCTCCTTGTGGGCCGCTGGGAGGACCTCGATGATCGGGCCCAGATTACAGAGCGTAAGTATATACAGTACCGGTTGCTTGATGTAAACCAGTGTTTCCCGAACTCCAGTCCTCGTGGTCCCCACGGATCATGTGTTCAGGATTTCTATTTACTATGGAAATCCTGAAAACATGACCCCTGGGGACCATGAGGACTGGAGTTTGTGAAACACTGATGTTGTATACTAACCACTCCTTTCTCGTTTCAGGGAACAGAATTGTGAATCGGTGGCGGTCTGTGAGGGATCGTTTCAAGAAGGAGTTCAATAAAGAGATGCGAGCCCCGAGTGGATCTGGAGGACGCAGGAGCAAGTACAAGTACGCAGAAGCCCTGTCGTTCCTCCGGGAAACAATGGTCACCAGAAGGTAAATATTACACACCACATGTGAAAACAAATGTTAGATGTAAATTTTTTTTTCAGCCAGGGCCATACCATGTCAGTATTTTAATTGTTTTTTTTTCTCTTTATTCCACAGCACGGTGAGCAGCACTCGGGAGCCTGCACGATTGGACCCTTCTGAGGCGATCCCTGAGGAGACCGGCACCGAGGGACACTTCGACCGCCCCGGTACATCTGCACCTTCCCAGCCTTCCCACACATCCGACCCAACTGTCCCATCCACCAGCACAGGAGCATCGTGGCCGCCTACATTACATGAAGCTGCTGGTGAGGAGATCGCTTTCCCTTTACCCCACCCTTCTGCCCCTGCCACCTCTAGTACACCTGCGGGTACTGGGCGGCAGCGGCAGAGGGGTCAGGAAAAGACTTATGCGCCAGAGTTCTTGCATCTGAATGCATCTTTCCAGAACTGTCTAAAAGTCTTGTCAGAGCAAATCTCCGCAGGCTATCAGCAGATCAACTCCAGCATTCTGGAGGTGAAGACACTTCTGCAAACCATGCATTCAGAAGCAAGATCTTCGCCAAACCACACCTTTTTCAGGTCTGTTGTGGAGCGCATGGAAACGCTCTCTCCTGCACAGCAGATGCATGTAATGCATTCATGCCACACTGCTCTCCAGCAAGTTACCTCCCAACCTCCTCCTCCCACCACAATAGTTCCTCCACCTGCACCCCCTCCAGCCACTTTCCATCCTCCCCCTCCTATTACATCTACACCCCCTCCAGCCACTTTCCATCCTCCCCCTCCTATTACATCTACACCCCCTCCAGCCACTTTCCATCCTCCCCCTCCTATTACATACCATCCACCTCCCCAGCACCATCCACATCCCCAGCACCATCCACCTCCCCAGCACCAGCAACCTCCCCAGCACCAGCAACCTCCCCAGTACCAGCAACCTCCCCAGTACCAGCAACCTCCCCAGTACCAGCAACCTCCCCAGTACCTGCAAACTCCCCAGTACCAGCAACCTCCCCAGTACCAGACATCTCCCCACTTCCAGCAACCTGCCCCGTACCAGACATCTCCCCACTTCCAGCAACCTGCCCCGTACCAGACATCTCCCCACTTCCAGCAACCTGCCCCGTACCAGACATCTCCCCACTTCCAGCAACCTGCCCCGTACCAAACTCCTTCCCCATACAACTTGCCATCAACATCATCTGCTCCTACAGTCCCTGCCCAACCCTCCACTCCACCACCCACCACCTCTTCTGCTTCCCACATGTCCACCCATTCTGTAGTTTTTTCCACACCTTCACCTCTAACTGTTCCTTCCCCACCACCATCCCAGTCCTCTCTCCACACTCCCAGTGTCGAAGTGTCCCGCAGCCCCTACAGCAGTATTTCCACCACACACTACACAGATTTATAATGTGTGTATTTAAATAAAAATGACCAGTTTTATGGTTTCAGTTTTATAGTTTCAAAGTTTTATTAAACAAGTTTATTAAATTTTAAAAAAGTTTACTAAAAAAAACATTTTTCAATAAAAGTTAAATTATTTTACACTGGTTGTCTGTCATTTCTTTCTGCGGCAAAAAAGGTTAAATACAGGGTATTTAAAAGGTGAAATGGTATTCAAAACTAGGTATATAACTGTGGGTAAATTTTAGCTTTTTGCCACAGTTGTGTTCCTGGTTGTGTTTGAAGCAAAGTATTTCACCTAAAAAGTTGTGTTTATTGTTGGGATTTCCTAACAATGTACACAACTTTTGTTAAAAGGTGAAATACTTTGCATAAAACACAACCAGGTACACACCTGTGGCCTAAATCTAAAAATAGAGACCATGACAAGATAGCCAACTTTGGTTGGCAAAGGTATATACTGTTGGTACAGAAGGTACACAAGTTTGGTTGGGCACAAATCTTTCACACTCTGTCATCCTGCCAGTGTACTCTGCCTTGAGGTGACATAAAGTATAGTGCAAAATTGTCCCTCATTACTGAAACCGTCACAGAACTTCTAGTGGTAATGTCATGGTAATCTTGCAAGGTGGTTTCTTCAGAGGTGTCCTCAATGGAAATGGGTTCCTTGCAGATAACAAAATTGTGGAGTACCACGCACGCTTTGATCACCTCGTCCACAGTTTCTGTCTTGAGGTTGATCGCAGTCAATAGGACCCGCCATTTGGCTGTCAGAATACCAAAGGTACATTCAACCATTCTTCTTGCTCTTGTGAGGCGGTAATTAAAAATGTGTTTTGGTCTTGTCAATCCTCTGCTAGAGTACGGTTTCAAAAGGTGTTATGACAGCTGGAAGGCTTCATCCCCTACACAGACAAATGGCATAGGTGGACCAGATGTTTGCGGCAGCGGTCTAGGTGGTGGGAACTGGAAGGTGTTTCCATACAGTTTACGCCCCATGGCAGACAGTTTGAAAACTTGAGAGTCATTGGAGCGGCCATAGGCCCCAATATCAACCGCAATAAATTTGTATTCCGCGTCAGCGATGGCCATGAGGACAATTGAAAAATATTTCTTGTAATTGAAATATTCCGATCCCGATCCAGCTGGCTTTACAATGCGGATATGTTTCCCGTCCACAGCGCCCAAGCAGTTTGGAAACTGACATATCTGTTGAAACTTGTCAGCAATTTCAATCCACCTCTCTGTTGTGGGCTCTGGTAAAAACTCTTCAGCTAAGGAGTCCCACAGTGCACGGCATGTGTACTTCACAATTCCAGATATGGTGGAAATCCCGAGTCTGTACTGGAAATGCAGTGACGAAAGGGATTCTCCAGTTGCAAGAAATCTGTGGGGAATTAAAAAACAATAAATTAGTTTTAAATCACAGCATTACATACCAAAACTGAGCTATAACACTTGGAGATACAAACTACCACCAACAAGATTGCAGTGAAAGTGTGCTCTGATGCGAGCATATCCAATAAATGTGGCTTACCTTAAAGTCACCATCAGACGCTCTGCGGGTGAAACAGAGAAGCGGCAATAGGTGTCCGCTTTTCTTATGAGGTGTGCAATGCGCTCCACCAAGTAATCAAAATTCTCCATTTTCATCCTAACATATCCAAAAAATTTATCCGGGTTTCGTCGAAGGTCCATGCATAGTGTAGAATAGACCCCACGCGTCATTCTCTTGGCTGTGATGGGGTGGATCCACAAACGTCGTCTACGATGCCTGATGCGCTGCTGTCTCGCTCTCTCCTTCTCCAGAACAATCACCCTCAAACGATTTGCCTCCGCTGTAAAATCCGCCAAATTCTTCAAAATATTTCCAATGACAACATCCATCTTCGCCAGTAACTTGCTCTTCTCTCCAACCTGCACTTTCTCCTCTACAACCTGTCAAAGAAGGGCTGTAGGAACACGCTATATATAGTTTTCCAGTAGCCAAACCCGTTCGGAAGGCCACAAGGGTCAATTTTAAAAACCGGATCCGGCGTAATCCGTCGAAAAACGGATAGAAAAACGGATGAACCGGATGAGACGGATCCGGTTTTGTCTGTCAAGAAAAAGACGGATCCGGCAGAAAACCGGATCCGTCACATCCGGTTTTACGAAACAGTTGCCGGATCCGGCGTTCTGGCATGACGCCGGATCGCGCCTGACGCCGAAAACCTGATGTGTGAAAGTAGCCTTAGAAAAAACATTTTGACAGTGAGAGTGATCAATGTGTGGAACAAGCCGCCATAAAAGGTGGATAGTTCTCCTTCAATGGAAGTCTTCAAACAGAAACTGGACAGACATCTGTCTGACATGGTATAGTGAATCCTGCATTGAGCAGGGGGTTGGACACGAGGACCCTGGAGGACCCTTCGAACTCTAACATTCTATGATTCTATGAAACTTTATGACAGACAAAATTTGTGTCAGCCTCAAAATGACTGTTTAGTTTTGATGAAACTATTTAGCACAATTAGTGCACTGCCTATCAGTGATTGATAGCTTATCCTGTACATCTGTGAAGGATAGCTGTCAATAGTGGGTATGACACCCACTAGACTACAAGAGACAGGATTAGCAGTAATTGAAATGAATAAGTTATAGGTTCTACTGAGGAGTTTCACAAAGCTATATATCAATATACTTAATAAATTCAATTCTATACTATACTAATGGCAGATCATGTGACTCTTTTAACTCTGATCTTGAAAGTCACCTGTTAATCATAGAATCATAGAATGGTAGAGTTGGAAGGGACCTCCTGGGCCATCTGGTCCAACCCCTTACTCAAAGCAGGATTCACTAAATCATCCCAGACAGATGTCTGTCCAGCCTCTGTTTGAAGACTTCTATTGAAGGAGAACTCACCACCTGTCATGGCCGCCTGTTCCACTCATTGATCACCCTAACTGTCAAAAAGTTTTTTCTAATATCTAATCTGTGTCTCCTCCCATTCAGATTCATCCCTTTGCTTCTAGTCTTTCCTTGTGCAAATGGGAATAAAGATGATCCTTCTACAATGTGACAGCCCTTCAGATATTTGTAGATAGCTATTAAGTCTCCTCTCAATCTTCTCTTTTGCAAACTAAACATTCCCAAATCCTATAACCGTTCCTCATAGGACATGTTTTGCAGATCGGTCACCATTCTGGTCGCTCTCCCCTGAACTTGCTCCAGTTTGTTGATGTCTTTTTTAAAATGTGGTGCCCAAAACTGGACACAGTTTTCCAGATGTGGTCTGACCAAAGAGGAGTAGAGGGCAATAATGACTTCATGTGATCTAGACTGTATGCTTCTGTTAGTACATCCTAGAATTGCATTTGCCTTTTTTGCTGCTGCATCACACTGTTGACTCATGTTCAGTCTGTGATCTATTAGTATACCCAAGTCTTTTTCACATGTGCTGTTGCTTAGCCCTATTCCTCCCATTCTGTATATGCTTTTTTCATTTTTATTGCCCAGATATAGTACTTTGTATTTTTCCCTGTTAAAAACCATTCTGTTAGTTGCTGCCCACTGCTCCAGTTTATTTATATCTTTTTAAATCCTCTCTCTCTCTTCTCTAGTATTAGCTATCCCTCCTAGCTTTGTGTCGTCAGCAAATTTAATCAGTTTACCCTCAATTCCTTCATCGAAATCATTGATAATGAAATAATGCAAGTGTTTCACTTTAGAAATCATCATGGATCAAAGAACTGAAAAGGTAATTGAAAAACGTTATGAAGATTGGTGTCCATATTCTCTATAAATGTATCTAGCCAATATCCAAGTGGTCTTCAGAGACATAATCCATGAGTTCCACAGATATAATGGTATTTAATATATATATAATAAAAAAAAATTCTATAACTGAATGATGGTGATGTGACCTCTTCTACAAGAAGTAACCTCCAGCTTTTTTCAAAACAGCTGTAGTGCACGTATATGACAATGGTCAAATACTGTGTAACCTATAGGTAAATGTGAATAACACTAACTAAATACCGGTAATAATAGTAATTACTGGTTCGTATAGCTAAATAAATAAATACACTAATAGAAATGCAGTCACTCCCTGAGGAAGCGGTAGGTGAAGCATGTTGGGGTGCATGGCAGGGCAATGAGAAGCCACCATTCTATATGACCGTTGGGCTGTACTAGGGCATTTTACTTACACTTAATGAATTTTGTTTTCATTCAGTTACCATACTTCTTATTTACTTAACTAGATCAACCAGTGTTCACTGTTATTGCAGATCTGTAGTTGCACAGTATTCATATCATTCTATACTAATTAATTATGTATTTGATATACCTTTTCTCATCGCATTCAATCAATTTTTATATTAATAAATTATGTATTTATTGATTAATTTCCATATAATTCATCTTGGTGTATTAAATAATTGCTTTTAGGTTATACATATTTAATTTGGCCAACAAAAACATTGGTTTGGTTCATGCATTTATCATTATTAATATTTAGGAAAAACACAAAAATTGAGCTTGACTTGAGTTGGTACACATGCAGAACATAAAAGCATGTTCACATCGACCACGAAACATATAAAACCTGCGAGAGAAAAAGTGAGCAAAAACCCTGCTGTAACTAAGGAAATAAAAAGCAAAAAGTGCATTTAAATAACACAGAGTTCTTAGTAATACTGTTTTTGATAAAAAAAGAAAAATACCATAGAAGCCATCCCACCACAACAAGGTAACTCTGATCGGGACAGTCCTACACAGTCTAATATTAAAAACCTTACCATGTGTCAATGTTGACCTCAGTGTGTGAATAAGAGCAGACAAAAGGACTGGGCCCAACCAGTGGAAAACCAGTCTGGGGAAGCCAGAAAAAAAAAGTATTACTAAAAACTCTATGTTATTTAAATGCAGATTTTGCTTTTTATTTACCTAGTTACAGCAGGTTTCTTGCTCACTTTTTCTCTTGTAGGTTTTATATGTTTTGTGGCCAGTGTGAACATGCATTTACGATCTACATGTGTACCAACTCAAGTCAAGCTCAATTTTTGTGTTTTTTCCTTGCATTATTGCATTCTGTGAAAGCCGGGGTGTGGCCTCCCTCTCCTGAGCTGGAAATTGTATATAAGGCTTCTTCCCCAGACTGGTGTTCCACTGGCTGGGCCCAGTCCTTTTGTCTGCCCTTATTCACACACTGAGGTCAACATTGACACATGGTAAGGTTTTTAATATTAGACAGTGTTGGACTGTCCCGATCAGAGTTACCTTGTCATGGTGGCATGGCTTTTATGCTATTTTTTTTTTATCAAAAACAAGTATTACTAAAACTCTGTGTTATTTAAATGAACTTTTTGATTTTTATTTACTTAGTTACAGCAGGGTTTTGCACACTTTTTCCCTTTTAGGCTTCATTTTTAATATTTGTAGAAATTATGTTCATGCGTTCATTGGGACTCTCCCACTCTCCCATAACTTCTTTAAGTTTAATCACATCTTTGTGTTATGTTGTTTTCAGTCTCTCATTATTGAGTAATTTTTTTTATTCTTTGATTTAGTTAATTACTGGGGTATTTTGGATTTTCTAGCTCTATAGACTATAATGAGTATGTGTTCTATCCTTGAAAATCACAGAGACAACAAGTAAAAAAATACACAAGTCCGAAATAGGCTTTTATATGAGTTCCAATTTGTATTCCATTTTTAGTGTCATGTATGATGTAGACATGACCAATTGGCTTTGCCTTAAGGGGGCTTCACACATAGCAATATCGCTAAAGCGTAACCGATTTTGTGACGCAGCAGCGATATTGCTAGCAATATCGCTATATGTGACACTTACCTTCGACCGGCTCCCCCCGCTGGTTATCGCTGATCGCACGAGAATGTCCTGGGCCGTTTCTCGTTGGTGGCTTCCTGTGGCGCCGACGAGCGATGCGTGGACGCGGGCGGGAGGACATCTTCATCGCCGCGTCTGACAGGTAAGTAACGACCCCTGACCGCTGCTATGTCGCTGGTGAGATCTGCCTGTGTGGCAGCTCACTAGCGACCATTTAGCGATGCACCAGCGATACTGACCGCGTCATATCGTTGTCGGGATCGCTGGTGCATCGCTAAATGTAACAGGACCCTTACTTTGAACAAAACCTTTCCACACAGAGAAACTTCCAAATCTTGTTTTTCTTGACTGTACAAACTGTTTCCCCATCAGGTTATACACCTATTGTATCTTCTCCTACTATTCTCTCTAGGACAGGGTAACAAAACCCTTCTTCTAGCCTTGCTTGGTTAGAATGTGTGGTTTGCAGTAGGCATGTCCTAGGGGATAGGCTGAAAAACTCTTTGAAGTCCTTTGTGGAAGCTTCCTAATCTACAGGGAGGGATTATCGCTCTGCCAGGAGCACATGACACTTTTGTAATTAATGAGCATCATAAAATTCTCTTTTTCTATTAGATACCCATTAGTAAACCTGCTCTGGTTGTCATTTCAGACAAAACTATGCATATCCTTTTATATTCCTACATGAAAGGGGATCTCTATCTGACTCATCCTCACTGGCCTAATTGCGTTTGCATTTAACAGTTAAAACCATCTTTCTGTCCCAAACTCTTGATCTTTTGAAGACGGGGATAAGCTAATTAACTAGTGTGTTACCAAATCAGATTATTTTTTTTAGAAAAGTCAAAACTAAATGACTAGTGCTATGAAAAAGTTAAAGTAACACACAAGTACACAATATGAGATAACTGGTGGTAAACCATAAAGTTGTTGTTAAAGTGACCTAATGTTCTTTTACGTTAAATAAAAGAAACTTGATGTAATCTAACCTTACTGAAGTATTTGCTTTGCAAATGATGCAAATCTAAAAATCCTCAGAAGAATTCACTAAATATGCTGCAGATTTTTTTTCACTTCATGTTATCTTCATCCGTTTACATTGTACAGTGGTTTATTTTGAAATTTGTAGACTTTCCACAAATTTGAGTTAATGATAAACAAATCGATTCAACACAAATTCAATTAGTGTAAAAATTTTTAGGAATTTTCTGAAGTCAGTAAATTTGAACAATTTACTATTTGCTTTGCATGAACTTCCTAAAATGTGCACGCTCATTTTATATATTGCAAAAGATTGCAGCAGCCTGAGAAATATCACATGATCTATGGCGTGCTTCCCAATAATGCATTGCAGCTATCACTTCACAGTCCATCAGGAAAGAAAATCATAGCCAGTGTAAAGGCCAAGGCAGGGAATGCAGCAGCCATTGTTTTGGTGAATTTGGCTAGTGAGAGAATGTCACATGTAGCGTTTGCATCTCTGCTTGCAGTTGCTTTCTCCCTGCAGAGGTGCAAGCGTACTCTCCGCCACAGCCCTATCCTGCTCCATCCAGGTCTGCTGCTACCCGAGGTGTGCTCATTGCACACAGGTCCCCGAGCACTGTTTTTAGGGCACTCGTGCACACACTTCCCCTTTCTTAAAGTAGCCACGGGCGTTCCTCAATGGTGTCCCCAGCCAGTAGTCAATGGCAGCCGGTCCTACTGCACCCATCAGTGCTCATCTCAATGGCAGCCGGTCCTGCTGCGCCTGACAGAGCTCATTTCAACATCAATTAGTCCCGTTGCACCTGCCAGTGCTCATCTCAATGGCAGCCAATTCCGCTGCACCTGCCTGTTCTCATCTCAAAGACAGCCGTTCCACTGCACCTGCCGGAGCTCATCTCAACATCAGTCAGTCCCGTTGCACCTGTGAGTGCTCAACTCAACGTTAGACAGTCCCATTGCACCTGCCAGTGCTCATCTCAACATCAGCCAGTCTTGTTGCACCTGCCAGAGCTTATCTCAATGTCAGCCAGTCCAGCTGCACCTGCCATTATCCCAATGTCAGGCAGTCCTGTTGCATCTGCCATAGCTAATCTCAATGTCAGCCGGTCCAGTTGCCCTGCCAGTGTTCATCTCTATGTTACCTGGTCCTGTTGTACTTGCCAGAGCGCATCTCTCCATCAGCCGGTCCCATCTGTATCTGTAGAAACTGTCATCTTACTATGCTTGCCTGCATCTGTTGGACATTCACTTGGGCTGTTCAAGCTACTCGTTCTTAATAGGTCAGCTGCCATCTACCTAAGGTCAGTCCTGGAGTAGCACCTGGACCACCACCCTTGTCTCGCCTTGAATCTTGGTGTCGTTAGCTGCTGTGAATCCATGGTCTGATTGGGTAAGGATCCTAGTCACATACCTCCAGTTCTTCCTTGGGCTTTGGCACAGTGGTTCTACCATCCAGTCCATTACATCTCAGTTCTCAGCTAAGTCATAAAATTCGGACAAACTGTACATACAGTGTGTGACAGCACAGAAGTGAAAATGATTAGCGTGTGAGGAAAAGGGAATAGTTTGATACCAATTTCTCAGGCCAATGTAATTGAGAAATTTGAGGCTTTGGGAAACTTTTAACTTTCCCTGGATTGACTCTCAAATTTCCATTGAAAATGTGGTAAATTCAAACTTCAAAAGATTTGATTACTGGATCAGTGGTTAGCACTACAGCCTTGCAGCACTGGGGTCCTGGGTTCAAATCCCACCAAGGATAGCATCTGCAAGGAGTTTGTATGTTCTCCCCATGTTTGTGTGGGTTTCCTCCAGGTACTTCAGTTTCCTCCCACATTCCAAAGACATATTGATAGGGAATTTAGATTGTGAGTCCCATCGGGGATAGTGATGATAATGTCTGTAAAGCACTGTGGAATTAATGGCGCTATATCAATGAGTAAAATAAATAAATAAACTTAGCTATAAGCATATTGAGTCACCTTTCTTCCATGCATAAATTATATTTTCTGGTCCTTTGTACAGTTCTTAGAAGGTCTATCTCATGACACTTGGGCCATTTTAAAGAATTTTGTGCAAAAAATGTCAACGAATACCATGGCATAAAAAAAGAACAGTGGCTTAAAGAGATGCAAATGATGTTTTGGGCATATATTGATTTACCTATCTTTTTCTACATCCTAGATTGTGCCTGCCTTTGCAGTTGCTGCTTGATATTGAGTCCTGAACCCTAGATTGTAACGGAGGCGTGGACCAGATGTTTGCTTGAAAGCAAATCCATTATAACAAAGTCTTAAGTTTGTTGACTTGCCAACTTTTTCCTTTCGGGATGTATTTCGTTTTCATCTTTGGTAAAGGTTGGATGTTTCATGTGAAAAATACATTATTCTCAATCCATGGAGGTTTGTAGAGATTTTTCATTATGGACCATTGTGACCTGCGTGATATGTTACACAGTCAGGATGTGTCAGATGTGATCGATTTAATAAAGGACAATTAATAATTAATAGGTAGCTCGCCAGAACACAGAGAGCAGCTAGACACCGTATTTTGTTTAGTACTCACCATATACTTCAGTTTTTAACTCTTTCTATAATTGTTGATAGATTCAAGATGTGAAGAAGTATTAAGCCTTAATATTTTAACAAATTTTGGACAGATTCCAAGGTAGAACATCCAGAAATATGTCAAAATAGTGTTCCAATGTTCTTATCCATGCTCGAATGACAGACTCAGAGAGTTACAAGGCCTAAATACAACGTGTATGACACAATATTTCATGACGTTTTTGAAACTCATCCTGATTAGTCTGAGTGTTTATAGGCAGATGAGATGTTAAAGGAAATCTGTCACCCCATTTTTGGTATATAAGATGCGGCCACAGCCATCAGGGGCTTATCTATAGCATTCTGTAATGCTGTAGATAAGCCCCTCCGATGTAACCTGAAAGATAAGAAAAACGAGTTAGATTATACTCACCCAGGGGCAGTCCAGGTCCGGTTCGGGTCCGGAGGGTGTTGCGGTCCGGTACGGTGCCTCCCATCTTGTAGCAATGACGTCCTCTTCTTTGCTTCCCGTCACGGCTCTGGCGCACTGCTCTGAGTGTGCCTGCGCCAGAGCCGCAATGGGAAGCAAAGAAGAGGACATCATCGCTACAAGATGGGAGGCGCTGGACCAGACCACGACACCCTTTCTGTAATACTGTAGATAAGCCCCTGATGGCGGTGGCCGCATCTTATATACCAAAAATGGGGTGACAGATTGCCTTTAAAGGGAACCTCCCAGCTGATACATGGCATCTGATCAACGGGACGCATGAACCTAACACTGGCTATATGATTTTAGCTATCAATGTTTGACGATGAAGTGGGGCATTTCACAAAAAAAAAAAACACTTTCCAGGGTACTGACCCACAAGGAATACTAGTCAGGTCCCCAGCGGCTTTTCTCCATCCGCTGCCAGTGACTCGCAGGTCTCTCCCTATACACTCATGCAAGGAGAGACCTGTCACTCAATGTCAATGGGCAGGGAGAAGCCACGAGGACCTGCCTGTCCAACTAGTCTCCCATGCAGCTTGGTCTCCAGTGGTTTTTGAAGTGTATTTTTTTTCTGAAACACCACAGCATTTCAGAATCAAACATTTCTGGTTGAAATCATAAAGTCAATGCCTGATACATGCTGCCTGTTCCAATTGTGGCAAGACTGTGGATGGCAAACCTCAAACCCTGGTGTGCAAGATGCATGCCACCCCAGCACTGTGGGTACATTCATTTTATGTGCCATGCTTTGATACCTACAGTAGGTGCAAGTAGTCCTAAGTTATTAGTTCTGGTTACATGGTACATTGGAAGTTGAGAGAGGTAAGAAATCATCATTAGTAGCCTGGTAGCGGCATAGCTCTAGTCATAGCAGCCAGGGACATTGATGGGATGCAAACCTTGCTCCTTATTGTATGAAATACCATGTTAGTGGCTTTCTGCTATCTAGTAGTACTATATGGGTTATATGATCTGTCGCACTGCTATACTGTATATGTAGAGAGGAGGACCCCCACAGAGTGTCCGGGCCGGAACTAAGGGGACCGCCATCTGAGTTCCTAAGGAAACAATACCCGGGGAACAGAGGAGGAGAGTGGACTGTTGAGAGTGACAGGACAGCAAGGGGAGGGGCGAGTATAAAAGGGACAGGGAGCGCGGAGAGGAGTCAGTTGGTAATACGTCAGACACGGAGCAGGAGACGGAGGGGGCGTGAGAGAACGGGAAGAACACTGACAGTTGAGAGAAGAGACCAGCAGCAGAGGGTATATCCGCAGTGGCCCTCAGGAAAGAGGCGCCGAGCTTACCGACAGTGGACTGCCTCTTCACCCCAATCCCGGGTTACGATCTGCCCCCGGTCATTCTCGGCCATTACCGCTGAGCTTGAGCCCTCCACGGCTTGTCCGCTCCCTCTCCCGGTTGCTGCCATCCCCCTTCAGCCCACGGTTGCGGCCTGCCCGCTGCCACCGACGGACGCTGCCGTTCAACTTCAGCCCGTGGTTGCGGCCTGTCTATCACCGCTCACAGCCACCTTCACCCCGATGCAGTCGGCAGTTGGGGCCTGTTCCTCGTCAACAGAGACACTCTGCACACAGCCTCAGGCTGTGCGCGTGGCCAGTAAAAAGCCACTCTTGAGGACTGCAACACAACCCTGCTTGGGGACAGGAGTCCCATTGAACTCGCTAACAAGTGCAACCCCGCTGTTACAACAGGGGGTTACTTCATCTCAGGACTCCATCAGGGCCTGTTGTGCCCCAGCTCCTCCTGGGTGCTGGAACGCCCGAAGATTACTCCAAATCTTCAGCAGCTGGGTCCAGCGGCTGCGACGCCAAGGCAGCCTCATCAAAGATGCCACATCAGCCTTATCAAAGACGCTAGAGCAGCCTTATCAAAGACGCCAAAGCAGCTTCATCAGCAGCGCAGCTTCCACAGAGACGCCGAGGGACGTCTGGACGGATAAGTGACATTATAGAGTATAAGGACCCGTAGACGGCCATACCATGGCCCCATAGTAACCGGCCTCGGCCGGGTTAGTCGTGTTCTTTTCAAAATAATGTTTGGTTGTACTGAGTCCCTGCGAGGACAACTGTTGTTACCCCTTTTTGGTTGCTTAGTATAGCCCTAGCAGCTTCAAATTGTAAGGCTATGTGCACACGTAGCAGAACTCTCGCGGAAGTTACCGCGAGAATTCTGGATTCCATTCCGCGGGAAAATCGCATTTTAAATTCCCGTGATTTTCCTGCGGAAAAACTAGCGTTTTGCAAGCGTAACTAGCTTGCAGAATGCTAGCGTTTTCCAAGCTATCTGTAGCATCGCTTGGAGAACTGATTGACAGGTTGGACACACTCGTCAAACATAGTGTTTGACGAGTGTGACCAGCTTTTTACTACTGAGGCTGCCTATGCAGCATCAGTAATAAAAGATAGGATGAAAAAATTATAAAAAAAATAAAAAATATTGTTATTCTTACCTTCCGGCTTCCCGCGCAGCCTTCCTGCCTCTCTCCACGCTCCCGATCCTAGTAATCCTTTGCGAGAATGACCGCGATGGCGTCCGTTCTCGTGGGATCGCGACGTCTCGTGGTCATTCGGCCGGGAGCGTGGAGAACGGCGGGAAGGCTGCGTGGGACGCCGGAAGGTAAGAATAACAATATTTTTTATTTTAAATTCTATTTTTTACAGGGATATGGTACCCAAAGCCCGGAGGACAGTCTCCTCTCCTCCGGACCGTGGGTACCATCCGCAAATGTTCTGCTTTCTTTTCGCATGGTGTGCACAGCCACATGCGGAAAGTAAGCAGAACAATACATTCCTCTGGGTGCGGGCTCGCCGCGATTCCGCTAAATTAATGAGCATGCTGCGTCTTTTACCATGAAGCGATTCAGCTGCAGAAAAAAACGCAGCATTAGCACAGCATTGCAGAATCCCATAGGAATGCATGGGATGCTTATTTTTCGCGTTTTCGCGGCAAAATCGCACGTTTAAAACCGCCGCGGAAACGCGAAAAAAAACGCTACGTGTGAACTCAGCCTTAAAGTTTGCTTTTCAAAGTTCAACCAGTCTCGCGTCTCGTCACTGCATCCTGCGAATCTGCTGTTACCTACATATATACCTTAAAAAGTAACCATCACTTTTATTTTTTCATAAGTGATATATATTATTAAGAGAATCTGCTTTTTTTCCTTTCTAGACTATCATTCATTTTCAAAGTTTTCAGTTCACAGGTAATGTCTGTCTTCACTGAATACAGACTTTCCCATTACTGAGATAGGAGATGGAAGTTGGTGCTCTTAAAACTCTATGGAGAACTGTAACTGTTTTTTTCAGGAGAACTTGCAGCAGAATGTCCGTGTCTGCCCCTAGCTCCTCCCTCCTATTCCCTCCCCCACTCCATAGATGTTTATGAGAACCAACTGTCAAATCCTATCTCAGTCATCTGAAAATCAGGCTTCACTGAATACACAAATTTATACCGCAGTTGAGAGTGAAAGATCAGTCCGGGAGAAGAAAAAAGCAGATTATTTTGAAAATGCATTTTACAAAGTTGCTTATTTTCATGTGTACTATTGATTTATGAATACAAACTAAAATGATTGATACTCTTAAAATATCACTACTCTTGCTGTTATGTTAGATTCCTGTCTTTAGGTGGTAGGGCAATCACAATTATGCATATAATTTCTAATTATGCCCCTGATACCCTGCCATTGAGTACTAGCCATCACTCAACTGCCATCACTAACTAATATATCCTGGCCACACTGTCATGGGTAACGATCTCAAATGGCACAATTACATTTTGATTAAAGATATATTTAAAGCTTTTTGGAGATTAATTTTTTGCATTCTTTTTGGCCCCTGCAATTTCTCCTTTCACCTTTAGATAGTAGAACATGACCCATTCATGTAACTGGCAGTTCTCCATTCTAACTGCCCTGATGCTGCGTCCAGTACGTTCCTCGATGGCAGTTCGGCCCTGGCAGTTCTCTGCCCGGCATCCTGGCCACCTCTGCTGTCTACTAAGGCACTGCGATATCATGGATTGTGCCACAATGTCATAACATCACAGGAGCCTAAGAAGCAGCAGAGTGGCCCAGAATGCAGGTCAATGATTGCCGGCGTAGGGGTAAATCTTGTCCTATGCCGACAGCTGTGGACTGCATTGGCCAACAGGCTAGGGCAATCAAATCTTTTTGACGATCTCTATTTTGGAGTCATTGATCAATGATGAACAATGATTCAATGGCCCATTTTCAACATTGTATAGGGTGGCCTTAAAGCGTAACCATCGTTTTAATTTTAATTTCATAAATCAATAGCACACATGTTAATAATTAGCTTTGTAATATATCTTATAGGAGAAATTAGCTTTTTTTCTTGATCATTCATTTTCAATTTATGCGTAAAAATTGTAAAAGCTGTATTGTTTGAAGACACATTTCCACATGACTGAGATAGGAGATGACAGTTAGTGCTTATGAGATTCTTTGGAGAGGAGGGAGGAGCTAGAGGTAGGCACAGACATTCTGCTGCAAGTTCTCCTGAAGTCACAGTTCTCCAGAGAACTTTATGAACACTAACTGTCATGTCCTATTTCAGCAGCATAAAAATCTGTCTTTAGTGAATACAGATTTTACACATGAATTGAGAATTTTGAGAGTGAAAGATCAGTCCAGTCAGAGAAAAAAGCAGATTTCTCCAAAATGACAAAGTTGCTTATTTTCACATATACTGTTGATTTAAAAAAAAAAATTACGATTACTCTTCTAGTGCCACCAGGGTGTTGAATATATAGTGCAGACCTTTTCCTAAGGCCACACTCACTGTTAGGGCTGGCGGAATGCACCAAATAATAAAAAGATGGTAATAAGGTGCATTCGCAGCCCGGGGTCCACCGTTCAGAGATCTTAACTTCTGCTCGGTAATGGCGGACACTAAATGGCGGTATCGCACTGGACACACGTGGGTTAAATGCCACCCAGCATGTAATAGCGATGGGCTCTGTTGCGTCACAGAGCCACGGTATCGCATAACACAGATGCCGTACTCTGTAGACTGTCACAGGGCACAGCTGAGTCAGCGCTAGTGTACGGTCACAAGACTCTGCCCCAAGGACGCAGGGTAAGAGCCTCTCTAGACCCACTAAGTGCACGGCGTCGCACCTGGGATCACCACTAATAGATGCTGGCTACTATGGAGTGCAGACCAAGTGCACACTGGCGTACAGGCAAAGCCACTACTTGGCGCTGATGCTAGCCCCTGACTCTGCCTCCTACCTGCACTATCAGCCTAGGCACTAACTGGCAAGGCTGAACAACACATGCGTACCAAGGGTAGGGGTTTCATAATGAGTCAGTCACCAGAGACATTCATACGTGCATACAACACTCACTCCACATGGTCTAAACTAGCGCACGGCTGTGCGGCCTTGAGATCCTTTTATAACTACAGCCTTCCAGGACCTTGCTGATGGCCCAATCCGAGCTGCTTGAGGACCTGAGCATGTGACCTCCGACCACCAATGAGCACCGCAGAACCTGCCTCACCAGTCAGGGATGGGAGTCATATCATCACCAGACCACCAAACACCCCCCTGTGACCACGCTCCACCAGCGCTACTGATTTCCCCTGGCATGCTGAATTCGGACTGTAAGACAGAGCCCCCATTTCATGCATTAATTTTTTTCCCTCTTTTTCTTCGAGAAATTTGGGGTGCGTCTTATAGTCTGAAAAATACGGTACTTATCAGACTTATCTGAAATGCGTAGCTTGGTGGAAATCTTGAAATGGGAGCGGCCAGCTGGATCAGTCCTATTACTTAGGGCATTGTTGTCCTGCTAATGGTGGATGATCGGGGAGGTTAGACTCTCGCTGGTAACTTCCTGTAAGAACATCGAACCATTTCTCATGGGCAGGTTCACGCACTGAGTATATGATTTCAAATGAAAACTATTTCTGCAGTCCGTCTTAAAAAAAAAGGCAAGCTTTCTCCTCAAATTCCTTTTATCCCAAGTGGATCTTTAACTATAAAAACTCTGCCATGTAATTCTTTTAGTGTTTCCCACAAAAGAATCTTTTTGTTCCTTTAGCTTTGTTGAGAAAATAGTTGAAAAGTTCAGATGTTGCTTTATGTTTGAAGAAGCCTCACCCTCAGTTAAAGGGCCGTGTTCCCGAATCAGATGAACATGCTTGTACTATTGAGCTGTCGAGATTCAAACTTAGTTTTCATGAAAGGTCTTCATTTTATGAGAGCGCACACATCAAATCATTGCGTGGTACCATATATCAGAACTTTTTTTTAGGGAAATGTTACAGGAGGACAACGATATTCATCCGTGATCACCATTTAAAGGGGATCTTTCATCAGAGCCTGTTGGGTAAATCAGCTTTTTTTGTTTTACACATACAGTATCATGCAAAAGTTTTCACACCCCTTTCCTTGCAGTGACATTCCATATTCTTATCTGAATGTGCACATTGTAGATTCAGACTGAAAGCGACAAAACCAGAATGGGACACATATGGAAGCAAGGTGTAAAGAAACACACATGAAAAACAAGTTCCTTGAAGTACCCCTTTGTATTTTGATGACAGCTTTACACACTCTTTGCATTCTTTCAAGAAGCTTCATTGCTTAAACTCCTGGAATGATTTTCATTTCAAGGGAATCTGTCAGCAGAGTTTTTCTATGTAATCTGAGGACAGCATGAGGTATGAGCTGAGACACTGATTTGAGAGACATGTCACATGTTAGGCTGTGTACTGTTGGTTCCATACAATGAAAGTTTTATCAGCAGGAGATTATCACTGCCTTGACTACATAGCATGTGATCCCTGGTCCGACGACACTCCATCCTGTGATAAGCTCACTGTCTTTGGACAATACAGAGCCTGGTGTGGGCAGGGGAAGCTTTCTGAGGTCTACTTTATTGCTAAATCTAAAAACCCTGATTATGTTAGAACAGATGCACCCAATAAACTAAGTGATATATAGCTGGAAACAGGGTCTCTACCTCTACATCATGCTGCTCTCAGATGAATTAGAAAAAACCTACTGACAGACTCCCTTTAACAGGTAGGTATGTGTCATCAAGAGCTTACTTGAGGAATCACCGACCTTCAGAAAGTGTTTGCAATCATCAGCTCCAGAGAGCGCTGAACCCTATCTCACAACTATATGGCAAAAAACACTCAACTGAGGAAAGGGAAATGACAGTCCATCATTAATTTAAGATATGAAAGTCAGTCAGTCTGGGAAATTGCTGAAAACTGTCAATCACAGTGATGAAACTGGTTCTCAGGAGGACCGCTACAGGAAAGGAAGACCAAGCATTACCTGTGCTGCAGGTTCATCAGGATTATTAGCCTCAGAAAACAAAAACTGACAGCACCTCAGATAACAGCCCTCATAAATGAGGCACAGACATAAAGAAGCAGACACATTCTCAACATCAACTCTCCAGAGGAGACTGCAAGAAGCAAGCCTTTGGGGTTGAATCCCTGCAAAGTGGAAACGACTGAGGATCACAAACAACAAAAGACTAGTAAACAATAAAAAGACTAGATATTAGATTAATGGAAATCTGCACTGTCATCTAATAAGTAAGATGTTGAGATTTTTTCTACCAATAGCGAGGAGTGTTGCCAGGGTCTTTAAAGATCGAGGTATGTTATAGATCCACTCCATAATAAATATCTATCTATCTAATAAAAAAACAAAAAAGAAGGCAGAACTTCAAATTCCATGAGTTGAAATTTATTCAGACCCACATGTCTGGGCGACGTTTGGGCTCTGACTGAGCCTTTCTCAAGCAGTGGGTGTTACAAAAAGGTGCACATTTATTGAGATAATTAACAATCTTCAATTAGTGCCAATCATATCACATACCATAGTCAATAAATATCATAAAGTGCATAACATCTCATTTTACAATTTCATATAACCCATATATTCAATACAAGTGCTTTATAGTGCCAAAGTGCTCCGTGCATCAATAAATTCATTAATTGCTTTAACTCTGAGTTACATAATCCATTCAGCTTAGTGCATATATTTATCATTTTACAATACTATACATCTCACCCCTTTTAGGTTTACACACTGCCACATGGAGGACGCCATTCACGCTATTTCCAGCGTTCTTACTACTCTATTGCGCATGCTCCAGCACATCATCACCATGTCATAAGATGTTGGCCCATCGTATGTGGATGTGGATGGAGAACTAAACCACTACACACCACAGGATCGAGAGCTAAACTACTATACAACAGGGTTTAGAGAACTAAACTACTAAACACCCATGGTTGACTTACTAAACCACTACACACCAAGGAATGATGGACTAAACCACTAGACACCAATGGATGGAGAACTAAATCACTACACACCAGAAGATGTAGAACTAAACTACTAAACAGAGGTTGGATAACTAAACTACTAAACAACTAGGTTTGAAGAACTAAACCATTAAACCACTACAAACCAAGGAATAGTGAACTAAACCACTAGACACCAAGTCTTGGAATTCTCAAGGCTTGCGGGACAAACCTCTGTATCTAACTTTTTCTCCACTGCTTTTGCCACCTCCACCTTCTTTGGAACCTCTACCTGCACCCTGAACCCCACCCTAAATGAGACACGCACTCCAACAGTGCATATAGAATCCCCCCCGCCTCCACAGCAAGGGCTCACCTCAATCAGGCAGTGTTTAAATTATCATTTATTATTATTTATTTATGTAGCGCCATTACTTCCATGGTGCTGTACATGAGAAGGGGGGTTACATACAAAGTTATAGATATCGTTAACAGTAAACAAATTTACAATGACAGACTGGTACAGAGTGGAGGGGACCCTGTCCTTGCAGACTTACATTCTACGGGATAGTGGGGACGAGACAGAAGGTCGGGGGTGCAGCAGCTCTGGTGGTGAGGCGGCAGCTCAGGCGGTGGTGAGGCGGCAGAATGGTTAGTGCAGGCTGTAAGCTTTCCTGAAAACATGGGTGTTCAGGTTCCGTTTGAAGGATCCGAGGGTGGTGGATAATCGGACGTGTTGAGGCATGGCATTCCAGAGGATAGGGGATATTCGGGAGAAATTTTGGAGGCGGTTGTGTGAGGAATAAATAAGTGTTTAGGAGAGTAGGAGGTCTTGGGAGGATCGAAGATTACGTGAGGGAAGATATTGGGAGATTAGTTCAGAGATATAGGGAGAGGAAAGGTTGTGGATGGCTTTGTAAGTCAGTATCATGCCTTGTGTTAGGCGTCAGGTTTCTGCGTCTGCTCTGCAGGAATCCAGAGCCTCACATTCTGCGGTCTCCTGCTGTCTTTCTACTGCAGAGGAGATTGCTTTGCAGCAGACCGCTCCAGAGACTAAGTCCCCCTGTGCTCCTACTGGGCATGCTCACGAGACGATCTCCCATTGGAGATCGGGAGTCATGTGCCCAGGTCCTGTTCCAGATCTCATTGGTCCATCTCGGAGATCTGGAAGGTCCCGCACGGTTATAAAAAGCGCGCATGGCCGTTCCGCCATGCGCTAGTATAGACTATACTTGCTATGTGTGAATGGTTACGGATGCATGATTCTGGTGACTGACACATTTGAAACCCCTTCCCTCTGATAATACGCATGTGGATAGGGAATTAGTTTTGCAGTCAGCGCCAGTCAGTGGCAAGCCTTAAGCCACTGAGCACACCGCACCGCTACGCTAGCGTCCAACATCGCCCTTGCTATCTGGCTTTGTTGTCGAGCGGCAGTGTCCTACGCCGCGCTGCAGTTGCAGCCCTCCTTGGCATCCGCAGAAGCGACGCCGCACACACAGTAGGTCTAGAGGGACGCAGCTCCTCTGTCTTGGGTCCTGCTCCTGTGACCAGATACCGTGTGTGCATCTACCTGAAGCCTGTGTCACTAACAGGTTCAGCGTTTTGTATGTTTTTTGCTGCGGCACCTCTGTGTGTGAACAGAGGCCGCTCTGCGCACTCCGGGTAAAGTTTAACCCGTGTGCATCATACCGCCCTATTGCTTGTCTGACACCACTTAGCAGCAGTTATACCACCTACTGCACGGTGGACCCTGAGCGGCGAACGCACTTTATTATTATTTTATTTAGTGCGTTCCGCCTTTCCTAACACCTTGGATATCGCAGTCACACAGCTCTCCAGGCCGAATTTGAGCAATGGCTATCTCCACTGAACCTGGATGCAGGGAAGGCCGTATGCAATAACATTGCAAACCTTGTGGCAGCCCTACGCCGGGGCAACCTCACACACGTGCCGTGCATGGCTCACATCCTCAATCTGGTGGTAAAGCAATTTCTCTGCCACTATCCTTGCCTGTATGCACTGCTGCAGAAAGCACGGTCACTGTGTTCTCACTTTAGCCATTCACACCCCGCTGGTCATCAACTTGCATCATTACATAGGTCTTTTGGGCGACCAGTTAACCGGTTTACATGCGATGTGCCGACTCGATGGAATTCCACTCTGCACATGTTGGAGCGACTGCGGCAGCAGCGACGAGCCCTGGTGCAGTATGTCATTTTGCATTGCCTGGGCCCTTGCAGTATGGACATGGTGCAAATCACACTTGCTGAGTGGGCACCGTAAAAGGACCTCTGCACCCTTCTGCACAGTTTCAACATGGCTTCTAATATGGTTAGTGCTGATGATGCCATCTATTCATTCCGGTCATCTACACGCTGGAGCACACTTTGAAAAGTCTGTGGGAAGAGGTGGTGGTCCCAGATGAAGAGGTAGAAATAGAGGAGGATGCGGAAGCAATTATTATTATTATTATTATTATTATTATTATTTTTAATATTTATATAGCGCCATTGTTTCCATGGTGCTGTACATGAGAAGGGGTTACATGCAAATTACAGATATCACTTACAGTAAACAAACTTACAATGACAGACTGATATAGAGGGGAGAGAGGACCCTGCCCTTTCGGGCTTACATTCTACAGGATGGTGGGGAAGGAGACAGTAGGTTGGGGGGTTGCAGCAGCTCCAGTGATGGTGAGGCGGTAGCTCCAGTAGTGGTGAGGGGGCAGCGGAGATCATTGCAGGCTGTAGGCTTTCCTGAAGAGATGGGTTTTCAGGTTCCGTCTGAAGGATCCAAGTGTGGTTGATAGCCGGACGTGTTGGGGCAAAGAATTCCAGAGGATGGAGGCTAATCGGGAGAAGTCTTGGAGGCGGTTGGGTGAGGAGCGAATAAGTGTGGAGGAGAGAAGGAGGTCTTGGGAAGATTGGAGATTACGTGAGGGAAGATATCGGGAGATTAATTCAGAGATATATGGAGGAGACAGGTTATAGATGGCCTTGTAGGTCAGTATTAGTAATTTGAATTGGATACGCTGAGGGAGTGGGAGCCAGTGAAGAGATTTGCAGAGGGGAGAAGCAGAGGAGTATCGAGGAGAGAGATGAATTAGTCGGGCAGCAGAGTTAAGGATGGACTGGAGAGGTGCAAGGGTATTAGCAGGGAGGCCACAGAAAAGGATGTTGCAATAGTCGGGACGGGAGATGATGAGGGCATGTACAAGCATTTTAGTAGAGTGAGGGTTGAGGAAGGGACGGATTCTGGAAATATTTTTGAGCTGGATGCGGCAGGTGGTGGAGAGAGCTTGGATGTGCGGTTTGAAGGACAGGGCAGAGTCAAGGGTTACTCCGAGGCAGCGGACCTCCGATTCGGGGGAAAGCGTGATGTCGTCAATTGTTATAGATCGGTCAGGTAAGGAAGATCTGTGAGATGGGGGAAAGATAATCAGTTCAGATTTGTCCACATTCAGTTTGAGGAAGCGGGAGAAGAAGAAGAGGATATGGCTGATAGACACAAGGGATAACAATATCTGTAAATTCCGGATTGTCGTTGCACAGGTGGGTGCCATGGAAGGGTGGATTACAGCAATCAAGAAGGGCTCATGGTACCAGACAAACTGTTATTGAAGGTGCAGGAGCCAAAAAACAAATGGAGGAGGAAGATGTGATGGACACGCAACATCAGGAGATGAAGAGGATAATGATCCCCTCTCTGTTGTCTGTAGTTGGCGGGAGGTGAAGGAGAAGCAACCTTGAGTGTTACCCCACAACCAACATACCATGGCATTGGACCTTCCCTTATGTAAGCACCTGACACAGGTGCGCCTTCCTGCTGCACTATCTGCAACATGATGCCCATATTGTTAGGATTAGAAATAGTGCTGACTGCTGGGTTTCCACTCTGTTAGATCCACTTTACAAGAGTAAATTTTGCCAGATGCTCCCCCCCCCCGGAAAGGGACGTGGGCATACTGGAAAATCGAAACATGCTTGTAGACAAAATTATGAGTGGTTTTCCCTAGGACACCAGTGAGGCACACAGTGTACATCGCAGTTATAGTTTTTTAATCCTGGGAACGTCGAGTCGTCAGTGCAAAAACATTAGCAGCAGCAGTGTAAGTGGCAGAAGTAATTTCCTGAGTAATTTCACACATTTTTTAGACCAGCCTGTGCACCAGCAGAAGAAAGTACAAGTCTGACACATAGTGAATGACTGGAGGGGATGGTGCAGGAGTATCTCAAGCTCAATATTAATTCCATCAGGGGGTTTTGGACCCTTTTGCATTTTGGTCTTCAAAAATGGAAGAGTGGCCTGAGCTCGCCTGTCACGTCTTGGAGGTTTTGGCATGCCCAGCAGCCATCATTCTCTAAGAACGTGTCTGCAGCGATGCTGCTGGTGTCCTGACAGATAAGCGCATCTGGCTGTCTCTTGAAAGTGTACACCGCCTAACTTTCATCAAGATGAACAAGTCATGGATCACCGATGACTTTTACACCCTACTTGCCAACTGAATAGACTAAGAGATGGTGTAGTTTTTAGAGTTCTGATTTGATCTTGCGTTATTGCAGTGACACCTGGCTTCTGTGCCTGTTGTTATTGCCGCTGATGTTATTAACAATTTTTTTAAATGTGGAGACGCCAAGTTGTGCCTCCATCTGGTGGGTTACCTGTAGTGTAAGTGGTGTCAGAGCCCCATTATACTATTTCTACTCTGGGGAAACTGATGCCACTTTAGTGGAGTATGCCCCTAATTTTTGGAAATGTTTGGACTCCAAGGATAAACCTTCACATGTGTTGCCTGTAGCAGTAGGATTCCCAGACAGGCGGGTCTGCACTAACTTTCAGTTAACCATCTGTATTACTATCCTTAATTTTTTTAGTAATAGTAGTCTGTGAAGCTGAAATTTGTTGAGTGTGGCTGAGCAGAAAAGCAGTTTGATCTGAGGTATCAGGGCTCCCAGCACAGCAGACCTACACCAGTCCTTCACCTACTTCTTAATTTGAACTTAAATTTAAAGCGTAAATGCTGCCCCAGATTTCAGATTTCTGCTGTGGAATTAATTCATGCCACTCTTACTGTCATCTGCCCCTAATTTTTGGAAATGTTTGGACTCAAAGTTGTGTCTCCTTTATGTGTGTTGCCTGAATTTCTGAGCACCAGGCCTACACCTGTCACTGTTACTGATCAATATTCAAGCTAGAAATACTGGTTGACGCTCTCTCCCAGGCCCTGCGCAATTATACTATTTGTACCCAGGGTCAGTTGGGCGGTTGCAGACTTGTGACGCTAGGGAAACAAGGGTAGAATACTTTACCACCCCAGCAAGCTGAAATAGGAGATACTCATTCAGTATAGGTAGCCGTTAAATCTCTTAACTAATCTCTTAGGCTACTTTCAGATTTCCGTTTTGAAGCATCAGGCGCGATGCGGCGAAAAATGTAAAAACCGGATCCGGCGCCTGTTGCCACCGGATCCGGCTTTTTTCCCATAGACTTACATTATCGCCGCATTGCGCCTGATTGCCATGCGGCGTGTCCGGCTTTTGATGGAAACGGCAAAAAATGCCTGTCCGGCATCTGCAAAAAAACGTTCCATGCAACGTTTTTTGACAGCGCCGGACCGCTTTTTTGCAGAGCGCATGCGCGAAGACTCTTTCTCCCTCTCCCTCTCCTGCACCGTATCCGGCAAAAACAGATGATCCAGCGGTCTGCGGCTTCTACCGGATCCAGTTTGACAACTTTTCGCCGCAGCCCGCCGGATTTAAAATCAGGAAATCTGAAAGTAGCCTTAGGGATATTAAAACTGAACGAACTCACAAGCACTACCATTCTCTTCTACCCCTGATGAAGTCATGACGGTGACGATACGCGTCGGGTTATGGGAGCGACACTATGCCCCTCCATACTAATCTATGCATAACGGCTACCTATACTGAATGAGTATCTCCTATTTCAGCTTGCTGGGGTGGTAAAGTATTCTAGGAAGGGTTGCTAATCTTCTTGCTACTGGCGCTATTTTTTACCCTTTGGTATATTGATTTATTTATTGGCTACTGGTTGGTGCTCCAACCTTCACCCTAATGGACTGTAATTTGGTGCCTTAACCCTATGCCCACTATCTATAGCTGTGATTCTTTGCTTCAGCAATTTTGTACACTTTATCTGCATATTATCATCGGCTGCAGCAAGGAATTTAGGCTCACACTCTGGTGTAAAAATACTCTGCAGTATATTTGTATAGGTCATTTTTTTGTATTTCTTGTGTATACAAATCGTATTTACAACTAGGAATTTCTCCTGTACTTTAACACAAGACCTCTTCTTATTATAATGGTATATATTGTGGACATGCTGCATGTGACATTCTGTGCATAATTAGCGGATTTTGTATAGGGCTTGTGTTTGCTCCCATATATACAGCTTATGGTTATTAACCACTGTATATTTTAAATGTTTTTAGTATCTTTTTGTGCTTTGTGTGTTCTAAGAAATAAATTAGTGACTGTTTTCATGGTGATCCCTGCTGTTTGTGTATGTCTTCTTTGCCTCTGGTTGTGTGAAAGGTAAGGCTACTTTCACACATCCGGCTTTTCTATTCCGTCGCCGTGCGGCAAAAAACCTGAGAGCCGGATCCAGGATGAAGCGCTGACACCGTATCGTCTTCCGTGGCCGGATACGGTGCTCCTGAGATTTAAAGGAGCAGTGCAGCCGAAAGGGAGAGAGAGAGAGAGAATGAGAGAATTTTTTTCCGGTCGCCAGGCACTTGTGGGGTTAAAACTCACAGTGTTCGGGCATTCGCTCTGCAAAAAAACGTTCCGGCGCTTCAAGAAAACGTAGCAGGGAACGTTTTTTGCAGATGCCGGACGGCGCATGTTTGCCGTATCCGGCAAAAAACGGAGGCGCCGCATGTCCATCCGGCACGATGCGGCGATCATTACATTCTATGTGAAAAAAAACGGATCCGGTTTTTACAATTTTCGCCGCATCGTGCCGGATTGCAAAAGCCGGATGTGTGAAAGTAGCCTAAGAGCGACCGCCCAGCATCGCTGCTATGTCGCTGGTGAGATCTGCCTGTGTGGCAGCTCACTAGCGGCCATTTAGCGATGCACCAGTGATCCTGACCGGGTCGTATCGTGGTCGGGATCGCTGGTGCATCGCTACATGTAAAGGGGCCTTTACTCTATTGCAGCCAAGGTACATGTACATTTCCAGAAACAACAGAAGGTGTCCCTAGTGACCAATGTAAAAAGAGTACAATTATTTTTTTATATTTTTAATGTAAATTGACATACGAAAAAATTTCAATTTTTTTTTAGAAAATGCATTTAGTACAAAAACCCGATGTGAATTATAGCTCATTTTCTGATGACACATGCCATTTCAGGATTTTCTAGCTGGTTTAACATCTGCAAAGGGGATGTTTTGGAGAGTTGCATTCTGGAAACGTACAGTCTATACATTAAGCAATGGGTGGTAATCTTAAAAAAAATCTTGCAGCTCAGTTCAGAGGTATATAATGTAAGTTTCATATCTGTTTCCAATAGCAACAAGAGTATTTGTGCATGCAGGATGAGTATAAGATAAGTAATCCAATATTTATAAAGTTGTGGGGAGTCATAACAATTTCAATTTTTATTAAAGCTAAACTTGTGCTTACAAATAGAAAACTGAACTAAGACCCCTTCATGATAGTGCATAATTAATGCACATCCAACCCCTAGAAATGTATTTAGACCCTGGGACCCTTAATAAATTCAGACTCTATACCTGTATCAGGCGTAAAGGGATCTTGTCACGCAATTCATGCTCCCTAAACCTCAGCTTTTCCCAGCTCTAGTCCAGGAGATTGACAGGTCTCTCGCTATGTGAGAAAAGTATTCCTGGCTGCAACCGTGCAGCCCGGCTTTGATTCATGCTGGCATTGGTTTGGGCGGGACGGGTTCCCTCTAATTAAGTTATTCATTACTGGGCAATCCTTCCTTACAGATCCACTGTCCATCATAAAATTTAAAAAAAATTGTCCACTCTGGCGAAACAGTAAAGGCTGCTGTAAGTTCAGCGTTCCAGAAGGTAAGTGTGCAATTATTTCACTTCGTGATGGATAATGGAGTCAGACCCCTGACTAACAAAAAAAACATAATCTAGACCAAACATTAAAATTGTTTGACTCCTAAAACTTAAAGGGGATCTGTCACCAGGTTTTCGCTATGTAATTCAAGAGCAGCGAGATGTAGGGGCAGAGACCCTGATTCCAGCAATGTGTCACTTAGTGGGCTGTGTTGCTGTTTCTGTAGAAGGGAGGACCGGGCTGGGTCTGGAACTGCTGGGGCCGAACCTCCTGTTCCTGGGGGGAACAAGATTGGAGCCGGAGCGAGCCGGTAACCAGGGTGAAGAGGGCGTGGCTAGTCAGTCTGAGGTAAAATGGTTTGCGCGTCAACTGAAGCAGTCTTCCTGCCAGAACACCAATGACAGGCAGCGGCGTGCAGAGGAAAGGTTGCATCGTGAGGGACTCATCTATACCGACGGGTGAACAGGCGAGCGTGCGACTGACGGAGCATCACAGTTCAGACGTCCAGGTGTCGGCTGACATCCAGAGAGGTGCACGCCGGGCAGAGCATTGCAGTGCAGCCCTTCAGATAAATGGACTAGAGACTCAGCGGGCAAAGCCGGAGACCGCCCGCTGCCACCAGAAGTAGGAAAACATGCTGGGTGAGGACGCCAGCAGACACCACACTGCCTGCCGCCAGCATCCTGCTGCCCACGGAATCCTCAGCGAGTAACAGGCTGCGGAGCCACGATAAGTGAAACTGTGAACCAGAGACTGTTTAGTTAAACAACCGTTTATTCAGTTTAATTCTGTACCCTTTTACCCTGCTATCGAGGAGTTCCCTACTGTTGATTAATTAAATGTAGTTAACCCCTGCTCTGCAACCTTTGAGTTACTGCATCCCACCAAATGCATATTACATTTCAATAAAATCAGTGTTTTATCAGCAGGAGATTATCACTACAGGATTAGGTGTCTGGTGCATCTGGTCCAGCCACGCCCCTACCAATGATTAGCAACTTTCTGTCAACATACAGTGTACAGAGAAAGCTGCCAATCAGTGGTATGGGTAGGGTTATACACAGCTCAGCATTCAGGGAACTGGTAGGTCTGCAGCAGAGAAAACAATGATGCAACATTCCTGCTGCACCCAGTAACCTAAGTGATATGCTGCTGGAATCAGGATCTCAGTTACTGCAACGTGCTGCTGTCAGATTACATAGCAAAAACCTGCTGACGGATTCCCTTTAAGACTTTGGGCTAGCGTTGACAGAACCCGCTGATATCGACAGGCTTAGTTAACAGTTTAATGTGTATAGGGAATTCCAGAATGTCCCCGACAGATGATGTCAGGGGACAGAAGTATCCATCATGTCTGATTTTGGACTGCCAATCCTTTTGGTCTATAAAAGTTGTCTAGTAGTGGCTCTCTAATATAGAGAATACAGGAGCACGTGGCAGCTGGGCGCTGTGTATGGGAGAGCTGGGTGATATAGCTGCTGGCCGAACGATTGGCCACCAACAACGGGGAAAACACTCATAAAATCCAGTGTAACAATGCTCCAAGCTAAGGACAGTCACATAGCTACTAGTATGACACACAATGCCCTCATAGCAGCACAGTGCCCGCCATAGCATTATCTATGTTGCCAACACACCACTTACAGTCAAGGTTCTTCTAGAATAAAGGTCCTCCAGTGTCACCGCCAGTGCTCTCTGTGCCTTCTATGGTTCTGGACTGTTTTGGTATTTTGACCATCAATGCTCCTAGTGTTGTGTTTTTAACTCACATTTTAAGTCATATCCCAAAAAGAAAAAAAAAGGGTCAATGTCTTTGAAGTGTCCATAGTTCATTAATAGTCAATTAACACATGAAACCTAAAAGCCCATCACCCGGTCAACACACTTCAGAAACCAATGTCTTCTGCATAGCCCCGTATGTCAGACAAACATCCTCCATTGCCATAAATGGACATCTTTTCAGGCAGGCCTTCTCATTTCCTAATTTGACCATTACTCAAGTCCTATGTTCCCCTTTACAACATAGATGGCTGAACCATTGTAAAGATCATATCATATAATTTACTTATGGTGGGGTGTAACGTTATAGACCTACCATAATGGGGTACCCTCTGTTCTATGTACGCCGATAGCAAAAATTATTCACGAGAAATCAATTTCTGTACATGCCTTTAACAGATGCAGGTTGTTTAATTCTGTTCTGCCTGCACTATAGATGCAAAATAGAATTGCAGACCATATTTTAAAGGAAACCTACCGGCATAAACCACCGCACAACCACAGCATGAAGCAACTACAGTATCCAAAATTGCAATAATACTTTCCATAGAAAACATTTAAAAAAGAGTCACAAATTGGGAGACTCAACTAGTTGACAAATTGGGAGACTCGCCTAGTTGACAAATTGGGAGGCTCCCCTAGTTGGCAAATTGGGAGACTCGCCTAGTTGACAAATTGGGAGACTCACCTAGTTGACAAATTGGGAGACTCGACTAGTTGGAAAATTGGGAGACTCGCCTAGTTGACAAATTGGGAGACTCCTCTAGTTGACAAATTGGGAGACTCGCCTAGTTGACAAACTGGGGATCTCGCCTAGTTGACAAATTGGGAGACTCCTCTAGTTGTCAAATTGGGAGACTCGCCTAGTTGACAAATTGGAAGACTCGCCTAGTTGACAAATTGAGACACTTGCCTAGTTGGCAGATTGGGGGACTCGGAGAAAAAAGGAAAATATCCAGCTCCACACGAAGATCAATTTTCAAATTTATTCCAATGAAGACAAAATTTTGTCTTCATTGGAATAAATTTGAAAATCGATCTTCGTGTGGAGCTGGATATTTTCCTTTTTTCTCCGTTGAACCAACCATTGCAGGATGGTGATCTGCGCTCCTATGGAAGACGGTGAGCTGGCTTACTTTGTTTGAAAGATTGGGGGACTCGCCTAGTTGACAAATTGGGAGACTCGCCAAGTTGACAAATTGGGAGACTCGCCTAGTTGACAAATTGGGAGT
Organism: Dendrobates tinctorius; assembly: GCF_039654945.1. NCBI lineage: Eukaryota > Metazoa > Chordata > Amphibia > Anura > Dendrobatidae > Dendrobates > Dendrobates tinctorius. Next base: position 3,130,850 of record NW_027361715.1, on the reverse strand, counting down.
CTCGCCTAGTTGACAAATTGGGAGACTCCTCTAGTTGATAAATTGGGAGACTCGCCTAGTTGACAAATTGGGAGACTCGCCTAGCTTGCAAATTGCAAGACTTGCCTAGTTGACAAATTGCGAGACTCACCTTATTGGCAAATTGGGAGACTCCCCTAGTTGTCAAATTGGGAGACTCGCCTAGTTCACAAATTGGGAGACTCCCCTAGTAAACAAATTGGGAGACTCACCCAGTTGACAAATTGGGAGACTCCTCTAGTTGACAAATTGGGAGACTCGCCTAGTTGACAAATTGGAAGACTCGCCTAGTTGACAAATTGAGACACTTGCCTAGTTGGCAGATTGGGGGACTCGCCTAGTTGACAAATTGGGAGACTCGCCTAGTTGACAAATTGGGAGTCTCGCCTAGATGACAAATTGGGAGACTCCTCTGGTTGACAAATTGGGAGACTCGCCTAGCTGACAAATTGGGAGACTTGCCTAGTTGGCAAATTGGGAGACTCATCTAGCTGACAAATTGGGAGACTCACCTAGCTGAGAAATTGGGAGACTCACCTAGTTGACAAATTGGGAGAATCGCCTAGTTGGCAAATTGGGAGACTCATCTAACTGACAAATTGGGAGACTCGCCTAGCTGACAAATTGGGCGACTCACCTAGTTGACAAATTGGGAGACTTGCCTAGTTGGCAAATTGGGAGACTCATCTAGCTGACAAATTGGGAGACTCGCATAGCTGACAAATTGGAAGACTCACCTAGTTGACAAATTGGGAGACTTGCCTAGTTGGCAAATTGGGAGACTCATCTAGCTGACAAATTGGGAGACTCACCTAGTTGACAAATTGGGAGACTCGCCTAGTTGGAAAATTGGGAGATTCACCTAGTTGGCAAATTGGGAGACTTGCCTAGTTGGATAACTAGGTGAGTCGTTATATGCATATAGGAGAGACCTTTCCATATAGCTAAGTGGACAGAGCAGAAACCAGAGCTGACCAGCTTTGATGACCTTATTCTTACCTAAGCTATACTTCCTCTGTAATGCTGCATGGTTTCAGATTAAAACATAGATATCTGCAATTTCATGAGCATGTCTCTGATTCATGCTACTGGCAGCTTCGACAGCATGAATCAACTTATAGGTTCCCTTTAAAAAAATAGCCTATCCAGTTGTTAGGACAATGCTACTCATTAAATGGAATCTATAAGCAGGTTTTTGTTATTCAATGTGACAATAGAATGATGTAGGGGCAGAGACCTAGATTACAGTGATGTATCACTTACTAAGCTGCTGTCATTTGATCAAATCAATATTTTATTGCTGTAGATCTAGTACTTCTCTGTATAATCTGGCCCCACCACTGATTGACAACATTCTTCCCATGTACACTGTACACATAAAGCTGCCAATCAGTGGTTGGGGTGGACTTACACAGAGTTTATGAATATGCTTGGCTACCTGGCAGCAGGTTTACTAATCAGGCTCTCTGTCTTTACATTATGCAGCTATCAGATTAGGTGGCAAAAACCTGATGATAGATTCTCTTTAAGATAGAGGATCTAAAAGTGGCCATACATTTTAGATGAACTTTGCCTGAAGCTGACAATCTTGGCCAGACCAGAAAACAATACAATATCTTTGAGTCTGTTCCTGCTCTACCCAGATGGCAGATGTCTTATGAGAAATGGATTGGGCATGTTGTATTTCAACATGCCCATCCCTTTTGTCTCACGAGACATAGATCTCTATCAGAGATGTCCTCAAGCTTCTTACGCATGCTCTACTGAGCTAAGTGTGCTTATGTGTAGGAGGATTAGAAGGCCTAGCTGTTGGCTGGCAGTGATATAAGATGCATGGCCACCTTTTCAATGGGCACAATACCCGCATCCGTTCACATCAAAGCTGAATCAAATATTAAAGGGAACCTGCCCAACGTGAATCAGAGACCCTGCCCACCTTGTCCAGGTGATATTCAAGTCTCTGACTATGGGAAACACCTATCAATCACCTCTAACAGCGCTGGGACAAGCCGGCTGGCGCAGCATCCGACTAATCTCATCTATGTCTGGCTATAATCCTCGTCCAGATCTTCTAACTATATTTTCTTTGATATGAGGTTAACATTTCAGAGTAAAACACACCTGGCTGCAATTAAAGCTAGAAAAATAAAAATATATCTGTTGGATTCACGTTCCTGCAGTCAATAATTCTCCCGACCAACTTCCCTTAAATATGTGTACTCAGACCAGCATTAAAATGTGTTTTGTGCCCTTATTTTTGCACATTTTTGTTTTTCTCTCCAAAACGTTATTTGATGTCAGTATTACAGGGATGGTTCTGATGGGGGATACAAGTGGGGACTTTAAAGAGAATCTGTCACCCCATTTTTCGACTATCAGCTGCCGGCACCGCCATCAGGGGCTTATCTACAGCATTCTGTAATGCTGTAGATAAGCCCCAGATGTAACCTGAAAGATAAGAAAAATGAGTTTGTGGCGCCCCTGAGGCTCGGTCACCACAGAGGTACTGCACCTTCCTCTCTCTTTAAAGGTGTGGTACCCCACCATCCAGGTAAGGTGGGAACTCCTTTCCACACTCCAACACTCGCACCCTACACAACAGGGTAGTTCTGCACAACCACATAGCGGCTCAGTGCTTAGAGAGTAGCAGAGCACCTCTGGTGGTTCCCTGCTTGGAACACTGGATGCCCTGGGATGTGGGTGGAGTTTAGATATATAAAAGAGTGGGAAAGTGTAGGATTACGGGTTCAGTCTGGCAGAAGGTCAGGCGGGTAAGAAGTCACTCAGACAGGAGTGAGGATCCCTGGAAGAAGGGATGGAGTGCTGCAGCTGCCTCAGTGATCTGAGCCAGCTGGCACGGGAAGGGGAAAAGAAGGAGAAAGACGTAGAACTGCAACCTAAGCTTCCATAAGAGATAGAAAGATTAGTACGGAACGAAGGAGTAAGGAGAACAGTGAGGACGTGGGTTGGAAGAGGAACCCTGCCTATAGGTTCTCAGCGCAAGGCCGGGGCCCGGTCCCCGAGGTTGTATGGACACTTATGGTTCTGCAGCAGACACCGGTGGAGTAGTAGGCTGTAAATGCACTACTCCCATCTAAGACTTGGGGCACAACAGCAACTGATTAGAGAGCCGGGACTCAGGAGAAGGGAGTCCCCGAAGCAGGCTACAGCTGTCTGCCATACGAGTAGAGTTCTTGGGAACATCTGACAGGAGGAACTCCAGAGTACCACGGTACTGGAGATCATCACACTTTAAGGCGCAATAGAGGAGTCGTTCAGGAAAGGTACATGTTGACGGAGTGTTGGAGAGGAGCTTTCCATCTGGCCTGGAGGTTGGCTGAGTCTCTGACCCGGAGGACACGGCCCGGAGGCAGGCACCCTTGTGTACCGCAGACTGTGAGTAAAGCTTTGGAACTGCAAGCCTCGGTGTCCTCCATTCATTCTTGCTCCAACCCGCTCAGCACCGCTACATCTGGGTACCATCCTTTACACTGCCTGGGCCTCTCCACAACCATTGCAACTACACGGCCCTGGGGCTACAGCTTAACCTGTGGGGAGCTACACCATCTATGCTGCAATACATCACCAGCCCCAGAGGATCCGCCTGCAGCGTCGGCCTAACATCTCACTTGCCGAACACCGCAGGTGGCGTCACAAACTATTCCATTCCATTAACTACATTCCCCATTACTTGGGCGCCCAGGGCCACGGACCGGGTCACCGCTGCTGTGACACCTTCCCCTGACACCGGCCCGGTACCGAGTACCCCACGGCCCTGGGAGGGTGACCCAACTTATATTATACTCACCCAGGGGTGGTCCGGGTCCGGTATTGGTCCGATGGGTGTAGCGGTCTGGTCCGGCGCCTCCCATCTTCTAACAGTGACGTCCTCTTCTTTCATTCCCATTGTGGTTCCTGCGCAGGCGCACTCTGCTCTTCCTCTGTTGAGGGCAGAGCAGTGTACTGCAGTGCGCAGGCGCTGGACCAGGTCAGTGAGGTCCATCGCCTGTGCACTGCAGTACTGTACTCTGCCCTCAACAGGGCAGGTAAAGTATGCCTGCGCCGGAGCTGCGACGGGAAGCAAAGAAGAGGACGTCACCGCTACAAGATGGGAGGTGCTGGACCGCGACACCCATTGGACCAAGACCGGACCGTTCCCCAGTGAGTATAATCTAACTCGTTTTTCTTATATTTCAGGTTACATCGGGGGCTTATCTACAGCATTACAGAATGCTGTAGATAACCCCCTGATGGCTGTGCCGGGAGCTGATAGTCAGAAAAATAGGTGACAGATTCCCTTTAAAGGGGAGACGGTAATAAGTGGCAGCAAGAAAAATCTATCAGTGCTTAGGAACAAAGAATCTGGTATGGTAACCAGCCTAATCCTGGCCTCTCCTCTCTGAAGCTCCGAAGCTGCTGACATACATTACATTGCTACAAAATATTCAGGATGATCCAACATTAACATATATGGCTACCTTTATAGATGAAGAAGCATAAAATAACAGTGAGACGTGATACTTTGTCTCCGTTAGTAAATAACGAACGTCGTGGTAATTATTTATTTCCATAATTTAGGCATATTATTAGCTCTCTTTTTTATTCTCTCCATTGTAGATCTAATCTCCGTCATCAAAGGGACTTTTTTATTTCGTCCCCGCCGTGTGTTAGCCACAGTTTATCCAACTGAATGCAGTTTAACAGTTCCCTCTGTATTCCTGCTCTCCCTCCTTGGGTTGATCGCCTGCGAGCATTGTTTTTAGATGCAGACATACACAACTTATTAGATCCCAACATCAAAGCCGATGTCCCACAGTCTCGCTGTCAAAGGCCCCATTGTGTTTCTGTACGGAAAAAGCTGCTGGAAAAGAAAAATATTCTGTTCAAAGACTCATCCAGAGGGGGCAGGAAGAGGAGAAGATGAGGTGGGGTGCATCTGTTCTGGGGGAGGGAGCAAGGACCCCTCAATTTGTTGCTATATGTGACAATGGAATTTGTCATCGAGCACACACTGACATTTTTATTTAGTGCGAGGCACCAGTCATTTGCATCGCAGATGGGACAGTGTTGATGCAACAGCAAAAGGGAGAATAAAAGAAAGGATTTTTTTTTCAGTAAACATCTGGGTTACTTCGCTTTTTTATTCACTATTTGTCTGAATTTAGCGATAGAAACAGTTATGTAAAGTGTTCAAAACACAATGATGACATGGAACGAAGGAAATTCAGCCAAGCTTTAAGAAACATGTAGAAGACATTTGTAAGTCATGGATGATAATTCTGCAGCTTTTTTACATGAGCTTGGATTAACGGTAATGAGTTAGTAGGTTATCCAAAGTGAAGGTAATAATACACTAATCGATTAGGGCACGGGTGGGCAATTAATTTTCCCGAGGGACCATATGACTGTTGTGGAGGGCCGAACCAATAGCTTGAAATTAATTCTACTCAATATTAATTTATTAATATTAATTGCATCACTTAATATTGAGCAGAATTAAGTATCCTGACACCCAATATATATCTTTAAACCCCCCCAAAGCCCCACACAGCCTCCCCCATATGCGGCATGAGCCCCACACAGCCTCCCCCATATGCAACATTTGCCTCACACAGCCTACTACATATGCAGCATGAGCCTCATACAGCCTCCCCATATACAGCATGAGCCCCACATAGCCTTTTTATATATGGCATGAGCCCCACACAGCCTCCCTATATACAGCATGAGCCCCACACAGCCTCCCTATATATGGCATGAGCCCCACACAGCCTCCCTATATACATCATGAGCCCCACACAGCCTCCCCCATATGCGACATGAGCCTCACACAGCCTCCCCATATACATAATGAGCCCCACACAGCCTTTCTATATATAGCATGAGATACACACAGCCTCCCTATATATGGCATGAGCCTCACACAGCCTCCCCATATACAGCATGAGCCCCACACAGCCTCCCTATATATGGCATGAACCCCACGCAGCCTCCCTATATGCAGCATGAGCCCCACACAGCCTCCCGATATATGGCATGAGCCCCAAACATCCTCCCTATATATAGCATGAGCCCCACAGAGCCTTCCTATATATGGCACACAGCCTCCCCATATAAAGCATGAGCCCCACACAGCGTCCCTATATACAGCATGACCCCACACAGCCTCCCCATGTAAAGCATGAGCCTGACACAGTCTCCCCATGTACAGCATGAGCCCAACACACCCTCCCTATGTACAGCATGAGCCCCACACAGCCTCTCCATGTACTGCATGAGCCCCAGATTCCCCATGTAGGAGGAGAGGCCTCCGCCGAGTACCTGGGCCGGAACCAAGGGGACCATCTTCTAGGTTCCTGGGATACCTGTTTCCGGGGAGCAGAGCTAGGGGATGGACCACTAAGACTGAGAGAGCAGTTGGGGGGAATCCAGATAAAAGGGGCGGAGAGGGCCAGACTGAGTGAGTCAGCAGAACGGGAGAGAAGGAGGAGGAGACCTGGTGAGGGCCAGAGAGCGAGAGCCACGAGCAGCTACCAGAGAGGAGGACAGCGACAGGAGGGAGACTCTCAGTGGACCGCAGGGATACAGCGCCGAGCTTACCGACAAAAGAAGACTGCTGCCTCACTCCAGCTCTCAGCTGCGTCCTACTCGCAGCCATCCGCGGCCGATGCCGCCTCACTGCAGCTCGTGGCTGCGACCTCCTCGCTGCTGCCTGCAGCCACTGCCGCTTCCCTCCCGACCACGGCGGTGACTCCTCCTTTGCGCCCACAGCTGCCACCGCCCCGCTCCAGTCCGTGGTAGGGGCTGGGCCTGCACCCGCCGCGGATCCTCCCGTGCAGCCGCAAACTGCGCCTGTGGCCTATCAACCGCCACTTATCACCGCCGCTGCCAGTCCCTGTCAGGGAGCTGCGGCCTCCACTCTCCCACCCCCAGGCGGTATCCCACTGCCTCTGCTGGGGGACAGCCTGCCAAAGAACTCTCCGTGGGCCTGTTGTGCCCCTCCTTCGCCCGGGCGTCAGAACACCCGAAGACTATGCCAGATCCTCAGCGGCTGGGCCCAATGGCTGCGACGCCGACACACAATTGAACAGGATGCTGAGGGATGTCAGGACGGATAAGTGACATATAGTAACTAAGGACCCGTAGTCGGCCATTCCGCGGCCCTATAGTGACCGGTCTTTGCTGGAGTAGTCGTGTTCTCCCAATCCTTGTTTATGTGTATTGGCTCCCTGCAAGGACAACTACTGTTATTCTGTTGGTTGCTTAAAATAGCCCTAACGGCATTTATCTATAAAAGTTACTGTTTAAAGTTTTATCTGTCTCGCTTTTCGTCACTGCATCCTGCGTACCTGCTATTACCACATTTGGCGTAGTTGGCAGGATGCAGTCTCCGAGCGCGGACAGTGGCACCCCAGGCCAGAGCGGGGCCATAGACACAGCAAACAACCAGGGCCCCCGGTCTAGCATTTCTCTGGGGACAATGCTAATCAACCTGCCCAGGTTCTCAGGCTTCATCACCATGCTGTGGAGCTGGGTAGAGCGAATGCGAGGCCTCTTCCGAATGCATCCGATGACCCATGACCTGGAAGCCGAGGTAGCTCTCATGGCATTAGAAGGGGAGGTCCGGGATTCAGTAATGTTGAGGCCCCCGGGACACCGCAACACCTTTGCTAGGGTCCTGCAGATACTGGAAGAGACCCATGGGAACCCGACAGATGTGGGAGAGTTGAGGACCCGGTTGTTCAGTCGAATGCAGGGAGAGGAGGAGACTATCACCCAGTATATGAATGTCCTCCAAGAGTTATACACGGCCATCGAGCGGAAGGACGGCGTAGGGGTAAGGACCCATCAACATTACCCTACGTGACCTGTTAGTGACTGGACTCCGAGACCCGTTGATAAAGCAGGGATTACGGGAGCAGATCCGAGTGAACCCACATTTAGCTTTCTCTGAGGTGGGGAGTCAGGTGCGTGCACGAGTGCATGAGCAGGGAATGACGGTCCCCGTGGGGAAGGTCCGGAGTGTGGAGGCCGCTGTGACTGCTGTCAGAGAGCCCCAATGGATAGAAGAGATGAAACAAGAGCTGAAGAACATTAGGGACGAGTTGGCCGAAGTGAAGAGAAGAACCGAGATCACGTCTGGGCAGCCTAGTTTCAATCCTGGGCCCTGGGGGCCTCGCAATACCCGGAGTGGCCGTCCCTCTGAGCCCCAGTACTATGAGTGCGGGGAGCTGGGTCACTTCACACGAGAGTGTCTGCGGTGTGGGAGACGCCCACCCTGGCCGCCATTAAACAAGAGGGCTCCGGGCTGGGGGGACGCCGCTCGGAGCCAGAAGCCACGACATGGGGTGGTGGAAGTCCCGAAGATCTGGTCGCAAAGTGTCCAGTGGTATGGGCAGAAGTCGAGGGCCGTGCCGTACGGTGCCTAGTGGACACAGTGTCGCAAGTAACGACCATTCCTGCAACTTACTTTCGTCAGCATTTCCCTGAGGCAGTGAGACCCCAGTGGGGACCCATAATAAAACTGGTAGCCGCCAATCAATTACCGGTCCCTGTCACTGGGGTGGTTTGGGTGCAGATGACGCTATGTGGCAAATCCCTCGGACGCCGGCGAGTGGCCCTGACTCATGGGGAAACCAATGACAAAAGAACAGTTATCCTAGGCATAAACATCCTGCGGGAGTTCGGCAGTTTACTCCTCAATGACCCCATGCAAGAGACTCTGAACCAGTGGGGTTCCCGCACGCCCCAAGGGCAGGTGTTCCAGCAGTTGGTGCGGGAGGCGCGAGTACTCCAGGACTGCCAGGAGGGCAAGGCACTGGGCAAAGTCAATGCGCCCGTGGCTCCCCCGCTCATTCTGCCCCCTGGGCAGACAGTGGAGGCCCTGCCCATCCGGGCCCCGGTGCCTTTGGAGTGCATGGAGATGCAGGTGGAGCCATGCTACTCGGAACGCCTGCCTCCTGGCATACTGGTGGCCCGCTCCCTGGCTACTGTGTGGAGAGGGACTGTCCTGGTGCGCTGCATCAACCTAGAAGACCAAGACATCGTCTTAAGGCCCCGGGTCGAGATGACCAAGCTGGTGAGGCCGTTGGAAGAAGTGCTGCCAGCCCCTACGATCCAATTCAGGGTGCAACCCGAGGACCCTTGGGCAGTGACTATTCGAACTCTGCAGACTGCCGAGTCCTCGACTCAGGAAAAGGGCCGGAACATCCTGAAAAGAATGCGGGCTGAACTCTCTGGCCTGGCTCCCGTTCAACTTCTCCAGGTAGAAAAACTACTAGGACAGTATGACAGGGTATTCTCTAGCCACGAGGATGATTTTGGATGCACCACAGCCATCACGCACGGAATTCCCACGGCAGGAACGGCCACCATACTGGAACGATACAGACAAATTCCCCCACAACTATACCAGGAGGTAAAAGCTTTACTGGCCCAAATGCTGCGAAAGGGGGTCATACGAGAGAGCCAGAGCCCCTGGGCGGCTCCCATCGTGTTGGTCCGCAAAAAGGATGGCACCCTGCGGTTCTGCGTGGACTATAGAAAGCTGAATGCCTGTACCATCAAAGACTCGTACCTGTTGCCTCGCATAGAAGAATCCCTGTCCACCTTGGGGAAGGCGAAGTACTTTTCAACTTTAGATCTGGCCAGCGGGTATTGGCAGGTGCCGATGTCGGAAAAAGACAGGGCTAAGACAGCGTTCATCCTTCCCATGGGGCTGTTCGAGTTCAATCGAATGCCGTTTGGGCTGGCCAATGCCTCGGGGACCTTTCAGCGGCTGATGGAGCGGTGTCTGGGGGATCTCAACTTCAAGGCCAGGCTGATATATCTGGATGACATAATCATCTATGCCGCCATGTTCGAGGACCACCTACGGTGGGTGGGGCAGGTGCTCGGCCGGCTGCAGAAGTACGGGTTGAAGGTGAATCCCCAGAAATGCCACCTGTTTCGCACCCAGATTGAATATCTAAACACACAGTAATCTCCAGTGATCTCAGGCAGGAAGGTAGATATAAAAAATATTCCTTTATTTCTATTCATTAAAAGAACATGTTACAGGTAGTGGATACCCCAGTGGATGGTAAAAAATCCAACGCGTTTCAACTCAAAAGAGTCTTAATCACCGGTGGGTGTTAGATCGTCCCTGGAAAAGGTTGCTGCCATCCAGGGATGGCCTACCCCCGAAACGATAAAAGACGTGCGTGCCTTTCTTGGGCACTACCGTCGTTTCATAAATAATTTTCACGCCAGGCCCGAGCCCTGCAGGACCTGCTAAAGAGGGCTCCTGCCGGGGCGAATGGACAGAGAATCCATTGGCAACATCTGCAAGAAGAGGCCATCCAAGACCTTAAGGCTGCGCTCTCGGGTGCCCCGGTGTTAGCTTATGCTGATTTCTCGCAACCGTTCATGCAACACACTGACGGGAGCCTTCACGGGCTAGGGGCTGTATTGTCACAAGTTCAGGACGGCCGGGAGAGAGTGATCGCTTATGGTAGCCGATCACTTCATGACTCCAAGTGAAACCCTGACAATTACAGCTCCTTTAAGCTCGAGCTCCTCGCGGTAGTGTGGGCCATGACGGAGCGGTTCGTAGAGTACCTGGCGGGCTCCGAAGTGGTGGTGCGGATCGACAACAACCCGCTGGCCCACTTGGAAAATGCCAAATTGGGGGCTCTGGAGCAGCGATGGGTGGCTCGGATGGCCAAGTTCAACTACAAGATCATCTACAAAAGAGGAGCAGGAAAAATGTGCACGCGGATGCCCTCTCCAGGATCTGGCACACAATGCCAGGGAAAAGTCGAGACGACGAATTGGAAGGAGAAGAGACACCATATGCCCTCACCGCCACCGTGCTCGCGGCTGCCACGCAAGAAGGACCGCCAAGGGGTGTGCTGGAGCAATCACGTGACAGATGGATCCAACAGCAGCAAGAAGATGAAGAAATTGGGCTCCCACGCCGTTGGGTGACCACCGGCAGACTACCCACCGACTTCGTCTCAAGATATGTTGCTGATGCTACGCCAATGGGAAAAACTAGTCATTAAGAAAGGACTGTTGTATCGTAAGGCGGTATCACGGGCGACGTCTGCAACCACTTGGCAGGTAGTCGTGCCCAGAGCCCAACTCAGTGAACTGGCACGGCAAGCCCACGAAAAAGGGGCTCACTTCGAAGTCCAGAAGACTTTGCAATGGTTGCAGCAGATAGTTTATAAAGAAAAATACTAATTTTAAAAAATTCTTATATTCTCAATGTATTGAAAAATACCTTGAAAAAGTTTTAGAACCAAAAGGCACCTTAGATGCTATACACAGTCCATTATAATCCAGCCTATACAAAAAATTGTTTTTTCTCACAATGCTAGGTAGTGGGTAGTAGTCCAATTGTCCCTATAGGGCCCTAGGACCAGCCCCTACCTATCCACAACGGCTCTCCCTACTCGCCCTGTTCAAATCCTATCAAGCGGATGATCAAGGTAGGAGAAAACAAAAACAGTAGCCAGGTTACCTATATCATCAATAAGGCAATCCCAATAAGACACCCGGCACCATAAATCACCAACAATACGAACCAGAAAAACCGGGGGTACAACCAATAGCTGAAAAGTCAAATTACTTAATGGGGTATAACAGAGATGGAGGGATACTAGCGGTCCCTAATTAATTTGTCCTTACCTGACAGCTGAGCTTTTTTGTACTGGTGCCCTCGCTCCGCGTCGGCTGTCCCTTGATGACCCTTACAATTATACCCTATTTCCAAAATTCCAATTAAGGGAGATAGAAAAACGGCCTAAAGGTACTGTCACACTTAGCGATGTACCAGCGATCCCGACCAGCGATATGACGCGGTCAGGATCGCTGGTACATCGCTAAGTGGTCGCTAGTGAGCTGCCACATAGGCAGATCTCACTAGCGACATCGCTGGGGACAGGGGTCGCTACTTACCTGTCACACCAGGCGATCCTGCGTCCTCCCGCCCGGCTCCACGCGTCGCTCGTCTTCACAGCAGGAAGCGCCGCAGGAAGCTGACGACGAGAAACAGTCCTGAACGTTCTCGCGCGATCAGCGATAACCAGCGGGGGAGCCGGTCGCAGGTAAGTATCACACACAAAGATATCGCTAGCAATATCGCTATAACGTCACTAGTTATAGCGATATTGCTAGCGATAGCTCTAGTGTGACAGGCCCTTTAGAACAGAATAAGGGACTGCTGATAACAAACAAATCCCTAAAAAAAAAACAAAGAAAAAAATCACACAATAGGGTTTAAGGAAAATGAGGGAATCGTTGGTGAGTCGGACATTTATCAAATTTACTGACGCAGAAATAGTGACCTTAAAGTCCTACAGAAACAGATATAAAGATTAGCAACTTATAAGGTTTCTGACTATAGTCACATCCGCTCCCATATGAACACACCAATATCACAATATCTCATATCTCTGGCTTCCCTCATATTGTGCCATACCCAAAAAAAAGGAATAATTTTTGGCCAGTATATAATATCACTTCACCAAATTTGCCGTGGTAACCCCCACCCGAGATCAAACTGCGGAGTCAGCCGCCTATGCAATCTGCAAGAACTTTATCCAAGTGTACGGCTGCCCTCAACGGATACATTCGGATCAGGGAGCATGCTTCCTGGGGAAGGTCATGGAGGAGCTACATCGTCTCTATGGTATCAATAAATCTCAACCACACCATACCACCCACAGGGAAACGGGGCCAGCGAACGCTTTAATAGGACACTAATTCAAATATTGCGTACCCTGGAGAGTGACCGGAAGGCCCGTTAGTAACTAGTGTGGGTCTATAACAACCGGGTGCACCGAGTTACCAGCTATACCGCCTACTCACTGCTATTCGGGAGAGAAGGCAAAGGGATCACGGAGGTAGAACTAAACCCGGAGGAACCCCAACCCTGGTCCAGGGTGTCATCGTGGGTCCGAAACCACCGACACCGGCTACAGACCCTTCACCACATCGTCCAGCCAAAACTCCAGGACCTAGAACACCCAGGGGGACTCTACCTCCACCCACAGACTTCCAGACTGGGGATCGAGTACTCGTACTAGACCAGCGCCCCCAGAACAAGCTAGAACCACGGTGGGAAGAGTCCTTACCAAGTATTGCGCCGAATAAGCCCCGACGGGCCTGTATACGAGATACAACCTGAAAGGGAAGGGGCACTTCCCACTCGTACTGTGCACCGTAATATGTTGCGGCCCTGTACATCCAACGACCCCGTGCGACCCGAACCCACTCCTCAGGCCCCCGAACCAATGCCCACGGTCTGGGACCTAGATGACGAAGAAGATAGCCCAGCAGTACAAGTGGGCCATCCAAGGAACAATATCTCAGCAAGTCACGCCAGCCCATCAGAATCGCCTGTCCACCACCGGCCACCACCCCAGAAAGCTCCACCACAGTCGAACCAAGACGCTCCGAGCGGTCAAGAGCTGGCAAACCACCCGAACGCTACGAACAGGATCAGTTCATATGGCAACAGGAACTTTTGTCTCAAAAGGCCAACCCGAGCCTACCAAGACCCTCGCCCGAGGACTGGTGAGCATACAGGATGGGGGAGTGTAGGAGAAGAGGTCTCCGCCGAGTACCTGGGCCAGAACTGAGGGGACCATCCTCTAGGTTCCTGGGGTACCTGTTTCCAGGGAGCAGAGCTAGGTGATGGGCTGCTGAGACTGACAGGGCAGTTGGGGGAGGATTTCAGATAAAAGGGGCGGAGAGGGCCAGACTGAGTCAGCAGAGCGGGAGAGAAGGAGGAGAAGACCTGGTGAGGGCCAGAGAGCGAGAGCCACGAGCAGCTACCATAGAGGAGGACAGCGACAAGAGGGAGACTCTTGGTGGACCGCAGGGAGACGGCGCTGAGCTTACTGACAAAAGAAGACTGCTGCTCGCAGGCATCCGCAGCCGACGTCGCCTCACCCATCTCGCGGCTGCGGCCTCCTCGCTGCTGCCCGCAGCCACTGCTGCTTCGCTCCCGATCACGGCGGTGACTCCTCCTTTGCCACCCGCAGCTGCCACCGCCCTGCTCAAGTCCATGGTAGGGGCTGGGCCTGCGCCCGCCGCGGATCCTCCCGTGCGGCCGCAGACTGTGCCTGTGGCCTATCAACCGCCACTTATCACCGCCGCTGCCAGTCCCTGTCAGGGAGTTGCGGCCTCCACTCTCCCACCCCCAGGCGGTATCCCGCTACCTCCGCTGGGGGACATCCCGCCAAAGAACTCTCCGCGGGCCTGTTGTGCCCCTGCTTTGCCCGGGCGTCGGAACGCCCGAAGACTATGCCAGATCCTCAGCAGCTGGGCCCAGTGGCTGCAACGCCGACACACCATTGAACAGGACCCCGAGGGACGTCAGGGCGGATAAGTGACACATAGTAACTAAGGACCCGTAGTTGGCTATTCCGCGGCCCTATAGTGACCGGTCTTTGCCAAAGTAGTCGTGTTCTCCCAATCCTTGTTTATGTGTACTGGCTCACTGCAAGGACAACTACGGTTATTCTGTTGGTTGCTTAAAATAGCCCTAACGGCATTTATCTATAAAAGTTACCGTTTAAAGTTTTATCTGTCTCGCGTCTCGTCACTGCATCCTGCGTACCTGCTATTACCACATTCGCATACTGCATGAGCCCCACACAGCCTCCCATATACTACATGAGCCCCACACATCCTTCTTATATACAACATGAGCCCTACAGTCTCTCCACATACTGAATGAGGCCCCACACAGCTTCCCATATACTGCATGAGGTCCCCACAGCCTCCCTATTTACTGATTGCGCCACACACAGCCACCCCATATATTGCAAGAGCCCCACACGGCCTCACATTATACTGCATGAGCCCCACACAGCCTTCCCATATACTGCATGACAGTATACAGGCTTCCCATAGCCTCCCCATGTGCTGCATGTCACCCCATAGAATCCCCATGTGCTGCATGTCACCCTCATAGAATCCCCATGTGCTGTACATCAATCCACATAGAATCCCCATGTTCACCCCCATAGAATCCCCATGTTCACTCCCATAGAATCCCCATGTTCACTTCCATAGAATACCCATGTCCCCCCCCATAGAATACCCTTGTCCACCCCCATAGAATCCCCATGTCCACTCCCATAGAATCCTAGAATCCCCATGTTCACTTCCATAGAATACCCATGTCCCCCCCCCATAGAATCCACATGTTCACCCCCATAGAATCCTAGAATCCCCATTTTCACTTCCATAGAATCCCCATGTTCACACCCATAGAATTCCCATGTTCACCCCCATAGAATCCCCATGTTCACGCACATATAATCCCCATATTCACCCTCATAGAATCCCCATGTTCACTCCTATAGAATCCCCATGTTCATCCCCATAGAATTCCCATGTTCACCCCCCATAGAATCCCCATGTTCACTTCCACAGAATCCCCATGTTCACCCCCATAAAATCCCCAAGTTCACTCCTGTAGAATCCCCATGTTCATCCCCATAGAATCCCCATGTTCATCCCCCATGGAATCCCCATGTTCACTCCCATAGAATCCCCATGTTCACCCCAATAGAATCCCCATGTTCACCCCATAGAATCCCTATGTTCACTCCCATAGAATCCCCATGTTCACCCCCATAAAATTCCCATGTTCACTCCATGGAATCCTCTTGTTCACCCCCATAGAATCCCCATGTTATCCCCATAGAATCCCCATGTTCACCCCCATAGAATCCCCATGTTCACCCCATATTCATACACATGAAAAAAAAAAACACCACATACTCACTTTGGTCCCGTTCCCAGGCGCCCTGCTTCTGCCTCTGCCTCCGGAGTGCTGACTCTCCGGCGGTACACAGCTGATGCGATGAAATTACGTCATCGCATCAGCTGTTTCACACGCTGATTGGTGGAGGAAGTGGCCAGGGGCCCCTCCTCCACCAATGCTGACTGCGAGAGACAGCGAGCGAGAAGGTGGGCATGGTGCGGCCCACGAACCTCAGGTTTCCAGCCCCACGGCTGTCTCGGTCCACGGGCCGGACTGAGACAGCCAGAGGGCCAGATGTGGCCCGTGGGCCGTACTTTGCCCAGGTCTAGATTAGGGGGTCTGACCGCTTAAACCCTTACTGATTCAGGGAACAGTCTTGTCCAAATGGAGCTGAGGTTGAGCATAAACACCACCACTAGAGATGAGAAAAAAGTTTTGCAAGATCCTGATTTGGCATTTTCTGTGGCAGTAGGATCAGGATCCTGCAAATGTCCTCAATAGAGACTCTAGGTGCCACTCATTGTTATCAGTAATCATAAGAGACACCCAGGATGTTGGAATTCAACTGCCGGCTCAGGACGTTGGCAGGACCATGGTGCGGTTGTCACATAATACCAATGAGAATGCCATCCCAGGGTCCTGTGAATCGTTTTGCTAAACTCGAACCACCACTGTAGTGAACGTCTATGAGACTGCTGGAGATAGCTGTTGTGAGGCAGTGACCGGTGTCACATGTAGGGGGTGCTGTGTGTTCTCCCCAGGATGTGCACAGAGGCGTATTGAGGCCATGAAAGGGCATTGCAGTCACAGGCATAGCTGCAATTACAATGCAGACTAAAGTGAGTATAGGTCTTGGACATGCTGGTTGTCCAAAGCAGAATTAGGGAAAACCTGCTCTGGATTTGTGTTTTGAAACAGACTGCAAATGGTTATGTTGCAGTCCGGTTCATTCCTGGCCCAGGTTTTCCATGTTCGCACAAGACCACAGGATGCTAGTTAAAAACCTTGCAGTATAGAGTTTGGGTTTGTCAGGTTGAATGTCAGTCTTGTGTGTGCTAGAGGGCAGAGCATTTGGCTCTGCGGTGCTCCATCTGTGTGAGGCAACACAGACAAGCGGAGCCAAGCAGCCAAGGCACCCAAAGTGTACACAGCGGTGCAGTCATCCACGGCAACTGGTTTCGGAGGTGGACTGTCTTCTGCCCGGCGGTGAACCGAAGATAGACTGACCTGTGCCCGAAGGAGGACTCGCGTGTTTAGTGACTATAAACTGGAGGATAAAGTTACCGGCTGCAATCCGGAGGATATCGTGTGCTGTGTAATGCTGTGAGTAGAACATTAACACGGTGGTGCAGTCGTCCACGGCAACAGGTCTCAAAAGGTGGACTGGTGTGTTTAGTGACTGTAAACTGAAGGATATTGTGTACAGTCTAAAGCTGTGAGTAGTACATTAACATGGCGGTGCAGTCGCTCACGGCAAGAGGTCAGAGGTGGACTGGTGTGTTTAGTGACTGTAATCCAGAGTATATTGTGTGCTGTATTTTGCTGAGTTGAACATTAAAGAAACGTTTTGCTTTGAACTTTGCTGGGTCACTGTGCAGTGCCTCAACAATGCACAGTGTGCTACCGCTGCACTACACTGTGCACAGCGAACATTCAGGTAAGGCACTGTAGAGCATAATTTTCAGGATAGTTGGAGACCCAAAGAGTCAGACCCCACACAATCAGACAGTTATCACATATTCTCTGTATAGAGAGAAACATATCACCTAGGTATAAACTGATTTAGGGGTTGTCTGGCCTTAGGGCACAAGTCTGCAGGCACTCTATATAACTACAGACTTGCAAATCTTCACATTGCACACGCTCCATGTGCTGTTAGAGGGCGTTCATGTGGCTGCAAATATGCAATTTGCATACTTAAGCCACATTCCGACTGGACATGGCCGGCGCTAGTTGGCATGTTACCGTTTGTATGCAAATCACATACGGCACAGGAAGATCCTCACAGTGTGTGTGATGTGAGGATTCACAAGTCTGGAGCCACATAAAGTGCTGCAGCATTGTACCCTAAGGCTGGACAACCCCCTTAAAGGGAATCTGTCACCCTTTTTTTGGCCCATCAGCTGCCGACATTGACATCAGGGGCGGGGAGAAAAACCTGCACACCAGAAGACTCCATACACTTCAAATTTATGTTAAGAACCTATAACGCTGCCCTTCACCTTGCCAAACAGATCTACTTCACCACCCTGATCTCCTCACTAGCCAACAACCCCAAGAAACTTTTTGACACTTTTCACTCCCTCCTCAGGCCAAAAGCACAAGCCCCTATCACAGACATTTGTGCTGATGACCTGGCCTCCCACTTTACAGAAAAAATAGATAATATCCGTCAAGAAATCTGCTCCCAACCACCAAGTGCTATGACTCCCATCCCTTCCTGCATCTCCCCTGGCTCACTCTCCACATTTGATCCCATCACAGAAGAAGAAGTCTCCAGACTCCTCTCTTCTTCTCGTCCGACTACATGCACTACCGACCCCATTCCCTCACATCTCCTCCAGTCTCTCTCTCCAATCGTCACAACCCACCTAACTACAATCTTTAATCTCTCCCTCTCCTCGGGCATTTTCCCATCCTCCTTCAAACACGCCATCGTTACTCCATTACTAAAGAAACCTGCTCTCGACCCATCCTGCACAAACAACTACAGACCAGTCTCCAATCTCCCCTTCATCTCTAAACTTTTGAAACGCCTAGTTTACTCCCGCCTTACCCGTTACCTCTCCATTCACTCCCTTCTAGACCCTTCACAGTCCGGCTTCCGCCCCCTACATTCGACTGAAACTGCACTCATCAAAGTGACCAATGACCTTCTGACAGCAAAACGTAACGGTGACCACTCTCTGCTCATTCTTCTTGACCTATCTGCAGCTTTCGATACTGTTGACCACCATCTCCTACTCTCTAGGCTCCAGTCACTAGGCATTAAGGACACTGCACTCTCCTGGTTCTCTTCCTATCTCTCTGACCGCTCCTTCAGTGTTTTGTTCTCTGGCTCCACGTCATCTCCTCTTCCTCTTCCTGTCGGGGTACCTCAGGGCTCAGTCCTTGGCCCCCTTCTTTTCTCTCTCTACATGGCCCCAATTGGACAGACCATCAGCAGATTTGGCTTTCAGTACCATCTTTATGCTGATGACACACAACTATACACGTCTTCCCCCGACCTTACCCCCGCTATACTACAGAACGCCAGTGACTGTCTGTCCGCAGTCTCCAATATCATGTCCGCTCTCTATCTGAAACTCAACCTCTCCAAAACTGAACTTCTTCTGCTCCCGCCGTCTACTAACCTCCCTAAATCTGACATTTCCCTCTCCGTGGGTGGTACCACAATAACACCCCGGCAGCAGGCGCGCTGTCTGGGTGTTATGTTTGACACCAGTCTCTCCTTCACATCGTATATACAATCCCTTGCCCGCTCTTGCCGCTTACACCTAATGAACATCTCTAGAATCCGCCCTTTTCTCACTATGGAAACAACAAAAACCCTCACTGTTGCATTGATCCACTCTCGCCTGGATTACTGCAACGCTCTATTAATTGGCCTCCCCGTCACTTTACTATCCCCTCTCCAGTCCATACTTAATGCAGCGGCCAGGATCGTCCATCTGGGTAATCGGTACTCGGACGCGTCCGCTCTTCGCCAGTCCTTACATTGGCTGCCCATTCATTATAGGATCCAATTCAAAGTACTTGTTCTCACCCACAAAGCTCTCCACAGTGCGGCACCCCCTTACATCTCTTCTTTCATTTCTGTCTATCGGCCTAGCCGATCGCTGCGCTCTGCAAACGACTTTCGACTAACCTCTGCACTAATCCGTACCTCCCACTCCCGACTCCAAGACTTCTCCCGTGCTGCTCCTATCCTCTGGAATGCTCTACCCCAAGAAATCAGGACTATCCACAATTTGCATAGTTTTAGGCGCTCCCTCAAAACACTCCTGTTCAGAGCGGCCTATCACATTCACTAATCAAAGTCATTCTCTGTGTAAGTGTGCGTGTGTAGCCCATTCACTATCTCCATCCATCCTTCACTCCCGCAAGATGGCTGGACCTTCATTGTAAATACACCATTGTAAATACACACCTGTACTCTGTATCTCCCTCACCTCATTGTAGATTGTAAGCTCTCACGAGCAGGGTCGTCTTATTTCGTCTTATTTTGCTTTAATTATTGTATTGTTAACGTTGTTACTTATGACTTGTGTTTTGAAACTGTTAAACTGTAAAGCGCTGCGGAATATGTTGGCGCTATATAAATAAATATTATTATTATTATTATTTATCTACAGCATTCGGTAATGCTGTAGATAAACCCCCGTTGTAACCTGAAAGATAAGAAAACACGTTAGATTATACTCACCGGAGGGGGCGGTCCGGTCCAATGGGTGTCGCGGTCCGGTCCGGCGCCTCCCATCTTCATGTGATGACGTCCTCTTCTTTCCTTCCTGTAGTGGCTCCGGCGCAGGCACACTGCTCTGCCCTGTTGAGGGCAGAGCAGAGTCCTGCAGTGCGCAGGCGTCGGGAGAGGTCTGGCGCCTGCGCACTGCAGTATTCTGCTCTGCCCTCAACAGGGCAGAGCAGTGCGCCTGCGCCGGAACCACTACAGGAAGGGAAGAAGAGGACGGCATCGTATGAAGATGGGAGGTGCCGGACCGGCCCGCGACACCCATCGGACCGGACTGGACCCCCAGTGAGTATAATCTAACGTGTTTTTCTTATCTTTCAGGTTACATAGAATCATAGAATCATAGAATCATAGAATCGTAGAGTTGGAAGTGACCTCCTGGGCCATCTGGTCCAACCCCCTGCTCAAAGCAGGATTCGCTAAATCATCCCAGTCAGATGTCTGTCCAGCCTCTGTTTGAAGACTTCCATTGAAGGAGAACTCACCACTTCTCGTGGCAGCCTGTTCCACTCATTGATCACTCTAACTGTCAAAAAGTTTTTTCTAACATCTAATCTGTGTCTCCTCCCATTCAGTTTCATCCCATTGCTTCTAGTCTTTCCTTGTGCAAATGAGAATAAAGTTGATCCTTCTACAATGTGACAGCCCTTTAGATATTTGTAGACAGCTATTAAGTCTCCTCTCAGTCTTCTCTTTTGCAAACTAAACATTCCCAAATCCTGCAACCTTTCCTCATAAGACAGGGTTTGCAGACCGGTCACCATTCTGGTCGCTCTTTTCTGAACTTGCTCCAGTTTGTTGATGTCTTTTTTAAAATGTGGTGCCCAAAACTGGACACAATATTCCAGATGAGGTCTGACCAAAGAGGAGTAGAGGGAAATAATGACTTCACGTGATCTAGACTGTATGCTTCTGTTAATACATCCTAGAATTGCATTTGCCTTTTTTGCTGCTGCATCACACTGTTGACTCATATTCAGTCTGTGATCTATTAGTATACCCAAGTCTTTTTCACATGTGCTGTCACTTAGCCCTATTCCTCCCATTCTATATATGCTTTTTCCATTTTTATTGCCCAGATGTAGTACTTTGCATTTCTCCCTGTTAAAAACCATTCTGTTTGTTGCTGCCCACTTCTCCAGTTTATTTAAATCTTTTTGAATCCTCTCTCTCTCTTCTCTAGTATTAGCTATCCCTCCTAGCTTTGTGTCATCAGCAAATTTAATGCCTTCATCTAAATCGTTGATAAAGATGTTGAACAATACAGGGCCCAGGACAGAGCCCTGTGGTACCCCACTTGAGACATTCTTCCAACTGGATGTGCAGCCATTTACGACCACTCTTTGGGTCCGATCACTAAGCCAGTTATGAATCCACCTAACAGTTGCCTTGTCCATTCCATACTTAATCATTTTTTCAATAAGGATTGTATGAGAGACTTTGTCAAATGCTTTGCTGAAGTCAAGATATACAATATCTACAGCATTTCCTTGATCCACCCAATCAGTGATACCGTCATAGAAGGAAATTAAGTTAGTCTGACATGACTTATTAGTTACAAACCCATGCTGACTCTGTTTAATAACTTCATTCTTATCCAGGTATTGACATACATGTTGTTTAATAATTTGTTCAAAGATCTTTCCTGGTATAGAAGTCAGACTCACTGGCCTATAGTTACCTGGGTCCACCTTCTTCCCCTTTTTGAAGATAGGAACAACATTTGCTCTTCTCCAGTCTTCTGGCACTTCTCCTGTTCTCCAAGAATTTTCAAAGATTATAGAGAGGGGTTCAAAAATTTCTTCTGCTATCTCCTTCAGTACTCTGGGGTGTAATTCATCTGGACCTGGAGACTTGAATTCATTTAGGCTAGCTAAGTGTTTCCTCACTATCTTTCTGTTTATAGATATCCTGGATTCTTCTATTCCCTTAATAGGACAGTGAATAACAGTTGATGTTACATTTCCTTTCTGAGAGAAAACAGATGCAAAATAGGAATTTAAAAGTTCAGCCTTCTCAACATCCTGTCTTACCATTTCATCATTTTCATCCTGTAAAAATCCTATAGCATCTTTGACTTTTCTTTTACTTTTGACATATCCCCAAAATCCTTTATTATTGCTTTTGACATCTCTTGCAAGCCTCAATTCATTTTCAGCTTTAGCTAATCTGATTTGTGCCCTGCAGGTTCTGCAGACAGCATTATATTCTTCTTTAGATATGCCTCCCTCTTTCCATTTTATAAACATTTTTTTCTTCCTTTTTAGCATGTGCTTAAGTTCTGTGTTCATCCATCCTGGTTTCCTTAACTGCTTCCTATTCTTCCCTCTTTTCGGAATTGTTAACAACTGTGCTTTGAGAATTTCATTTTTCAAGATTTCCCATCCTTCCTGGACATTTTTGTCTTTAAGGATATCCAGCCATTGGATCCCTCCAATTCTCTTTCTGAATCCCTTAAAATCTGCCTTTCTGAAATCTAACCTTGACGTCTGAGTCTTCACAGGTCTTCCGCCTCTAGTTATCCAAAATTCTAAAATAGCATGGTCGCTACCTCCTAGGGTCCCAGCCACTTTTACCTCCTCAACCATTTCCTCCCTGTTTATAAGGATTAGATCCAAGGTAGCAGTTCCCCTTGTTTTCTCCCTTACCTTTTGGAAGATAAAGTTGTCAGCAAGAGAGGATAAGAATTTCCTTGACCTGTTAGTTTTGCCTGAGAGAGATTCCCAACAAATGTCTGGATAGTTGAAATCTCCCATGACAACTATGTCATATTTTTTGGAGAACTTGGCCATTTGATGCATAAAGAGTTCATCCATAGCTTCAGCTTGCACAGGCGGCCTGTAGTAAATGCCTACAATGGTGTCCTTTCCATTGTTCTGTCCTTGTATTCTTACCCAAACAGTTTCCACAGAACTCCCAGTCTCTGAAGCTTCAATCTCTGTGCAGATATACGCGTTTCTAACATACAATGCGACACCTCCTCCTCGTTTATCAAGTCTGTTTCTTGCAAATAAGTTGTATCCTTCTAGTCTTGTATTCCAATCATGTGTATTGTCCCACCAAGTTTCAGTGATTCCAATGACATCATATTTCTTTTCCTGTGTTAGTAGTTCCAATTCTCCTTGTTTGTTGCCCATGCTTTGTGCATTAGTATAGAAACATTTTAGTTTGTGATTGGTTTCTCTTTCTCCAATATTTTTATAAATTAGATTCTTTCGTCTTTGTTCTTCCTTTCCACTTCTAATAGCAGAGTTCTCAATAGCATTTGTCAGGTGTATGGCTTTTTCTGGTCTTTTGCTTCCCTTCCCATGTTGTTCTAGTTTAAAGCTCTCCTTACAAGTGTAGCAAGGCGACTTCCAAATACATGCTTACCAGTCTTCGTAAGGTGCACCCCATCTCTAGCAAGTAGTCCATCGTATAAGTAGTTCACTCCGTGATCCAGAAATCCAAATCGTTGCTGACGGCACCATCGACGTAGCCAGTTGTTCACCTGCAGAATCTTATTCCACCTCCTTGTTCCATGGCCATCCACTGGGAGGATGGAAGAGAAGACCACCTGCGCTCCCAGTTCTTTCACTTTCTTACCTAAGTCTTCAAAGTCTCTACAGATGGTTTCCAGGTCGTTTCTTGCAGTGTCATTTGTCCCCACATGTAGTAGCAGGAATGGGTAGTCATCTGTAGGTCTGAAGAGTCCTGATATCCTGTCAGACACATCTTTAATTTTTGCACCTGGAAGACAACACATTTCTCTTGAAGTTATATCCGGTCTGCAGATAGCGGCCTCAGTTCCTCTCAACAGGGAATCCCCCATGACCACCACTCTCCGTTTCTTCTTCACAACATTTTTCTTTCTCCATCCAGGAGGACTCTGAAGGCGTACAAGGTTGCTGCTTGTTGGCAAAGTCTTATCCTGATGTATTTCTTCATTGTTTTCCTGCGTGAGAGCCTGGTACTGGTTTCTGAGCAGTATGGGTGCTGACTGCCTCCTGATCCTCCTGCTTCTCTGGGTCACATGTCTCCATTCGTCTGTTTCTTCAGGTGCACTTCGAATTTCTTCTCTTTCTGTAACATGAAGAGATAATTCTGCTCTGTCCAAGAACTCTTCACCTTCCTTAATGATCTTCAACGTAGCTAACCTCTCTTCGAGATTTTGCAACTTTTCCTCCAACAGGGACACAAGCTTGCATTTGTGGCATGTGAAGTTTGGCTTTTCCACTGGTAAGTCTGTGAACATGTAGCAAGAAATGCAGCTCACCAAATGGCTCCTGGCCTCTTCCATCTTGAGATTTCTTAAAAACGATGAAAGATGCGCGGTTTTTCCGACTTCCTCTTTTCAGCTGCAACGGCCAAAACCCAGTGATCGTTGAGCTCGCGGAGACTCTTCACTTATCCCAGATGGCACTGGGAATATGCAAATGATCTCCTCAAGACTCTTCCCCTGGTTTTCCGATTTCCTCTTTTCAGCTGCAACGGCCAAAACCCAGTGATCGTTGAGCTCGCGGAGACTCTTCACTTATCCCAGAAGGCACTGGGAATATGCAAATGATCTCCTCAAGACTCTTCCCCTGGTTTTCCGATTTCCTCTTTTCAGCTGCAACGGCCAAAACCCAGTGATCGTTGAGCTCGCGGAGACTCTTCACTTATCCCAGAAGGCACTGGGAATATGCAAGTGATCTCCTCAAGACTCTTCCCCTGGTTTTCCGATTTCCTCTTTTCAGCTGCAACGGCCAAAACCCAGTGATCGTTGAGCTCGCGGAGACTCTTCACTTATCCCAGAAGGCACTGGGAATATGCAAATGATCTCCTCAAGACTCTTCCCCTGGTTTTCCGATTTCCTCTTTTCAGCTGCAACGGCCAAAACCCAGTGATCGTTGAGCTCGCGGAGACTCTTCACTTATCCCAGAAGGCACTGGGAATATGCAAATGATCTCCTCAAGACTCTTCCCCTGGTTTTCCGATTTCCTCTTTTCAGCTGCAACGGCCAAAACCCAGTGATCGTTGAGCTCGCGGAGACTCTTCACTTATCCCAGAAGGCACTGGGAATATGCAAATGATCTCCTCAAGACTCTTCCCCTGGTTTTCCGATTTCCTCTTTTCAGCTGCAACGGCCAAAACCCAGTGATCGTTGAGCTCGCGGAGACTCTTCACTTATCCCAGAAGGCACTGGGAATATGCAAATGATCTCCTCAAGACTCTTCCCCTGGTTTTGGGGATTGCAGAATGCTGTAGATAAGCCCCTGATGTCAATGCTGGCAGCTGATAGGCCAAAAAAAGGGTGACAGATTCCCTTTAAGGCTATGGCTATATGGCGACACTGGTCATGCAGCAAAAAACAGCCAAATGTCAGAGAGGTTGCATTTGAGTCACATATTGCAGGTGACTTTTAGTGAAGTCTATGGCAGACAGCCATCACTCTTGATCCCCCTTAGATCTTTGCAGGGGGGTATGCTCTGTTTAATCCTAGTTTTCCCTGCTGTCAGATATTTGCCTGTTCAGAACATATCCATAGGGCCAGTTACTCAGACGGATGCTAAAAGGAGTTTTGTTTGGCCTATGACTAGTTGATATACAGTACATTAGAATGCCACATTTTGGGGGTTTGAGGTCTAAACCTCTTAAACATAGTGGATCCTACCAGATTTATCTTGGTGCTATAATGCGACAAGGATGCTGCAGGGAGCGCACATTTCCTCTGCAATTCACAGATGATGGACACAACTACGGTTTGTCTAGATGGGAGCCTTTTACACTGGCAATTCATTTAAAGGGGTTGTGTCATGCAACCCCAGGGAAAGTAGACCTCACCTGATGAGATGAAAGACCATTCTTGCAAAACATGGATCCAAGGGGTAATGTTTTTCCATGCGGACAGTGACATGTCAAGCCTGGCATGCCAAGGTTAGGAGACTTTTAAGCCTTGCAATGCTCCTATGGGAAATTAAATATGCAAAAGCATTACAAGGCTTAAAAGTATCCTTGCCTTGGCATGCCACACTTGAGATGTCACTTGGATCCTGGTCAGATCAGACGCCTCTCACACAGCCAAACCAGATCTCACGCTTTGCACTGAAGAGGGGTAACACCCTGAAACACAGTGTCTGTAAATTGAGATTCTGGTTTGGCTTTTATCCTAAGCCATATTTCAAGTCTCATTAAAGGGTCGATATTGACTTCTAGGATTGCTACTTCCAGTTGGTGACACTAGAGTTCTAGTCCTCTTCTTCTCTGAAAAGACAATTTGCAAAACATGGAAAACCTGTGTGCTTTGGTTTCGTGAGGGGATGGAAGAAAAGATCATCAGCTTACCTTCCAGAGAGGACAATTCAGTGTGAAAACCACTTGTATTCACATAGGAACCCTGGTAGACCTTGTTTGGTCACGTTGTGGTGCAGGACGGTATTCAGATCAGAAAAGGAAGAAGGGTCCATGAGGACTGAGCTCCAGCACCAATGGGAAGACGTTAAAATGGATCCTCAATCTTTTTTGCTTTTTTCTTTTTAATTGCACAGTAAAAGTTATATTTTGGCATTTTCCCATTGGTGCTGGAGCCCAGTCCTCATGGACCCCTCTTCTATTATTGAGTAGATACCACGCAGGGGGGCACGACCTTTTTTTGGATGTCTATGCCTTGTAATAGACTAGACCAGGATTATCCTGATGGGAAAGAGCAATAGGGTGGTCACTCTTTGCATTAGCAACGCAGGCGATAAACAGGCGATTAAGGGGGTGTCTTCAATTTGGCTTCTCTGGCATTACACTGTACATAATCAAACATGTCCTAAAGGGAATTTATTAACGCTTTATTTACCAACATCACTCAGCTAATGACTTCACACTCTCCAATTCTCCCCTCAGTTCTGACACTCTCTTTTCTCTCACTTGTTTTTGTCGACCCTTACTCTCCCATCTCCTCCCTCTCCCACCTCCTCCTCCTCCTCCTCTTCTACTCTCCCCTTTCATCCCCCTCTCCCAGCCCCTAACTCCTCCTTGCTCTGTGTAGACTGTGTGTGTGTGCCTGGCAGAATGAGCTGCAGCTTTTCTAACAGGATAGCATGAGGTGTCACTGCTTCTAGGGGTCTTAGCTGCTTCTGGAGCATGGATTTGGGGGGTTACAGCTCCCTATAATAATCTGCAGCGGTGGATTCCTATTCTTGGCGGAAATCACATGGATTTTACCCTCACTGGATTGTAATGTGCATCTGATGTCCAGGGTCTGGGGGTCTCCTGCTGAGAGATGGGGAAACTTTATTCCAAACATGGTGAGTGATGGTCTTTAGCTGCTCTGTTGTGTTGATACATTGTATATAGAGACTCTTTTCTTGCAGTCAGACATCTAATCATCTCTTTTTTTTGTTTCTTTTCTGTACTTCATGTTGTTTCTCCTGACTGGCAGCTGCAGTTTGCAAACCCAGAGAGAGCCCTGAAGGTAGGAAATTAAATCCCCCTGCAGACTTTACTAGCTTTCCTGTCTGTTGTCCTAGTCTGTCTTCTTTGTTTTGTTATTTTCCTCTTTGTTTCCAGTTTTTTAAGTTGTTTACATCCTGCGACAATGTATCATTCGCTTATTGTGGGATCGTGCATCGGATTGGCATATGCATCTGACTCTATAACTGGCCTTTTCGCTAATGTTCTGCCCAAAAATGTTGCACCTAGCCTCCACTTGACAAGTCAAGTTTTAGGTATTGCTACTTGATCTTATTTGTATATTGATTACTCTGCAGAAAGAAACATCTGACTTTGGATAGGTCAAGCTTTAGCAGAAACTGTCTAAGTGTATCTCCTTCCTTATGCCAGAAAATCTCAGAACTTTAATTAATAAATATAGCCCGCTTTAACTAGAGACACGCAATGTTAGGGAGTGTAGTAACAAATTCATACGTATGCCAAAATGTTTAATGTAACCTAGAGGGAAAAGTCCTGGGCTTCATCAGTCCTGATGATCCAGAATTGAAGTATGCAGGCAGTAATGTAACTTACTTGTGCATGAAGTGTAAACTTGTTAGGGAAGCTTTTAAAGCAAAGAACAAAAAGTTTGCAGTCGGCAACATGGACCTCAAGTGATTTATATTATATGCTCAACACCAGGTAATCTGTTGAATGTAGTTAACATTCCTATACTCTTGGATATTACCTTGCCCATTACCGTCCATTATTTCTCGTAGGGAAAAATTATCTTTCATAGGTCACCGACACCGTGTGACAATCTCTTTGTAGATTTTCTATAGACTTAATACAATCATACAACTTCTATTGGAAGTCATCAGTGATTGATCCTCAGTTGGGGAGATGTTATGAACTTTTCCAATCATGATTATGGTATAGAAGTTGATAAAGACTGTTCCTATAATATAAATGTGATGGGGTCCCAGTTCTTGGTTGAAGGGGAGATCCTATGAACTTTTCCAATCATGATCATGTTGTGGAAGTTGATAAAGACTTTCTGTAATATACATGTGATGGGGTCCTAGTTGGTTCTCAGTTGTTGGGGACATCTTAAGAACTTTTCCAATTATGATCATGATGTGGAAGTTGCTAAGGACTATTCCTGCAATATACTTGTGCAGGGATTCCAGCTGGTTTTCATTTGTAAGGGAGATCTTAAGAACTTTTCCAATCATGATCATGTTATGGAAGTTGAAAAATACTCTCTCTGTAATATCCATGTGATGGGGTCCCAGTTGGTTCTCAGCTGTTGGGGACATCTTAAGAACTTTTCCATTTATGATCATGTTATAGAAGTTGATAAAGACACTTATTATAATATAAATGTAATGGGTTCCCAGATGGTTCTCAGTTGTAGGGGAGATCCTACAACTTTTCCAATCATGATCATGTTATAGATGTTGTTAAAGACACTTTCTATAGTTTTCATGTGATGGGTTCTGAGTTGGTTCTTGGTTGTAGTGGTGGTATTATGAAGTTTTCCAATCATGGTCATGTTCTAGAAGTTGATAAAGACACTTTCTATAGTTTGCATGTGATGGGTTCTGAGTTGGTTCTTGGTTGTAGTGGTGGTCTTATGAAGTTTTCCAATCATGGTCATGTTATAGAAGTTGGTAAAGACACTTTCTATAGTTTGCATGTGATGGGTTCTGAGTTGGTTCTTGGTTGTAGTGGTGGTCTTATGAAGTTTTCCAATCATGATCATGTTGTAGAAGTTGATAAAGACACTTTCTATACTTTTCATGTGATGGGTTCTGAGTTGGTTCTTGGTTGTAGTGGTGGTCTTATGAAGTTTTCCAATCATGATCATGTTGTAGAAGTTGATAAAGACATTTTCTATAGTTTTCATGTGATGAGTTCTGAGTTGGTTCTTGGTTGTAGTGGTGGTTTTATGAAGTTTTCCAATCATGATCACGTTATAGAAGTTGATAAAGATACGTCCTATAATTTACATGTGATGGGTTCCGAGTTGGTTCTCGGTTGTAGCAGAGGTGTTATGAATTTTTCCAGTCGTGATCTTTCTACAGAAGTTGGTAAAGACTCTTCCTACAATATACATTTGATGGGTTCACAGATTTTTCTTGGTTGTAGTGAATAGGGGAGTTGTTACAAACTTTTCGAATCATGATAGTGGTAGAGTTGTTAATCAAGACTCTTCTTCTGGAGTATAAATCCTGATTAATGAACTGAGATCTCACACGCCCATGTATAGAACATTTATGATCTATAATTTTCATATCATATTTTCTGTATGCTATTTAAAGTCTTTATGCTTGCAATTAAATTGTCCATCACTAATTTCCAAGATTATCCATTACATTTCTCAAGTTATCAAACTTGGAAGATGGTCTTTAGATATTAACGATGTATTTGTGGTACACGGGCAGATTACATGGGTATTTTTACGCCTGTTTTAGAATTTGGACTTTGATACCATATCATAAGTTCCCATATTTAATGTAAGGGGCGAAATGTGATAATTTGATTTAGTATTAGTGATTTATTACTAAACTTTCATGAACTGGTGATCTAAGATTTAAAGTTTCTGATGATGGACCTGTGTCTGCCTAAGTGTGTTTGATCTGTGACCAGTCCTTGTCTAATCCCTTCATGTGTCAGTGACCCCGTAAACTAGGCTTTTCCAATAGTTAAAGTCGATCTTTGAAATGCTAGCTTCCTGTGATCTAGTCTAATTCCCTGGAATGTCTTAGATCATTGATATGGTTAAAGTGTTTTCAATTCAAAGACGTTTCTAACTTAATTTTTAATAGCTTTGTTTACAATAAGTCTTGATTGAGGTCACGCTTGATGCCAGAGCAATAGAGAGAACTCGGAATCATTTTAACCGCCAACTATCATTTGGTAATATGATGGTCTTTTGGGACCTGTGGTTGTTTTTTTTTTATTAATCTACGTGGCTTATCAAGTGGATGCCAGTAATTTCAGAATTCCAGTAATTGCATGCAGATTTCAGTTTAGAAAGTACAGAGTCAATGTTGGATGTTACACAGTTGGATCGGATAGTTGGAGGGTTGAGCTGACTATTTGCTTCTGTCTGAAAACTTACAGTTGTATGTTTTTTTTGGTAGGTGACAGCTTTGCAGTAAATGCTTGCTTGGCTCGGAAAGGCATAGAAGACTGGATTGCCAAGCAGAAGTCCACCAATATTCCCACTCACAAAACTGGATTTAAGAGGGTAGGTAACTGATTAAAATATGTCCTATAAACTTTTTCAATGTTTTTTTTTCTATTACTATTTCCGTAATCAATATTTTTATTGGGGTTGCATGTGAGGAACTCTTCACTTTTATATCTACCAGTAGACCATTGTGGTTGCATGGTGTTTGACTTCGAAAAGCTTTTTCACAAGCATGACCCATGACAAGCTAATTCTAAAATGTTGCGTGATCCCTGGTGATTTTTGGTAGATGTACGTATACAAAATATTGAACTTTATTATATGTTTTAACATTTGAAATCAAATTTGGTTTTGAAACTGATCAGTTTGGTTTCGCTCAACCTGCAGTTCAAGGCGGTAAAAGCAGTAGTCGTGTAAACCATCCTCAACCTGATGATATTGGTACGCCACCTTGGTTTTGAATTGGTGCTATTATCAAAATTCAGCTGAAACTCTACTGAAAACTTGATTAACCCAAATAAATCGTGATGGAATCTGTAAAAAGTGGGATCCCACAGATCCCATTGAAAAAAAGATTTGACATTCTGGTCAGTAGAGCAGAGCTTTATTCATTTCCATTACATGACTGCACTGAAGTTTTCTCTGAAGTGATGCCCTTTTGCCTAGGAAGTGATAATATTTCTCATATGTGTTAGCAATGTTTGAAGATTGCTGGCCGCACAAGATGTGGGTTTTGGCGTTAGTTCTAAATTTCTGGCATTGTTCCACCTCAGATTAACCCTTTTGCTATCAGACTGGTCTACTACTGATGCGGCACCTAAGCGTGGAAGCAGATTCGTATCAGAAAGATCAAATCCTGTTTTACTACTTTTGTATCTGTTCCTCGCACAACTATCTGTCACTCTTCTGCGGGAACCTTCATTTCAACACATCAGCTCCTTCCATTCATCTGTTTGATTAATGACAGCTTTCTAAGCACTTCAGAACCAAGATAAAGCAAATACGCTTATCTGAGGGCCGGAAAATAGATCAGTCCAACAACAAAAGATTTCACGGAAAGATCATAGTGGTGGAAGAGCTTTTTTTCAAATACTTGCTTGCTTCGAGATCTTATGGAAAAAAGAAAAAGGTGTCAGAAGTTGTGTGCCGAGATGAGTCTGATTGTTTCACATGGCTTGAGATGAGCACGGAATTCAGCCATTTTCTAAGGTCATAGCCATCTGCACACATGTTTTCTTTCTATACTCTTGAGTGTCTGGCAAAGAAGTCCACACACTATTCCCAGATAACTACCAGGTGCTTATGAAAGGAGCCAGCTGCACCGCTCCAAACCAAAAGGATTGAGCAACAACTGCACTTATGAAAGATCACTTCACTGGTGATGTCTTTTACTGCTCAGCAACGATTTCGAAGTTTAGGCTTAACCAGAATTTATGTATCAAGGATAAAAAAAACATCCTGGCATGCTACTTCAACACTATAGTAAAGGAACCATCCCCTTTCAGGAAATATTGATCCTGGGACACAGTTTGGTAAAAAAAAATAATGAACAAGCTGCACTGTCTTAGGTTCCTCCGTTGATCTCTGCCACTGTTTGCAGTGCGTGGCAGTGGCGCTGGTGTCACATCCGGCACCAATCAGTGAGCTCTGTAGCGTTCTGTCTTACACTGGCAGAGACACTGAGGTCACTGATTATCTGCCGCATCGTCAGTGCTGCAGCCAATGCCAGACACTTGGAGCGACGGCAGAGACTCAAAGGTGGATATGGAAACAGTAAGTACAACATAGTTTGATTTTTATAAAAACTGCGAGTAGTCACCAATATTTCATGAAAATGGACAACCGTTTTCATCCTACAAAGAAAAGGTGAAAGTGGCCTAAAAAGCTGCAGAGATGCAGCATGGTGGCTCAGTGGTTAGCTCTGCAGCTTTACAGAGCTGGGGTCCTGGGCTCAAATCCCACCAAGGACAACATCTGCAAGGAGTTTGTCCGTTCTTCCCGTGTTTGCGTGGGTTTCCTCCGGGTACTCCGGTTTCCTCCCACATTCCAAAGACATGCTGATAGGGAATTTAGATTGTGAGCCCCATCGGGGACAGTGACAATAATGGCTGTAAAGTGCTATAGATTATGATGGTGCCATATAAGTGAATAAAATAAATAAATAAATAAGTACACAAGCCATGACATTTTGACTTTTGTGTGGCCAAACACAGGTGACCGTGAGGGTCCCCACTCCATCTATACAGAACATGTACATGTCTGCTTGAAAATGCATCATAAACTATATTATCATTGCACACCCAGGACATATTGAACACCCAGGACATATCATCAAGGTCCAATGGGTTATTAGTGAAATCGAGGAATATTGCTATCGTGGACATTTGGAAAGTCCATAAATATTTCATACATGCAGGTCCCTTGCTTGCCCCAAAATTTTCTGAACACCCGTTTAAGCTAATCGAGAGAGTTGCACATGCAAAACCGTCTCTCCATTTCCGCTCATGCAAGATGGAGCCCTGTTCTCAACCTTTATGGCTTGTTTAGTGCAAAATGGAAATACCACTTTAATTGGGATGACCGAATGTGCTCAGATAAGTTGTTATCAGAGCATGCTCGGGTGCTAACGAGTGTCTTTGGCGTGCTCGAAAAATATGTCCAATTCCCCCAGCTGCATGTCTCACGACAGCCGCAACAAATGCAGGGATTGCCTGCTTATTAGGTAGTCCCTACATGTGTTGTGGCTGTCTAACAGCCATGATACCTACAGCCACGGAGAAATGAACTTATTTTTCAAGCACGCCGAAGACACTCTGTTAGCACCCAAGCATGCTCCGATAGCTCCCATTCCCAGCATGCCCGCTCATCAATACCCTTTAACTGGTTAAATGAAAACTTAATTGCATGTAGTTATCTCCATATGTGGTTGTCGTCAAAAGAATCTTTGGGGCTTATTATTGCCTCAGAGCCTGAGACCGTCAAATGCTTTTCTGGTACTTGGATAGTCAAACCTACTGACTCTGAAGACTTTGTGTTCACTATGGCATCACTTCTGTTCTACCAGTTCCTCCCACTTTTAAAACCAGAAGTTACTGGTAGGTGAGCAAAAAAACACTGGGACATATATATTCCTGTAGTCAATTTTTCAAATTCAAATTGAAAAGACATTGCATCTTGAAAACTCCATTACAATTTAGCAAGGTGGCTGCAAAAAGTGCCAGGCCACAATCAGCCCAACCTATGTACAAAAATGTGTCCTTACCTTATGATTTGAAACACAACAAACTATGTTGTACTTACTGTCTCCGTACCCACCGTTGAGTGGATTGCATCCAAATGGCATATTCTTCGGCTCAACCATGCTCAAAGTTTTGTAAGTATGCCCCTACTGTACCAATCGGTGCAATATAAATTCCAATCTCCCCCCAAAATGGATGAGACACGATATCCTAGCTTTATTTACTCTATATGAAAATGACATTCTAGACGTAGCATGCTTTTACACCATAAAGTCACCTTGCACACCATAAAGTCACCTTGCTTGTGTTTCGCTTTCATCCATGACCTCAGTGGTCATTACTGAAGTCTTATCTGCAGGCGACAGTTCTGTATGGACCACGCGAGACCACCAATATAGGTGCAACCTTTACATCTCCCAACTCACTATGGAAAGGTTTGGTCAACGTAAAAGAATGAATTCCTGGCAATTATCTCATCTCTGGCTACCAGTGTATCATCCATTCAACGAGTTCTTTGTTCTTGTAACACTTTTGTCTCAGAAAGCGCAGAACACTTAGACTTTGGAATTTCTGACTGCGGAGGGATTATAATGCTTACTTTATATTTGCTGCAACTGTTTCTTTATGTCTAATAGAAGGAGCGTGTGGACAACTCCTGCAGCAATTCGTCTTTCTTTGATGTTCTTGTTCACGGAATGTTTATAGTTTCTAATAAAGGGATTTATTTTTCTTTTCTGTTTAACAAAGAATATGATTAATGGTGGAATTGTTCTTCCACATACTTTAATCATTGTAGAAAAAAAATATTTTGAAATCTAGTGAAAAGTAAAAAACGGTGATGTCAGCATACTATTTTTGCATTTCTGCTAAAAGCTTAGTTTATAGCACACTTCAGCAATATATATATATAAATCATACTTCCAGCCAACATAAGAGGCTTGACGCTACTGTTCTACTATAGTTTTAGACATCGTTCATCATCTTATATGGCGGGCGTTTTTTGGGTATGTACACACGGGCATGCTGGATTGTAGATTTTTCACCTTGGTTTTATGTGCAGAAGGTTTGCGGTGTGTTACAGTACTTTACAGTATCTTATTGACCCAATGCATAAAAAAATCACCAGCAGAAATTGACTTTCTTGCTGATTTCAAAATTTGAAATTTAATGTTTTTCCAGATTTGGTGCAAATTTTGCCCGACGATGATCAATACCATATTCTGTGCCAGAATGGCCATCATTATAATGCTGCAAAGTGTGGCTGGCCTTGACTTTTAAAGTTGATCGCTGAGGCGCGAGAAAAGCCTTACCTATGGCTTCTTTTTGAAAAGACCAGAAATCATAGCGCCACCTATAGGAAGTAGCAATCTCTAAAGTCAGTATTGACTCTTTAAAGGATCTTGCGCATGACTTAGATAGAAAGCCAAATGAGAAACTCCATTTGCAGGCACATGTTTCAAGGTGTTTGCCACTCATCAGTGCAAAGCAGGAGAACTGATTTGGCTAGGTGAGAGGCCTCTGACAGGAGGCGTAAGAGTAAAGGTTCTCCTTGGGGAGAAAAATAAATTAGAATGAGACAAAGAGGCCATGCAGTGCCTAGATGGGAATTTAAATATGCAAATAAACTCTTCAGAGAGAAAAAGGATAGAAACTGTAGTGCAACTTATTAGAAGTAGCAATCCTAAAAGTCAGTATTGACCCTTTAAAGGGTCTTGCTACAGGACATAGATATGAAGCCAAATGAGAAACTCCATTTGCAGACAAGTTTCAAGGTGAAACCTATAATAGAAGGAATATAACCCTGTTTATGAAAAATACAAGACATATAATAAAAGTGCAAACAAGCATTATAATACAAGCAGACAGAACACTATAAGACCTATGAATAATCAACAGTTACCCGAAAATTGCTAACTACACACTTTATTGTTAGAACACCAATTGAAAAAAACAAAAAAAAGACAAAATAGAAAACATATACCAGACAAAAATAAAGATACAAAAATAAATAAAAATATAAGGAAGCTCATGTGAGCGTGTGGCATCTCCACTATGATCCTGGATAACCTTTTCCATCACTCTTTTCTCAGTATTTTTATAGGACTTTACTGCTATTCTTTTTCAATGACTGACATTTGCATTTACATTTTTTTTATTTTCTTTTTTTTTTGTATCTTGTCTTTTTTTTGTTATGTCAATTGGTGGTCTACAAAAAAAGCATATAGTTAGCAATGCTCGGGTAATTGTTGATTATTCAAAGCAGTTCCCTAGGTCTCACATTTCAAGTTGTTAGCTGGGCTGTTTTCATCATCTGCAAAGAGCATAGAAGTATGGAAGCTGGGAAGTCCTTCATGATACACTGGTGCAGGGTGTTGATGATTTGATGACTAT
This sequence comes from Dendrobates tinctorius, assembly GCF_039654945.1. Taxonomy (NCBI): domain Eukaryota; kingdom Metazoa; phylum Chordata; class Amphibia; order Anura; family Dendrobatidae; genus Dendrobates; species Dendrobates tinctorius. The sequence goes on along the minus strand of NW_027361715.1, from coordinate 3,094,383 downwards.
TCTTGAGGATCTGATGGTAGTGTAGTGTTACTCCATTGTCCAATTGTTACTTTTATGGTAAGGGTCAATGGAGCAGTTGTAAAGTATCAGCCACTTTGATTTTGGAAGGTTATTGCAGATTGTCAGACATTTCGGACCTGGATGAGGTGTAGGACGGTGGTTCTAGACAGTTCTTCATCTTTTCTTCCTTCCAGCTTAATAATGAACTTCCATTTTGGATTGAATGATTAGTGTTTATGCGATTGGAAGTGGAGAGAAACGCTAGAACATTTCTGCTCATGTCATTAGACGCTCCTGTCCTTGCAATGCTGTAAAGATAGGTGAAAGGAGTAGGACTGGTGTTTGAGAGTAAACTTTGAGTATTAAGGATGCAAATAATATTTGCTAGCTGGCAAGATCTTAACAGGATGTTAATTTAAGAGGCAATTTAATTAGATTCCTGGGTGCGTATTCATAGAAATGTCAACAATTTTGTGCAACCCGGATATTCACCTGCTCTCTTGTACATAGACGTTGGGGCTATACTGGTTCTTGAAATCTTCATTTCCAACTTTCTGGTAAATTTTTAATGCATATAGATCTTTATCACAAATTATATTTTAAGAGTGTAAATGATTTTACATAATTTTAGAACTATCCTGTAGTTACTAGAGTCTGGTGCCGTCTAGAATGTAAAAGGTGCAAAATGACGGTGCGTTAAAGGGGTATCAACAACAATAACAGAGACTTTAATGGCTTGACCACATGATTGTGGTCACACATCTGGTACACAAACTTTTTGGAGGATCAGGGTGCCCTGACATGCCTCCTGGTGAGGCAGCTGCCATCCATTGCATCCAGGTAGAGACTAGTTCTTTTCATAGACTAGTTTTTGGCATTCCTACTTCTAGAGGTCGGAATTGCATCTTTTAGCATTTATGGCGTACACTATGGATGAGCCTTGCCAAAACTTTCATATTTGGAGCAGTCCTTTAATACTCTGTTATATTTCCTTCTTAAAGGGATTGTCCAGGCTTTTCACAAAAGTCTTGAGTCACGCTCATCTCGTTGCATGGGATGCGAGGATTCTATGGTGCCAGTGGTGAGACCGAACAATCATGTGACCACGAGTATACGATGTACTTGATTCCAGCCACATTCCGACTAGATGTGCGTGGCCAAGCTCAGTACAAATGAATGGCCGCTCAGTCCTCACTGCACGCAGTGTGAGGATTCACAAGTCTACAGTCACAAAGAGCGACTGCAGACTTTTGTGAAAAAACTGCACAACTCTTGTAATAGAGAAGCTCTCTTTCAAAGATTCTTACTCCAAAGGCTTAGGGAAGGAAAAAGCACAAGCAAACCAACCTTTTACTTGCCCTTCGCAGGTTCCAGGGCTACCTCTTATCACCACTACGACCTTCGTTCATATGCAAAAGTGGTGACTTGACATTGACAGCGCTGCAGCCATTCACTGAGTTAAGCATCTTGTGTCATCGATAGTGCCACGGTCATGGAGCTCAGTGATTGGCTGCTGCGCTGATGAGATATGATGCCACAGCTGCAGCTGATCAGCAAGGACCAGAGCAGTGGTAAAAGGTAGCACTGGACCCTGGGAGGGCGAGTAAAAGATCAGTTGGTTCAGGGTTTTTAGATATCCCATCATGCACTGGCCAGTGAGCTCTTATGCTTTAATAATAATGATAATTTTTATTTCTATACCGCCAACATATTCTGCTGAATCTTACATTGCATTTTACTAGTGGACTTGTACAGACAATAAAGACATAACAGAGTAAAGGGCCTGTCACACTAAGCGATATCGCTAGCAATATCGCTATAACTTGTGACGTTATAGCGATATTGCTAGCGATATCGCTGTGTCTGATACTTACCTACGACCCGCTCCCCCGCTGGTTATCGCTGATCGCGCGAGAACGTCCAGGACTGTTTCTCGTCGTCAGCGTCCTGAGGCGCTTTACTGTGGAGAGACGAGCGACGAGCGTGGAGTCGGGCGGGAGGACGCAGGATCGCCTAGTGTGACAGGTAAGTAGCGACGCCCGTCCCCAGAGATGTCGCTGGTGAGATCTGCCTGTGTGGCAGCTCACTAGCGACCACTTAGCGATGCACCAGCGATCCTGACCGCGTCATAGCGCTGGTCGGGATCGCTGGTGCATCGCTAAGTGTGACAGTACCTTAACACAATTCAAGAGATACCAAGAGGAGCAAGGGCTCTGATCACAAGATCACAATCTATGAGGAAATATGGGAGACCCGAAAAGTAAATGGTAAAAAGTGCTTATATTGTATGGTCCAGCCATCATTATAATAAACTAGCTGAAGAGCCCGGCGTTGCCTGGGCATAGTAACCAACTGTGGTTAGTTATAACAAATTATAATGATTATATTAGACATAAAAACCGTGCATCTAATCCTATCCTATGTGATACTGACTGCTGAGCCGTGTATCTAATCCTATCCTGTGTGATACTGACTGCTGAGCTGTGTATCTAATACTATTCTGTATGATACTGACTGCTGAGCCGTGTATCTAATCCTATCCTGTGTGATACTGACTGCTGAGCTGTGTATCTAATCCTATGCTGAGTGATACTGACTGCTGAGCCGTGTATCTATTCCTATCCTGTGTGATACTGACTGCTGAGCCGTGCATCTAATCCTATCCTGTGTGATACTGTCTGCTGAGCTGTGTATCTAATACTATTCTGTATGATGCTGACTGCTGAGCCGTGTATCTAATCCTATCCTGTATGATACTGACTGCTGAGCCGTGTATCTATTCCTATCCTGTGTGATACTGACTGCTGAGCTGTGTATCTAATCCTATCCTGTGTGATACTGACTGCTGAGCTGTGTATCTAATCCTATCCTGTGTGATACTGACTGCTGGGCCATGTGTCTAATCCTCTTCTGTGTGATACTGAGTGCTGAGCTGTGTGTCTAATCCTATCCTGTGTGATACTGGGCTCCCCCTGCAGTCTGTGTCAGAGGGTAGTCTGTGTTGGCATGGTAATAAATTGTGTTATTTCCAGCTTTACAGAAGGACGATAACACCATAGAAATGATAAGAATAATAGGCCTCAGTTACAGCAACTGTCTACAAAGAAAACTGTTGCTGATAGCAACCAATCACAGCTCATTATTCATCTTTTAAACAGCTCTGGGACAGCGTGGCGAGTTTTGAGTGGCGACATTTGTGTTTGCACTTTTATGTGGCGAGGTTGGTGTATGTGTGGTGAAATGTGTGCTGAGGGTGGTATATGTGTTGAAGCACGTGGTAGTGTGTGGCGCATTTTGTGTGTGTGTTCATATCCCCATGTGTGCTGAGTATCCCATGTCAGGGAACCACCTTAGCAACTGTACGGTATATACTCTTTTGCGCTATCGCTCTCATTCTTTAAAGGGGGTTTTACACATAGCAATATTGCTAGCGATATCGCTATGTGTGATACCTGCCTCCGACCGGCTCCCCCGCTGTCCATCGCTGATCGCGCGAGAATGTCCGGCTCCATTTCTCGTCATCAGTTTCCTGCTGGGGCTTCCTGCTGTGACGACGAGCGACGCGTGGAAGCGGGCGGGAGGGTGCCAGGATCGCTGTGTGTGAAAGGTGAGTATCGTGCGCTGCGTCGCTACATCGCTGTGAGATCTGCCTGTGTGACAGCTCACTAGCGATCATTTAGCAATGCACCAGCAATCCTGACCGGGTCGGATCGCTGGTGCATCGCTAAATGTAAAAGGGCCTTAAGTCCCCCTTGTTCACATCTGGCAGCTGTCAATTTGCCTCCAACACTTTTCCTTTCACTTTTTCCCCATTATGTAGATAGGGGCAAAATTGTTTGGTGAATTGGAACGCGCAAGGTTAAAATTTTGCCTCATAACATAGCCTATGACGCTCTCGGGGTCCAGACGTGTGACTGTGCCAAATTTTGTGGCCGTAGCTGCGACGGTGCGGATGCCAATCCCGGACATAAATACATACATACATACCCACATTGAGCTTTATATATTAGATATGGTGTACACCTAAGGCTGCATAAACTAGTCACCAGCCAGTATCTCAATAAGTACATATACAAAGTGCTTTAAAGTGCTAGATGTTACGAGGGACCAGATTTGTAACAAAATTTTGAAACAGCCAATGGGAATAATTGTATAGAGAGATAAGACGATAGACCAATCTAAAGAAATGTGTTTTTAGGCCATGCTTAAAACTGTGGGTATTGAGAATTAATTGAATTGTCCTAGGTAGTGCATTCCAGAGAATTGGCATAGCATGCGAGAAGTCTTGGAAACAGGAGTGGGAGGCTTGGATTATTGAGGATGTTAGTTTTAGGTTATTAGTGGAACAGGGGACATCGGTAGGGCAGTAGACTGAGGCGATGGAGGAAATGTAGAGTTGTGCAGAACTGGGGAGAGTGCTTTGTTGATGAGAGTGATAAGTTTCTATTGGACTTTGTAGCGGATGGATAACCAGTGTAATGACTGGCACAGGGTAGAGGCATCGGTGTAGTGGCTGGAGAGGAATATGATCCTGGATGTTGCACTCAAGGTGGAATGGAGAGGGTAGAGTTTAGTAAGAGGGAGACTGATTAGTAGAGAGTTGTAATAATCCAAACGAGAATGAATAAGAGCAATAGTAAGAAATTTTGTAGAGTCAAAGTTAAGAAAAGAACTTAATCGAGAAGTTTTTGAAGTGTTGGTGACAGGAGCTATCTTTTCAAAATTTGATGATGTCATAACAACTAGTGTTATGTCATTTAGGAACCTCATCGATGTTATCACTATGGTTACCCCCAGTCCTAATCAAGCAGTTTCTGAATTTTCGATGCTCTAATAAATGAAATCCTATTGGTAGTCAACCTGTGTTATCTCTTATTAGTAAGTGGAAATATTTGTGAATTTTTTTCCGCACTGCTGAAGATTGAAGAAAATCCATTTTTTTAGTATTTAAGTAGTGATGAGCGAGTATACTCGTTGCTCGGGTTTTCCTGAGCATGCTCGGGTGTCCTCTGAGTATTTTGGTGTGCTTGGAGATTTAGTTTTCATCGCCTCAGCTGCATGATTTGCGGCTGCTAGACAGCCTGAATACATGTGGGAATTCCCTAACAAACAGGCAACCTCCACATGTATTCAGGCTGTCTAGCAGCCGCAAATCATGCAGCTGAGGCGATGAAAACTAAGCACGCCAAAATACTCTGAGGACACCCGAGCATACTGAGGAAATCTCGAGTAATGAGTATACTCGCTCATCACTATATTTAAGGTGCTGTATACGAGTGTACAAATAGATGGAATCTCTTTGTCCCCAAGTCTAACTTTTTTAAATCAAAGCATTTATTTAGTGCTGTGATTGAAAGTGAAATTCTAAAGCTTCACCATACAGAAATGATAATTGTGTATTCAACTGGGTATTGCACAACACTAAAAGGTAGATCACTTAGTTCTAAACTCCTTTAAAAATCTACATCCATCCTGTCCTCTTTCTCCGTTGTGGCGATATAACTATTCTGGGCTTAGACTTTGCGTCGCCTGGCTGGCAGCAAAGTGGTTAAACTTGTCAATGTTGTTTGAGTATTAATTCTTGGTGGGAATACCCCTTTAAAGGGACTAAATGCTCTTGTGACATAATGAAGGGATTATCTGCGCTGCCGGTAATGTAACAAAGCCGGATTCCAAGGAATTATCTCCGAGCGATACCAGTTGCTTCCATAAGCTGGGTTCAGCCCTATGTACAGAGTTTGGGACACTAAGCCCCCTCCCCATTAATTCATTATTTTGGGATCTGGCACAAAGCAGATGCTTTGCCTGACAATATGTTAGTGAACCATCTGCATTTCCAGCTGCTAAAATTAAAATGTATGCCCAGCTGCCTCGGTGCACGCTCCACGTATACTGTTCACCTGGATGACACCATATCTATTGAATCCAGCCATTCCAATGCTGTACATGCAAGCCTATCTCCTATAGCCAAACTAAATCTGCTTTACCAACATAAGACCAAATATAAAACCTACCTGGATGCTACATTCAGCAGCAAGTCTTAAAGGATGCCCCAAAAATGCCTGAAATTGTGTATGTTACTTTATAGTCCCCAGGTCATGAAAATACCCAAAGCAGAATGCCAAGAAAGCTGTAGACTCCGGAGCCTCTTTCCATACTGGAGACATTAAAGGAGCTGTCCCAGGGCTGCCATAGCTATTGAAATAAGTGGTCAGCCAGCCCCCTTCATGCACTGCCCTGATCACATGCCGACACGGGAAATACTGTCCTCCGCCAAGCACAGAGCTAAAGGCAAGGAGACTCCTCTGCCAAGCACAGAGGCAAGGAAGCCAGTACCAGGGAAGGAGCAGCTGGTAGATGATGCCAGACTAAAACTTTTTTAGTAAGATCTGACCATTTTAAGCTTATTAAAAGGGGATTTGTACTTTTAAATAACTTTATAGAATAAGCTGTCCTTTTGTGTAGAAGAGGAATAATAATTTTTCTGGTCATTATATGTCTTGTATCCTTCATTTTTCAATGATTTTCTTCCCTGTGGACTCTTGTCTTCAACTGCCAATTGACACGGAGATAGTGAGTTGAGACTAGCTGATGTCTCCCATACAAATACTACATGTCAGGAACACCGCACTGAACTTCCTCACTGAGCCAGTGCGTGGGTCCTGAGTAAAGCGAACTGTGCTCAAAGATACCTGTGGAGCGGGCAGCAGCCGAGTCGTTGCGTACTTCAGAGCAGCAGGACCTGAAGCACGTGACTGCTGGTGTGTGGCCTAAACTCCAGAGAGCTAGGAGCTGCAAGAAAACTCCTAGCAGGGTAACTGCGAGACAAAGTTACCAAGGGGCATAGACAGGGAGGATAGTCAGGACGTAGCCAATGAGTCATACACAGAGATAGCTGCGAGGTACAGGAGGGGCGAGCAGAGAGTAGTCAGATAACAGGCAATGAGTCATACACAGAGAGGATAACACAGTACAGAATCAACAGGCAAACTCACAACGGGGAACAGAACCGGGTCAGAACCATATAAACAAGCTATAACAACGAACAGGCACAAGCACACAGAGGTCACCACACTCGGCCAAAGGCAAAAGTATAACTGACAGGGATTGGAGATTCCCAGGGGTTTAAGAAGCTCTCCCAGAACCAAAGAGAGGCCACAATCATTAACCCCAGGTGTGCAGGTCAAAACCTGCACTGAGCTCCAGACATTAACCCCTGATGTGCAGCTCAAAACCCTGCACTGGGATCATGACACTACACATACTAATAGAGGGATACCTTGCCTTTATTTTCTTTGACATCATACAAATAGAAGCAGAAGAAATTCAGCAGCAGTACTGGGCAGTGTAACTGGGAATCCAGCACTGGGAAAACCAAGCTAGAATCTGCTCTTTTCATCTACCTCTCACCCTGTCATTTAACTATTCTGTGTAACCTGGCATACCACTATGCTAGCTGTCTGTTTTGCTCTGACCAAGATGGATTTGAGTTGTTTTTTGAAAGTGAATGATGAGTTCAGGAGGGAGGAAAGTACTGAAAAAGTGGCTCATACCTGGAGAAAGAAGTCTACTTCTCTAGAGTATAAAATGTTTTTCTAGGAATATATATTGATGGTTTATTATTTAGACATGTGGGATAGGTGGCGGTCTAGCCACCAGGGCTGAAACAAAACAACAGAATGAAATTACAGGGTTGACCTTTGGGTAAATATGGCCATGTCTGGCATGTCAGCTCTTCTCCCGGCTGATCAGCTGAGGTCTCATCGGTCAGACCCACAACAGATGTCCTGTACAGGGTGGGCCATTTATATAGATACACCTAAATAAAATGGGAATGGTTGGTGATATCAACTTCCTGTTTGTGGCACATTAGTATATGTCATGTAACTAAGGCTCGTTAAAGGGTCGACATTGACTTTTAGGATTGCTACTTCCAATAGGTGGCACTAGAGTTCTAGTCCTCTTCCTCTCTGAAGAGACAATTTGCATATTTCCCAGAGTAGCATTGCGGCTTTAAGTCTCCTCATCTCGGCATGCTTAGCATGTCATTCTCCGCAACGAGAAATGATACTTCTTGGATATCAGTGAGACGCTTCTCACACAGCCAAACCAGATCTCACACTTTGCACTGACGAGGGGCAGTACTATGAAACACAGTGTCTGCAAATTGAGATTCTGGTTTGGTTTTTATCCTAAGTCATGTAACATGGTTCGTTAAAGGGTCACCATTGACTTTTAGGATTGCTACTTCCAATAGGTGACACTAGAGTTCTAGCCCTCTTCCTCTCTGAAGAGACAATTTGCATATATGGGAGGGGGGAAACTTTTCAAGATGGGTGGTGACCATGGCGGCTATTTTGAAGTCAGCCATATTGGATCCAACTTTATAAATGGCCCACCCAGGTGTATCCATATAAATGGCCCACCCTGTATTTACACATCAGATCTGTCGCTTATTGCTCATTGACTTGTTTTTGCAGCATGTGATGTGCCTGCACATCTACAAGGACTTTTCAGATGCTTAAGGCTGTGGGGCCACGATCAGGAATAGTAGAGTTTTGGACGCAGATTCGTGTCCCAGAGAGACGTGGCAATACATACGTGACTCACTTTTCTCTTTTGTATGGGAGTTCCCGGTCACCCCTTTTTTGATATAGGTCCCTACTGCATATTTGGATCCCTCAGTGGGTGGCAAATCATGTTACGGCTCTATTCCTAATATAACATCTGCCTATTTGTGAATGTCATAAACGGCTAGACAACACGAAAATTGGTAAAATGATAACAGTGTTGCGATACAGCAGCAAAACTTCAGAAAAAGCTAGAACACTTTTTTTTTCTTGTTATTTTTTTTCTAAAACTATTCTTTTCACTTAATTTTCAGATATCTATTTGCATTCCCACAAGAGAGGAAAAACAAATTTTCCAGGTTTCTTCCACGGCGGTAATGGGGTTAATGCCGCTGCTGAAACACATAAACAGACTGGGAAGGAAGTAGCTGAATAAATACAGACTCCCAGGGTGCTTTGAGGTAGTGGCCAATAAAGACTTGGAGGAGGACTAAAGTGTGTAGGACAATCAGTCGTCTCTTTTCGACTCAGCCTTTCATGTACGGCTGTTAGCAGTCTTGGAAGGGGTCGGGACTTCACCTCTGTGGTCTCCTTCATGTTAAAAAAATAACATCAGCAGCTCCTGGTGAAGCCTTTGCACTGTAAAAATAAATAAGCGCACGGGTTTTGTTTGCTTTTTTTCCGTAAGGGCATGTCTGTCTTACTGTGTCCTCTTCTTATGTTCCACTTTTCACTATTGAACATTTTGGGGATAAATTGAGACTGGAAGAAGTGACAATGCTGCTTCTTGTGATTACTGACATGCGTAGGAAGACCGGAGACAGCATAGCATGAAGTGGTATGTGCTTTTTTTAAGTTTATTTTTTACTTACCTCTGCTCTTACAAAAAAAATTGTGGAAACCTAGAATGTTTCCACCTTTTCCTCTCCTCCCCCCCCAACAAGTCAAAAAGGCTTTTGATCAACATACCAGTCTAATATGTCCAGGAACTGTTGAGACTCTCGTGCTCTGCAGCTTGCAATTCATTCATTCTTTTTAAATAAGTGGTTTCTTTTCATCAGCATTTTGTCAGAACTATAGGTACTGGAACTTCTTTCTCTGTATTGTGCAATGACCTGCGTGCCCAAAACCAAAAGTCTGTGGGTTTGATAAGGCCACTGCCTGCTCATACATCTGCTTAAAGCAGGAGTGCGCATCCAGTGGTCCAGGAGCCACAGGCCACCTTCGATACCATTCTGTGCTGCCCCCAGCCATGTATGACTCAGTTACTCCCATACACTATGGGACTAACTGCAGTCATCCTATGGTCATATTGACTCCTTTTTCTGGAGTGTTAAATAGGGGAGCAGAGGACCCTCTTTGTCTACAATAATGGAAGTGCCAGAACATACAGTTGTGTGAAAGAGTGTTTGCCCCTTCCTGGTTTCCTATTCTTTTGCATGTTTGTCACACTTATATGTTTCAGATTACTAAAAAAAAATGCTGCTTATAAATGAAGGTCGTTATTACTGAGGGAAGAAGAAATCCAAACCTACAGGGCCCTAAGTGAAAAAGTGCTTGCCCCCTTAACCTAATAGCTGGTTGGGCCATCCTTAGCAGCAATCACGTGTTTGCGATAACTGCCAATTAATCTTTTACAACGCTCTGGAGGAATTTTGGCCACTCATGTTTGCAGAATTGTTGTAATTCAGCCACATTGGAGTGTTTCCGAGCATGAACCACCTTTTTAAGGTCATGCCACAGTCTCTCAATTGGATTAAGGTCAGGATTTTGACTAGGCCACTCCAAAGTCTTAATTTTGTTTTTCTTAAGCCATTCAGAGGTGGACTTGCTGGTGTGTTTTGGATCATTGTCCTGCTGCATAACCCAAGTGCGCTTCAGCTTGAAGTCATGAACAGATGGCCAGACGTTCTCCTGCAGGAATTTTTTGATAGACAGCGGAATTCATGGTTCCATTTACCACAGCAAGTCTTCTAGGTCCTGAATCAGCAAAACAGCCCCAGACCTTCACACTATCACCACCATATTTTACTGTTGGTATGATGTATTCTTTTCTGAAATGCCATCTTACTTCTACACCAGATGTAATGGGACATACACATTCCAAAAAGTTCAACTTTTGTCTTGTCAGTGCACAGAGCATACTCCCAAAAGTCTAGGGCATCATCAAGATGTTTTCTGGAAAAACTTTATGTTCTTATTGTTCAGCAGAGATTTTCATCTTGGAACTCTGCCATGCAGGCCATTTTTGCCCAGTCTCTTTCTTATGGTGGAGTCATGAACACTGACCTTAACTGAGGCAAGAGAGGCCTGCACTTCATTGGATGTTGTTGTGGGGTCTTTTGTGACCTCTTGGATGAGTTGTGTTTGCACTCTTGGGGTAATTTTGGTCGGCCGGCCACGTATGGAAAGGTTCACAACTGTTCTATGTTTTTAATATTTGTGGATAATGGCTCTTACTGTGGTTCGCTGGAGTCCCAAAACTTTAGAAATAGCTTTATAACCTTTTCCAGACTGATAGATCTAAATATCTAAATTACTTTGTTTCTCATTTGTTCCAGAATTTCTTTGGATGTCTAGTTTTTGAGTGTCTTTTGGTCTATTTCACTTTGCCAAGGCAAGTCCTATTTAAGTGATTTCTTGATTGAGAACATGTGTGGCAGTAATGAGGCCTGGGTGTGGCCAGAGAAATTGAACTCAACTTCCCACAGATGTGATAAACCAGAGTTAATTTATGTTTTTAAGCGGGGCAATCACTTTTTCACATAGGGCACTGTAGGTTTGGATTTCTTTTTCCCTTAATACCTTCATTTTAAAACTGCATTTTGTGTTTACTTGTGTTATCTTTGTCTAATATTTAAATTTATTTGGTGATCTAAAACATTTACGTGTGACAAACATGAAAAAGAATAGGAAATCAGGAAGGGGGAAAACACTTTTTCACACAACAGTATATAGTACTGTCGATATTTACCTTGGATTGGAATACCTCTTCAAATTTTATACGGCCCTTGGGAGTGATACAATCAAAAAATTTGTCACTTGGCCCTAAAAAAGTTCTGAGCTTCTGACATAAAGTATTACTGAAGTTAACCAAACTCATCAGTTTGGGCTATACGAGGGTCTCCTAACTATCCCCCACATCATGGGGCATTTTGTATTTTAATGCAAATTCTTTTGCTCTTCCTGAAGACAATCTACCATGGGGGAATGACGTGCTCCACTTACCCCCAAACCAAACGTGGAGGTGTATGAGGTGTTCTATAACATTATTGTCAGCTGACCATATGTTAAACCTGTGTTTGATGTCTAATGTTAGTGATGTCTGGCAATCTGTTGCAGACATTTCTGTGACTGTTCTGTATAGAATGGATTCTGCAGCAAATCTGCCATGTGTGTACAATACATACAATTGCTATGTGGAAACCATAACTTTGATGTGCTAGGTAGTTCTACATCTGCGTGAATTACACATCCATAAGGGAATCGTAAAGTAAATAGCATTTTTAGATCTTTTAGGACTCGGTTTGAAGACACAAAACAAAAAAAATGTTTCTATACTTTATTATACTATTCTAAATATGGTTTTCATTGATCCCTTTATTTCTCATTAAATTCAAAGGCCTGTTCCACAGATGGGACTGTTTCTAATATAAATTATGTATCTCTGGTTGACTCAAAAAGAATTTTTTTAAAGATACCTAAACTGTGATTTGTCTTCATGAAACAATCCCCGTCCATATGCACTTTATGGACATGTGGACCTTTATGGACATGTGGAGGTCGACTTTCAAGTTGAACCGCTATGAGCCAGAATTCCAAGCGGTTCTGTATGATGCCATGTAATGCTACAATTCTGGTTACGAATGGGTCCTCCCACCATTAACCGCTAGTGAAGAGGGGGGAGAGAGCCGAATTTCTGTTAAAGGGAATATGCTATCAGAAAGTGACCTATTATTTAATCAGCTTTTTTTGTTTAACCCCTTCATGACATACACCGTACATTTATGGCACAAGTCGGAAGCTGATATTTGGAGAAGGCTCATGGGGTGAGCCTGCCCCTTACCCGACAGGTCAAGGCTGTTTGTTACAGCCAGTACCTGCCTCTAACAAGCGTGTGCAGAGCACAGCTTCGCACACAATTGTTAACCTGATAAGTACCGCCATCCATGTCTGACAGCGGCATTTACCACTTGGCCCCATTTTTTCATCATCTTTGCTAGAGTTTCCTTTAAGAAAAGACTATAAAACCTGGTTTTCATGATGCGGTGGCTGTGTGGCTTCCTGCCCCACCACTTCCAGTAAGTTTGAACCTACCCCTGTTGCTGCTAGAAGATGTGTGAAGGTCATCTGCAACATATAAATGTTGTGTGGGTTTCTCCCTCATGACTGTTTTATAACAGATCAATTTGTTTTTACATCTGGTTTGGTCCCTTCGTGATGTTGGTCTTTTCGCTTTCAATAAAAAAAAAAAAACTCACAATATTGATTCTGTACAAACTTTGCTTTGCTATGCGAGTCCCGAGGACAAGCACATTTTTGCAATCTTTTTATAATGTCACGGAGGGTCCAAAAGGATTTGAACTTCTTGTTCCTTAGATCTTTGCTAGAAATGTGGAAAGACTTTTGAAATCCTGGCATCAAACTCTGCCAAATTCTTCTGAGCTCCGTCGTGAATCCTAGCCATATAAAATACTTATTTTCTGAGCCCGTTTCATTACACAGACGGCAAAAAATGCAGAGTCCTGGATGGAGATCCTCTTTGTTTTGCTTGTTTGGAAGTGAGAAGACTAATCTTTACTTCTTCGTTTTTTTTTTCGTTCTCCCTTTGACGTCTATTGTGTTATAGGAAAAACATCCAGGCTACTCTAACATAGACAAACCCTCGCTCACAAAGGCTGCTCTGTTAAACATCTTTTAAGAGTTCATTTTGATGGGATTGAGAAGTTTTTGGCAGACGTGCGCAAAGACATCGCAAAGACAAACTTATTTTGCAATCTTTTACATTTGATAATACCTGAATGTTTACCCTGAACAATAGAAGCCATATATACATCCAATGCTTTCTTGGGATTTATCCATATTTTATGGATGTAAACTGAATTTGCCCATGGAAAATCCAAAGTGAATTTTTAAAAAATTACCTGTGGAAAGTTCTTTTGCTGGATTTCACCATGGAACCCACTCCTTTAAGGGTATAAGTGTTATGTTGACTTCTAAGTTGGATATTTTCTATAGGTGAAACTAGCAAAACAGTTTTCTTTCCTTTCAGAAGAGCGCTATTTTGCATGTTTTCCCTATAAAGCATTGCCATTAAGACTCTATACTCAGCTTGTCTTACTTAAAGGGTTTTATGATGATTTTTCTTAAGAAGCACATTGTTCTTCTGCCTCCTGATTATTGGGGGTGATGTGCTCCTGAAGATGGACAGTTCAGACAAACAGCATGGTTACTCCTCTGGTCCATACTGTCCCCCATAAGAGAAGAGTAGTGGGACAGAAGCTATAAAACAGCCAACCAGAGACCACACGATGGTCGATAACCTTGGCATTACACTATGAAGGGATACACACATGATGTCTATTTTCAGGCAAATTTTGTCTGGAACCACCTGAAAAAGAAGTGCAAAAGTGCCACAAAAATTAACATAATGCCCAGCATTGTAAAAACAACATTGGACATCATCGTCGCTGGTGCTGATCGCTGGTGAAGCTGCCTGTTTGGCAGCTCACCAGCGATCATGTAGCGACACACCAGCGATCCTGATAAGTTCATATCGTTGTCGGGAACGCTGGTGAGTCGCTATGTGCCCCTAGAGACAGACAGTTTATTGAGAGTTCGTCCCCCATAAAGCTCCTTCAAAGTCATTTTGTGCAAGGCAACCCAGTTGTCTGTAGATGGGTGCCTATCTTGACTGGCATCTGTAGGTACATTCAAAGGCTAGTTAAAGGCTTGGAAATCAACTATTAAGGTAGCTACTTTAATAGTGAGATGACCTCCTTTCAAGGAGAGATGATTTGTATGTTTTTTTTCCCCGTGGAGCAATGTTTATCTCCCTGGCCAGACCAGTCCAACCCCAGAGCCGTTTAGAGGGTTGAAATCTATTAAAATACACATGTTCCAAATGTGGTTCGCATTTGTATATTGAGATGATGCTTTCAACAACATTACCAAATGATAGTGCTGATATATTGGTTATTCCCCTATGAACAATTAATTTCCATACACATCACTAAGGTATACGCAGAGTTTGGAAAGTTGGGGAGGTCTGTAGAATGAGCTCTTTTTTAATCTTGGTTTTGTGGCAAGAACCGCTGGTTTGGTCGCAATATATACAGTATGTCTTCTGTTTCTAGTTCATAGTCATTACCGATATGGATATAGTTATATTGGACCAACGCAGGAGTAATAGATCATTTTTCTTTTGAGGCATCACCACCATAAATCGTTCCTGAGCAAAGATCGTAGCGGCTGACCTCATGGCGTACCTAAATGATCTGTATCTTCCTTTGAGATGTGATAGGATCCTTATGGCTATTCATCTGATATCACGATTACCAAATGTAGTCACGTTGCCCATATACACACTTAAAAACATTCTCACCGCAGGAGGCTACAGATGTAATACGGACCCCAAAAAAGGACTTTTAAGGCACATAACATGATCCAAAATAAATTGATTCAAATAGATGAGCATCCGGGATTCACCTCCAGCTCATTGAAAGTAATAGGATCAAGCGAAACATACCTTTATCTTTTCTAGTACTACTATATGTATATAATAAAGCCATAAGACACAAGTTATAGAATATGTCTTACAAGCATAAGCCTCTGAGATACGATTGCCACCTGAAAGTTAGATATGGTCCCCAGACCGAGTTATTAGAATAGCTGATATGTTTCCAGGGTTAAATAAGCCAATGCATTCCTTATAATAGCTTATTAGATAGTTTCCTGCGAGCATATTGTGAACTGAAAAGTGAACTGAAAAATTGTGCCAAAATGATATGGTCTACAAGAGAGCTTGGCGTGAATACCACGTCCCTCCCCAGTTCGTACACTATTCATTTATCCGTAAAATATAATTTCAGCTTGCCTACGTTTTCCTTTTCCCGTCCTTTCCTTCCTTAAATTCTGTTGTTACTATGAATATCTTGGCTCGTCACACAGCAGACAGGGTGTGCCACACAATTGTCACACAAGCAGAACATACCTTTTGCGCGCAAAATGAACCTGGCAATGTTGAAGACTGGTGCTTTGTAGAGGCATTAATTCTACAAAAACGCGCACTGAGTAGTCAAAATGCCAACATTCATATTTCCAGCACTAAAAATTTTCCCTCTCAAAAAATACACAATCCTTATAAAAATAAAGGAAAATAGCTTGAAAAAAAAGTTTGTATGGAGACAATTTTAGGCACTCTAAGGCTTAACGATTTTTTTAAGTGGTTCTGCTCAAAAAAAACAAACACCTGAAAAATTGATTTCAATTCTTCCTATACACTATTGTAAAACAGTTTTTCTGTGCATATGTTCAGTCTTTTAACCCCTCCTTCCTACTTCGGGTTTAGAAAAATGCCTTTTGGAAACAAAAAGAGTTCTTGTCACTTTTTTTGAAGCAAACCATGACGTAATCTGCTCCAAAATAGCCACTGGCTTCGTGCACGCAATGTTTTTTGGGGAGATTTTAGAGGAGGAACTTGAGTTGAATCTCTAAATTCTCTTCCAAATCTCACAACTCCTCAAAAACTTGGAGTATCTGCCCATTTTCTGTTCCAAAAACTCATTCAAAACTCAGTCATGTGCAAACGGAGTCATTTTTTTGAGCTTTCAGAGCCGAAACGGAACAGAACCTCTAGGTTTTAAATGAGTTTTGCAAGGACAAGAAATATGTAGCCCCCAACTGATTACGCACACGTGAATGTGCCATGTCTCAAAAATGGAGGGTCATAGAAACATGGGGGGGACAAAGCCAGAACAGAGGAATATAAACATATTAATGGCAAGTGACAAATCCTCAATAAGTTAACCCCCTCGGTTCCACAGTGCAGTATTCAGAATTAAAGCACATTAGCGTGTTTTCTTAATTTACACTTAGACAACAACCAAAGAACTGGACATCCAACGCTCCCTTCCATGGCCACCAACTGTCATTACATGTAAAGCGCCATGGAATAAGTGGCACTATAGTAAAAAAATAATAATAATAATAATAATTACTGTGACTATTTCTATCACCTATACCTACAACCCTGTAGATCTGCTGTTCATCTATCCCCTCCATAAGGTTCACAGATACCATCACAATCCCAGGGACCTAATTATTCACGGTATATAACAAACATGAAACATGTAAAAAAAAAATATGTTTTCCCATGCCTTTAAAAGCCTAGTCTTTCCTCTGACAGCGAGTGTCAGTGCAATCAGATCTGTCACTCACCAAGATCTCTAAAGCACCCACACTGTATCTTTTAACCTTGTAAGACGGAGGTGGGTTTCTTTGAACACCTACTTTTCGGTGAATGAATGCTGCTATTGTAATAAGCTAAAATCGTCTTATTTTCCATTGGCAATTCAACAAAGGATTTAATTATGAAGGATTTTTGCCTTTCATTTTTTTCATGTTTTTGGCTTTAGTCCCAAGCATACGGTTGACAATGCGGGGAGATGCTGCTATATTGGCTTCATCAGGCTCTAATTGATGTCTGCAAATTAGATTTTCGTTAATAATAAAAGAATCCGATTAACTGTTTGTGTGCAACAAACTTTGCATTGACTATTTATTACTTGATACTTACAGTGGATATGAAATATCTGCACACTCCTGTTATAATGTGAGTTTTTTGTCATGCTAAAAAAATCATACCAAGTGAAATTATTTCTATGTTGAAGCCCCTTTTGAATGTTTGACATCTTTCAGGTTTTTGGGTAGGAGTATATCGGCATCACACATCTAGAATTGGCAGTCGTTGCCCACTCTTCCTTGTATTAGTGCTTCAAATCTGTCAGAATGGAAGGGCACCTCCTGTGTACAGAGCCTTCTTCAGAGCAACCCACAGATCAGGTCTAGACTTTGGCTGAACCATTTCAAAACCTTGATCTTCCTCTCGTGAAGCCATTCTTTTGTAGATTTTGAGGTATGCTTAGGGTCGTTGTCATGATGAAAGGTGAAATTCATCTTTATCTTCAGCTTTATAGTAAAGGCCAGAAGATTTTGTTGCAAAATTGACTGATATTTGGAACTTTTCATAATTCCCTCCATCTTGATTAAAGTTCCAATTCCAGCTTCTGTAAAATAGCCCCAAAGCAAAATGTTGCCTCCACCATGCTTCACTGTGGGCATAGTATTCTTTTGGTGATGCACAGTTTTTGCTTGGTGCCAAACATACCTTTTAGAATCATGACCAATAAGTTCAGCCTTAGTCACATCAGACCATAACATGTTGTCCATATGCTTTTGACAGACTTGGTGTAGGTTCTGGTAAAACACAGCCAGGCTTGGATGTTTTTCTTTGTAAGAAAAGACTTCCACCTTGCTATGAAGGATAAGGGAGATTATTGTAACATGCAGAATACAACCAGTAGCCAGAAATTCCTGAACAAATTTTCTTCATGTCTTTTCAGCAATTTTTGATAGCAATACGACGATGGGGTTAGTAATAGACAGAAGTCTTATATACCGTACTTTCCTAACAAAAGGAGTGCAGTGCCTGCAAGCTCTTTTCTATAGAGCCTATAAGCGCTGCTATGCAGCTAGTATATTTACCCAGAAATAAGGCAATGTATTATATTCTTTTCTTCCTCCGAAAGAAGGCTTAGGGCTTATTTTCAGGTGATGTCTTATTTTTTTTTCCATGAAGAACAATCCACATTTATCCATTTATCCTTGAACAAAAAAAACTTTATTTCAAATATAATCATGTCATCACATGCTGTATATACACACAAACACACACTGCACATACACATGTATATGCACACACTGCACATACGGTAGATACCACCCTGACTCCTCTTCAGGTCTTCTAGACTTCCAACAGTTTAAGAACCTTTGGTGGCAACATGGTTACATGAAAATGATGTTACCTAAGGTCCTTAAGCAGTCTTACACACAGAATGGATACACTTAGGGCTCCTAAGTGAGTGGGTACCCTCAATTGCCCAGTTAGTCTTCCCCTCCTAATGCCAGCCCTGACTGCTATTAGTGCTTATTTTGGAGTAGAGCTTGTACATCAATCATACTCCCAACATTCCTGTAAATTCATGCTAGGGCTTATTTTTGGGGTAGGTCTTATTTTTGGGTAACCACAGTAGTAGTATTATGGATCCAGCCAGCCACAATGCCCCTGTGTGCTCCTGATGCTGAAGGACAACGCTTTGGATAGCAGTCAGTTCAGACCAGAAGTGCAGCCAAACAGAACAGTCAATCAGGAGTACCATTCCCCCATTCAAGCAGAAAAACTGGAGGCCGGGGAGCAGGTACGGACTGAGGCTGAAATTCAGTCCTGGCATTTGAAATCACACAGGCCCATGTTGTCCCCATCCCCAAGCACCAGATAGGATATATTACTAATATTACCCTGGATGGAGGATAGGAAAATTTACTACAAGACCAATATTTCTAATGATACCCGTGGCCTGCTGGGGTAAAAATGACAGAGTCAGTGACTTTCTGCTCCATCACAACTCTTAACAGTATGAGTGTCTTGAGAACACCGATTCTGCTAACACAGCAGACAAGGCGTCCCATAACCAGATAGGCCCTTCTGGTTTTTGCCAGAATTGCCAGATGGCCAGTCCAACAATGCCGGTGAGCGATGCACTCCTGAAGACAACTAAAGAGATACTTCTTATGAGTAGACCTTTACATTAGAGGCCTAAGCTGCCGTAATTCTTCCGACGGTCATTTAAGCTACTGCTATGAATTTCCCTGAATTTTAGGAAAAGTGAGGAAATAACTGTACATATTGCACACAAAATAACCAACCCACATTATCATAAATCATCCTGTTAGTAAGCAGAGCAACCTTTTTAATATTGATAGACTGAGTGGCTCTGCAGGACTTCCTCACCTGCCAAAATTCACACGGAATTGTGTTTCATCAGAGGTGATGAGGATTGGGAGGGGAAGGACGTTTCAAGAGGGCATGACTTGTGTGGTGAACTGAGCAGAGCTGAAAGAGCAGCTGTTCTCAATTCACTGCCCCAGGCCTCTTCAGTAGGAGAAGTTCAAAGAAAAGCACATTTCCTGTTTGTATGACATCTCTGGTTTTGTAGCCATGTGCAGTCCCTCGGCCACTGTGGAATGTGCAATTTTAATATACATTAGGGAAAAAAAGCTCATTGTGCACTTGATCTACTGGAACAGATGTAATGCTTGTCCTAGTTAACTTTGATCGGATGGTGTCAGACACTTTTAGTAACAGGATCCAGATAGCACAGATGTGGTATAATGCTTATAATTACTAATCAAATTTCATATAAAGAAAACTAGCAATGGCAGGGCACGTCATCTATTCATTAGGTCTTGCTGTGACTTAGAGATTCTCAGGCCTAGGCTAAGGTCTGGAGATTTGGACCTCTACACTTTTCCCGTGCTGTATGCCAATGATTGACACCTTATGTCAGTCTTATATAAAGTATAACCAATTCACTCTTCCTAAACGTCCAAATCGAAGACATCTTACAAAACGTAGTGTCCCACTTTGACAAGAACAAGGGATACTATGCACACTAGAGGAGGAAAGTTGGCCAAGCATGACGATTTTGGCAGGGTATGTTGACTCTTTCATGTTTATGAGGGTATCTCAATGATCATCCCTGATGACAGATGTAGGGAGCTAAAATGATTGGGCATGTTGATGTCAACATGTCTGATTTTTTGTTCCTATTGGAAATTAACTACTGCTAGAGGTGTATGGTTGTGGCTTAAAGGGTTTGTCCCACTGCTTGGTCAAGCCTTTCTTAAATCCCCAAGTGCTCTGAGTAAAATAAGAAAAGCTTATACTCAGCTCTTACACTGGTGCCGTTACAGTAATATCAGCAGGGTGTCCGGCGCTAGGATAACATTGTTATATCATGCGAACACCTACAGCCAATCAGTGGTTGCTACCAGGCTGCTGTGCTCTCACTTCTATTGGAGGATTTCAAACATCTTAAAGTGTGAGAACTGTGGCTGATTAGCTACAGCGCTCACATGAGATAATGTCACACGAGAGCTGACATCACTAGAACGGCGCCGTTGCGAGAGGTGACTCTAAACATTTCTTATTTTACTTGGGCATTTAAGAAGGCGTTGTCAAAATAGTGGACAACCCCTTTAAGCTGGCTAAATGCTAGGGATCTTGTAACGAATGATTTGTCTGTGATGGTTGACTTCTTGGATAACAATGCCATGAATAATCACTGATTGATCTGGGCCATAATCTGTGGCCTATTCTGGGTTCCCCTTACAGGGTGCCGATCTATCATTCTGCATGAACAATCTAACAATACTCAACATCAACTTAAAAAAAAACCAATAAGACAGTTCAACTTTTTAACATGTAAATGTGATCCATCAAATTAAGGGGGCCGTTACACACAACGATATTGTGAACGATATCGTTGCAACATCATCAGTTCGAAACGACATTGTTGCGTGTGACATGTAGCAACGATCAGATGGCTGATCGTTAATCATTGCTTAATGCTCTGGGCCATATTTCTGTTGTTGGTCTCCCGCTGGGCAGCACACATCGCTGCCTGTGACAGCGAGAGACCAGCGATCAGCGACGCTGGGAGCTGGTATCTAGGGCAAACAGCAGGTAACTAAGAGCCGCGCGATCTTAGATACCCGCTGTTTACCCTGGATACCAGCATGCACAGCGGGTAACTAACAGCCACGCGCTCTTAGATACCCGCTGTTTACCCTGGATACCAGCGTGCACAGCGGGTAACTAAGAGCTGCGCGGCTCTTAGATACCCGCTGGTTACCCTAGATACCAGTGTGCACAGCAGGTAACTAAAAGCCGCATGGCTCTTAGTTACCCGCTGTTTACCCTGGATACCAGCTTGCTCGCTGGTCCTGATCGGTAGTAGGTCTGTCTATGTGACAGCTCACCAGCGATCAGCTAACTATGTCCCAGCGATCCAATCCATGTCGGATTGTTGGTGGGATCGCTGGGACATTGAAACGTGTAACGAGACCCTTAGTCACGACATAAAAAAGTGCTGATGGTAATTAGAGTAGGACCTGATTTATTTCTCTCTGTGCAACGACTACACGGATATGATCAACAGAGCCAATGGTCTTGTGTATGCGTCATTCCTCCAAAATACTGCCTTGATATTATAGATATTACTGTAGAGGCAGTTTTTTATTGGAGTAGAGTTTTTCTTCATATCTTTTTCCATGGTGCTTGTGATGTTCTATGTCAGATGGATCTTCACAAGGAGAACCATTTAATCTCAAGACGTGTGGGGAAAGTCAGAAGGTGTATGAGAAAGTATCAGCTCAATCTACTGACAAGGGCACCAAAATCTGAAAGATGTGCTATCAATGGCTGTTTAGGGCCCCAGAGAGGCAGCCTGTATTGTTCTTCTTAGGAAAGGAGTGAAAGGACATGCAGATGAATGTCTGCCCCTATGATCACTTCCTTATCTTAGAAATCTCCACTTCAGAGAAGCTCCAGAAACAGTTGTATTCACTATATTGGCCAACTTCTTTGTTACCCCATCACCTTCTTGTGTGAAGCCTATTATAATACCAATTACAAAATTGAAAATATCACTTTCAGCACCTACATATGCCCCAACTTTCAGCACAACTTTTTGACATATCCCCAGGATCATGTTGTCACCATGTGGCCAGAACACATCTGGCTTACATTGAACCTAGGTTTTAATAAGCCATCATGTCTACAGTATTGATATAGTGTTTTTGTGATGTCCTTGAAATAAACTCCTCGTAGTGTTTGCAATCCTTATTTAATTGATTAGAAGTGAATCTGGAATTAATATGATGGGAATGTGTCTTCTGTGGAGCCCCTTATGACTTTGTGGAATGTGACAGAAAGAGAACGCTAAGATTTTCACTTCCGTCCAACTTTATTGCAGAAAAGTTGCTTCTCAGTTTTTCTCCAGCTGTTCTATTTTACACTATAGCTTCAACTCAAAACCAGAGACTTCAGCTATTTTTTTAGATTATTGTCAGTTTCAACAATGCCAAACTTAACTTTGTATTCCATATACTGCCATTTTGAACTCTTTGATAAAGTCCTGAGAAATTTGAAATTTGTTGTTAGGCAGTGCAATCCTAGTAACTACCGTAGTCTGTCCAACATTACTGAACGCTTCACATTAGTGAGTTTGATGGGTGCTTGAACTCTGCCCATTTGGTTGTTTTCACTTAAAGGGGTTGTCCCATTTCAACTATTTAGGCCATTGGTCTTTAATATATAAAATAAAAAGCTAAAATTTACTTTTCCTGGACCGACTGCAGTGGTGACATCATGTTGATAGCGCTGCAACCAATCACTGAGCTCAGCAGCTCATTCCTCTACATCAGCTGACTACCCTATATAACTGCTTTTTTACTTTTATTATACTTCCTTTTTATGACTATTTGTTTAAGCACCCCAGTACATGCTGGGATACTCAAATGAAGCGGTGACATGAGATCGACAGCACGGCAGCCAATTTCTGACCCCAATGGCTCAGCTGATGTAGAGGAATGAGCTGCTGAGCTCAGTGATTGGTTGCAGCGCTATCAACATGATGTCACCACTGCAGTCGGTCCAGGAAGAGTAAGTAAATTTTAGCTTTTTATTTTATGGTCGTGGCTAGGTCTTCCAGCATAACAATGTCCCAAAACACAAAGCCAGGGCAACTAAAGAGTGGCTCTGTAAGAAGCATTTCAAGGTCCTGGAGTGGTCTAGCCATTCTCCAGAGCTGAACCAAATAGAAAATCTTTGGTGGGCGCTAAAACTGTAGCCAAGTGACAGCCCCGAAAGTTGAAAGACCTGGAGAAGATCATACACTGTGATTTTTTTTTTTATTTTACTTTTAGATTCTATCTCTCACAGTTGAACTGTACCTACCATGAAAATAACAGACCTCTCCATTCTTTGTAGGTGGGAAAACTTGCAAAATCGGCAATGTATCAAATACTTATTTTCCCCACCTTATGAACCTCCTGACTCAATGAGTATTGGCCATGTTGAATTTTAACAAGCCTGGTCCTTTGTTCTGACTGAATGTCTCCCTCTCATCACTGATATCCCTGATTGCAAATGTACATGGGATGTTCTAAAGAGATGAAAAAGTTTGATTGACAGCCATCTTTTGCCAAACCTTTATGACTGTCACATATTTATAAATCTATTCACCCGATGCAAAGATGCTTTTGCAAAGACTTTTTAAGGTCATGCACATGGGTGTGATGTCATTCTTTTACTTATATATTTTGTTTAAGGATTGGTGGTCACTGGTCATATTAAACCTTGACGCAGGACCGCTGAGTGTTGTGTGGCGGTTCCTGATGGCAATGGGATTTCTTAAAAGTGCGATTTAATCCATTTATTGGACAATTTCCACCTCTCTGCTCAGGGAAAGTTTATAGAAGTAAAATGCTTGGTATTGCAATCATCTTCTCTGTTCCGGCTGAAATAAACAACTCTCCGATTTTGGAAGCCTCTCGTGCAGCTCTATTGCAAAAGTCCACATTGCCATCAGATGTGTCTGTGTATGCCAGCAGCCTTTTGCAGAATTCGGTCATCAATCATTACAATGTGTGCTCTTAGCGAACTGCGGAATTTACTTTTGGTATTTGTAATTGTTTCACATTCTGATATAGCAGATGTGATCTGTTGTTTCACTTCTAAGTACTTTTCATTATTTTGAGAAGTTTATATCGCCAGACTAAGATAACATGGTTGCACAAACCCAGCAAACCGTGCAAAAAATGCCTGGCTGCACTGTTGAAGCCATTATAGAGAAAATATACTTCGAAGATCCGGCCAGGTAACATAGCCGGAGGCCAGACTAGTCCAGCACCACCCCCGGCCAGCATCTCCCAATGCTGCTGCAAGTGACAGGTCTCTCACCTAGTGAAATAAATGCCAATCACCTAGAGCAGCTCTGGGAAAAGTCAGACATGGGCGCCGGCACCAGACTAGACTCGTCTCCAGCTACGCTCCCTAGCCAGATTTTTTAAGTATATTTTCTTCGAAAAGCGGGAGCCATTCAGGGAAAAATATACCTAGCTGCAAGCACGCAGTCAGGCTCTGATTCATGCTGCCCACAGTTTGGACAGATGATTGGTTTCCTTTAGAAGACAGATGCAGACATTAGATTTTTGATTATGTTTAGCCCTATTGACAATCTGATATGCCTGAAATGACCAGCCATTTTGGCTATTTTTGCCCTTTTTTGCCTATGGAGACCTCAAGAATCCAAGACCCTTATTGTCTATGTAAAAAAGTATGGTAAATGTCAACATAATTTACCAACTATTAGCTCTACTGATTAGAGGAAATCATTTGCATGCCTTTTGTAATGACCTTCAAAGTAATAAAATGTATTAAACGTTGTTAAATTTGTTCCTTGGTCGCTACTAGTTGATATCACCTCAGTTGTACTATGGTAATTACGGTAACAAAAATCTCTTAAGGTGCCTTTACGCTGTATAATTAATTATTAGTATTCCTAAGAAAACTTTTCATAATCATACAGTGCAAAACAATTTGCCAATCACCCTACGAACAAGCAAAAAACACTCATTCATCCATTGAAACGATCTTTGCAGAAGTTGTCCTTTACTTTAACATTGATGACCGACCTATCCTGGGGTTGGGGTGTGACACCCAGTACTCTTGCCAATCATCTGTTTCCAGTGTCATTGGCTGCCAAAAGTGCTGGGTAAGATGGCTGCCGTAAGATGGCTGGGGCCGGGTACTGCAGATCAGCCCCCTATTCAAATCAATTGGGTGCCAATGTACAGTACTCGGCTGTAGGTACTATTCTGTTGAGAGAGCTATCCAGCTCTGTAACTGAGCAGTTTGGCTTCTGCCAAATCCGGGAACTGCTGATCGATAGGGGTGCCGTATGTGGCACCCCCACCAATCCTACATCGATGAACTAAACTATGGATTCAGTCTTCAGTGTTAAAGTAGTGGACAACCTCTTTAAGCTTGCTTAAAAAATCATTGTTCTGGGCAGCACTCACCCTTTGTAAACACAACATGTGCTGCCGAGAGCGGTGATAGTATATGTGCACGGTATTATCTATTACTGATTGTTCTGTGTGCATAGCAAGCACTAATCTACCATATGTCAGGAAACTTGTAGCCGATCATAAGGGTACCGTCACACTTGGCGATGCAGCAGCGATCTCGACAACGATGCGACCTGGTAGGGATTGCTGGTGCGTCGCTACAAGGTCGCTGGTGAGATGTCAAACAGTCAGATCTCAACAGCGACGCAGCAACGATACGGAACGATACGATGGTCGTTGGGACCCTGTCTCTCAGACCTGTAGTATTGAGGTCGTTCATCGTTGTCCCTGTCAAACACAGCGATGCATGCTGGCCAGCGGGACATCAGCGGTAAAAAAATGGCCCAGGACATTCGAGCATGATCAGCAACATTGCAGCAGGGGCCCGATCGCCGCTATGTGTCACACGTAGCGAGAGTGCTGTTGCGGCACAAAATCTGTGACGCAACAGCGATCTCGCTAGCAATCTCGCTATGTAAGACGGGGGTTTAACGTTTCAGGTCATCCAATGTAAACGAGCACTTAATGGGGAAACACTAAACTGTAAATTCTATTATCAAAAGATCTTTGCATACATGTTTTAAACTCAGAAACGTAGCAAAAATTGGCACTTTCTTTGGTAAAATGTATTTGTGTCCATGAAAGTCTTTAGAAGAACTAGTTGACGACCTACAATCATCGAATTGTCCCACAAGCGCTGAAATTGCAATCTAGGCACTTTTGCATCCTAGGGTTATGGGATCAGTGGTGACCTTTCATCCTAGCAGGGGAGGTGTTAGGAATTTATAAAATCTCACTCCCTGTGTGACGACTTTAGTATAGAAAATGAGATGAAAGACTTTCTTGGAGGATTATGGAGATAACAGCAGAAATGTCATAAAGACATCCTCTCCACCTCCTTCTAAACACACCATACGATACTCATTGTTTGCACAAACACTATGTCTGCTGGCAGCAAAACATTTTGACAGAGGAGCACAATGTGAGGTTATTAGCTGTCCCACAGACACACACCTGCCACACTATCATGGCCTCACACGAATTGGACAGTGAACACACATTTGTAGAGTCTTGATTGCAGTCCAGAGTCTGATACTGAAATAGGCTCTGGGACGTCGGCCAGTAATTGTTGGCCACGGATCAATGAGATCTGTCGTTGTGTTTGCGGATAGCTGGTATGCGGAGTTAGATCTTCATACCATGTCCCCGTTACTGACACCCAGATATAGAGATTAGTGCTTTATCAATATGTCATCAGCTCTTTTTTCTCTTTTGTGCTTTTTAGTGGGTTTTTTTCAGCTCTGACATATGAAGCTAATTGAATTGTTTTGCTAGAATGATTAATTTCTCATCTGATTAAATATGTGCATCGTCTTTTATTTATGACTATAATTATTCCATTATGTAAATTCATTGAGGCTATATTTCTTATCAGCTAAGCAGTTTATTCGACAGGTTGACAAAAGCGGTAGCTGCGGAGATGCTATACTGTGGATGACAATTACAATTGTATCATAAAAAGACAACGGCGTGCCAAGAGTAGAGTTTTGATGAGCTTTTAATGTCTTATATTTTCGAGAAGCAGAATTTTAATTTTTGCAACGTGTATTTGACTATATACAGTGGACATAAAGAGTCTACACACCCCGGTAAAGTGCCAGGATTTTGTCATGTTAAAAAATCATACCTAGAAGAATCATTTCAGAACTTTTTCCACCTTAAAGGCCCCGTCACACTAAGCGATCTCGGTAGCGAGATCGCTGCTGAGTCACAACTTTTGTGACGTAACGGCGATCTCACCAGCGAGATCGCTGTGTGTGACAGCGATCAGCGAGCGGCCCCCCTGCCGGTATCGCTGATCGCTGGAAGAAACCTCTGGACATTTCTTTGGTCGCTGGTCTCCCGCTGGCCAGCACGCATTGCTGTGTGTGACAGGCGGGAGACCAGCGATCAGGTGTAAAAAATAATAAAAGAAATAAAAAATATAGTTATTCTCACCTTCCGACGTCCCGTTCAGCCATCCCGCCTCTCTCCACACTCCGGTCCCAGTGATACTTTGCACGAATGACCGCGAGACTTTGTTATCCCTCGAGACCGTGACATCTCGCGGTCATTCTCGCAAAGGATCACTGGGACCGGAGCGTGGAGAGAGGCAGGATGGCTGAACGGGACGTCGGAAGGTGAGAATAACTATATTTTTTATTTTGATTCTATTTTTTACAGGGATGGCCAGCGATGCCGGGCGCTCGGCATCGCTGTGCTGATCGCTGGTGAAGCTGTCTGTGTGACAGCTCACCAGCGATCACATAGCGACTTACTAGCGATCCTGACACCTTGATATCGGTGTCGGGATCGCTGGTAAGTCGCTTAGTGTGACGGGGCCTTTAATGTTACCCATAATCTGTACAATTCAACTGAAAAACAAAATGAAATCTTTTCGAATAAAAAAATAAAAAACTAAAACTTTTATAAATACGCATACTCCTAAAACTAATTATTGATTGAAGTACCATTTTAAAACTTATGACTGCATTCAGTCTTTCAATCGAGGAGTCTATCAGCATGGCAATCTTTGCCCACTCTTTCTTGAAGTAGGACTCCAAATCTGTCAAATTGTGAGAGCATCACATATAAACAGCACCTCTTCAGGTCACCCACAGATTTTCAATTGGATTCAGGTCTGAAATCTGGCTGGGCCATTCCAAAACTTTAACCTTTTTGTAGCGAAGCCATTCTTTGGTTGATTTGGAGGTTTGCTTTGGGTCACTGTTGTGCTGAAAAGTGACATTCCCCTTCATCTTCGGATTTTTAGCACAGGCTTGAACGTTTTGCTATAAAATTGACTGATATTTGAACTGTTCATAGTTCACTTCACCTTGACTAAAACCTCAGTTCCTGCTGCCAAATAACATCACGAAGCATAATGCTGCTTCCACCATGCTTCACTCTGGGTATAGTGTTCTTTTGGAGAGGCTCAGTGTTGTCTTTGCACCAAACATACCTTGTAGAATTATAGCCAAAATATGACAACTTGGTCACATCAGATCATAACACATTTTAAACCCATTCTTTTGGCAGACAGTGTAGGTTTTGCCAAATTATGACTTGAATGTTTTTCTTTGTAAGAAAAGGCTTCTACCTGTCACCCTACACCACAGGCCAGACATATGAAGAATACAGGAGACTGTTGTGACACGCTGTACACAACCACTACTTTCTGGGAATTCGTGCAACTCCTTTAATGTTTCTGTATGGCTCTTGGCGGATTCCCAGACCAATTTTCTTGTTGTCTACTCAGCAATTTTGGAGGAACATCCAGTACTAGGTAATGTCAGTGTTGTGTCAAATTTAAGTCACTTTTTGATGACTATCTTCACATTGTTCCATGGTATATCGAATGAGTTGGACATTTTTTTGTACCCTTCTGCTGATTGATAACTTTCAACCATGAGAATCCTTTGCTGTGTTTTAAGCTGTTTACAGACTGTGACTTTTGTTGTAAAATGCAACTGAGAAGATGTAATGAAAATCCTACTAGAACAGCTAAACTTTTTATGAGGTTAATCAGAATCAATTTAAATGTAACATGAGTGTAAATGTAATCCGTTAATTCTGAGCACATCCACATCCCTAATTATAAGAGGGTGTTCACACTTACGTAACCACATTATTTTAGTTTTGTGATTTTTATTTTTCGACTCAAAATGAATTTGTTTTTCAATTGAGTTGTGCAGATTATTATTACTTAATTAACAGATCAGTATGTCAGGGCAGGTGGCTTGTCATAAACCGTATAATTGGTATTGTTCATTTGGCAAGACATGGGTGATAAGTGAGGTTTAGCTTGTAGACTTAAGGAGACAGTGACAAAACTGTGAAAACTTCTTTGTGTAGATGCTGAATTGAAGTTGTGTTTATAAGATGTGTGGGGATCACTTAATGGGGCTTTATTAAGGGAAACACAAAGCAAACAGCAGTGCCTTCTTCCTTTGATCAGTGAAGTGGTCTATCCAG
The DNA here is from genome assembly GCF_039654945.1 of Dendrobates tinctorius. Lineage (NCBI taxonomy): Eukaryota > Metazoa > Chordata > Amphibia > Anura > Dendrobatidae > Dendrobates > Dendrobates tinctorius. Next base: position 3,064,546 of record NW_027361715.1, on the reverse strand, counting down.
GAAGCTTGGAAGCTGAGACAATTCTTTCTTTCATCTGCCTGGCTAACTGCTGCCCTGCTGATTACAAACCCAGATGCCAGTATGGAGGAGGACAGGACAAGGAGAGGGTGGGAGGACTCAGGAGTGTGGAACACTGAGACATTGAAGAAGGGGATATTATAAATTTTTTGTATTTAAAGGTACATTTCTCGTTTTTATAATGAGATTTTGGCACAACCATAACATTTTAACAACACAAAAAGAAGACCAAATGACCTGGAGCATCCAACATGTGCTTTCATCACTTTGGCCTCTGTACAGGAATTTCTAGTTTATTTCATGGTAGTCAAAGAATCGTAGCGTTGGAACAGACCTCCTGGGTCATCTGGTCCAACCCCCTGCTCAACGTAGGATTCACTAAATCATCCCAGACAGATGTCTGTCCAGCCTCTGTTTGAAGACTTCCATTGAAGGAGAACTCGCAGCCTATTCCACTCATTGATCACCCTCACTGTCAAAAAGTTTTTTTCTAATATCTAATCTGTGTCTCCTCCCATTCAGTTTCATCCCATTGCTTCAAGTCTTTCCTTGTGCAAATGAATAGTAAATAGCAGCGCTCTTGGAAAGCTAACTTATAAAGTAAGGGTGACCAAAAATTGGTACATTGCTCAACTCTGCCATTGTTCTTTGTAGTTTCTCTTGGATAGTATAAGCAGTCTTTAAGCTTTATGAAAAGCCACAGGAATTATGCTGCAGTTTATACTTTATTAATACCCATTTACCCTTCTAATTGGAGTTGTTAAATTGTTATTCCCATCTTCATAGATGGATATGTTCGGATAGTTCACTTTTGGAATTTACTTTTTACTAAAATTTGCAGCCCTTCTTGAGATTTTAACACTTTTGTTTACCTCTCGTTGCTTAGGAGACCAATATTTTAGTGTATAAGCACTGCGCTGAAACTGGCCAGGCTTAGGAGGTTACTGTGAACTCCTGCCATACTAGCCAGCTTCAAAACAGAGCTTACAAGCTCAATAGAAAAAAGCTTGTAAGCATGGTCCAGGTTCTGCTGTCTAGCAGCAGTGGTCTGTCTCCAAGGCAACAGGGCTCCCAACAAATGAAAGGTAATATCTAAAGAACATCTGAAAATGTTAATACTCAGTTATTTGCAAAATCGTTTGTATTTACAAGCTCTATCCTATAAAACCCATTTATGAAGATATCAATAACCTATTGAGTTTCAATCTGGAGCAAAAATATAACCACCATTTGAGACTCTCTCTAGTGCCCCACAGTTGAGGCATGCACAAGGATCCACAGTTGGGACTCGCTCTAGGACACCACAGTTACCACTCGCTGTAGAATCACACAATTGCCACTTGCTCTAGAATCCATTCCAACATTGACAATCTCTATAGGATGCCAGAGTTCACACTTGCTCTAAGTTCCCACTTTTGAAACTCACACTAGGACTCCACAATTCGGACTCTCACTTGAACTCCACAGCTGAGGTTTGCTCTATTACCCGTACAGTTGCCACTCGCAATAGTATCTATCCCACCATTGACACTCATTCTAGGACCCAACTGTTAACACTTGCTGTAGGATCCCACAGCTGGGACTCACTCTAGTGCACAACAGTTGACTCTCGCTCTAGGATCTCACAGTTTTGACTCACTCTCGGGTCCCACGGTTGACATTCACCCTAGGGTGCCACAGTTGTCACTTGCTCTAGGACCCCATAGTTGACACATGCTCAAGGGCCCCACAGTTAAGACTGTTCTTAGGGTCCCACAATTGACATTCACTCTAGGGCCCCACAGTTATCACTCACTTTAGGACTCTATAGTTGACACATGCTCAAGGACCTCACTGTTGATACTCTCTCCAGGGTTTCACGGTTGAGACTTTCTCTGGAGTCCCACAGTTGAGACTCTTTCTCTCTAGGGTCCTACAGTTGAGAATTTCTCTAGGGCCTCATAATTGAGATTTGCACTTGGACTCCATTGTTGCAACTCACACTAGGAACTACAGTTGAATCTTGCATTAGGAAGCCACAGTTTCGGACCTGCACTACGACCCACAGCTGACACTCACACTAGAACTCCACAGATGAGACTCACACTAGCACCCACAGTTTAAGACTTGCACTAGGACCACACAGTTTCCACTCATTCTAGGATCCACAGTTAATATTTGCCCAGCGATCTCAGAGTTGAGACATGTAATAGGACCCCACAGTTGCTACTAGCTCTAGGACTCACAATTGAGACTCACACTAGTACCCCACAGTTGACATCCACACTAGGGCCTCACTGTTAATATTGTTAAAAGAACACTTTCAGCTTCAGTATTTTACCATTTTCGTTTATGTCATGCTATGAATAATGAAGACTTCAAGACTACATTCATTTGGAATAAAATGACAGTACCAGCCATGTGGATGAGATTTGAACAAATCTCATCCACATGCTGTAGGATTATTCCACACATAAATTTATCTGTGTTGCAAATTTTTAAACCCACACTCTGTCAATTTCCGATTTAGTTTTTTTACCACGGTTTGCCCATATCTCAAGGAGGGATTATAAATACATCAATTCAAAAAAAGGAATAACCACCATCGGGAGGCCTTTGAGTTGAATCTTTTTTATCATTTCATGTTGACGTGCCCTCAGCAAACATTTGCTTATGGCTTGTCACTTGTCAGACCATGGGCACACGAGTAGGAAACAAAGTCCTGTGGAAATTGGTAATTGCGATGGAAGAGTTTTAGCCACAATGCAGCCAACTGCCATGTGTGGTCTCATCCTTTTGGTCTCAACATGCCACATTGCGGCAAAGACATAAGGAAGAAGAATAACTTTATACTTCTGTCTATGCCTGTTGCAGGAGAGAGGAAGGTATATCAGTGGGGATCTGACCAATTGGACACATATGGATTGGCAGAATGGGGTACATTTATTCCCATCAAAATGCATCTGTTGCTTGTGTGCTCAACCTTCACTCCATTTATTTCTCATGGAGCTGCAGGGCACTATGTTCTGCCTTTTCCAGTAATCCCTTAGAGAATGAATAGAGCAGCGGCTGGGCTTCGGACTTGCCACTCTGTATTATAGCTAGGATAAAAGAGCCTCATCGAAGTATAGACATTCCTTGCTCTGAAGTTCAAAGTTGGACACAGAGGTTGGCCTCCCTCTGATCAGTAAGTTATCACCTATCCTGAGAAATTTATTTTCATCGGACAGCCCCTGTAGGGCTTGTGCACGACTGAATATTCAGGCCCAGTGTGATCCGACAAAACATTGGATTACTCTCAGACTAGTGTAATTTTATGGGGCCTTGCACATGACAAGTATTATAGTTGGACTGAGCCAGTCCGAGGATAAAATTGCCGCATTCCAGATTTGAATACGATTGTCGATTCAGACTCGGCCGTGGAAAACATTGGACTGCACAAGGATGACACATGAGTGCAGTCTGATTTTCACAGACCAACAGAATGGAGAAGATGGAGAAACTCTGATCCGAGTCTGATCACTGTGCTTAGCATAATTGGCCTGATTCTCTGCGATGAAATAACATACTGTTGTGAGACCCTAGCCTTAAACCTGTATGTGGAGTGTTATCTTACTGACACTTGATGTAATAAGATTTCTATAACTTGTTTTAAAACCTGGAAAACATTGGGAATCTCTTGTGTAATGTGCTCAAATAGGGCTTAACTAAACCTGGACCAAAAAAAGTCAGACTTTGTATTTCCACTGTTATGTGTCACATACATTTTTCAAAAGCACTTATTATTATTATCTTCAACCCATAAAGGCAACTTATAAGGGGAAACTCCCTCTGTCCGAAAGTGGAGCCAGACGCAGTTATCTCGCTGTCATCTTGGAATGTATGCAGGCGAGCTGCTCCAGTATTTTACCCCAGCTGAATAAGTGTATGTACCGAACAGATTTGTGCTAAGACTTCCTACGGTGAATAAAAGCAATCCTGTTACAAATAAAATCCCTAGGAGTCACTTCATTTGACTGAAAGGGAAAAAAAAAACAAAAGCTGGCTTTCTGCGCAAACCCATTGAAGTGTTATGTTATGAGTTCCCATTGATTTATTTTCACAATCACTTGAGAGTTTAAAGGGTCTGTGGTCCCTTTAATGTTTGTTTTAATGGCGAAGGTTGTGCAGATTAACGAACATAGAGATTTCACACCTGACTTTTTAATGCGATTTCTGCAGATGGTTGAAAAGACATCAATCCAAGGCAGATGATCTGTGTTTAAGAATGTAATTAGTTACACATTAATTGGTAACTAGACTGAAAAAAATCTTTAATCTGTGAGATTGTTTCTTTTAATATATAACCTCATTGATATGCATGGAAAAGATTTTCAGTCGCAGAAATTTTTGGTAACTATTCTACCGTAAATAAATATGTATTAAAAGAATAAATGGAAAAGAAGTTTTCTGAATGCTTAGAGGAATCTTTTTTGGGTGTAGTAACATGCAGAGTATTCCATGCATCATACGACACTGCCATGTATAGGGGGAGATCATGGCAGGTCCTCATCCGAACCCACATGCAACTTCTGCCGTGGATTCTCTGCACTCTACCCCTTGCCAAAATGCCACGCTTAGGGTATGTGCACACGTCATTTTTTCCTGTGTTTTAAAAACACAAAAACCATGAAAGTTGTTAAAAGAAGTCACCAGTAAATTCTTGTGGCATCTTCCAGTAGGAAGATACTCACAATTAATATATAAAATGTTAAAAAAAAACTCCAGCATCCACGCTTCCGTAAAACACATCCAAAAAGATGTATGAAAAGATACCTGTACTTCAGTAAAAACACCGCAGGCGGTTGTTAACGTCTCTTTTTCTGTAAAAAAAAAAAAAAAAAAAGGGTTTTCCTTTTTCGCCATGTTTCCTGAGGCCTTCTGCAGTGACTTGGCCACTATGGGCAGCTTCCAAGAAGAAGCCGCCTAAAGAATGGTTTGGTTACTTCTTTTAATCCCTTTGCGCCTTTGGAGTTAAAAGAAGTTCAAACAGATTTTTCACATTGCTGTGCATATGTTCTTTTTGTCATCTTTTAGTACTTTTTCAGGCATTTTCCAGGTTGAATCTGCTTGAAAAAGGTGTTGTGTGCACTTACAATACCCTCAGACTATGTTGGCACTAAGTTTTTTTTAGGAGAAACTCTCCAAAATCGTTCTCAAAAACTGCTTCAAATTTTCTTGGAAAACTATTCCAATCCATTTCTATGGCAAATCTACTTCCTTAAAGAAGTTTTGAAAAACTCCTGTGGGAGAAGGAAAGTGCGTGTCAATTCTTAAGTGAATCTTGAAGGAAACCTCACCAAACTAGGCATTGTCCAACTAAAAGTAAGCAAAAAAAACATGTCTAGAACTCTTCAAAACAGCTTCAGGAAAATAAAAACTCCTTCAAAACAATCTCAAAAAAGTGGAACTGATCTTCTTTGCACTTTGCATTGCCAAGGGTGAAATCCATAGTCAGTCTACAGCGCAATTCGTTTTGAACTGTTGGGTTTCTCTACAATGTGCGGATGACATTTCTTAATCCCCATTCAATGGTATCTCGATTTGGCACAGTTTTCAAATGCATGTTTAGCTGTACAAGTGAAAAATACTAAGTCCACGTGCACACGGTGAGTATTTGGTGAGTTTTTACCTTAGTATGTGAAAGCCAAAACCAGAAGTGGGGAAAAAAATGGAGAAGTGGTGACGTGTTTCTATTATACTTTTCTTCTGACTGTTCCACTCCTGGTTTTGGCTTACAAATACAGAAGTAAAATACTCACCAAGTACTTAAAGTGTGCACGTGGCCTAAGGCCCCAATTCATCATTTCCTTTGCACCTGTTTTTGTCTAGTTTTGTGTGTTTTGCACCTTATTTTTGTTTGCACCCAATTCGTTATTCTATGTCTTTTTTAAGTCTATTTTACATGTTCTCGGCTGTTTTTTTTATTTCCGCTTTGAGGATGCAGGCTAACAAATACAGATGTTTTTGTCTGATTCATCAATTGCGACTTTTTAAAAAGTCACAAAATTTGGGGCAACTTCCCTCCAGTCTACCCCTGGTATATTTCTGAATATGCCAAAATTTTGGTGCAATTTTTGTGCCTTTTGGAAAACATTTGGAAACACAGTTATAGAAAGGAAGAAAGTCCATCTTTGACTTTGCAATAAATTCTTGAATCAGATGAGCGATATTTTTTCTGTGTTGCCAAAAATACAACTAATGGTAACACCACAAGATAAAATAGAAAAGTGACTTTAAAAAACCACAATTGATGAATCGGGCGATAAAGGCTATTTACAAGCGATATAGCCTGTAAACTCTTGGTTGTCAAATTTCGGCAATGCTGCATGAGATCCTGTTGAGCCCCGTGACACAATGTGTGGTGCCCCTGAGGGTCCAGTCGCCACAGAGGTACTGCACCTCATCCAGAGGTGTGGTATCCCACCCTCAGGTAAGAAGGGAGCACTACTCAGGACTCCTAACACTCGCACCCTTACACACGCTAGTTTAGTCAGGGCATCTGGGTGTACCCTTCAGGAGGATGGCCTCATCCCAGGCTGGCTAGGAAAGGGTGTTGGGGAGATAGTGGGGAAGGTAGGTAGAAGGGGAGGAGCTTAGAAAGTGGAGTGATTGAGGACATCCAATCAGTGAGGTGACAGTTAGTGGGAGGAGTTAGTGAGAGGTAAAGAGATCATTTTGGAAAGATCGAGTCAGTTGGTGACAGGACAGGGGAAGAGCAGGACAAACGTGGGGAGAGTAAGGGTCAGAGAGGCACCCTGAATAAGAAGAAAGCGCCTAAGAGAATAGAAGGGGTCCTAGGGGTACGGATAGTGCAAAAGCCAACCGTGGGGCCCGTATCCTGGAAAGGAAGGACCCGGTCGCAGTAAGGGAGCCGGCCCCTAAGTCTAGTAAAGAATACTGAACAAGGCTCGACTAGTAAGCCAGAGGCTGTAGTGACTGTAGTGAGACAGCCAAATCCACAAGCATTCCTCAAAAAAGCAGCCGTAGAGATAAAGGACCCCGGGGCCTGACCCACGTCGCTCAGCAAAGTCCGAGGCTGCTGGATTCGAGACACTGCTTGTGAAGGCGCAGGGCAGGAGAGAAAGAGGTGGAGAATAGCGCAGAGAGTGCCAAGAAAGGAGGAGATCATAAAGAGGAGTCCTAAAAAGGTGTCACTAATCTACCTGAGAGTTTGCTGGTCCCCTCCCCCGGAGGACACAGTGCCAAGCGTGTCATCGTGTGCACAAGAATTGTGAGTAAAACCCCAGAAACTGCACCCAACTGTGTCCTTCATGTTATTAGCATCTCGCCTGCTTTACACCGCATTCAGCATCACCGGCTCAACTGCCCTGGGACACAGCTCTACCCGTGGAGAGCTTCACGATCTCTGCTGCCCTGACACAGTCCCAGAGGATCTGTAGTACAGCATCGGCTATTATTGCCGAATGCCATGGGTGGCGTCACAATTCCCCTTTTCCTATAATTTTCCTATCATCTTCCCCCTCATTGAACATCAATCTTTACTGGACGCCCAGGGCCACGGACCGGGTCACTGCCACCATGACACATCCCCTTTAAAGAACCTAACTGGCCCGATACCGAGTAACCAAAGGTCCTGTGGGGCGCTCCAAATGTTATTACATATTACCTAATTGGCCCTAATAAAGTGATAATTGATAAAGCTAATTGATAAAGTGGATTCAAGTTGGAGACTCTATTTAATTGAATGTGTGTGCCCTGCATTGTATCTTGCATATTTTATACTCAGAAAGATAGTAGTATAATCTGCAGTAAATCTGCATGGATTTATATAGATAATTGCATTTGGGTTTCTCTGTGGATTTCACCTATTTAGATGCGGTTTACTTTATTAAATATTTCAAACTTTAAAAAAAAATAAAAAATTCTCTTTGAAATTGTAAGTACGTTTTGGCTTCCACTGGTTGCTGCATCTGCTGAATTTCAGCATCCCTCCCCCTACACCTCCTTCTAAACCAATTAAGAAATTCTTTTAGAGTCAGGAAGTGTGTTATGAGTTTGGACTTCAAGACTGAGCAGCGGAGCGAGGGGGGGAGAGCCGAAAACAGAGAGTCCCTCCAGTATCAGAAGAGATAAAAATATAGAGAAAGAATGTAAAGAATGCTAATTCCTGTTCAAATATATAATGCAGAATGTATGGAGCGAGTGGGGCGGCTGATGAGACAGAGCGGCAATTCTGGAGGATTCGTTTTCCTAAACATAAAGGGGTTAAAAGAAGGCGTAACAGATTTTTATATTAACTGCGCATGGTAATAGAAACCAGGTTTATGCTACGCTGCATATGAGCGTAAAAAATCCATATGTCCAGGATTACTTTCTTCTTGTTCGAAAGAGCCCATTTAGTGCATATTTCCTGAAATCTTCAGTCTTTGAGGGGAAATTTTCCTGTTTTCGTGTGCCATAGATATGTGGTGCTTTTAGAGATTTTAAACTATATATCATTTCTGTTCAATATAACATCCTTTCTTGGAATTAATATTATACGGAAACTCCAATGTGAACATATTTTTAAAGGGAGTCAGTCGGCATAAAATGACCGTTCAAACCAAACACATCGCTTTGTCGAAGAGATGGATAAAAATCATGCTTTTACTGTCCAAATTCATTGCTTTATGTGCCAGAAATTGGTTTCCATCTATCTCCAATTTCCTCCAATTATTAAAACGAGGGCGGAAAGATCCAAAATTAGTGAGTGGGAAAGAGCACTGATCTGCACGGCCACGCCAAGGGTGCGCCAAGCGTCTCACTAACATACTTGAATTGGGAGCAATTTCTAACAAACATAACGGATTTGGACTCTAAAGATACATGTTTTATTATGGCTGTAGCCCCTATAAGATGCTGTTCTTGGTTTGAACAGTTATGTTGTGGTGACAGATGCTCTTCAAATGGAGAGATATTGATAGACTGAAGATACCAATGTAAAATGACCGCAGGTGGTAACCATTACCGAGCTGCTGCTCCATAACGCCCCGACACTACAGGAAAATTGTGTCCAAGTCCCAATGGGCTGTTGTGTGTGGGGTGGATCACACTCACTTGTAGGCTGCAAACTTTCACAGTCTCCAGGCCTCCATCTTCAGGAGCCATCACCTATAGATTAAGGCATACTCGGTTCATTTCAACAACCAAAAGTTTACTGGATAGTTCTAGTTCTTCAGATTGCTACATGCACTATTGATCACCACACTTCCCGTTCCTTGTTTCCTTAACACAGCACCCCTTAGCATCTCTGTCTAATCCTCCTTGACTATCTCCACGTTCACTGGCTCTCTCAGCCCCTAGATTTCCCATACAGTCCCACAGTCCACCCAGGATCCTTTACCTTCCCTTCCCATGGTTCCACGTTCATTGTCCCTTGTACGCCAGAAGATGCGGCACTCTCCATAGTACACATACCGAGCCCTGAGCTCCCGACATTGCAGGAATGTCAGCAAGGGTTTCTAGTAGGCCCTCCCACTGCCATGAATGATAGCTGACTGCCCACTGCAACTTGAACTTGACCTTGGTTTCCGTACTTCCCTATCTCACTAATTATCAGGAAGTGTCTGTTTTTCACTAGCACCTACCCCCTACCACTGTTGGCTAGTCCAAAACATTAACTGCATCATATCCTATGCCTTAGCTAACTACAGTTACTCTTCTAATAACTGAATGTACTCAGCCTATTGCCCTTATCTTATATAGATTCTAATCTATGTCTCTATCCTATCTATGCTGTACACTACCATATCACAGTCTAGTTACAATATACACTAAAACCGCAGTACCTGGTTCACATTTCACATAACATAATATATGTAAAAAAACACATGACATTATCTACATGGCGCGATAGATGTGTTCAGAGGTAACAACATGACAGTACAGTCAATCACTCTTAAGGGCATGTCACACTAAGAGATATCGCTAGCAATATCGCTATAACTAGTGACGTTATAGCGATATTGCTAGCGATATCTCTGTGTCTGATACTTACCTACGACCGGCTCCCCCGCTGGTTATCGCTGATCGCGCGAGAACGTTCAGGACTGTTTCTCGTCGTCAGCTTCCTGTGGCACTTCCTGCTGTGAGGACAAGCGACGCGTGGAGCCGGGCGGGAGGACGTCAGGATCACCTAGTGTGACAGGTAAGTAGCAATCCCCGTCCCCAGCGATGTCGCTAGTGAGAGCTGCCTGTGTGGCAGCTCACTAGCGACCACTTAGCGATGCACCAGCGATCCTGACCGCGTCATATCGCTGGTCGGGATCGCTGGTACATCGCTAAGTGTGACAGTACCTTTACACCAGGAGAAGCGTGGATCAATGGCCAAGGAGGACACAAATGCAGTGGAATATGGCAATTGTGGAGAGAAGGAGATGAGGCACTGGGCAAAAGGCAGCAATGACACTGCCTAACAGAGGACTTTACACCAGGTCAAAAGTGGAAAGTTTTTGCGATTTATTCTCACTGCTTCCGTCTGTAGTCCATTTTTTGTTGTTATGTTTTTAAATCAACCATAGGACAGGAAGCCTCCAAAAATTAAAGAACACAGACTGCAAGTCAAGGCAATCAAAATTAGGGAAAAAGGAGATTGACGGCACTCCAGGAATATAGAAAAAAATATATATTTTATTGTGGCAAATTAAGCCATATCAAAATCAAGTTGCCTGATGCGTTTCGAGTGCCTGGTGTGCACTCTTAGTCAAAGGATACATAAAACTGGTACAGTCACAATTGTATACACATATACCCATTTAACCCATTTAACCCATTAATTTGCCTTTCAGGTGCTTTCTCATTTTGTCTATTGCACATGTGTTTTTCATGATTGTGTGCTTTTTCATTGGTTAATTTATGTGTATATAATTGTGGCTGTACCAGTTTTATGTATCCTATGACTAAAGGCCCTTTTACATTTAGCGATGCACCAGCGATCCCGACCACGATATGACGCAGTCAGGATCGCTGGTGCATCGCTAAATGGTCGCTAGTGAGCTGCCACGCAGGCAGATCTCACAGCGAAACAGCAGCGATACAGCGGACGATACTTACCTTTCAGACGCGGCGATCCTGACGTCCTCCCGCCCGCCTCCACACGTCGCTCGTCGGCGCCACAGGAAGCCCAGCAGGGAATTGGAGCCGGCCGATCTCGCGAGATCAGCGACAGACAGCGGGGGAGCCGGTCGGAGGTAAGTATCACACATAGCGATATCGCTAGCAATATCGCTATAACGTCACAAAATTGGTGACGTTATAGCGATATTGCTAGCGATATCGCTATGTGTAAAACCCCCTTTAGAGTGCACACCAGGCACTCGAAACGCGTCAACAACTTGATTTTAATATGGCTTAATTTGCCACAATAAAATACATATTTTTTTCTTTATTCCTGGAGTGCCGTCAATCTCCTTTTTTCCTGATTCCGCTATGCTAACTAGCTTGGACATGCACCCTCCATATGTGAATTGGCTTGTCTAATTTGGATTAATCTCCTGGCAGCTCCAAGTCCTCCCTCCATGCAATCAAAATTAGTCAGTTGGACTCATATAAGGAATCGATAGAACCTTAGTCAGTAAGATATCAAAAACCCTTCAAATAAAGTGCTAGTGCAAATGCAAAATAGTATACAACAGTATTTGTATATAATGGTAGGCAAATGGTAAGATAAAGTACATTTAGGTCTGAAAAAACTCTATATGCTAAAGTAGCTTAATATCCAAATACAAAAAACTAATAGGTTTTTGTTATCCAATTACTATTGATACCTAGCCATGATAAATCTATAGATCTGACTGGACAGTCATACCCTGGACAGCAATGAGTGGACAAATATGTGTTAAAGTGCTTACATAAGAATGCTGTCCGGGCAAAATACAGTGTGCTGTGTCTCCAAACACCCCAATGCTGTTTCGCCTCGCTTTTTCCAGGGACGACACTCTTTAAAGGGAATCTGTCAATGGGATCAACCCTCCCTAACTGTTCTATATGGGCATATGGATCATAGGAAGTTTAATAAAAATATACCTTGATAGCTGCGATCTGAAGTTTTATTTCCAAGAGCTCCACGTTTTTCTTTACATGAAATGTAATTTTTTTTAATGTGGGTTCCATGGCATTCTGGGCACAGTATTTTTTTAAACCTACTTTGTCTATATTTAGGGGGCGATGGGCCATTGTTACATTGTACCTGCAGCTGTTGAGATCTATGGGCCAGACATAGATCTCCCTGAGAATCTGCCTCCAAAGTTTATTTTAAATGGAAGGGGCCATTACCAGTGTGAGACAAAGAGCAGACTGTCAGTCATTACATGTCTCTCACTGGTAGCACCTCCTTTCATTTAAAATAAGCCCTGGAAACAGAGTCTCAGAGAGATCTATGTATTGCCACAGGTCATTTGCATATTACGAAAAACATTGATTTCTCTGGAATAAAACATCGGATCACACATATCAAGGTATAATTTTATTCCGCTTCCTAAGACCTACATGCCCATACAATGCCTGCTCAGGAGAGTTGATCCTACTGACAGATCCCGTTAAATGTACATTTTGCCCTAAATTGTCTTCTGACTTGAAAAGATCACATTGGTGGGGAGTTGGTGAGCAGAAACTCCTACATAAATCCAAGTGTGCAGTTTAATTATTTTACAGATGACGTTTATCTCACTATTCAAGAAATCAGCCGCGAGCTATTGACTCTCTACAATACATCATGACATAACCTATCTTGAACCCACTCTCACCCATCTCTTTAAAAAAAATGGCTACTCTCTTTTGGTAACAGCACTGGTCCTGACCATGAGTTCTTCATGATATTGCTGTTCAGTTCCATGAGCATCACTTTGGCTGAGTTGCAATACCAGACATAATCCAATGTCAGGTGTGGTGCTGTTTTTGAGAAAAAGCACACATGTTTTTCTAAAGAATTTTTTGACCTTCCGGGAGATAAATGTGCTTCCTCTTAAGTCTTCAAAGGAAGCACAAATTCATATCTGAGCTATGTGTGCATGATTAATGGTGAGGTCAGGAAAGAGAATGCTGGCCTACATCCTACATGAGACACTGGCTATACTATACCTGCAGCACGGAAACGTGGCGTAAGGTCTAGACTGGCTACAACTTACATGGAGTTTACTGTTGTGAGTTCATTTTTCCCTTCACCAGTGAGGTCTGATGAACTCCCTCTTCTGGCGAAGGAAGGTAGTGAGGCTGATCACCAAACAGCTGAGCAGGTAGATGATGACTGGATATAAGGCAGCCGACGCCCTGCTGCCTTGCTAGTGGTTTCCTGCTGGATTCTTGGAGACCAGTCTGATTTCTGCTTCTCAAAGCTAAGTTTTGCTCTGCCTTTTGTACACTTTAGTTCTGATTTTGTTTGCCTTGTTTTTTGGAGTTCAGCCATCCCCGGGCAGGGGTGAGCTGAATTCCATTTTTGTCTCTGATCTGTTGATCTCTGGCTCTGTCTTCAGAATATACCCGAGTGCTGATATAGTCTTTTTGAAGCCTAGCGACTTCAGGGCCTGTTTTTCCTATCAGTCTGTTGGTTCATTTTTAGATAGGGTTTTTGCGGATTGCAGACAGCAGCTTTTCTATCCTGTCCTATTTAGTTAGCTTGGGCCCCATCATTTGCTCAACCTATCTTTCTATCTGTGTTAGTGTTTTCCATCTTGCTTCACAGTCATTATATGTTGGGGGCTGCCTATTGCTTTGGGGTCTGCTCTGGGGCAGTTTAGATTTCCCCTTTCTGTCTTTAGGCTAATTTAGTTCTCCGGCTGTGATCGAGGGGTCTAGGGCACCGTAGGAACCCCCCACGGCTACTGCTAGCTGTTGTGGATAGGTTCAGGGGTCTGCAATCCGATAGCTTCCAACTTCTCTGGTTTTCTGGACTTAACTATTATTTTTGCTTTTTCCTCCTTCGGTGATTCATCCATAACAGAATCACCAGCCATACCGCAGATCCTAGGGAACTCAATAGCAGGAAAGAATTGTAAAAAAAAAAAAAGGTGTCAGAATTTCTTTGTGTATATTTTTTCCTCTATATCTCTGAGGCCGTAGGGGGAATTTTTTTTTTCTCTCAATGGAGATGAAGCAATTGTCTGATTGTGTGGAGCAGCTCGCTGCGGAAGTGCGGGGAATTTCCGCCTATCTTACTCATTCACATGCTGCTGAACCAAAGATCCCCACTCCTGATGTGTTTTTTGGGGATCGGTCTAAATTTTTGAATTTCAAGAATAATTGTAAATTATTTTTTGCCTTGAAGCCTAACTCGACGGGGAGCTCCGCGCAGCGGGTTAAAATTGTCATCTCTTTGCTGCGCGGCGATCCCCAGGATTGGGCGTTTTATTTGAAACCTGATGATCCTATTCTAAATAATGTGGATGCATTTTTTCAAGCCTTGGGATTGTTGTATGATGAACCTAATGCTATTGATCAGGCTGAAAAGGCCCTGTTGGCATTGAGCCAGGGTCGGGATTCTGCAGAGTCGTACTGTCAAAAATTCCAAAAGTGGGCGGTCCTTACAACCTGGAATAATGATGCCTTGGCAGCTCTCTTTCGGAAAGGTTTGTCAGAAACCGTAAAAGATACTATGGTGGGATTTCCTGTTCCCTCTGGTCTTGACGATTCTATGTCATTAGCCATTCAGGTTGATCGGCGTTTGCGTAAACGCAAGACCGCACGAGAGGTGTTGCCACCTGTTCAACAAATGTCTGAACCTATGCAATGTGATAGAGTTTTGTCCAGGGTGCAACGTCAGGAGTTCAGAAGGCATAATAAGCTGTGTTTTTTTTGTGGAGATGCCTCGCATATTATTTCTGTCTGCCCTAAACGAGAGAAACGTTGTGCTCACATGTTTTCTGTGGGTGGTGTTCAACCTAAGTTTCTTCTGGCAATTACTCTGATCTGCTCCCTGTCCACATTTTCCGCCAAGGCTTTTGTGGATTCGGGAGCAGCTCTGAACCTGATGGACTTGGATTTTGCTAAACGTTGTGGATTTCCTATGACGCCTTTGTGGACGCCTATCCCTTTGAGGGGTATTGATGCGACTCCTTTGGCGAAAAATAAACCTCAGTTTTGGACCCAAGTGGTAATGCGGGTCGCCCCAGATCATCAAGAGAATTGCAAATTTTTGGTGTTGCATAATTTGCATGATACCATTGTTCTGGGGTTTCCCTGGTTGCAAATCCATAATCCAGTTTTGGATTGGAAATCTGTGTCTGTGGTGAGTTGGGGTTGTCGGTGAGCCCTTAGTGATGCTCCTGTTTTCTCCACCTCTCCCCAGTCGCATGATGTTCTTGACTATTTGGCTGACTTTTATGATGTATTTAGTGAGAATGAGTCTGCGCCTTTGCCTCCTCATAGGAGTTATGACTGTGCAATTGAGCTGAGCCCGGGGTGTAAATTTCCCAAGGGTCAGCTTTTCAATTTATCTGTACCCGAGCACGAGGCTATGCAATCCTATATTAAGGAGTCGTTGGAGAAGGGTCATATTAGACCATCCTCTTCACCCTTAGGTGCTGGGCTTTTTTTCGTGGCTAAAAAAGATGGTTCATTAAGGCCTTGTATTGACTATTGTGCCCTCAACAAAATTACTGTTAAAGATCAGTATCCGTTACCCCTGATTTCTGATCTATTCTCCAGAGTTAAAGGTGCTTGCTGGTTTACCAAGCTTGACCTCAGGGGGGCGTATAATCTTATTCGCATTAAGCATGGGGATGAATGGAAGATGGCGTTTAATACTCCGGAGGGACATTTTGAGTACCTGGTGATGCCTTTTGGGCTCACTAATGCCCCTTCTGTCTTCCAATCCTTCATGAACGATATTTTCCGAGACTTTGTGGATAAATTTTTGATTATCTATCTGGATGATATTTTGATCTTTTCCAAGGATTGGGACTCTCATGTGGAACATGTTCGGACTGTGTTCCGGATTTTGAGGGAGAATTCCCTGTATGTCAAGGGATCGAAATGCCTTTTTGGGGTACAGAGGATTTCATTTTTGGGATTCATTTTGTCTCCATCAACTATTGAAATGGACCCGGCCAAGGTACAGGCCATTTATGATTGGGTTCAGCCCACTTCTTTGAAGGCCCT
Source organism: Dendrobates tinctorius (assembly GCF_039654945.1). Taxonomy (NCBI): domain Eukaryota; kingdom Metazoa; phylum Chordata; class Amphibia; order Anura; family Dendrobatidae; genus Dendrobates; species Dendrobates tinctorius. The sequence continues at coordinate 3,048,415 of NW_027361715.1, read as the reverse complement.
CCAGAAGTTTTTGGGTTTTGCTAATTTTTATTGGAAATTTATAGCTAATTTTTCTAGTATTGCCAAGCCATTGACTGATTTGACTAAGAAGGGTGCTGATGTGCTGAATTGGTCTCCTGAGGCTGCTTCTTCCTTTCAGGAGCTGAAGCGAAGATTCACTTCTGCTCCGGTTCTGCGGCAACCTGATGTCTCACTCCCGTTTCAGGTAGAGGTGGACACCTCTGAGATTGGTGCAGGAGCCGTTTTGTCCCAAAAAGATCCTGTGACATCTAAAATGAATCCCTGTGCTTTCTTTTCCCGAAAGTTCTCCCCATCCGAACGTAACTATGATGTGGGGAATCGGGAACTGTTGGCCATGAAATGGGCTTTTGAGGAGTGGAGACATTGGTTGGATGGAGCTAAACACCAGGTCGTGGTCCTTACTGACCACAAGAATTTGATTTACCTGGAGTCGGCCAAACGCTTGAATCCTAGACAGGCTAGGTGGGCCTTGTTTTTCACACGTTTTGATTTTGTGGTCTCTTTTCTTCCTGGCACTAAGAATGTCAAGGCAGATGCCCTCTCTAGGAGTTTCTTTGCTGATTCTCCTGTTGTGACCAAGCCTGCTACCATCTTAGGCGAGGGGGTAGTTCTTTCTGCCATCTCGCCCGATTTGAGACGTGCTCTGGAAGAGTTTCAGGAGGACAAACCTGAGCGTTGTCCCAGTGGAAAGTTGTATGTTCCTGACCAGTGGAGGAAGAGAGTGATGTCTGAAGTTCATTGCTCTGCATTGGCTGGTCATCCAGGTATTTTTGGTACTAGAGATCTGGTGAGTCAGTCTTTTTGGTGGCCCGCCTTGTCTCGTGATGTCAGGAATTTTGTGCAGTCCTGTGGGACTTGCTCCCGGTCTAAACCTTGTTCTCCCTCTAGTGGGTTGTTGATGCCTTTGCCGGTGCCCAAGAGGCCATGGACCCATATTTCAATGGATTTTATCTCTGATATGCCTGTCTTTCAGAGAATGACCGTTATTTGGGTGATTTGTGATAGATTCTCTAAGATGGTCCATCTTGTACCACTCCCTAAGTTACCATCTTCCTCTGAGTTGGTGCCCTTGTTTTTGCAACAGGTAGTTCGCTTGCACGGGATTCCTGAGAACATTGTATCTAACAGAGGAGTTCAGTTTGTGTCTAGATTTTGGAGGACTTTCTGTTCCAAGCTGGGAATTCAGTTGTCCTTCTCCTCTGCGTTTCACCCTCAGACCAACGGGCAGACGGAGAGAACAAACCAGACTTGGAGTCGTATTTGAGATGTTTTATTTCGGCTGATCAGGATGATTGGGTTTCATTTTTGCCCTTGGCCGAATTTGCTTTAAATAATAGAGCTAGTTCTGCCACTTTGATGTCACCTTTTTTTTGTAACTTTGGGTTTCATCCTCGATTTTCTTCAGGGCAGGTGGAGCCTTCTGCCTGCCCAGGTGTTGACACTGTGGTGGAGAGAATGCACCAGATCTGGGACCAAGTGGTGGATAAGTTGTCTCTCTCCCAGGAAAAGGCCCAGCGGTTTTCCAACCGGCATAGGACCATTGGTCCCCAGTTTAAGGTGGGTGATATGGTTTGGTTGTCATCAAAAAATATCGCTATGAAGGTGACTTCTCCTAAGTTTAAGCCTAGATTTATTGGTCCTTACAAGATTTTGGAGATTATTAATCCAGTCTCTTTTCGGTTGGCTCTTCCTGTCACATTTAAGATTCATAATGTGTTCCATAAGTCCTTGTTGAAGAGGTTTGTTGAACCAGTAGTTCCTGGGGTGGCACCTCCTGACCCTGTATTGGTTGAAGGTAACATGGAGTATGAGGTAGAGAAGATACTGGATTCCCGTCTGGCTAGACGGAGACTCCAGTATTTGGTTAAGTGGAAGGGTTATGGTCAGGAGGATAATTCCTGGGTCTCTGCCTCTGATATTCATGCCGAAAGATTGGTGCGTGCCTTTCATCGGGCTCACCCTGATCGCCCTGGTGGCATGGATGAGGGTTCGGTGACCCCTCCTCAAGGGGGAGGTACTGTTGTGAGTTCATTTTTCCCTTCACCAGTGAGGTCTGATGAACTCCCTCTTCTGGCGAAGGAAGGTAGTGAGGTTGATCACCAAACGGCTGAGCAGGTAGATGATGACTGGGTCACAGGAACTGATGACTGGATATAAGGCAGCCGACGCCCTGATGCCTTGCTGGTGATTTCCTGCTGGATTCTTGGAGACCAGTCTGATTTCTGCTTCTCAAAGCTAAGTTTTGCTCTGCCTTTGGTACACTTTAGTTCTGATTTTGTTTGCCTTGTTTTTTGGAGTTCAGCCATCCCCGGCCGGGGGTGAGCTGAATTCCATTTTTGTCTCTGATCTGTTGATCTCTGGCTCTGTCTTCAGAATATACCTGAGTGCTGATATAGTCTTGTTGAAGCCTAGCGACTTCAGGGCCTGTTTTTCCTATCAGTCTGTTGGTTCATTTTTGGATAGGGTTTTTGCGGATTGCAGACAGCAGCTTTTCTATCCTGTTCTATTTAGTTAGCTTGGGCCCCATCATTTGCTCAACCTATCTTTCTATCTGTGTTAGTGTTTTTCATCTTGCTTCACAGTCATTATATGATGGGGGCTGCCTATTGCTTTGGGGTCTGCTCTGGGGCAGTTTAGATTTCCCCTTTCCTTCTTTAGGCTAATTTAGTTCTCCGGCTGTGATCGAGGGGTCTAGGGCACCGTAGGAACCCCCATGGCTACTGCTAGTTGTTGTGGATAGGTTCAGGGGTCTGCAATCCGATAGCTTCCAACTTCTCTGGTTTTCTGGACTTAGCTATTATTTTTGTTTTTTCCTCCTTCGGTGACTCATCCATAACAGTTTACGTTCTTTTTATGCGTTTCATCCAGGTACTTGGCTTTTTACGCTCTGGATGGAGAATACAATGTGTGTTGTCCGTTAATTTATAGAAATCCAAAATTATGGTCAATAAAATTGCCATTGCTCAATGTTGGTATATAATATCATTTTAGAATGCGTCATGTTGTACATTAATGCAGACTTTTTGAACAATATATTTAGATTTTTTTTATCATGCCCAAAATTCATGAACTTAGTGGAATCGTAGCAGCAATGCCGGAGAGCGCACTGAGGACTGTTGTGTCTTTCAGTAGATGGACTCCAGCAGGTGTAGCCGGTCAGCTCCGCTGTAAGAGGAGCACTATTCCTGGAAATCTCCTTAGTCACGGGTTACAGTTTTTCCAAACGCTTTATATACTATTAGTGTCTATAAATGTCAGAGAATCTTTTTCCCATTCATTTTCTAGTAATATTAATTTCTTATTATGCTTTTAAATTCATAGATATGAAAAGCTGATGAACACAAACATTCCTCAACACATGTAATGGTCCAGCTGTCAAATTTCGTCAGCCAAGTGTAGCCAATATTTTTTGAACCGTTGCTTAAGGCTTATCATTAAATGACAATGATCATGGAAGGTCTAAGACAAATATGTGACAATTAAGAGATTAAATATGTAAACTGCCTCTTCATAGGATCATTACATGGCTTATAAGCCTCCTTACGCTGGCATGCCAGACATGTCACTCTCCACAAGGAGATACGTTACCCCTTGGATCACATTTTTGCTTTCATGGCAAAAATCAATTTATCATATGGAAATATCTAAGCAATTAACATAGATAATAATACTTATGACTTCTCACAAGCCAATAAAATGTAAGAATGATTGCTGCCTGGTAAAGAACGCTACCAAAGTGTTGATGAAACATATACTCAGGAATAAGAAACAATTCCGATAAATGTTATATTACCGGGTGAGATTCTACTCCTTGTTCTCTGTCACTAAGAAACAACTGGTGGAAACTTAAATGACATGTGACAAATCTTAGCAAAACTTCAGGAAGCCTTTAAAAAGTCCACCTGTCTCTCGAACGATGGTCCTTAAAGATGGCATCCATGAATTTTAAGAAAATTTTATGGAACATGCCTAAGCGTTACACTCCTTAATCTTCTGGAACAACCTTGGGTCACTTACGATCTGGCACTGATTCATAATGTCTTTGATTAGTTATTCAGTCATCCCTAAACTATTTAGGAATGGTGTCCGTAATTTTATGGATCTAAACTTGGATTTAAGCAAGAAAATGCCATTCATTCTGGTGTTAGTGTACAGTATCTACCACTGCGATCCACAGATGTGAACATACGGGGAAACGGAAGCATCTAAATCTTAGGATGTATCTTGTGATATATCTTATTGGACTTTAAATCTATTTTTAAAATTCTATTATTCTTAATAATAATGATAGATGATGCAATTGTGAACCTTTCAAGATAAAATCTAATATTTGCTAAAATTCTACTTTGTCGAAATTATTTGTGTAGGCTATTCCAAAGAATTCAATATAAGGAACGCCGATGTAGTTTTAAATTATTCATCATGTCACTAATTATATATTTTTCCGTATTTATTCATATTATTTATTTATTTCCTATTTTGCAGGATCCATCTGGTGATATTTGTAAGGAGAACATCGGTGATGAGCATTTTCGTCTTGAAGGTAGAAATTGCCGATTAACGGGTTTAGATGGATAATCTAATGTTTTTGTGGATACCTTTATGTTTTACGTTAACTTATTTATGTTTCGCAGCTTTCATAAATGAGGCTCAGTGGAGGACATTTGAAAATTTTATTATGAGCTTTTAAAACATTTTATGCCTTTTTGGACATTTTTAAAAAAAGGCCCTTGGTAAATAAGATGGCAAATATGTGCACTATTTTTGGGGGCAAAATATTTGTGTACTATTTGTCTTCCAAGAGAGAGAAAAGTCTAGTGTGATCACATTGGCTGAGTCATTCTGATAAATTTAGCATAGTATTCTTGCCTGTCTGGTCTACTTCTATTCTGTCTAAGAACCGGTTCCATTACAGCTTCACTAGCTGTTCTTCCAGACTCCCTCCAAGCACATGATAACAAAACCAGGTAGCATAATATTACCAGAGGCTAAAGCGCTAAATAGCGCAAAAATAATCCAAAAACTGGAAAAACCACAAGCTCCATACAAAATGTGAAAAAAAGGAGGAAACGGAGCATATATGTAAAATACAAAATTTATTTAGTACCATAGCAAAAAAGTCTTAGAAGTCTCAATAAATACATATATAAACAATGCAAAATAAAAAAAAGGAAGGACAAAGTAGGGGAAAGAGATTCAAAAGTACTCTGCCAACTGAATATAATAGTACCCAGGCAAAGAGTTGCTCCCATGTAATATCAAAGTGCGAGCACAATATAAATTACCATTACCAATGTAAAAATACAATGGGGCAACACTTACCAATCTAGGGAGAAGGTGAGGGACACCAGAAATAGACCCACAAGGACCCCCGACGCGCGTTTTGCTTAGATCATGTCAGCTTTCTCAAGGGGATTTTGAAAAAGGAAGTCGCAAGGACCTTCAAATGCCATTGGTGGCCCTCCAAACACATGCGCTCTCATCTTGGCCATGCATACATGTGTTCTCATTATGAGGAACATATAGCTTGTCTTTTCTGGGAACATATGATCCGGTATGCTTAAATTCATCATGTCCAATCCCTTTTTCGTCCAGCATGTGCCAGTGTTGAACAACTCAATATCTATTGCCCAAATCAGAAGTGGGTAAATAGTAATATAATTATTAACAATTTTACCAAAACATGTCAGTAAATGCAGTACCAATTTTCGCCAACTCTCACGAACATAGAAAGTCAAAATTGGTGAGTTTGGCTGAATTTCTTTCGATGTGTATTAGAAGCTTATCAATATTAATATGTAAAGTGTGAATAAATCTGACATAAAAAGGCAGTATATCAATATATTATTATATTGAGAACTGAAGCAATGCCCACTTTGTATGTGCTGGTCAAATTGGCAAAGGGGGTTTATAAAATTTGACTATCTGATTTATGGAACCCCTGTGCCAAACCCAAATGACTGATAAAATAGATTAGTTCTTGTGGTTCTAGTGGAAGCCTCTCTCACTTTTGAGCTTTATAATTAATATGACCTGACGGCACAAACCCTATTTAGTTATTTTTTTGCCTTGCAGATTTGTTTCTGTTGTTGGAGAAGGTATTTTTTTTGTCTTGCATGTAAAGGGCCTGTCACACTAAGCGATATCGCTATAACGTCACAGTTTCTGTGACGTTATAGCGATATTGCTAGCAATATCGCTATATCTGATACTTACCTCCGACCGCTCCCCCGCTGGTTATCGCTGATCACGCGAGAACGTCCTGGACCGTTTCTCGTTGTCAGCTTCCTGCTGGGCTTCCTGTGGCGCCGACGAGTGACGTGTGGGCGCGGGCGGTAGGACGTCAGGATCACCTCGTCTGAAAGGTAAGTAGCGACCCCCCGACCGCTGCTATGTCGCTGGTGAGATCTGCCTGTGTGACAGCTCACTAGCGACCACTTAGCGATGCACCAGCGATCCTGACCGCGTCATATCGCTGGTCGGGATTGTTGGTGCATCGCTAAGTGTGACAGTACCTAAATCCTTATTGAAATGCTGACACAATCCAGTACAAGCCTGTGCTTTGAAAGTTCGTCTTTTCTTTTCACAAAGCCTCACATGCTCTGCAGATGTTATTTTTGCTATCTGAACTATGTGTGATGTAACATTAATGAAGAAAAACAGAAAGTACAAAGGCTGTTTGTAGACAAAGAATACATCATTGTGCTGTGGCTCTGGGTATATCTAATGCTTCTTTAATTGGCAGAAGTCTGACTATCTTCAGGAGGATCAGTCATGGCAATTTATTAATGTTCAGCCATTACTCGGGAAGTCATGCTCTTAATCAGATCCCGAGTTTTCATCCTCCAGACCATTCCCCTGATGTATAGGCAGATTGCTGACATTTGATATGCCAGATAGGATTTGTCACTCTGGTATACGGCAGTCCAGATCCCCAGATAATGGATTAGGGGTGAAACACGCCCCGTTAATAAGCTTTGTTTTCCAGCTGTGACTGATCTTCTAAGGAGCGGTATAGGAATTTTCATAGTGCGCAGGGGGTAGTAGTTGTGAAGGAAATAATTTATATTTTTGCAGGGGCACGCTGACTTGTGTACCACCTATATGGTTGCATCAGGGCCCAGTAGGAGAGGGGGTCTTTAGCCAACATGAAATCAGCTAGCAGCTCCTACAGTCTATTAGATCATATGTAAAGGTGTCCAAATACCGTAGATAGTAGTCGACTGACAGTTTTCTTAACCCTTCCCAAACACATGCACGCACACACAAACCACTGTTAACCGCTGCCTGAAAACCTGCCCTCAATATCTCTTCTCTGCCGCTGTCCCACCACTGTTAGAGGTGATTGATAGGTGTTTCCCATAGTCAGAGACTTGAATATCACCTGGGCAAGGTGGGCAGGGTCTCTGATTCACGTTGGGCAGGTTCCCTTTAATATTTAATTCAGCTTTGATGTGAGTGGATGCGGGCATTGTGCCCATTGAAAAGGTGGCCATGCATCTTATATCGCTGTCAGCCAACAGCTAGGCCTTCTAATCCTCCTACATATAAGCATGCTTAGCTCAGTAGAGCACGCATGTGTAAGAAGCTTCAGAATATATCTGATAGAGGTCTGTCTCTCGTTTTGAAATAATCACATTCATGAGCTCTGTAACTCCACCCCCACCACTGATTGGCAGTTTTCTGCCTATGCACAGTGTACACAGAAAGCTGCCAATCACTGGTGTGGGCGGGGTTATACAGAGCGCAGCATTCAGAGAACTGAGATCTGCAGCAGAGAAAACAGTGCTTTTATAAGAGCCCTTTAAGTGACACATCACTGGAATAAGGGTCCCTGCCCTTACATCATGCTACTCTCAGATGGGGTAGCAAAAAGCTGGTGACAGATTCCCTTTATAAAAATACTTGCTTCCCTCTCAGAGCAGCATTGCTCCTCTGATTTCCCTTCTGTGTCTCTCAACGGTCACAAGACATTGCTAATTATAATTACTGCTGTAGCCGATCAACAGTTTCTGATCAGCTGCAGCCTTCTCTATTCCGTTTGATAATTGACCTCAGTTGTCACGCGACATAAATTGTCAAATGATTGCTGGGAAACACAGTGCAGCATGTTTAGGAGGTAAGTACCGTATTTTTCGGACTATAAGACAAACTTTTTTCCCAAAAAAATTTTGGAGGAAAATGTGGGTGCTTCTTATAGTCCGGAAGTACTTACCAGGAGTATCATCCCAGGCTGATGTGTCGCAGTTTTGCAGATGCTTGGTGGTGCAGGGGCTCTGTCGACATTTTGTGAAAGCCCGGAGCCCCCACACTTCCATTGCTGTAATGCTGTGGTCTGCAGGAAAATGGCAGCCGGAGGCGGCGCATTTGTGGATTGAGCTCTCGGGAGACAATATCTCGGCAGCGAGATCCCGTCTCCAGAGATCCTGGCATCAAGATCTCATCTCCCGAGATCTCATTCTGCGCAAGCGCCGCCTTCGGTGAAAATTTTTCTGGAGACCACAGCATTACAGCAATGGAAGTGCGGGGGCTCCAGGTTTTCACGAAATGCCGGCGGAGCCCTCGCATCACCTAGCATCTGCGAAACTGCCGCGCATCAGCATAGGATGGATGTGTGGGGTTTTCTCAAAATGGCATAGCTCCCGTACCAGCGAACCTGCCGCCCCAGACTGGGATGAGTCAGATTATCACCAGACCACCGAACACCTCCTGTGACCCTGCTCCACCAGCGCTCCCGATCACACCCTACCCCCCGATAAGCTGAATAATTCGTACTGTAAGACGGACCCTCATTTGACACATTAATTTTTTTCCCCTATTTTTCTTCTGAAAATTTGGGGTGCGTCTTATAGTCCGAAAAATACGGTATGCACTTTCTTTAGTTTGTGCTGCATACTGTCCCCTTTAAGCTGAAGGAAAAAATGCTTGTTTGTCGTAAAACTTTTAACCATAATTTTGGCACAAAGTAAGTCACAAAACAGCCACCTTGGTGAATGTGGGTAAATATGTGCGTATATCCAAGCATGAAGTGGGTTTTCTGGTGTAAAATAATGAAATTGTAATGCGAGCCTGATGTTCTCTTTGTTTCATTCCCTCTTCAGTAATTAATCTAGATTTGGTTTTGCACACCATGTGCAGATCTTGTAAAACACAAAGTGATCATCGTGTACTCATTTCAGTTCCCTTATTTCCTAGTAAGCCTGACTACACCCAGCATCTTCTTGGATGAGGTGTGTGTTAGTCCTGACAACTGGCTGTGAGGGCTCTTCAGTTCTTTATGGAGCATCTTTTTCTTCTATATAACTTTACTCAAGATGGATTTTGAGGATTTATTAAATCATAATTAAAAGTGGGAAATAAGCTAAATTAAAAGACTGTGACGCTAGTCACTACTCAGTGTGATGCTAGTCACTACTCAGTGTGACGCTAGTCACTACTCAGTGTGACGCTAGTCACTACTCAGTGTGACGCTAGTTACTACTCAGTGTGACGCTAGTCACAACTCAGTGTGATGCTAGTCACTACTCAGTGTGACACTAGTCACTACTCAGTGTGATGCTAGTTACTACTTAGTGTGACGCTAGTCACTACTCAGTGTGATGCTAGTCACTACTTACAGATTTGTCGTGAGGCTGGGTACTCGAGAGGTCTGGGGTCAGTACCAAGAGGGCTCATAATAAAGTGAAAAGACAAAAGTGTAGTCAGGTCACAGTCTCAGTATCAGGAAGGTAGTGGATCAAGGCAAAGGGGTTAGTCAAACAGATGGTCAAAGGTAAATCCAAGGTCCTCAACGGAGATCAGAGTACAACTCAGAGCACAAAGCAAGCACACATCACTTGAGCACAGCTACAATTAGCAAAGGTCTGACAAATGTCAGAATGCCGAATAGACCTGAAATCACCCCGAACGGATTCACAAAGCTCACACCTCTGCGTCAGATTGGACGGTTGACCTGCCACTCATGGTCCTGACAGCTCAGCAAGTCCTTGATCCCATAAGGTGGCAGAGCTGTCATCTATAGGACACCATGAGTGGTGGAATCATTACGAAAATCCTGTACCCACCTCTTCAATTCCTCACCATTCCAGCGACACCTCTCCTGTAGTCCACGTCTTTTTCTACTTGCTTGCTGCAGTGAACATACATGCTGCATTCCTGTGATAACTGCAGCCAATCAATACCATCAGCAGTAATGCGGGAGTGTATGCCATTATCTGCTGTGTCCAGTGACTGACTGCAGTGGTCACATGAATTAAATAACTGGGGATCAGCAGAGGAGTGGTGATGACTGGCGGGGGTTTGAAGAGGTGAGTGTAGTTTGTTTTCTCTTTAACCCGTCACCTGTTGGCTACATTTTTATAAACCCCAGAAAACCAATTTAATTCACTTTATCTTGTGCAATAATAGCAAATATGATGACATTTCAACACAATAAACCATTTATGGATCATTTTAGGTCATCCATTTTGGGAACGCCCCTCTATGTGCTAGAACACTGGACAGCCATTCATTTCATATATGTGGCTAGCCATTTCTTCTGCTGGAAATAACAGCTGATCGCCGACCTAACCTTCATGAGATCAGCATGTGAAAGCATAAAGCAAGGGACGGTTATGAGTTAATAATGAATATGAATAAAGCTTATGAATTCATTGAAGTGCATAAGCATATTTGTATTTATTTATGCACATGGTAATGGCTCCTAGCGCATAATAATGCTCAAAATTGTTTGTGCTCCTTGTCTGGCTTGTACTGTGCCCACACACAGTGCATTATTAGGACTGATCAGACATTGCGCAGACCAGGCGGCTCATCTCTTCTCATGATATACTCCATACTGGTTTGAACTGTTAATAAACTTCTTGCAGATGATAGAGGAGATGGCAGACGTGAGCTGTAATTCTTGCTCATTAGGATGTGTGGACCACACACAGAGCACGACAACGGCAGAATTTTCATCATGTTACATATGATTGAGCAGATCACATTGCCTACATTATAACGAGCCTGAGCTATCTGATCTCTGTATCAGATTTCCCTCCCGTGTAGCATGCACTGAATGTGACCTTATGCAACCTACACACATTTCCATCATCTGCGATTTTATCATTATAAAATCTCTCTCTCTTTACCACAAAAATGTGATTGATGGAAGAGACAAATGTTGGGAGTCATAGCGTTTGTCCACTTTCTAAAAACATTTCCTTATATGCAGAAAATACAAAAAACTGTCATTTACTTACTGTCTCTGAGTTCAGCTCGAAGTCTCTGCAACTACCCCAGACTCAAAATTTTAGCTGCCCGCCAGACTGTCATAGTGAGCTGGCTGATAGTCTCAGATTATTCTACAGCCAGCAATAGACACAGAGGCAATCAGTGCAATATTTTTACTTCAACCCAACTGCAAAAATCAATTTTTAGCCCAAAATATATGCATTTAATTAAAACAAACCTGTCGCCAGGATTTTACTAAGTAAACTACAGGCATTGTCAGGCTGACATTGTTAAACTGATTGAAATCCATCTTGCAGTTCTTGTGTAATCAGCGTTAAAAGTTTTCAGTTATTGAGATGCCCGTGCTCTGGGGTGGGACTGTAGGCAGAGTCTTATCTTCCTGCTGTAGGCCAGAGAAACGTTAAAAGTTTTCAGTTATTGAGATGCCCGTGCTCTGGGGTGGGACTGTAGGCAGAGTCTTATCTTCCTGCTGAAGGCCAGAGAAACCAAAAAAGAGACCTGCCCACAGGCCGCCCCAGAGCACAGGCATCTCATCAACTGAAAACTTCTAACACTGATTACACAAGAACCACAAGAAGGATTTCTTCACCCTTAGGTATAATTTTAATCAGTTTAACTCTGCCAACCTGACAATGCCTGTAGTTTACTTAGCAAAACCTTGCTGACAGGTTTGCTTTAAGAAACAAAATGTGTCCTGAAAAGTGGACCTTAAAGGTCCTTTTAATCTGTCCTGTATGAGCATTCATAAGGACAGTTCATGGGTTTGTGAAAACATGGCACCAATTTACTAGAAAACGGGCAATTGCTCAATCGTCACATTTCTTATGTTGCTCTAAAAATCATCATTGTTGACAACACATCTTCCCGTAGCAAAAAGGGAATATTTAGAAGGTATGGGGATTAAAAGATCAAAAAAAGTGGCAAAATTTAACATGACAATTTTACATATGTTAATTAAGGATGCCGTGCTGTAAAAAAAAAGAAGCTGCAAACAACCTCAGAGTTGTATGGAGTCGTAATACCCACAGAAATATACCTCCACTTGCATATGGCGGCATACAGAATGTTTCTACTATTGCGTCTCACACAAAAAAGTGGCATAAAATGTGGCGTAAACAGTGTAAAGATGAAGACCACAGAGCTGTAAGAACTTTCTATGAGGGGCCCCGTCTCTAGAGAGCTCATTCTTGACAAGTCCATGGACTCTGCTGTGTAATTATATTCTTATCCCTGTCAAAAAGATTTCGTCCTCTGGGGTAATGATTTCAGTCTAATGAATGTAAACAAAACACTGATTATCACTTTTGTGGAAAGGAATTCACAAAATGTTCATGCCGGGAATGTGTGCTGCACGCAGAAGCTGGGATCCGTCTCGTCACTATGATAGGACTGTTTATGGAGACACCATATTATCATTTACCCCCGAGAACAAGCGAAGGTTGAAAATTAAACTAACGGACAGACTTAAAAGTCATATAAATCACCGCAACGATTGTACGTCCTCACTCTGTATGTGTCTTGTTGGGACAGGAATAAAGTGATAGTTTCTTAATAGAAAATAGCATAAGTCTGCTTGTAGAATGACTAAAAAACATGCAAGACATCTTTAAGACATCTTCCTGAAGACAGCGTCGAGGCGACATTTTTCACAGAATTCAGTGACCCATACTACTTTGTTGGACACTGTCAATAAAAAAAAAATGGGGGGCTTAAATCATGAGTTTGTCTTCTGGACTCGATACTTAATCCCTTCACTACCAAGGATGGTTTGCACGTTAACTCCCGGGCCAATTTTTACAATTCTGACCACTGTCCCTTTATGAGGTAATAACTCTGGAGCGCTTCCAACGGACCTAGGCGATTCTGACACTGTTTTCTCGTGACATATTGTACTTCACTTTAGTGATAAAATTTCTTCGCTATAACGTGCGTTTATTTATGAAAGAGATGGAAATATGGCGAAAATTTTGAAAATTTTGCGATTTTCAAACTTTGAATTTTTATGCCCTTAAACCAGAGAGTTACGTAACACAAAATAGTTAATAAATAACATTTCCCACATGTCTACTTTACATCAGCACAATTTTGGAAACAAATTTTTTTTTGTTAGGGAGTTATAAGGGTTAAAAGTTGACAAGCGATTTCTCATTTTTACAACAAAATTTACAAAACCATTTTTTTAGGGACCACCTCACATTTGAAGTCACTTTGAGGGGCCTATATGGCAGAAAATACCCAAAATTGACACCATTCTAAAAACTGCACCCCTGAAGCTACTCAAAACTACATTCAAGAAGATTATTAACCATTCAGGCGCTTCATAGGAGCAGAAGCAACATGGAAGGAAAAAATTAACATTTAACTTTTTAGTCACAAAATGATATGTTAGCAACAATTTTTTAATTTTCCCAAGGGTAGCAGGAGAAATTGGACCCCAAAAAGTTGTTGTCCAATTTGTCCTGAGTACGCTGATACCCTATATGTTGGGAGGGACCACTGTTCGGGCGCACGGCAGGGCTCGGAAGGGAAGCAGCGCCGTTTGACTTTTTCAACCTAAAATTGGCTGGAATTGAAATTGGACGCCATGTTGCATTTGACGAGCCCCCAATGTGCCCAAACAGTGGAAACCCCCCACAAGTGACCCCATTTTGGAAAATAGACCCCCTAAGGAACTTATCTAGATACTTGGTGAGAACTTTGAACCCCCAAGTGTTTCACTAAAGTTTATACTGCCCAGGCGTGAAAATAAAAAATCCTATTTTGTGCCCACAAAAATTATTGTTTAGCCCCCAATTTTTAATTTTCCCAAGGGTAACAAGAGAAATTGGACTCCAAAAGTTGTTGTCCAATTTGTCCTGAGTACGCTGGTCCCCATATGTGGGAAAAAACTGTTTAGGCACACATCGGGGATCGGAAGGGAGTGACGTTTTGGAATGCAGACTTAGATGGAATGGTCTGCGGGCGTCATTTTCCATTTGCAGAGCCCCTGATGTGCCTAAACAGTAAAAAAAAACCCACAAGTGACATTGTTTTGGAAACTAGACCCCCAAGGAACTTATCTAGATGTGCCCCAACTAATCTAATGTTTCCGGTAAAGTAATTTAGTAGTGCATTGAGGTGTGGTACAATTTGAAGCAATCCTTCATACACAGGCCAGGTTTTTCGGGGCAGGTGTCGCATTGATAAATGGTGTCCTTGTGTATTCCGTTTTTGTAACACACTAGGAACCTTTTTTGCGATCTACCTCTTTTTGTAGCTTGCGGGACCTCCCCTGGGAAATGCTGACCTGGTACAATACGAGCACCTTTAGTTCCAGAAGTTCTGGGGCCCGCTCCTTCCAGAGTGCCAAACATCAGGGCCTTAACCACTACCTCCTGGAACTCAAGGTACGACGTATCGGTGTGGTGTGCACATTGTGACAGCAGGAATGCGATAACCATTACCAATTGGACAATGTGCACGGCGAGCTTTTTGTACCACATCTTGGCCTTTCTCAAAGCATTGTACTGTTGGAGGAGTTGATCGGAGTGATCAACGCCCTCCATGTTTTTATTGTACCCCAGCACACATTCAGGTTTGCTGACCTGTGCAGAGGTACCCCGTACAGTGCTGAGGCTGCTGCCATCACCGTGTATGGTGGTCAAGAGAAAGACATCCCTCTTGTCCTTGTACTTGACCACCAGCAGGTGGTCGCTACAATGGGCCCTGCTCTCACCTTTTCGGAGCATCTGCCCAAGTAGCGTCTTCGGGAGGCCTCTCTGATTTTTGCGGACAGTACCGCAAGCTGCGGTACTTCGCGCAGAGAGGGATTTGTAGAGTGGGACACTGGTATAAAAGTTATCAGTGTAGAGGTGATAACCTTTATCCAGCAGTGGGTGCACCAAATCCCACACAATTTTCCCACTCACTCCCAGGTCAGGAGGACACTCAGGGGGTTCAATCCTGGTGTCCTTTCCTTCGTACACTCTAAACCTGTGGGTGTACCCTGAGGTACTCTCATACAGCTTATACAATTTGATTCTGTACCTGGCCCTCTTACTGGGCAGGTATTGACGGAATCCGAGCCTTCCCTTGAAATGGACCAAGGACTCATCCACGCAGATGTTCCTTTGGGGCACATACGCTTCAGCAAACTTTTTGTTGAAGTGTTCGATGACCGGACGAACTTTGAACAGACGGTCAAAGTTGAGGTCATCTCGTGCGGGACACTGTGCATTATCGTTATAATGCAAAAACTTGTGGATGGGCTGAAAACGCGTCCGGACCATGACCATTCGGAACACTGGAGTGTTGTATAAAATATCAACACTCCAATATTGCCGAATTTAAGGCTTTTTCAGGAGACCCAAGTGGAGGACCAGGCCCCAAAACTGCGTCATTTCAACTGCGTCCACAGGAGACCAGTTAGTATAGGATGAACGCGGGTTTTGCTCCAAAAATTGCAGAGCGTACAAATTAGTTTGCTCCACCATGAGGTTAACAAAATCCTCAGAGAAAAAGACGTTGAAAAAGTCAATTTCTGTGAGGCCGGTGGTGTCAAACTTGATTCCTGATTCTGCCACAAAATCAGGAATCGGTGGCTCGTAATTTTCGGGGGGCGAGGTCCACACAGGGTCTGCTGAATCCGCTGCGGGCATGGTGGGCGCTGCCTCATCTTCTGTCCTGGAGCGTCTGCGTGGCGGTTCCGCAGGACCCGAGGAGTAAGATGAGGAGGGGGAAGAGGAAGAGGTTGAAGAATCTGAAAAATAAAGAAAAGTCGGTTCGTCATCCTCGCTATCAGTGTCTGAGGCAAGTAAAGCATATGCCTCCTCCATTGAATAGCGCTGTTGGGAGGAACGTGATGGTCGGGACATTTTTTTGTGTAAATATGGTGCTTGGGTGTACTTTATTTATAACTGTGTATGTGGTGGGGGGGCTAGTGATTGGTGCACACTATCCTGTAAGAAAAAGCTAAAAGGAAATGGGGCGCAAAATACCTGCGAAAAAAAGTCTAAAACAGCAGGTCCTAGATATGATAAGTGAACGGCGTCACTTATCAAAATTTAGTGGCTGCTGGATGTGTGCACAGGGGTGGCTCAAAGGGGCGGAGGTGAAAAAGAAAAATGGAAAACAGCCGGCACGAACTTTGATAAGTGAATTGCGTCACTTATCAAAATTCGGCGGCTGCTAAATGTGCACACGGAAACGACGCAAAGGGGGGTAAAAAGAGGGGGCTGGGGGGGTTGGGGTGGATGAATAGAGATCGGGCAGGGATCAGTTAGGGTTGTAGTTAGGTGGCACAAAAAGGGGTGAAAAAATGTAAAATGGCAGGCACAAGCTCTGATAAGTGATGTGCGTCACTTATCAAAGTTTTGCGGCTGCGGGATGTGTGTGCAGAGGTGGCGCAAAGGGGGCTAAGGAAAAAAAGCGAGCACGAGTGTTGATTGGTGAACTGCGTCACCGATCAACGCTCGGCGGCTGCGCACGGAGGTGGCGCAAAAGTGGGGTGGAGGGGGGTAAAAATGGGGGAAGGGGGAGGGGGGATTGGGGTGGATGAAGAGAGATTGGGCAGGGATCAGTTAGGGTTGTAGTTAGGTGGCACAAAGGGGGGTGAAAAAAATGAAAAACAGGATGTGTGTGCGGAGGTGGCGCAAAGGGGGCTAAGGAAAAAAAGCGAGTACGAGTGTTGATCGGTGAACTGCGTCACCGATCAACGCTCTGCGGCTGCGCACGGAGGCGGCGCAAAAGGGGGGGTGGAGGGGGTAAAAGGGGGGTGAAGGGGGTAAAAGGGGGGATGAAGATAGATTAGTGGGGTGAAGATAGATTGGCCAGGGGATCAGGGATCAATTAACACTTACAGTTGTAGTTTTCTTTCTTCTTCTGCAGGGATTGTGATGCTACAAGCTGTGGCACCACAATACCCAGCACAGGAGCTCTTGCTGCGTCCGACCTCCCTGCAGGAATCCTCAGCTAGAGTGAGGACCCCTACAGACAAGTCAGACAGGTCAGAGGCAGGTCAGGGGCAGGTCACAGAGCGGTCACATCGCTGCTGTGACCTGTGATTGGTGGGATCGAATGATTACATCAATCCCACCAATCCCTGCTCTGCCTGGTGACCATGGTAACTGCCTAGGATCGGAGCTCACAGCTCCGATTCCTAGGCAGGTCATGGCCAGGTCATCAGCAGGGCACACAGCGGTCACAGCGTGACCGCAGCTGTGCCCTGTGGCTGGCGTGATCGCCGATCTAATCGATCGTGCCAACCACTTCCTGCAGGCCCTGCTGGGCCTGTCCGAGGCTCCAGCCTAGGATCGGTGCTATTGCAGCACCGATCCAGGCCGGTACCGGCAGGGCACAGCGGCTATATTGCGCCGCTGTGCGCTGCGATTGGTGCGATCGATTAGATCGGTGATCGCGCCAATCTGGGGCTTTTCTAGCCTAGGATCCCGTTGTTTCAGCCAATCTGATTGGCTGAAACAAAGAGAAGTGCTGTGATTGGCTGTTCTGAATTGAACAGCCAATCACAGCTCACAGAGGGGCGGGCCAGAGCGGAGACTGCCCGGGATGCCGAGGCCATCTATCCAGAGGTAAGATGGTGTCGGCATTTTAATGCGATCACCGCGACTTAAGTCGCGATGTCGCATTAAAGGGCATGACGTACTATTCCGTCCATGGGACTTAGGTCCCAGGTCACATGGACGGAATAGTACGTCCAATGTAGGAAAGGGGTTAAAGGGGTTGTCCACATCTGGGCACATTATTTTGCTTATTTACTCAAATGCATGTATTTGAGGCTAAAAATAATTTTGGCTATTGGGTTTCATTAAAAATTTTGCACCGTTTTGCTTTTATAGGATCTCTGTTTCCTTGCAAATTCAGCTTTGGATCATAGTCATAAGTCAACTGAGAATTGCTCAGAAAAGAGAGATAAGTGAGACTGAAACTCTCTTGGTGGATTCTCATTTTACCCTTTCTGCAGCCAGCAATAGCCCGTGCAACATAGAAGCTGTAGAAGGCAAATGGTGCAATTTTTTTTAAGGAAACCTAATTGCAAAAATGACTTTTAGCTAAAAGTATATGTATTTGAAAAGAAAAATAAAGTATTTGAAGTTCGACAACCTCTTTAACATGTTGCAGTCATTTTATGGTACTTTTTTCATTATCCAGAGCTTTTCACGTTGTTCCATGCCAGGTAAAACTAGACATTCCCCCCCAAGCATTAAGCATGAAGTTCACAGAAGTCAACTGGTGACTTGTACCAGGATCATGGCGGTTGGATATATCTGACATTGTATCAGATCGGAGGGCAATTAGGAAAAGTAGGTGAGCACCATATGGGATTACAAGTACAGACAGCAAACTTAGCAAAAAAGATACACCAACAAAAATGTCACATCCAACAATTAGACTGAATAAGTAAACATCTTTTATTACCAAACTGTAATCATAGAATTTCTCCACAAACTGCTGCATCGAAAATAAAGCAAAAGTAAACAGTAAATCATGAGAGGTGACTAGGAGGGATACGTGTTTGTAAAGATACATCACAGAGATCATAAAGGAAAGACTAAGGCCCCCCCCCCCCCCCCCCCCCCCCCGTCACACATTGCAACACACCAGCGATCCCGACAATGATATGACCTTGTCAGGATCGCTGGTGTGTCCCTGCATGATCGCTGGTGAGCTGTCAAACAGGCAGATCTTACCAGTGATCAGGACCAGCAACGACACGGGTAACAAGCGCACGAGTCGCTTAGTTACCCGCAGTGTACCTTAGATACCAGCGTGCTGGTGCAGAGAGCTGGTATCCAAGGTAACCAGTGGGTTTCTAAGCACCACGATGTGCGCGCTTAGTTACCCGCGGTTTACCTTGGATACCAGCTCCAGCTAGCTGATCGCTGGTCTCTCGCCTGCCACACGCAGCGATGCGTGCTGGCCAGCAGGAGACCAACGATCAAAAAAATGTCCAGGGCTTTCGAGCATGATCAGCGATACCCGGCGGGGGGCCGGTCGCTGATAGGTGTCACACTCAGCGACATCACTGGTGAGGTCGCTGTTGCGTCACAAAACTTGTGACGCAGCAGCGACCTCGCTAGCAATCTCGCTGTGTGTGACGGGGGCTTAACCCATGTGTTTCACTAATTGACCAGCTTCCTAAGAGGTTCTGAGGGAATGTATTTCAACCACTAAAAAGACTGACGTCCTGGTTGGACTCATCCATCTGGTCCACTGACCAAAGAACTCTGGTGGTGTTTTACTAGATCCCACTTCCAGGACACCTTGTTTGAGGTCTTGACCTTGGGTTGGTCAGTTAGTGACTTCTATCCCGCTTGTAGATCTATATCCTAACATCAAAAGCTCAGACCTCCCAGTAAAAGACCTTTCCATGTGGTCCAATAAGTGGAAGATTTAGGATCCCTCACGGTTTTTAGACTGACCAATCCACTTTAGGTTCACAACTCATGTTGTATACCTAACTGGAAAAACAGCTGCGATCTACCACAATTATGCAGGATTTGCTCATTCCTTAGGCAGTGTATTGCCCACATACTTCCATCACTGTGCCAGCTTCTTGGCAGCTACAGTGTTTAGATGAAATTAACAGCCAAGGTGCCCACGTGCTACTATGTTTCTTCACAGTCTTTAAAGATGGTACACGTGAGCAGACAAACTAACAAACAAAATATTTACTGGATATCAAGGCATGTAATGTATGTTTTTATATGTGTGTGTGCATATAAGTATACACGTGTGCATTCGTGGATGTTTAGACATGCGGATAATTACTGACTATGCCTTTTTTCATGCCATTAATAAATAGGAAATTAGTAACAGCTTGCCGTAAAATTCGGAAAACTTAAAGTGTGATTTGGGAAAAATATTTTTCAGGATCTGAATCCATGTCAGTGTAAATGTTTTTGGTATTATGCCTATTATTCGTTAGTTACTTCTTCACATGTCGGCTGCCTTATGTCTCGTAAGAACAATACATGCATATACCATATAATAATTGAAGTGAAGAAGTGTTTGATGGTTCTATCCCTAAGTATTAGATTTGTCTTTGTTTCAAGTCGGCATGTAATTCGCATTAAAATATGCAGCGTTGGTGGATTCCACTGTTCCTCTAAAATTTTCACATCCTCACTGATCAAAAGCGAATCTTGCTGCTATTTGTCCATAGAATCCAGTCTAAAGCTGATAAGATCCCACATCTTTTTATAGTTGGTGAAGGAGAGAGCGCTTTGATGTTTTCAGGGAGGGATGGAGGGGGGTAAGATTTTCCATACGGGTGTTTGGCTAACACAACAAACACTGTTTAAAAATGTAACTTTGCTTAATTAATTAGCGATTCTGTTTAATACCCCTCTGATCTCAGTCCAACAAGGTATTTTGAGCCTTGAGAAAAAAGAACTTCAAAGTGCTGTTTAAGATGGTCTGAACAGGGGTGTTAACCTATTCATGGCTGGAAGAGTGCCAGCATCTTTATCAGGCAAACAATTAAGTTGTAAAGTCTTAGGGGCACTGGTTCATTGCACTCAATAAAAGGTAGGAAGTAGAATTATTCAATTGGTGGAGAATGCGGGCACGTAGTATACAAATCATACTTTAATAAAATTAGTAGCATTAATAATAATCTTGTATCTAACTGGTGATAACTATAGAAAATAGCATTATTGTAAAATTGTCATTAGGCTTTTAGTGCTTGACAGATCCATTATTACCAAAGAAAACTCTGCATGTTACATTTTTGCCTAGAAATATACACTAGAGCAAATGAATGCACTGGAAATGTATCTCACAATTAAAGAAATGAAGTGATAGCTTACAATATCTGCTGCATTGTTAGAGAATGCAACAATATAAAATTCAGCCTCAAGGAAAATGTCAGGGACCACTGCAGCCTATCAGGGACCTCTGATTGGTAGCAGCCTTTACATTTCATTTGAACAGGAAGAAACATCTCTCTTAGGGTACCATTACACATAGCGACGCTCCAGCGATCCCGACAACGATACGACCTGTAAGGATCGCTGGTACGTCATTACATGGTCGCTAGTAAGCTGTCAAACAGGCAGATGTACTCAACGACGCGGCAACGATCCAGCGATCCGTATAACGACCTCGGCAGTCGTTGGTACCTTGTCACACAGCAGCTATTGTGACGACTCAGACCTCGATAGGCGTGCTTCACCATTGCCTTTTCCACGCCCCTCTGCTCCGATTGGTGGCCACTACTGCACTATCATTATCTGATTGGGCGACCTCGTCATAAAAGACAACGTAGTAGCGCTCCCATCCATTGTTCCTGAGCGCTGTGGATCGTATTATACGGTATTCCTTCAGCGTTCCTGTGTGAGTCGCTAGTGTGTTATTATTTGTGGATTTCACTACGCGGTTTGCTTCAGCGTCCCTGTCTGAGTCGCTGAGTTTCTGAGTCGCCAATGAGGTCGATCGTCGTTGTTATGGCGTCAAACACAGCGATGCGTGCTGGCCAGCGGGACTCCAGTGATCAAAAAATGGCCCAGGACATTCGAGCACGATCAGCGACATCGCAGCGGGGGCCCGGTCGCCGCTAGGTGTCACACGTAGTGAGATCGCTGGCGAGGTCGCTGTTGCGTCACAAAATCGGTGACGTTTCAGCGATCTCACTAACTATCTCGCTATGTGAGACGGGGCCTTTACTGTTTGGCCAATTTGTGAAGGCTGCAGATAATCAATGTCTTTCCGTCTCCCCCCTTTCACTTATGTTGCTGCCAGGAAACTGTGAGGATGACACAATAGATCTGAGTTATGAATATTTTTTTTAATTTTACCCCACTGTGGGCCAAATAAGTTTATCTTTTAAAATAGTGTAAAATCCCTTTAATCTGGACACAAAAACATGCATATATTTTACTGTGTATAGGACAGTGCAAATATCCCCAGATTGTTTTTTTTTTTCCTGGAAGTACGGTATTTGACAAATATATTGCTTTTATCACTGCCATAACTTGATATTCTTATGTTCTGCAGTTGCCCTCCCTCCTGAGAAAAGCGAGGGGCTTTTTTCCTGTGAAGACAAGAAGGCAGGAGATAAAGACACCGATGGACGGGCAAAGAAACAGTTAAAATTTGAAGTATGTTCTTCGTCATCATTACTTGCAATGTTTTTTTTTTATTTGCTTCACAGACACTTTTCATACAGACAGGAAAGAAAAGTTAAGGTTTTCAAGTGATGACATATCATTCTGCAATTGTTTTAAGCAGCTGCCTCATATTTTCAGTAAGATGGCTGCAATATGAAGTATAAAGGGAATCTGGCACTAGGACCAACCCACTATAAAGTTTATATGGGCATGTAGCTAATAGAAAGTTGAATAAAATGATATCTTGATATATATGGTCCAATGTTTTATTCCAGAGAAATCCACTTTTTTTTTAATATGTACTTGAGCAGTTAAGATCTATGGGCCGGACATAGATCTCTCTGAGAATCTGCCCCAGGGCTTGTTTTAAATGGAAGGAGATATATGAGACATGTAATGGGTGATAATCTTCTCTCCTGATGTGCATGACGTAAGGTCCCGTTACATTTAGCGATGCACCAGCGATCCCCACAATGATACGACACGATCAGGATCACTGGTGCATTGCTAAATGGTCGCTAGTGAGCTGCCAAACAGGCAGATCTCACCAGCGATGCAGCAGCGGTCGGCTGTCGTCACTTACCTGTCACACGCAGCGAGGGTGACGTCTTCCGCCCGCGTCCATGGAGTCGCTCGTCGGCGCCAGCAGGAAGCCGACGACGAGAATTGGCCAGGACGATCTCGCGCGATCAGCGATATCCAGCGGAGAGCCGGGTAGGAGGTAAGTGTCACATGTAGCGAGATCGCTAGCGATATCGCTGTTGCGTCACAAAATCGGTGACGCTTTAGCGATATCGCTAGCGATCTCGCTATGTGTGAAGGGGGCTTAACACTGGTAATGTCCCTCTTTACTTACAAATAGCTCTAGAGGTACTTTTTCTTGGGAAGTCTGTGTCCGCCCATAGATCTTAACAGCTCATTTACATGTTAAGAAAAGTGTGTATTTAGGTCCCGTTACCTTTAGCGATGGACCAGCGATCCCGACAATGATACCACCCGGTCAGGATCGCTGGTGCATCGCTAAATGGTCGCTAGTGAGCTGCCAAACAGGCAGATCTCACCAGCGATGCCGCAGCGGTCAGAGGTCGTCACTTACCTGTCACACGCAGCGAGGGTGATGTCTTCTGCCCGCGTCCATGGAGTCGCTCATCGGCGCCAGCAGGAAGCCGACGACGAGAAACGGCCCAGGACGTTCTTGCACGATCAGTGATATCCAGCGGGGAGCCGGGTCGGAGGTAAGTGTCACATGTAGCGAGATCGCTAGCGATATCGCTGTTGCGTCACAAAATCGGTGACACTTTAGCGATATCGCTAGCGATCTCGCTATGTGTGAAGGGGGCTTTTCTCTTAAATAAGCCATCAGATTGCAGATATCAAGATACCATTGTATTCAGCTTCCTATGACCTACATGCCCATATAGATGACTTAGGAGGATTGATCCTACAGACGGATTCTCTTTAACATTATTGCCCCATTTTCTATCAGCCGGCACAAGATCTGCTGTTAGAGCGGCTCATGGTGTTAAGAACCCAATGAAACCATGTACAGTAGTATATGGTTGCTCTCTCATTTTAATGGTTATTATGGGACAGTCTCACTCAGGGCAACTTCCCTCCAACTGCCTATTATGGGATGTGGAAATCATTATAGAAGTTTCCCTTTGAGAACTTCCTGTATGAGCCAGAACGAATATGTGATCTGCTCTGAATGGCATCCATATAATACTACATTTCCCCTATAGTGGCTACAGTGAAAAGAATCGTAGCCAGACATGGCATCTAAGTTGTGTTTGTCCTCTTTAC
Source organism: Dendrobates tinctorius (assembly GCF_039654945.1). Lineage (NCBI taxonomy): Eukaryota > Metazoa > Chordata > Amphibia > Anura > Dendrobatidae > Dendrobates > Dendrobates tinctorius. Next base: position 3,024,251 of record NW_027361715.1, on the reverse strand, counting down.
AACTGATTGATTAAGTATACTGTATACAGAGATAGTTTTCCACTTAATTTACAACCAGTCAATCACAGTTAATGGTTCGTCACTTCCCCGATTTCATATCCTGCCTAAGTATAACCTTTCAGGACTCTCTGTCTTTCAAACCATACGTCCAATTCCTCCACAAAAAGAAAACATTTCTGGAATCTGTTTTTTAACAACTTTGAGTCAACAAAAATGTTACTGGCATGGATTAGTCATCTCCTACCTAAACTGCTGCCACAGCCTTTACTGTGGCCTCCCATCTTCTACTCTTGAAGCCCTCAAATCCACCTTTGACCCTGCTATCCATTAATCTCTAACATCATTCTTTCTTAGCCAATCCCTTTACTGACTATCCATTGACTAGAGAATTAAGTTTAAAATATTAACAATGACTTACAAGTTGTCCATACGTCTCTAAACAAACTTCCCGATACATCACCCAATGTACCCTCTTATCCTCACAAGATCTTTTCCTCCTGTCTGCCCCACAATAAGCCTCTGCATGACTTATTTGTTGCAACCCTGTACTCTAGAACTCACCACCCCAACCCTTCACACTCCTAACCATCTATGAAACCTTCATTATCAACCTGAAAAGTCATCTCATAATTGAGCCTATAACCTCCAATTACCCCACACTACAGTATGAGCAGCTTCTATGCACACCTAATGTCTCCCTTGCCCTTCCTTTGTAGACTGTAAGCCCTCATAGGTGGGGTCATCTTGTGGAATGTGGAATGTTTTAATTCCCCGCCCGCACAGTTATGAGGTAGCAGATGAGAATATTGGTTGTTCGGTGTGCGGCACATTTACCGATTCCAGTACAGACATCATGTTAATGCTTTTGGTGTCCCCCTGATAGTTTAAAGCCAAGCTTTTTTCAGACACTTTTTATCTCTGATCCAGACCTCCTCCTCTTGCTCCTGTTTTACCTTCTCACAGAGAATCAGCCTAGTTGCGGAGTACCATGTAATGTGAGACTGGTACCGTTTGCAATATCTCAGGCTGGCTTATTACAGTCAGGAGGCTTTGAACTCAGTAGGGGACACAGACTCTTTAGAACTGCCAGAGGGAATGGATTTCAGTCAGCAAATCTAGCAGGTAACTGGGCTGCACACAACCCAGGGCTATTTCAAGCAGTTTACTTTGCCCGGTTTAACTCAATGTATTTTAAGCTCCCATTCACCGTCTCGATCCAGAACAATATAAGTGGCTAACAGGCTACTATTCCGTGCTGCTTGTATTATGTGTAGCTGTGAATGTATGGGGTCAGTCTACGTGTCCAAGTGGTTTTTGTATTAACGCCTCTTATTTCAGAGTTACAAAGTACCTTAAATTTGGGATACAGTTGATCTATACATTATTGTAAAGCTGTCAGAAATGAGCAGGTTGTGAGCCTTACTGGGTGTCCTGGAGCGCTATATTAATGAGTCAAGAGGGTGATCTATGTCTGTTCAAGAGTCACGCAGTCCCGGCATTGAAGAGGACCTGTTAAAAGGTCAAACAAGGCTATTTCTTTTCTGTTATTCTATTTCTGCCGCTCCCCCGAGTAGGCTTTTTTTGAATCCTCCATATAGTTACAGAGATAGGGGCATTGTTATTTAGGGGTAATTTTAGAGCAGCCTAAAGTAACGCCTCTACAAAGTCCCGTCAATCATAAAGCCATGCCCCCTTGGTAAACTTCACATCTGCCACCTATTTAAATCAATAGGGAGTAGATGTGCAGTGCCAGGCTACGGCACTATTCCATCGATGGAGCTGTGCTGTGCAGCGCCGCAACCGAGCAATTCCAGCAGACCCCTGAAATAACTGATCGACGGGGTGCTGGGTGTCGCACCCCCATCAATTATACACTGATGACCTTCCCTAAGTATAGGCCATTAATGTCAAAGTCCTGGACAATCCCTTTAACGTAAGCTCAAATGGCATCCAGCACGTGTGCAGAATGCAGCTATAGCCGATGCCATTACCACTTGCTTCACTGCGCATGTGCTAGCTGTGGAAGGAGCTGCCTTGTAGAACCAGGACTACAGGACTCAGACTGGAACTCCTTACCTTTGACTCCCTTTGGCAGCATATCCTTTTTTTTTTTATTTTTTGGCCTTTTTTCCCAGGTCATTTCAGGAAGAGACTTCTTAGAAAGCTATTTTTATTACACATAACACTATGTCTGCAGTTTACGGACCTTATATTTGATAACAGGATCCCTTCAAGTAAATTCTGTAGCTGAGTACCCCATAGATGTCCTGTAATCATTCTATTTTTCAAGATCCAATATAACTGTCTTGATTTTTACATATATCACTTAATTCTGTCTGCAACTTAGAGATAACTGATGATTCTATCATGAGATAAAATATAAAGCGTGGTATAAAGCACATGTCACATATATAGCATAAAATATTCAGACATTGTGTAAATGTACTATTTTTTCTCAGGAACTTCAGTGTGATGTTTCCGTGGAAGAAGATAACCGCCAAGAGTGGACATTCACCTTGTATGACTTCGACAACAGCGGACGAGTAACAAGAGAGGTATATTCCCATAATTAGATTTTTATACTATATGGAAAAAAGGGATAGAGTAACACTTTTTTAGTGTAGTAGGTGCATATTAATATGACCATTAAAAGAAAAGTCTCTCACCTTCTCGGGTTGTGCAGGTAGGGCTAACAATTCCAGATACCTCATAAACAATTGCAGGTGGGTGCTGTGGAAATGTCTTCCAGGGAGCGTTCCAGCAGGGTATAATCAGGAGGAGAGAATCCAGGTGATCTGCGCTCTCAAAGGCAACAAATGGATCATTCATCGTAATCGATAAAAATGTATTAACAACACAATGCGTTTCGACTGTACCAAGCCTTCCTTAGATGGACAAACCTGAGGAAGGCTGAGTACAGCTGAAATGCATTGTGCTTTTAATAAAAAAAATCAGTTCCGGTGAGTGATCCATTTTTTGCCTTTGGAAGCGATGGTCACCTGAATTCTCTCCACCTGATAATTAAATTTTTGCAATCTGTAGGGAATGAGAATAAACCTTTATAAATGTGTTATTTGGTCTCAAAGATGTCGCATAACTCTACACCTACATGGGATTGAACGGTGAAAGAAATGTGTTACTCAAGAGGCGCTAGACTGAATTATTTTGGACTCTTTCTATCTGATATGGTCATAATTGCATGGCGATGACGTCAGTGTTCCACGAGTATGACTCTATTGGCTTTCATAAAAGAGAATGGTGTGACTAAAAGGTCGTCAACATTTTTGCGTACAAGAATGCTGTCATGCATAATAGTAATGACCCGAAGTGTGACCCTGTAATGTCAGTACTTTTGATGGTCTAGTATTCCCTACTGCCTATGAAATGCCTCATTACTGGATGACACATTCCATGACCATTGCCAAGTCAGTGTGGGAAACACCCCGCTTCTGATGGCTTTGATGAGCCATCCACTCCTCTCTTTGTGCGTACAGATAACGACGTGTCTTTAATATTCTTGTTGAAAAGAATTAGCTAATAAAGTGTTTTCCTCCATTGACAGTCCAATTTATTTTGCACTTGAGTTCTGTTTCTACAACTGACAGGCCGCCCTGTAATTATCCGCGTATGAAATATGGCTAATCGGACTAAGATGAACTAATGTTTTGTGATCTATGAAGTGTTCTAAAAGTGCATGAGGTTTACCAGGCGTAGATCACCTTCACCCGCTGCTGACTTTATTAACCACTTGACCTTTTCGCTGCAGCATACTTGTCTCCTTAGTGCCTATGAAATAAGAGTTCTTTTTAGGCTTCAAATTCGGAAATTCTTTTCTTAAAAAGATAATTGTACACAACATCTTTTTCCATCAAATGAAACTGCTAGGTTTTTTCAAGGGGAAGGCGCTTCGAGAAACATTGGCGTTTTTTATACCAGAAGCATCTTTTTTAGCAGTTTTTGTTTTTTCACCTGAGTGCTTGGTCACTGATTTTTACGCTGGCAATTTTTTTCAGCTTTTTCCAACATGTGTCATTTTTTTCCAGGTTATTTTTTAACTCCATTCAACAATGAAGAAATTGCTGCCAGTTTATCAAGCAAAAACGCTGCTAAAATTATCAAAGTGGCACCTGGGCCTCTTCGTGTTATTGATGCTTTACTATTGACTTGTATTGTAAGGTATAGAGCGCCTTAAGAGTGGAAAATGCCTAAAGAATTGTCAGGTCACTACTTTTAGCCTCTTGGGGTCTTTGGATGCCTGAAGCTCAAAAGACTGAACATCTTAGCAGCAAGCATGTCTTTGCAGTATAACTCTTAACCTTTTTTTTATCTAGGACATTACCAGTTTACTACACACCATATATGAAGTATTTGATGCATCAGTGAATCACTCCTCCAGCTCCAGTAAAACCCTTAGGGTCAAGCTGTCGGTAGCTCCAGATGCCACACTGAAGAAGAGAACAGTCTTGCTGAATCACACAGGTGATGATTACCATTCACATATGTACAGTAGAACATAACGCAAAAGAATTTAGGGGCCAATTATGTGATGTATTTGATAACATTAGATTTACCTTAAAGGGATTTTCCATTATCACTTACCCACAGTATGATCGCTGCGATTTGGTCTGATCCTGGGAATTGAGGTCCCAAAGTCCCCTAAGATTGAAGAAGTAGAGCACGTACTTGACCATTACTCGGCTCACTTCTACGAGAATGGGAGATACTGTTAGTCCCCCGAAGTGAATGAGTGTGAGAATAGAGCGGAAGTACGAATGAGTGACCACCAGAGGACACAGGGATCTACGGGAATGATCATGCGATCATACATTTGTCACCGAGTTGGCACGCATGTACTTATTGGGTAAACCCATTTAATGAAGCATGTAAAAAATGTAACATAGACTTTAACGAGAACCTGTCATGTGGTACATACAGTCCATTCTGTATAGAGAAGAAGCCAAGCAGAATGATATATAAATTTGGTCTAAATGTTTATAAAATTCGCAATTTATTCATTGATATCTCCATTTTTGGTATAGTAGGCTGTCCTGCTATTGATTGACAGTCTTCTCTGTGTGAATGTGCAGCAGATAGCTGTCAATCACTGACTGCACCACCCACTGAACTCATGCAAATAAACATCTGGGATTTCAACAAATAAAATTCACATTTTACTGACTCTATTCCCACAATAAAGTCATATATCAATGTGATCAGCTCCTCCTGCTCTATCATATCCTGCCTGGAGGAAAAAATAATACAAAAACAGCCATTGATTTTTGGCTGCTCTGTTGTGAATTTTAGGTCTACAGATTACCTTAGGATAGGTTCACAAAAGGAGGCTGGAAAATCAGAGAAGTTTTCCAAATGGAATCCACTTCAGGCTTTTTTTTTTCTTGTGTTGTATTTTTGGAGGGTTTTTTTTCCACATGGTGTTTCGCAGCCTTTTGTTTAGATAATTCTTGAGCAGAAACCCCCAAGGAATCGGCTTTAAAAAAAAGTAGCCTGTCACTTCTATTTTTTTCTGCTGCGAGATGCTAAAAACCTTACCAGAAAACAAAACTGTCAAATAACGCAAAAAATATTTCAAAGAGTATTTAAAGATGTTTTTGTTGTTGATTTTGGGATGGTTCCATTTCTAAATTCTAAATGCTCAGAGAAAATTCTCAGTGTTCACCTAGCCTTTCACATTAAAACTTTCCAACTAACGTCTGATGATTTGTGTAATTTCAGAGATACAAAATGGAAGATACAGAAGTGAGAGCAAAGTGAACGAAGATCTTAAGAAGCAGCGTAGTTCTTCAAGGTACATTTTCGGGGCTTCAATTTTTACTTATGTCCATGCAGCAATAAAAACATTATAATACATTCATGCTGCTTTACCATTCAGAAGACGTGAGACATCAATGGCGCTATTCACCTAATGTTGAACTGCTGAAGAGTAATGATATCTTACTTAGCGCAGATTTATAGCATAACATATCTAGTAGTTTACTGAGATGAAAGTCAGGGTCCCGAGATCCTCAGAGAATATTTATGTTGGCAGCAGCTGATGCCTTCAGATCCTTGTTGTCTTACATTCCAAGCATGGCTGTAGCTCTTGTGTCTGCATTGGGTCTCTATGTGGAGAGACTCCCGGCGCTGGATTAGTCTTTCCTCTGTGATAAAAGTATCCTATGGCCTTCAGAAGCTAGAAGTAGACAGTCCTGGGATTTACTGTGTTCAAGATATATGGAAGGTGAAGGCAGATAAAGAAGAAGATAAAAGGGAGTGTTATGTCTGAGAGTTAAAAAATGTTACTCTGGGAAAAGTAAACGCATTGGGCACAGCTTTCAGATGATGTTCTAGGAGTACTCAACACAAGCCAGCTCTACGGAAAAATTAGCATTCAGCATAAGCTACAGTGACTATCTTTGGTGCCATAGGGCAGAATCCTATCTAATAAATTTAGGCTAGACCAACTAAAAATGCGGCCAATTTAATTTAGCTAAGTGGTTCACGCTGTTTTATAATTTGGTTGCACTTTTAGAGTGTTTACACCACCTAATTTTTACCACCAAAATTTCAATGCCATTCTGGCGCATCAACCAGCCATTTTTCTGTTTCCTTGTTTCCACTTTTCGGCTCCCTTTCGTCCGAGACCCATTGCTTTTTAAATATTTTCCATTGACATAGCCGTATAAAGGCTTGCGTTTTACAGGACAAGTGTTGGTTTTGGATGACACCAATCCGTTTACCGTACGGTGTACTGGAAAACTGAACACAAAATTCCAAGTGGGATAAAATTGTGAAAAAATGTAATTACGCAATTTTTCTGGGAGGGTTTTGTTTTTACATTGTTCATTATGCAGTAAAAAATAACCTGGCAATGTGATTATCCAGGTCAGTAGAATTATTGTGGGATGGAACTTTTTTTTTATTCTTTTTTTAGTTCTTTTTATTTTTTATTGTTTTTATTATTATTTAAGTAGTGAAAAAAAATGGGAAAATTGTAAAAAAAATTTATTGTTTATTCTGAGACCCATAACTTCTTTCTTGTATATCAGTGGATCCATGAGGTCTTGATTTCTTGGTGGCAAGGTGACATTTTTATTGATAATATTTTGAAAAACATTTGATCTCCTTTTAATGCATATTTTAGGGAGTTGCGATGATAAAAAAAAACCACAATTCTGGCTTTTTAATTTTATTCATCTTAGGGACATTTACTATATGGGTTAACTAATGTTATATTTTGATACATCAGACTTTTATGGAAGCAGCAATAACAAATATGCATTTTTTTACTTTTTTATTTTTAAAGAGGGAGAGGGTAAATATTTTTTTTCCTTTATGTATTTTTATAAACTTTTTTCTAATTTTTTTTCCATTTTTGAGTCCCCTTAAGGGAGCTTGAACCAGTGATCGTCAGATTGCTTGCTCTATAATCTGCAATACAATTGTATTAAAGTATATAGACAAAATGAGGTTCTTCTATAACCACAAGTTGGGCTTCATAGGATGACAAAGATGGCAGTCATTTGGGCCTTTAGCAGGCTCCCAGCTGCCATAAGAACCCATCAGACCTCCACATTTGCATCATGGGGGCCACTGGAAGTCATGCACGCTCGCTCTGGTGATCACACAATGCGTCTGTTAGTGATTGAGCACTGTCACAATAATATGTTGGATATGATATGCCGGGTATGATGCGGGCACAGCTGCTGAGCCTGCTCCATACACAGGGACTCGATATACCAGTACGTCATATGTCATGAAGGAGTTAAGGCCATTGAGAAACCCCTTTTATTTTAAGCTTTGCATCTGTTCCATCTAGACTATGCTCCTTGTGAAACCCAGAATGATGTATTTAAACAAGTTAGTTCTTTTTTTTTGGGGGGGGGGGGGGTTTGAATTTTTCACATGTGTTTTTAACATTACAAATCATGTGATTCAGTTATTCCTTTTAGAGGAAAAAGACGCAGTGGAAATCTAGAGAAAAACACTATAAACTGCCTGAAAGAAAGAGATAAAAAATAAATATAAGTAAAGTGAAAAATAAGGCCACCGATTAAAATGCAGTGTACATATTGCATGTGATATTTCCCTGCTGACTGTCAGTAAACTGCTGGCAGCAGTGTCTATGAGACATGAAAAACAGCAGAAAAAAGTACTATTATAAATTAGCCTTTTTATTCCCCAAAAAAGGCTATACATATTTTAAATGCATTTTTAGGGCCCATTAAGACTTCAGTGGTTTTTCTAGGCACGAGTTCGGTGAAAAAACACAGAAAAAACTCATGCACGAAGAAACTGTCGTCTGAATCAGGCCTTATGCTGATAAAATTCTCAATTACATCTTTAGACCAATGATCTATTCTGGTTTTTCTTATGGAAATCAAAGTCCAAGCACAAATTAGAGAAATGCAGTGACATCAAAGTCCAAGCACAGATTAGAGAAATGCAGTGACATCAAAGTCCAAGCACAGATTAGAGAAATGCATTGACATCAAAGTCCAAGCACAGATTAGAGAGATGTAGCGACATCAAAGTCCAAGCACAGATTAGAGAAATGCAGCGACATCAAAGTCCAAGCACAGATTAGAGAAATGCATTGACATCAAAGTCCAAGCACAGAGTAGAGAAATGCAGCGACATCAAAGTCCAAGCACAGATTAGAGAAATGCAGCGACATCAAAGTCCAAGCACAGATTAGAGAAATGCAGCGACATCAAAGTCCAAGCACAGATTAGAGAAATGCAGTGACATCAAAGTCCAAGCATAGATTAGAGAAATGCATTGACATCAAAGTCCAAGCACAGAGTAGAGAAATGCAGTGACATCAAAGTCCAAGCACAGATTAGAGAAATGCATTGACATCAAAGTCCAAGCACAGAGTAGAGAAATGCAGCGACATCAAAGTCCAAGCACAGATTAGAGAAATGTAGCGACATCAAAGTCCAAGCACAGATTAGAGAAATGCAGCGACATCAAAGTCCAAGCACAGATTAGAGAAATGCATTGACATCAAAGTCCAAGCACAGAGTAGAGAAATGCAGCGACATCAAAGTCCAAGCACAGATTAGAGAAATGCAGCGACATCAAAGTCCAAGCACAGATTAGAGAAATGCAGCGACATCAAAGTCCAAGCACAGATTAGAGAAATGCAGTGACATCAAAGTCCAAGCACAGATTAGAGAAATGCATTGACATCAAAGTCCAAGCACAGAGTAGAGAAATGCAGTGACATCAAAGTCCAAGCACAGATTAGAGAAATGCAGTGACATCAAAGTCCAAGCACAGATTAGAGAAATGCAGCGACATCAAAGTCCAAGCACAGATTAGAGACATGCAGTGACATCAAAGTCAAAGCACAGATTAGAGACATGCAGTGACATCAAAGTCCAAGCACAGATTAGAGACATGCAGCATCAAAGTCCAAGCACAGATTAGAGACATGCAGTGACATCAAAGTCCAAGCACAGATTAGAGACATGCAGTGACATCAAAGTCCAAGCACAGATTAGAGAAATGCAGCGACATCAAAGTCCAAGCACAGATTAGAGACATGCAGTGACATCAAAGTCCAAGCACAGATTAGAGACATGCAGTGACATCAAAATCCAAGCACAGATCAGAGAAATGCAGCGACATCAAAGTCCAAGCACAGATTAGAGACATGCAGCGACATCAAAGTCCAAGCACAGATTAGAGAAATGCAGTGACATCAAAGTCCAAGCACAGATTAGAGACATGCAGTGACATCAAAGTCCAAGCACAGATTAGAGACATGCAGTGACTTCAAAGTCCAAGCACAGATTAGAGAAATGCAGTGACTTCAAAGTCCAAGCACAGATAGAAGAAACGCAGTGACATCAAAGTCCAAGCACAGAGTAGAGAAAATCAGTGTGATAAGTTCTGTTGACTACTGAAAAAATACTTTTCTCTACAGGATGAAGGACTTATACAAACACAATATGCATCCACACTTGCCGTGGATCCAGATTACTGTGTCCTGCATTTCAGCAGAGTTTTGGATACTGCCAAGCCTATTGGGGAGGAGGAGATTGGAGGTATAGCCATTGACCTGATGGTTGCTTGGCTGACATTGATCTAAGATTTTGGCCAACCCAACATTGGCTCCATACTGCACTTGTGTTAAAGTGACCTAGGGGGGAATTTTTGATTCATACAGAATGGAAATAACTGCTGAGCCTACCGATAAGTAATTAGGATTTCCTTAAGGAAACTTCAAAAACTGGGAGTCACATAGCAGCGCAGTTATCTGATGGGGCTTCCATACAGTGAATGTTATATGCTAATCAGGTATAAGATACAATTCACTGTTTAAGGTAGAGTCCAAAAAAGAAATGATCAGACAACAGAATGCAGGAAAAAAAAATCCTGCAGCTTGTAAAAAATCTCTGCAGATGCTTTAATCTGTTTATAGATGTTCTGCGAGTGGTTCCCAGATGTATCCTGTTCTTTGTTATCTCCCGTAGACATAACCCAGCTGAAAATGAAACAGAACAGACAGAATGTCTCCGGCAGTGTGTGGATGAGAACATTGAACGAAGAAACCACTACTTGGATCTTGCTGGAATAGAAAACTACACATCAAAATTTGGGCCAGGTGTGTATGGTTGAGATTTTACTGCCGGAAAATATTAAAGGAGCGGATGCGAGGAAATGGCTCACAAAGAGATCAATGATTTCTACTGTGCTAGGAAATATCCATGGACAGGAGAAAGAAGGACAGTCTCTTTTCCCTTCAACCTCAGCAATATAAGGGAAACTAGTGAAAACCAGAATTTTCCATTTGTACGTATCAACTGTTAGGGATTCTGGAAAATTGGGCACAATTTTTTAATGTTTTTATTTTTTGTTGTTTTAAACACAGTGCACATTCAAAAGAAAACGGAGACCAAACTCCTCGGGGAGGATGTTAGCTTGTGAAATGTATTAAATTCACCATAATATTGAATGCATTAATCAAACGTTTCAACAGGGGCGTAATTATAGTGGATGCAGTTGCACTAAGACCTTGTAGCCTGGGGGGTCTAAAAGGTCACTTTGGCCTATATAAGAAGACCAACACTGCTAAAGACCCTTGATAGTGGGTGAAAGGTTTCGCACCAGAGTCCATTAGCTTCAAGTTACGCCACTGCTATTAATGCATTTCATTCATGCCCTTCTTCAGGCCTACAGTATTGGCGGTGATTCTGTGACAGTGGGGAGCAGCAAATTGTTGTTTTTTTTTGCAAAATACAAAACTACACTGTATGACTACAATCTAAAGGACCTCCTGAGGCCTTTTTCCCCATAGTGTAGTTATGATGTAGTTTTTTGTTGTTGTTTCTTTCCTATAAAGGTGATTATAATAGTGGCAAATGTTGATCTACTTCTTCTTTTTGGTGACCACCTAGTAATAGGTTTGTCCACTAGTAAGCACAAGTGGCCAAATAGGAAAATATAATTTAAAAAATTAAACACAAATGGGAAAATTTATTTTTTCTGAACAGTTTTTATGTTTTGATTGTCGATGTTTTCACATGTTAAACATTGTCATCACACTTTTATATCAGCAAAATTGACCACAGGGATATCAATGACAAAGTCATCATTTACTTCCATAGGAAAGTTTTTTAGGCTTGCTCTGTGATCTGTGCAGAGGTCATTGTGGAGTGAGAGGGGATCTGTGCTTTATGTACAAGTGTTATTGTTATTCTGTCTGTAAGTATAATTAGAAGAGTGGTCTGTGCAGAACTTGAAGAATTATCCTTTTACGTAGATTTCAGGGTTTTTTTTAACATAATTAGTAATCTAAACAAATTATTAACATTTTAAAAAAGTGCCTATAACTTGATAGTACAGAGCCTAAGAGACTTCTTGTGCCTCCATACCGGAGGCCCAGGTATGTGCATGTGGACTAAAAGCTCACTTAGACAGTTGTTTTATTTCACTTTGGAGAAAAATTATCTTAGTTTCATTAAATTTGTTTCTTCAGAGAGGAAGAGGACTAGAACTCTAGTGCCACCTATAGGAAGTAGAAATCCTATAAGTCAATGTCGACTTTCTAACGAACCTTGTCACATGACTTAGGATAAAATCCAAAATCTCAATTTGAAAACACTGTGTACTGCCCTTCTTCAGTGCAAAGTCTGAGATCTGGTTTGGATGGGTGAAAGGCGTCTGACCAGGATCCAAGAACTAGAGTTCTAATCCTCTTCCTCTCTGAAGAGACAGTTTGTATATTTCCCAGAGGATCATTGTTGCTTAAAAGTATCTTCACCTTGGCATGTCAGGCTTAACATGTCAGTCTCCTCAAGAAGAACCATTACCCCTTGGATCGTAGTTTCATCGGTGATTTTGTTCAGAGTTTCATCAAATTTTCATCCAGGTGTCTTCCACTTGTCATCCGAGTTTTGTCAAAGTTTGGTACCAGTTATAGTAGTTTTTCTTAGATGAGAAAAAAAGGTTTTATGCCTTCTACTATCTAACAATCCAATGATATCCAAACCCATTGACTGGCATGCTGGTTTTTATCAATGTCGGACACGTCTCAGCCACCATTCAGTCTGCAAAAAAAATGGGACATATGAGCAACCCCATACACCATACTAGGTGCGCGTTCTAACCGTGAAAACCACAGATAGAACTCGGACGTGAAAAATCGACACCTGAATTAGCCCTGTTTCTATGTCAGACTGTTTGGAATTATGGGTAATATAAGTAATTCATAATGTAGTCAGATACAGTTCGAAAAATATCGAAAGGAACCTCTCATTTCACCAGCAGTATTTATCTTACATATTTTAGCAAAATGTGCATTCAAAGAACTCAAACGTATCAAGAATTCGGAGAATTAAATTTTGTTGAAATAAGAGATACAATCTTTCATGTTTAAAAAAAAAAGTTTCAACTGTGCAAATTTCCTGTGAGTCGACTAAGGCCTCTTTCACACATCAGTTTTTTGCCTTCAGGCGCGATCCGGCTTTTTTTGGAAAAAACGGATCCGGCAAAATGCAATGCCGGATCCGTTTTTTCCCCATTGACTTGCATTAGCGCCGGATCGCGCCGGATGGCATTGCGTTTCATCCGTTTTTTGCCGGATCTGGCAACTTGTCTCATTCCGGCGTCTTGAAAAAACGTCTACTGTAACGTTTTTTGTCTCCGGCGAAAAAGCCGGAAGCGCCGGATCCGGCGCTTCCAGCTTTTTGCTACAATGAAAGTCTATGGGCGCCGGAATGCGCCGGATCCAGAAAAAGACGGATCCAGCAACCGGATCCGGTTTTTTTAAGTCTGCGCATGCTCAGATCCAATTGGCCAGCCGCCAGGAACAGAGACGGATCCAGCAAAAAAACTGATCCGTTTCTACAGTTCTCCAAAATTTATGCCGGATCCGTTTTTTCTAAAAAAAGTCGGATCCTGCCTGACGGCAAAAAACTGATGTGTGAAAGTAGCCTAACATTGGCATTGGCAGGGAGCTCCAAAAATTGCCGAACTGGAATATATCCCATTGGTGGCACCTGCATCTATCAAACATTTTTTTTGTATATCTTGACAATATGTCGTAAATGTCCCCAAATGGGATAACTCCTTTACCTATAAGATTATGAATAATTGTCGTATGCAGCAGATGAATCATCCCTCAAATAGCAGTCTTCATATTTTATGTAACAGTACCCCCTAGAGGCAATATTTATATGTTATAAAATACAAGTATTGCAAATTAATGTACTTGTCCAATAGATGAAACATATTTCTCAAAGGGCTCAAATTAGTAAAGAAAAAGTGACCCAGATGTTACTGGCCCATCAGTGACTGGCTGGGTGGGTTTTTCCAGTGTGTTGAGATTTGACTCAGAAGAAGAGACCAGTAGGGTACACGTTGAATTGGGACCTATGAGAAATTGGTTTGGGTGAGTATCACTTCTTTTTTTATTTATCTTTTTTTTTTACCATTCTGTGCCATTTCCAAAAACATTTTTTTCTGTTATAGACAACCCATATCCAAGGCAAGAGCTGAGTTTTTTTTATTATTTCACAGGTTCTTCTGCAACAGCCGAAAAACCAGATTCACATTCAAGAGCTTCTAATCAAATGAGGTCTCGTTCTCATGAACCAGAAACTCTTCATCTACACCAGAGAAGGTCACAAGCGTTGGATACTGGACATTTCAGTCTATTAGACCCTTCTCATCCCAAAATGCTAGAGCTTCAGCAAAGGCAACGGGGTCAAGAATCCAACAAACACTCTGTAAGAAGTCCCAAAGCTTCAAATAAGAATGGAACAGCATTAAACAGTCAGCCAGGGAGGCCAACAAGGAGCAAACCCATCCATGGTGTGCAAATTCCTGTGACTTCCCCAACGGCGCTCATGGGCCAGAGCTATCCTTACCACCATTTACCACCTCAACAACCTCATAGGAAGAGCAAACAGAAAATAAAGGAAGGTCACCAGATGTGCAAAGCGTTCCAGTCACCAATTAACGTAGTGGAAAAAGAGCATGTGAGGGATTTGCCAAGCATGTTATTGTATGATGGCCACAGCGGACACTTGATACAAAGACATGAGCACCATCATCACCATGAGCATCACCACCACTATCACCATTTCTACCAAACATAATATGGACCATTTATGCCACATCCTGAGAAGAACTCCAGAATTGGGTTCCTGTTCTTAAAAGGAAGTTGCTTTGTTAGAAACATACAAATTAATGGACGATATTATTGAACAATGGAAAAGTGGACCCACAAACCCACTGGTGGATAATGCTAAATATATTTTGAACACAACCAAGCACTACTCAGAATTTGGACCTGCCATGGAAGATTTGCGTTAAGTGGTTTTTGGTCACCCACACTCAGATTGTTTGCACAAACACCTTTAAGTAATAAGTCAATTCGGTTTTGGACACCAGAAAATAACAAAAATCCAAACAAACAGCACACTACCTCTAGTAATATTCTTAGTTTGACTTTAAGGCGGGTAGACCTAAGTGACATAATAACTATGAACACATACAAGCCAAGTTTTCTTCACTTTTCCTAACTATCTAAATCTTTGGTAGTATTTATATGTACAGTAATGTTAAGTAGTTTTTTTTGACAGTTGACAGGTCAAAGAAGAACTTTGTGAGTTTCTCAGAATGTTTGAGGAGTCGAAGAAACGTTTGTGTGCGCTAAAGAACCCCTGTTCTACATGGTCTATTACTAGCTAAAGTCAAGATCCTTGAGTGCCTGTTGATTTTAATGGGTTCCTTATTTGCTTGCAGGAAAAATGGGCGCTTCTAAATTGGCTTCCTTAGTGATCACAGTTAATCACACGGGCTTACAGCTAAGTAGGATTTAGTTGATTTGTATTTTTGTTAAAAAGGTAAGGTTGCCCTCCTTTATAATATCTCACAACTTGAGCCCTCCCCTCCATCGTAAGGTCACTCTTTAAGTTGCTTACCGTTTCCAGTATTTTAGTAATCTGAGTATAAAAGACAACATTTTAATTCCTTCCTAGGTTCTTTCTCACAGCCAGAGTTTTTTATTTTGCCTCCATTTTTTTTTTCTTTAAACCTTATCAGGTATATAGTATAAATATATATATAAATCTATATAAAAGTATATTATATATATATACACTCAGGTACTTTTTTTGCGTTTAAATCTGTGGTTTGGTTATTTGTAGCATTTTGTTTTTTTCGTTTTGTTGTTTTTTTTTAAATAGTATGATTATTTTATTTCAAAGAGTTTCTATGTATTATAACAGAATCTTGTGTTCAAAACTTTGCTGTTTTCAGGGCAAAATTCCCATTATTTTAAGGAAAACAAAAAAGCTGAATTGTGAAGGAGTATATTTAATTTCTTTATTTTCTGTTTCTTTTGTTTTTTTTTTTTTTTTATGTTCAACCTAATGAAAATAAAGCAGATAATAGGACTGTCCCTAACTGGCTATGGATGCAGTATGTTACATTAGAAAGTAGATCAGATATCTGTGCAAAGCAAAGCAAAGGCAGAGGCAGACTTAATTTGGACTGAACCAGTGATGGATCTCTTTTAGTAACTACAGTATATGTAGGTATGGCACACATATTTTTTGCTGCCACAGCCATACTTTTGCTATAATTTGTTATTGATTTTTTTGATACCGCCCATTTTATTGATGGGACTTATGATAACCATTTGAGTTGCTTTGCTCCTTTTTATATCTCGCTCTTGCTTTTTATTTATTAAAGGTGTAAAATACCTATAAATTTCCCATATAAATATTAGATACTATTTTCAAGTTCTGAAGGTGAAAGTACTGTACATACAGTTTCTTTAGATCAGTCCATTTTCCTTCTTTTTTTTTCTTATATTATACTGGAGACATGTTAGGTTAGACTTGATGGACATAAGTCTACCTTCAACCTTAAAACTATAAAAACTGGTGCCCAGGGTTCATCCAGTAGTTAACAGCATGGGATTTTTGGGTTCTAACTTATAGCATTGCCTTGTATGGTGCACTAAGGTTCAATATGGAGCTAAAAAGGTTCTCTGAGATCATAAAGACCCCATATTAAAAAGGGCATGTCCTTGCCATTCATATATGAATGCTACATGAGCAAAATGGTGATGGAATTCCAATTATGTGTTATTCATATAATCTTTAATAGCTAAAAGAGGTTGTCTCATAGTCAAAATAATGTATCTATGCACGGGTTGGTGAAAAGTGTATGATCACTGGGGATCCGATTTCTGGGATTCCCATCAATCATGAGATTGGTCCATTTACTGTCAGTAGGAGTGGTCACACATGCCCACTACTTCTCTAGTCATTGTCTATAGTAGTGGTCACGCATGCTCACTAATACTCCACTGTCTATAGGAGGTGGTCACACATGCTCGCAACTGCTCCATTCACTGTAGAAGTCGTCACATATGCTCACTACTACTCCATTCATTGTCTTTAGGAGTGGTGAAACATGCTCTCTACTTCTTCATTCTCGGTCTATAGGAGTGGTCACACATGCTTTGTACTGCTCTATTCACTGTAGAAGTCGTCACATATGCTCACTACTACTCCATTCGTTGTCTTTAGGAGTGGTCACACATGCTCCCTACTGCTCCATTCACTGTCTATAGGAGGTGGTCACACATGCTCCCTACTGCTCCATTCACTGTCTATAGGAGGTGGTCACACATGCTCGCAACTGCTCCATTCACTGTCTTTTGTCTGTAGAAGTCATCACATATGCTCACTACTACTCCATTCGCTGTCTGTAGGAGGGGTCACACAAGTTCACTATTTGTCCATTCACGGTCTATAAGAGGTTGTCACACATGCTTCCTACTGCTTCACTCACTTTATGTAGGAGTGGTCACACATGCTTCCTACTGCTCCATTCACTTTATGTGGGAGTGGTCACACATGCTTCCTACTGCTCCAATCACTTTATGTGGGAGTGGTCACACATGCTTCCTACTGCTCCATTCACTTTATGTAGGAGTGGTCACACATGCTTCCTACTGCTCCATTCACTTTATGTGGGAGTGGTCACACATGCTCACTATTGATACATTCACTATCTAAAGGAGTAGTCACACATGCTCACTACTGCTCCATTCACTTTATGTAGGAGTGGTCACACATGCTTCCTACTGCTCCATTCACTTTATGTAGGAGTGGTCACACATACTTCCTACTGCTCCATTCACTTTATGTAGGAGTGGTCACACATGCTTCTTACTGCTCCATTCACTTTATGTAGGAGTGGTCACACATGCTTCCTACTGCTCCATTCACTTTATGTAGGAGTGGTCACACATGCTTCCTACTGCTCCAATCACTTTATGTAGGAGTGGTCACACATGCTTCCTACTGCTCCATTCACTTTATGTGGGAGTGGTCACACATGCTTCCTACTGCTCCATTCACTTTATGTGGGAGTGGTCACACATGCTTCCTACTGCTCCATTCATTTATGTGGGCGTGGTCACACATGCTCACTATTGATACATTCACTATCTAAAGGAGTAGTCACACATGCTCACTACTGCTCCATTCACTTTATGTAGGAGTCACACATGCTCACTATTACTCCATTCACTGTCTATAGGAGTGGTCACACATGCTCACTATTGATACATTCACATAGGGGACTTTGGGCCTCCTGTTCTCATGATTGGTGGGAGCCTCATCAAATGCATTAAACACTGATCATCTATTCTGTTTATAAATAAAAAATATTTCCTATGGAACAATCCCGTTACAGTCTTTATGCTTCATTTTTATGAGGCAAAGTGCTTTTCAGACTTGGAATATTGTCAGCAATGAATATTCCTTGTGTTAGTGGCGAAAAGTTTCAAAACACTAAGTGAACCCTTACACTCTATTTTCCAAAGTAAAAAAGGCCCTGTAGAAGAGTTTAAATAATTCACATTTGACTGCTACATACGCTCTCACAATGATATGTACTGGGGTCCTGTGCGAGATCCATATAACAATTTGTGAATTTGTGGGGTCACTGAGTTGAATCGTATGACCACAAGTCTCTACTTATGAATCTAGTGGCTCTGCCTGTTTTTGGCTCTACAGTGCCATTGCTTGGTTGGTACATATAAAAGTGGAGTACTTTTTAATGGAATCATGTGTTCCAGAGGTGTAACGTACCATTGGAGTTAAGCTTTGAATTTTTGGTTTAATCGTTTTTCCAAAATATTATCTTCTAAAGTGATCTCAGGCTATGAAGTTCAGTTATGGCAAGGAGCAAATTAAAATGGATCCGCAACGTTTTAATATTTTCGAAGACTTTTTTTTATTCTCCATGAGTACTCCCTAAAGTGTTATCTTAAAAGGCATTACTAAAGTTCTTGTAGCTTTTGTGAACTTTACATAAGCAAGTAAAAAGTTCTAAGTATCATATGTATATCTGGAATTCTCAATCTTTATCTGTTGGGCTTGCACAAGCAAGAATATGATGATGCATGGGATTCAAAGTCCATGCTAACAGTACAAATATACACCGAATTATCTTTCATTTTCCTCTTGAGCCCAGTGTAGTAATAACAAATGGATGACATCTCATGAGAGAGGTCATGTAACACCTTAAAAACACTAGTTACCAAGATTCTCAGATTAGTAGTCCTCAGTCTAAGTCATGGTGACCACCTTCTACATCACGGGTTTCCGGACTTGAATGCTGCAAAATGCCCAAGAGCAATGACTAAGCATCCACTTGGACTGTTGACAAGTATGCCCCAAGGTGTTCTATGCCAATTTCCCCGTTACATATAATTAATTGCCTAAACATTTTCAAAACACTAACGGTTTTTCTCCACCTACGTTCCATGGCATTGTTCTTAGCTCCAGTAATTGTTTTGACCTTGTCATGTATAGGCAAAACATAATTTACCAATTTACCAAAAAAGTCTTAGAGGACGATACGTAGAGAAGACTTCCTATAAATATTTCTTATACATCTTCTACACTTACAATCTGAATAATGGTGTTTTTCTTCCACTCCTTCAGAATGAGCCACTGAATCTATGTCCCAAGTTGTGATTCGAAATGAAAGGTGTTGTTAAGGATTAGAAAAAGGGTTACTTTTTGTCCCGAATCTGTGCCACTCTTGTCCTTGGTCTGTTTTTGGTATGGCAGGTGATTAGGACTGACCCATGATATTAGATACATCTTGCAGAAAAGATTGGTACTCTTTTTTAATCCTGGACAACCTCTTTGTCTTCTTTATAGTGTTCAATTACCAATGTTCCTAAGACATCCCTTCTGGAGGCCTAATCACTCGCTTTGGCTCCATGGACAAAGAGTTAATCGTGGAGAAAGTCCGCATTAAAACTAGAAACAAACAAGTTGTAAGGAGTTACTTTACTATAGCCAACATGTTAATATGGCTCCTGAATAATAATAATACATGAAGAACTGTATAATAAATGCCAACGCATTAACGGAAGAGTTTGTATATATGTATCTGCTGTAGGTTCTTTTGAGGAATAAATATCTTAGAGGTTGGAGCATGACGGCAACTGAATTAGTTATTAAATGTTAGGTTTCATGTTCGTCTGTGATATATACAAGGTGACTATAACTGGAAACTTTAGACGCGATTAGGAAAAGTAATTTGTGTGTTAGGCATGACTTTAGAAATGGGCATGATTCGAAGGCTAAATACCATTTCCTTTTTTTATTGATCCAAAACATTTCAAAAGAAGGTATGTATCAGAAAAATAGCAATGTGATATTAGTATTTTGCTTTAACAAAAATATATAAAAAAAATTATATATTACTCAAATATTGGTCAATTACCATTTGGGATGAGTGGCTGTAGATGTAGAGGAGTTTGATCTTGTGGGAGGCAGTGACCTATTCATTCATTAGGGTCAGCTAGAACAGTACTGCATGTGATAAGGATAGTGTTATTATGGGTCGCTAATGGACAAGTAATAAAGTACTGAATACCATAGAAAACTCTCAAAAGTCTGATATAAATCAGGTATGCGAAAAATGCATTGAAGTCAACTGATGTTTTATAATAAGTATGTTGTAGAAAATTGTATCCCGGCCTCAGTGTATGCCTCCATGTGAACGAGAGGACCTTCAGATCAAGTGCAGACATGTCGGGATATTTCAAGTAGCAAGAACATGTTAAAAAAAAAAGTTGGTCATGAAAGTATGCCGAAGAAAAGGCTCCCTAAAGTGCAAGAAAGAGGGTTGTATGCGCCACCACAGTCTGTTTAAGCTCCTCTTACCATGAGATCCTACATATTTACTGTTCACTATTACCTCTGCCGGGTGCAAATAATTCACATTTGTAAAACAAAAAATGATATTTAATTTTGCAGTTATTTATAAATTAGGCATGTTTCTATAAATGGTAATTTAGGCATAAGTGGAGGCAGAATTCAAATTTTTGGCAATCTATAAAACCTCTAAGATTTCCGTACCCAAAGATTTTCAAGATGGGCACGATCATTGTCAACGGGGTTAAATTGGACGTGTCAATAAGGAATGTGGAAAGTTATTTTTTTATGATAAAATTCGAAATATAAGCTAAATGTTTTCTCTCCAATATTTAAAGATATTTCTACTCTTCTCGTCTAAAACGTAATATCTTTTCTAAAAACTTAGGATCCAAATTACATTGACTATTCGACTGAATTACGCGTTATTAGATGTGAAGCAGTCGGTCATAACAAAAGATCGAAAGCAAAAAAGTGTGAGGTCCATCTGTCTGGTTGAAATAGCTAACCAATATTCCATTAGGGGAAAGTCGAAAAACTTTTCCTTTGGTGTTTGGTACAATATAGACCAACCTGATATGGACCAAAAATGGAGCCATGTGATTCCAAGACTAGGCCTGGAGCTTTACTCTATGCACAGATTTGTATGATAGTGCCCATACTGTGCTTATGGGTATGTAATAAAGACTTTGCCAATGCCACATTTGTCTTTCGGGTCACTATTGGGGAAGAAATTGGTAAAAATGTATTTTTTTTCCCTTTTCTTTACTACTTTTTTTGCTTTAGCTTTCAAGGGAAATACGCAATGCATGTTATGCTGGAACCATTTTTTTATATATGGATTTTCTCACACTTTTCTTACGGCCCAACTGTGACTTTTACCATTTCAATGTTGCATGCTTCTTACTATGTGTATACTTGGTCCTGACTGTTCAAGAGTGTACATAACATAACTCCTTAAACCAGTTATGCTTAATTTTTTTTTTTTTAAGCTGAGACCTCAAATGACATTGTATTTTTCATGAATGACTTAAAACTTTAAATAAGCTATAGAATACTTTTAATATCTGACAGCAACTTGTTTGCTCTTTAAAGAGAATCTGTCACCAGGTTTTTACTATTCCTTCTGAGAGCAGCATGATGTAGGGGCAGAGACCCTGATTGCAATGATGTATCACTTACTGGGCTGCTTGCTGCAGTTGCAGTCTATCGTTTGTCTGAATTTTGAGCACTGTATGACCCTGCCCGCACCACTGATTGGCAGCCTTCTGCCAATCAGTGTTGGGGGTGTGGCTGGACTACATGGCAGCAGGTTTACTAGTCCTGTAGTGATAATCTCCTGCTTGATTTTATCAAACCTACAGCGAGCAGCCCAATAAGGGACACATCACTGGAATCAGGGTCTTTGTTTCTACATCTTAGATTAGAAGGCAGAAATCTGGTGACAAGTTTCCTTTAAAGGGAATCTGTCACCGGAAGTTGGAGACCTATGTAAATGGCCTGTGTCCGGTCCGATGGGCAGTGTTTCTTCTTCTTTCTCCACCCCATCCGTGGCCCCCGTCTGCGATCTTTGTCGGTATTAGAGAAGTTAACTCCAAAGCAATCTAGCTTCGCACACAAGCAGTATGCTTTGCCCAACTGCGGGCAAAGCCGAAAATCATTACTGCGCATGCGCCGGTACACTATGTCCCGGAAGTATTTCACTGTGTTCCGGGGCATAGTGTATCGGCGCATGCGCAGTAATGATTTTCAGCTTTGCCCGCAGTTGGGCAAAGCATACTGCGCGTGTGCGAAGCTAGATTGCTTTGGAGTTAACTTCTCTAATACCGACAAAGATCGCAGACGGGGGCCACGGATGGGGTGGAGAAAGAAGAAGAAACACTGCCCATCGGACCGGACACAGGCCATTTACATAGGCCTCCAACTTCCGGTGACAGATTCCCTTTAATAAGTGGTGTAATATACTCACATTTGAGTTCCTCGTACTTGGTACAGTACCTTTATTTGTTGCCATTTTCAAACTATAATAGCCATATAAATAATGGGCTAGTATGAGACAAAAACTTTCATCACTGATCAAGTATCACCATGCTGCTGGCCAGAGAAGAGATTGCCAACCGTATTAGCGTATCCAATATGTGTTGAACATATATGTTCAGGTGGGGGTGGAGAAACGGTATTTATAGAATGCATATTTGTACAGGAACGGAAAACAATAAAGGTTCAAAAACATGTAATATATAAACTGTATTCCTTATTTAATAGCAAATTTCTCTCACTTTAACTGAGTATTTATCTTTTTTTATGTGTATTTCATGTAAAGATTCATTTTTTGTATCCTTTGCCACTTCCATTCTGTAAAAAATAGTTCAGTGTTTTTTTTTTTATTAGCACCAGGTGTTAATTCCAAAACGACTTATTTTATACTAAGTAGAAAGTAGGAAATGTAACCTTTGCTCCTCTTGGTGTCTCATGTTCAAACTTATTTTAACTTTAGAACTCAAATGGTTAAATATAGACAACTCGGAATCTATTTTAACCAATTCTGATATAACTTGATCTGTTAAAGGCTCCACGGAAGATTTACCGCAGACTTGCTATAAACATCAAATGTTGGACATTCTAAGGGCGTTCTTCACTCTTTAAAATCCAAATAAATAGATACGGCAAAATTCGGAATACGAAGTTGTTATGTCATTGTATGTTCTGCAAAATGATGATTCATGCAATATTTTATTTTCTTATGGTCATACCAAGGACATACATATTAAATTTTTCTTTAAGGGTTGACTAAACAGGTCATTGTTAAATTGGAAATGCTTTGTGAAACCAACACTGTTCTAAATGTTTTTCATGATATTCTGACCACTAGGTGGCAAATCGGTGTATCTGCCACAATTTTTTTTTTTTTTTGGCTTTATCAGGGCATTTGCTGCCATCTTCCACTGATGCAGATGTTCTCGGAGCGTAACAACTATGTTCAGGCATGTTGCTGTAAATTTTGTTGTAAATAAAATAAATGCTTTTTATTATACTTTTGCAGACGTGTCTCACCGAAGTTTTATGAAACGACCTGTAATATAGGATTGTTTGTGGTATATAACATCTCAAAGCGGAAATGTTGTCAAAAACAAGCATCTGATTTCATAAACACATTTTGGAAACTCATGGGTTAAGGTCTCTGATTTTGGTTCTGTGGAACATTCAAGCCCACTTGACAATCATTTGTGAAGTCCTAGGCCCTGATTCATTAAGACAACAAGTTTTGATGAAGGAGCCGGGTGGAGTCAGATGATTCATGAAGGGGTGCACGCCTTTTCATTAATCTGGAGCATCTGCCACTCCAGAAATCTTACTCCAATACGTGACTGGAGTAAAGGCCTGTCACATATTGCCAGCGAGATCGCTGATTTTGTGACGCCACAGTGAAATCGCTGTGTGTGACATGTATCAGCGACCGGCCCCCCTGCCGGATATCGCTGATTGCGCTCCATCGTCCTGGGCCATTTTTTGATTGTTGGTCTCCCGCTGGCCGGCGCACATCACTGCGTGTGGCAGCGAGAGAACAGTGATCAGCGAAGCTGGACGCTGGTTTCCATTGCAAACAGCGGCTCTTAGATACCCGCTGTTTACATTGGAAACCAGCTTGCTCGCTGGTCCTGATCACTGGAGGGGCTGTCTATGTGACAACTCACCAGCGATCAGCCTAACTATGTCCCAGCAATCCCATCCATGTCGGATCATTGGTGGGATCGCTGGGACATCGTGATGTGTGTCGTTATGTGTGTCAGAGCAGGCTCAACCACCAGCTTAGTCTTCCCTGGGGGTTAATTTACAGGGACCCAATTAGTATTTTCTATACTCTTGTTCAGTCTAACAGGGTATAGTCCTGTTTGCTTGGTTTCATAGTACCGCTCTGTGGTGTAACAGAGCTTGGTACTCTGCACTCTGTGCACACTGAGTGACATTTAACTCAGTATGCTTAAAGTGTTTTCTCGCAGCCTCGCTCCGCCATTGTGCTAGCTGCGGTTTCTTCATCACCGCACGGTGGACCCCGGGTTGCGAATCCACCTTATTACAATTTTTTATTTGGTGCGTCCCGCAAACCATAGCAGGGCAACTCAGGGTTACACCAAAATTTTGTGACTTTTCAAAGCAATTTATGACGAAATTGCATCGATGAATCAAGGCCATTTTCTTGGTTTCAATTGTAAGGGTATGTGCACACGTTGTGGATTCGTGTATGGATTTTTCCGCGCGGAATCTGCGGAATGCTCGGGTCAAAATGCCTGCATTTTACCTGCGGATTTAGTGCAGATTTCCTGCGGATTTAGAGCAGATTTCGCCTGTGTTTTTACACTTGCGGATTCCTATAATGGAATAGGGGTAAAAACGCTGCGGAATCCGCACAAACAATTGACATGCTGCGGAAAATAAACCTCTGCATTTCCACGTTGAATTTTCTGCAGCATGTGCACAGCGGTTTTTGCATTCCTTTGGATAACATGGTACTGTACATCACTTGGAAAACTGCTGCGGATCCACAGGGCCAAATCCGCTGTGGATCCGCACACGAATCCGCAACGTGTTCACATACCCTTAGGAGTTATAAAAACTTAATTCCAGCTCGCCCAGTTGCTCTATGCTCATCCACCTGGGACTCAGACACCGGCCTCGCCCTGGCCTCACATCAATGATAATGGAAAAAATTGGAGTCCGGCTCAACAGGACTGGATTTTCCTTTTCATTTTATTTTTCAAAAGAAATTACAGTGCATACAAAAGAAAATTTTCATGCTCAACATGACCCAGTCGACGCGTTTTAAATGCACTAAACAGTCTTACTCATGACTCATGGGTATGGTGTTCTGGAAAGAAGGCTCAATAATAATAATATATAATCTTTATTTATATAGTGCCAACATATTCCGCAGCGCTTTACAGTTTAACAGTTTCAAAACAAGTCATAAGTAACAACGTCAACAATATAATAATTAAAGCAAAATAAGACGACCCTGCTCGTGACCGCTTACAATCTACAATGAGGTGGGGGAGACACAAAGTACAGGGGTGTATTTAAAATGATGTATTTACAATGATGGTCCAGCCATCTTGAGGGAGTGAGGGATGGATGGAGATAGTGAATGGGCTACACACGCACACTTACACATAGCATGACTTTGATTAGTGAACGCGATAGGCTGCTCTGAACAAATGTGTTTTGAGGGAGCGCCTGAAACTATGCAAATTGTGGATAGTCCTAATTTCTTGGGGTTGAGCATTCCAGAGGATAGGCGCAGTGCGGGAGAAGTCTTGGAGTCGGGAGTGGAAGGTATGGATTAGTGCAGAGGTTAGTCGAAAGTCGTTTGCAGAGTGCAGCGGTCGGCTAGGCCGATAGACAGAAATGAGAGAGGAGATGTAGGGGGGTGCTGCACTGTGGAGAGCTTTGTGGGTGAGAACAAGTACTTTGAATTGGATCCTATAATGAATGGGCAGCCAGTGTAAGAACTGGCGAAGAGCGGACGCATCCGAGTACCAATTAGCCAGATGGACGACCCTGGCTGCTGCATTAAGTATGGACTGGAGAGGGGATAGTCGAGTAAAGTGGAGGCCAATTAATAGAGTGTTGCAGTAATCCAGGCGGGAGTGGATCAATGCTACAGTGAGGGTTTTTGTTGTTTCCATGGTGAGAAAAGGGCAGATTCAAGAGATGTTCTTTAGCTGTAAGCAGCACAAAAATAATGAACAATATTTATAAAATTCATAAATTTGCAATACCTGGAAGGTAATAATAAGAAAAAACATTTAATCACATTTTAACGGTTAGTAATTTCTTAATAGAAGAGCAAAACACACACAATGGTGTAACCGGCCAAATGGCTGCAAAGGTTCCTTTAAAGGGAACCTGTCACCCCCCAGGCATTTTTAAGTAAAAGAGCCACCTTGTGCAGCACTAATGCTGCATTCTGTCAAGGTTGCTCTTTTATTTAGCTTCCCTTTCACCGCCGAAATAATCGTTTTTAAAATTGGTCAGACATACCTGATATTTGACAGGGGGGCAGGTCTTTCCTCCCCTGGACACAGACACCTCACACATCAGTCATGTCCAGCTTTTGAATTTGGTGCCGCCTCCTCAGCGTTCATTTCTTTTTCTCACGCCTGCGCTGTAATATTCTTTCAGTGGTGCAGCAGGACCTGTGATGACGTCAGCACCATGTGACCAGTAGGGGCGGAGCTCACCAGAGCAGTGGTGCAGCAGGACCTGTTATGATGTCAGCACCATGTGACCCGTAGGGGCGGCGCTGAGCAGGGCAGCGGTGCAGCAAGACCTGCGGTGAGGAGGCGGCGCCAAATTCAAAAGCAGGACATGACTGACGTATGTGAGGCGTCTGTGTCCAGGGGGGAAAGACCTGCCCCCCTGTCAAATATCAGGTATGTCTGACCAATTTTAAAAACGATTATTTCGGTGGTGGACGGGATGCTAAATAAAAGAGCCACCTTGACAGAATGCAGCATTAGTGCTGCACAAGGTGGCTCTCTTACTTAAAAACGCCTGGGGGGGTGACAGGTTCCCTTTAACTTCCGTCTTAAATCTATGGCAGCTTAGAAAAACACTTGCAAGTACTAACAAGACACAATGTGGTACTGTCTTCTAAAACATTTAGGTTGAACCAATAGCGACAGCCTCAACAATTTTGGGAAAGTAATATGGAAATTCAGCATAGAATATTTTAGGTTATAAGTATAGATTAGAGAAAATAAAGTCCTGTAAGTGTTATCCCCTGATATCAAAGCAAGGCACATCATATGACTTCGTTAGATGACTAGTATACTTGTTTTTGTTTGTCTGAAATAGATTTGCAGCTGTTGCTGAAACTTAGAAAAGTGGAGACAAGTAAAAGTGAGAGCAGACCACCACATCCATCTCTGTTTACTCCATGATTCTGTAATAAAAGAAAGACAAGAAGGACTGCAATGTAAGTTATTTTAGGTCACAGACTCAAAGTATCCAATGAGTCATATTTTATGTTTAGTGTTTCTACAGGGATAAAGTATGAAGGTTCAGGCTAAGTTCTCCATAACTCTGAAATTTTGGTTTAAAGCTGTGTTTTAACCAAATTTTTCCTTTTTAGTAAATCTAAAATAAATAATTTTTCAAAGAATCTTGACTAAAAAATATCCTATACATTGTGCATACAGTTCCTACGCAGACCAATGTGCTTCCGTTTTTATACAGCTTTTTTTACAATGATGTCGAAGCTAGTCAAAGGCCTGGAGTGACATTCTTCCCTATTGGGCTGATTTCTAGCTCACAAGCACACAGTGGGCACCCCCTCCTTTAAAATTCTTGCAAGATCCTGACTGTAACCTGAGCATCATCATTATGTTCTACCCAACAGCCCCAGCTGGCTCTACCTTGATTCCCTTTTATTCTCTTGCGGTACTTTGACCTCCTTTACTTGCACATTGGAGATATATCTGACTCAGATGTTTCCTTCACTCCCTATATCCAATCACTCTCATCCTCTGGTCACATGCACCTCAAAAACATCTCCAAAATTCATCCTATTCTTGCCATGGAAACTGCAAAATTCTAAATGTTGGTTGATTCATTATCACATTGACTACTGTAACTCACTGAATTCCCTCTTCAATCAATCTTGAACGTAGCAGCCAGGCTCATATTTCTATGCAGCTGCTACACCAATGCTTCTAACCTGTGCCAGCCATTGCACTGGTTGCCCATATGCTACCCATAAAGCTCTCCACAGCACACTGTCCTGGATCTCATTCCTTATCTCTGCTCATCACCCTAGCTGTGCTCTCTATTCTGCTAAAAAGTTAAGACTAACATCCGCTATAATCTGAACCGCCCACTTCCATCTCCAAAACTTTTCTTGTGCTGCTCCAGTTCTCTGGAATGCACTACCACAGACAAAAAAGGTTAATTTGTGGTACCCCCGAGGGTTCAGTCGCCACAGAGGTACTGCACCTCATCCAGAGGTGTGGTATCCTACCCTTAGGTAAGGAGGGAGCGCCACCTGGGACTTCAACACCTGCACCCAACACACTCCAGGCAGGCCAGGAAAGGGTGTTGGGACTTGGGCAGAGTCGTTAGATGAGTGAGCAAAGGTAGAGAAGGGGAGAAACTAAGGAGATGGTGTGACGAGGAGCGTAGCCAATCAGAAAGTGAGTGGGAGGAGTTAGTGGAGAGATAGAGAGAAGATTCCAGAAAGTGTCAGTTGGTGACAGTACAGCGGAGGAGCAGGACTGATGTAGGGAGAGTAAGGATCAGAGAGAAACATCTAGAAGGAAGGAAGCTCCTAGGAGAAGACAAGGGGACCTTGGGGCACAGAAAGTGCGGAAAGCCATCCGTGGGGCCCGTATCCAGACGTGGAAGGACCAGGCCACAGTGAGGGAGCCGGCCGCTAAGCCTAGTGGAGAAGAACAAATGAGGCTCAGCTATCAAGCGGGAGGCTGAGGATATTTCAGGTGCCTCAGCCACAGCCAGAATTATTCCCTAAAAAAGGCAGCCAAAATAGGAGCAAGGGGACACTGAGAATGTCACCCGACAGGGTCCGAGGCTGCTGGATTGGGGACACTGCTGTGAGGGCGCAGGGCAGGAGAGAAAGGTGAAGAGTTGCGCAGAGAGATAGCCAAGAAAGGAGAACATAAAGAGGAGTTCTGAAACGGTGTCACCAATCTACCTGGGAGTTGGCTGGACCCCTCCCCCGGAGGACACAGTGCCAAGCGGGTCATCGCGTGCAGAGTTGTGAGTAAAAAAAACAGAAACTGCACCCATCTGTGTCCTTCGTGTTATTTACATCTCGCCTGCTTTACACCGCATTCCCCATCACCGTCACCGGCTCAACTGCCCTGGGACACAGCTCTGCCTGTGGAGAGCTTCACCATCTCTGCTGCCCTAAGACTGTCCCAGTGGATCTGCATTGCAGCGTCGGCTACCCTTGCCGAATACCACGGGTGGTGTCACGATTCCCCTTTTCCTACCATTTTCCTATCATCTTCCCCCTCATTGAACATCCATCTTTACTGGACGCCCAGGGCCACGGACCGGGTCACTGCCACCATGACACATCCCCCTTTAAAGAACCTGACCGGCCCGGTCAGGGGTGAATTAAGGGTAGCCAGGGCCCGGGGCAGTTCAGACTCTGTGGGCCCCCCTCGTCACGTGACGGGGGTCATGAATCGTAGAGCCACACTCTACATAGAGAATAATGGGGCCTCCAGCACCGACCTCCACCCGCAGAGCCGCACTCTACATAGAGAATAATGGGGCCTCCAGCACCGACCTCCACCCGCAGAGCCGCACTCCACATAGAGAATAATGGAGCCTCCAGATCCGACCTCCACCCGCAGAGCCCCACGCCACATAGAGAATAATGGAGCCTCCAGCACCGACCTCCACCCGCAGAGCCACACTCCACATAGAGAATAATGGAGCCTCCAGCACCGGCCTCCACCCGCAGAGCCACACTCCACATAGAGAATAATGGAGCCTCCGGCACCGGCCTCCACCCGCAGAGCCACACTCCACATAGAGAATAATGGAGCCTCCAGCACCGGCCTCCACCCGCAGAGCCGCACTCCACATAGAGAATAATGGGGCCTCCAGCACCGACCTCCACCCGCAGAGCCGCACTCCACATAGAGAATAATGGAGCCTCCAGCACCGACCACCACCCGCAGAGCCACACTCCACATAGAGAATAATGGAGCCTCCAGCACCGACCTCCACCCGCAGAGCCGCACTCCACATAGAGAATAATGGAGCCTCCAGCACCGACCTCCACCCGCAGAGCCGCACTCCACATAGAGAATAATGGAGCCTCCAGCACCGGCCTCCACCCGCAGAGCCGCACTCCACATAGAGAATAATGGAGCCTCCAGCACCGACCTCCACCCGCAGAGCCGCACTCCACATAGAGAATAATGGAGCCTCCAGCACCGACCTCCACCCGCAGAGCCGCACTCCACATAGAGAATAATGGGGCCTCCAGCACCGACCTCCACCCGCAGAGCCGCACTCCACATAGAGAATAATGGAGCCTCCAGCACCGACCTCCACCCGCAGAGCCACACTCCACATAGAGAATAATGGAACCTCCAGCACCGACCTCCACCCGCAGAGCCGCACTCCACATAGAGAATGATGGAACCTCCAGCACCGACCTCCACCCGCACTCTACATAGAGAATAATGGAGCCTCCAGCACCGAGCTCCACCCGCAGAGCCACACTCCACATAGAGAATAATGGAGCCTCCAGCACCGACCTCCACCCGCAGAGCCCCACTCCACATAGAGAATAATGGAGCCTCCAGCACCGACCTCCACCCGCAGAGCCGCACTCCACATAGAGAATAATGGAGCCTCCAGCACCGACCTCCACCCGCAGAGCCGCACTCCACATAGAGAATAATGGAGCCTCCAGCACCGACCTCCACCCGCAGAGCCCCACTCCACATAGAGAATAATGGAGCCTCCAGCACCGACCTCCACATGCAGAGCCGCACTCCACATAGAGAATAATGGAGCCTCCAGCACCGACCTCCACCTGCAGAGCCGCACTCCACATAGAGAATAATGGAGCCTCCAGCACCGACCTCCACCCGCAGAGCCGCACTCCACATAGAGAATAATGGAGCCTCCAGCACCGACCTCCACCCGCAGAGCCCCACTCCACATAGAGAATAATGGAGCCTCCAGCACCGACCTCCACATGCAGAGCCGCACTCCACATAGAGAATAATGGAGCCTCCAGCACCGACCTCCACCCGCAGAGCCCCACTACACATAGAGAATAATGGAGCCTCCAGCACCGACCTCCACCCGCAGAGCCCCACTCCACATAGAGAATAATGGAGCCTCCAGCACCGACCTCCACCCGCAGAGCCGCACTCCACATAGAGAATAATGGAGCCTCCAGCACCGACCTCCACCCGCAGAGCCACACTCCACATAGAGAATAATGGAGCCTCCAGCACCGACCTCCACCCGCAGAGCCGCACTCCACATAGAGAATAATGGAGCCTCCAGCACCGACCTCCACCCGCAGAGCCGCACTCCACATAGAGAATAATGGAGCCTCCAGCACCGACCTCCACCCGCAGAGCCACACTCCACATAGAGAATAATGGAGCCTCCAGCACCGACCTCCACCCGCAGAGCCGCACTCCACATAGAGAATAATGGGGCCTCCAGCACCGACCTCCACCCGCAGAGCCGCACTCCACATAGAGAATAATGGAGCCTCCAGCACCGACCTCCACCCGCAGAGCCGCACTCCACATAGAGAATAATGGAGCCTCCAGCACCGACCTCCACCCGCAGAGCCGCACTCCACATAGAGAATAATGGAGCCTCCAGCACCGACCTCCACCTGCAGAGCCGCACTCCACATAGAGAATAATGGAGCCTCCAGAACCGACCTCCACCCGCAGAGCCGCACTCCACATAGAGAATAATGGAGCCTCCAGAACCGACCTCCACCCGCAGAGCCGCACTCCACATAGAGAATAATGGAGCCTCCAGAACCGACCTCCACCCGCAGAGCCGCACTCCACATAGAGAATAATGGAGCCTCCAGAACCGACCTCCACCCGCAGAGCCGCACTCCACATAGAGAATAATGGAGCCTCCAGCACCTACCTCCACTCGCAGAGCCGCACTCCACATAGAGAATAATGGAGCCTCCAGAACCGACCTCCACCCACAGAGACGCACTCCACATAGAGAATAATGGAGCCTCCAGAACCGACCTCCACCCGCAGAGCCGCACTCCACATAGAGAATAATGGAGCCTCCAGAACCGACCTCCACCCGCAGAGCCGCACTCCACATAGAGAATAATGGAGCCTCCAGCACCGACTTCCACCCGCAGAGCCGCACTCCACATAGAGAATAATGGAGCCTCCAGAACCGACCTCCACCCGCAGAGCCGCACTCCACATAGAGAATAATGGAGCCTCCAGAACCGACCTCCACCCGCAGAGCCGCACTCCACATAGAGAATAATGGAGCCTCCAGAACCGACCTCCACCCGCAGAGCCGCACTCCACATAGAGAATAATGGAGCCTCCAGAACCGACCTCCACCCGCAGAGCCGCACTCCACATAGAGAATAATGGAGCCTCCAGCACCTACCTCCACTCGCAGAGCCACACTCCACATAGAGAATAATGGAGCCTCCAGAACCGACCTCCACCCGCAGAGACGCACTCCACATAGAGAATAATGGAGCCTCCAGCACCGACCTCCACCCGCAGAGCCGCACTCCACATAGAGAATAATGGAGCCTCCAGCACTGACCTCCACCCGCAGAGCCGCACTCCACATAGAGAATAATGGAGCCTCCAGCACCGACCTCCACCCGCAGAGCCGCACTACACATAGAGAATAATGGAGCCTCCAGCACCGACCTCCACCCGCAGAGCCGCACTCCACATAGAGAATAATGGAGCCTCCAGCACCGACCTCCACCCGCAGAGCCGCACTCCACATACATGGCTGCTCTCAGTGCTCTGTGCTGTCCGCACAGGACCTGTGATGAGGTCACAGGAGGGGAGGAGACAGGGGTCACATGATCAGGGCCCTGACACCTTACCTCCTGTGATCTCATCACAAGCCTTTGCTC
The DNA here is from genome assembly GCF_039654945.1 of Dendrobates tinctorius. Taxonomy (NCBI): domain Eukaryota; kingdom Metazoa; phylum Chordata; class Amphibia; order Anura; family Dendrobatidae; genus Dendrobates; species Dendrobates tinctorius. Next base: position 2,990,888 of record NW_027361715.1, on the reverse strand, counting down.
GCTACCAGCAGCATCAGCGTTCACGCTACTTGTAGATGCTGCTGGTAGCAGAGCACATAATGCCGCCCCCACAGTCACTCACTTTTAGGTGGGGAGAAGATGGAGTGCCATTGCAGCAGCCAGCAGGAATGTGGTGGGGGCCCCCTTAGAAGCTCTTGTGGTGGGGGCCCCGGGGCTGAAGCCCCGCCTGCCCTGCCTATAAGGGTACGTGCACACGCTGCGGAATCCGCTGCGGATTAATCCGCACGGATTTTGCAAAAACCGCAGATAATCCGCAGGTCCAAAGACCTGCGGATTATCTGCGGTTTTGCCTGCGGTTTGGTCCTGCGGATTCACTATCTCCACAATAATAATAATAATTTTTATTTATATAGCGCCAACATATTCCGCAGCACTTTACAATTAAGCGGGGACATGTACAGACAATAAATTCAATACAAGTTAAGACAATTCAAACAGTGACATTAGGAGTGAGGTCCCTGCTCGCAAGCTTACAATCTACAAGGAAATGGGGGGACACAGTAGGTGAAAAATGCTTGTTAATTCAGGTCTGGCAATTATAATAGGGATTTTCATATAAAGCTGCATGATCCGGTCATCAGCCCGTGTGTTTAAGTGCAATAGACAAGTATCAAGTGCAGTTATCATGTGCATGAAGGGTGTGGAGACAGATGAATAGTAGGGTGCAGATTCAGAATAATATTTGGAAGGAGGGAACAGGGCAAAGTTAGCTTGCTGGGTAGTTGATGTGGTAGGCTTGTTTGAAGAGATGGGTTTTCAAAGCGCGCTTGAATAGGTCAGGGCTAGGTATCAGTCTGATCGCCTGGGGAAGTGCATTCCAGAGAGCTGGAGCAGCACGAGAGAAGTCTTGGAGGCGGAGGTGCGAGGTTCGGATTACGGGAGATGTTAGTCTTAGGTCATTTGTAGAACGGAGGGCACGTGTAGGGCGATAGACAGAGATGAGAGAGGAGATATAAGGCGGTGCAGAACAGTGGAGAGCTTTGTGGGTGAGAGAGATGAGTTTATACTGGACCCTGTAGCGAATAGGTAGCCAGTGTAATGACTGGCACAAGATGGAGGCATCGGTGAAGCGGCTGGACAGAAATATGACCCTGGCTGCCGCATTCAAGATGGATTGGAGAGGAGAAAGTTTGGTAAGAGGGAGATCGATCAGAAGAGAGTTGCAGTAGTCCAGGCGAGAATGAATAAGAGCGACAGTAAGAGTCTTAGCAGTTTCAAAGGTGAGAAAAGGTCGGATTCTGGAGATGTTTTTAAGATGCAGGTGACAAGAGCGACTGAGTGATCGGATGTACGGAGTAAAGGAAAGTTCAGTGTCGAATATGACCCCAAGACAGCGGGCATGCTGCTTGGGAGTTATGGTTGAACCCTCCAGGGTTATTTCGATGTTAGGTAGAGTGAGGTTAGTAGAGGGGAGAAACACAAGAAGTTCAGTTTTAGAGAGATTTAGTTTCAGATAGAGGGAGGACATGATGCTAGAGACAGCAGACAGACAATCCTTGGTATTTTGAATTAGGGTAGGGGTGATGTCAGGGGAAGAAGTGTATAATTGGGTGTCATCAGCATAGAGATGATACTGGAACCCAAATCTGCTGATTGTTTGTCCAATAGGGGCAGTGTATAAAGAGAAGAGGAGGGGGCCTAGGACTGAGCCCTGCGGGGCCCCGATAGTAAGGGGACGAGAAGAGGAAGAGGAGCCGGAAAAAGATACAGTGAAGGAGCGGTCAGAGAGGTAGGAGGAGAACCAGGAGAGGGCCGTGTCCTTGAGGCCTATAGAGCGGAGCATAGTGAGGAGGAGCTGGTGATCCACAGTGTCAAATGCGGCAGAGAGATCCAGGAGAATCAGCAGGGAGCAATGACCTTTCGATTTAGCTGTTATTAAATCATTAGAGACTTTAGTGAGGGCAGTTTCAGTAGAGTGTAAAGAGCGGAAACCAGATTGTAAGGGGTCGAGAAGAGAGTTATCCGAGAGATAGCGGATTAGACGGGAGTGGACCAGGCGTTCCAGGAGTTTAGAGATGAAGGGAAGGTTAGAGACAGGTCTGTAGTTAGCAGTGCAGTTCTGGTCCGGGGATGGCTTTTTAAGTAAAGGGGTTATGATGGCATGTTTAAATGAGGAGGGAAATAAACCTGAAGAAAGAGAGAGGTTAAATATTTTAGTCAGGTGAGTGGTGACCACTGGTGAGAGAGACTGCAGGAGCTGTGAAGGAATAGGGTCACTGTTGCAGGTTGTAGGCCGAGCAGAAGCGAGGAGCTTGGAAACTTCTTCTTCTGAAACAGGCTCAAAGATGTCTAGTGAGCTTGAGGTGCGGCAGGGAAGGGGATCCAGGCACTGAGGAGATAGGGCTGAGATATCCTGATGGATTTGGTTGATTTTTTCTAGGAAATAAGTGGCCAGATCCTCACCGCTGAGGTTGGTGATGGGGGCCTGTACTTTAGGTTTCAGGAGGGAGTTTAAGGTTTCAAAAAGTCATCTTGGGTTGTTGGATAGTGAGGTGATGAGGGTGGTGAAGTAGGATTGTTTGGCCAGATGAAGGGCAGAGTTATAGGTTTTGAGCATGAACTTATAGTGGATGAAGTCTTCTGCTAAGAGAGATTTTCTCCACTGCCGCTCTGCACACCTCGAGCAGCGCTGAAGAAAGCGTGTTTGCGTTGTGTGCCAGGGCTGCCATTGTCTGTGTCGGGTCTTTCTGCGTATAGAAGGTGCTGCTTCATCTAGGGCATTCTTCAGTGTATTATTGAAGTGTGACAATGCTATGTCTGGACAGGAGAGGGTGGAGATGGGGGCTAAAGATGTGTGGAGATTGTCCCTAAGCTGTTGGGTATTAATGGTACGTGTATTCCGATGAGTGTGGTAAGTGGGGGTGTTCCGGGTGAGGAGACAATTCTTGACAGAGAAGGAAAGAAGGTTGTGGTCCGAGAGTGGGAGGGGTGAATTAGTAAAGTCGTGCAGCGAGCCGGGACGGGAGAAAACCAGGTCCAGAGTATTCCCGTCCTCATGTGTAGGAGAATTAGTAAACTGTGAGAGGCCGAATGAAGAAGTTAGAGAAAGAAGATGAGAGGCAGACTGGGAGAGCGGATCATTGATGGGGATGTTAAAGTCTCCCATGATGAGGGTGGGGATGTCACAGGATAGAAAGTGAGTAAGCCAGGTGGTGAAGTGGTCTAGAAACTGGCGGGAGGAGCCTGGAGGGCGATAAACGACCGCCACTCGTAAGGAGAAGGGCTTAAAGAGTCTGACGGCGTGGACTTCAAAGGAAGGAAATGTAAGTGAGGGAACCGGGGGGATGACCTGGAAAGCACATTGTGATGAAAGGAGCAAACCAACACCTCCACCCTGTCTGTTCTCAGGTCTGGGGGTATGTGAAAATTTTAGCCCACCAAACGAGAGAGCGGCAGCAGCGGTGGTGTCTGAATGCTGGATCCAGGTTTCTGTAATAGCCAGAAGGTTAAGGGAATTAGAGAGAAAAAGATTGTGAATGTAAGTCAGTTTGTTACACACAGACCGTGCATTCCAGAGAGCACATTGGAAAGTGAGAGGAGAAGGCATGCACTGAATGTTAATAAGATTAGCAGGGTTTCTATATGCAGATGGAGGAGAGTAACATATGCTGGTGGAGGGAGGCCCAGGGTTGGGGGAGATGTCACCTGCAACTATTAAAAGGAGAAAAAACAGAAAAAGCAGGTGGTGGGATGATTTGTATGAACGTTTTGAGTGCTGCATGGTGGTTTTGGATGGTTTGGTGTGGGTAAGAAATGTCAATAGAGCCTCAGAGTCATACATGGGAGAGGGGAAAAGGGAGGGGTGGATATGCAGAGAGTGCACAGAATGTGTAAAAGGGCAGGCGAGTTCTTAGAAAGCAGAGGTGAAGACAAAAAAGCAGCAGGTTGATATGATCAATGCAAATGTAGTACGACTGACCAAGAAGCATGCGTGCATGAAAAACTTATGCACCTTACCTGTCTCCTGCCCAACTGCATTGTCTAACTGCAAAACACTTGATCCCGTTGCACTTAATATCTGTTGCACGCGTGAGCCCGCACGCGTGCTATCCCAACCAGAGCTAAATATATATGAAATGAAATGTCTGCTAGCTTCAGCCACCAAAAGGCCACAATCAGTAATTAACCAATTAGCACAAGGCCAGAGCAGGCATTACTATGCAGGGTAAATAACTAACGCTGGACAAGGCCATCAAACAGAGAAAGGGAAAAAAAACCTTTCTACACTTCAAAGCAGAAACCAAATAGTTAAAAAAAAAAAAAAAGACCCACCACAGGAGTGATGGAATGAAATACCATAAAAATATCTGGCAATATATGATGCAGTTCACACTTGTCAGACAGCATACATGGATGATGGAATGAAATACCATAAAAATATCTGGCAATATATGATGGAGGCTCCATTATTCTCTATGTGGAGTGTGGCTCTGCGGGTGGAGGTCGGTGCTGGAGGCTCCATTATTCTCTATGTGGAGTGCGGCTCTGCGAGTGGAGGTCGGTGCTGGAGGCTCCATTATTCTCTATGTGGAGTGCGGCTCTGCGAGTGGAGGTAGGTGCTGGAGGCTCCATTATTCTCTATGTGGAGTGCGGCTCTGCGGGTGGAGGTCGGTGCTGGAGGCTCCATTATTCTCTATGTGGAGTGCGGCTCTGCGAGTGGAGGTAGGTGCTGGAGGCTCCATTATTCTCTATGGAGTGTGGCTCTGCGGGTGGAGGTCGGTGCTGGAGGCTCCATTATTCTCTATGTGGAGTGCGGCTCTGCGGGTGGAGGTCGGTGCTGGAGGCTCCATTATTCTCTATGTGGAGTGCGGCTCTGCGGGTGGAGGTCGGTGCTGGAGGCTCCATTATTCTCTATGTGGAGTGCGGCTCTGCGGGTGGAGGTCGGTGCTGGAGGCTCCATTATTCTGTATGCAAAGCTCACTTGGATTTAAGAAAACTAACCGTTTAAGTGCCAGATATTTTGATTGCTAATATCTCTGCAAAGTAGAGGCAAAATAATAAAAAAAAAAATTATTCTGCACTGCATCGACTATTACATTGTGTGTCTACTTCAGAATGAAAGATTAGGTGAAAGTTCCTCTTTAAATAGAATGAATCAGATAATAGGAGGGGGCACACTGTGTGTGTCTGTGCTCACTGTGAGAATCTGCGACTCAGCGTGGGTAGATGCCACTGCATGCTACTAAGCTGATTCCACCGTCACATGCAAAGGGAGTCTATAGTAATTAATAGCACACTTGCTTGGCACTGAATAGTTGCACTGGCAACTGAACTTTCCCAGTGCGCAGTGCCAGATGTCCAGACCTAACATGATGTTGGGTGGAAGCATATGACTGGATAGCCTATTTTACATTTACAACCACGCGCAACAAACAAACAAAAAACAAACAGGCATTTCTAAGTAGTCTTTAGAGGCACATCGTAGGCAAGAAGGGTACAAAGTTGCCCGTATATTTTAGATAATAGGTGAACATTAAATGCTAATATGAGCAAAACTCTGTAAAATGAATGAATCAGCTCTAATTTAGCACTGACTGCTCAGAGAACATTGCTACAGGATGAGTAGTAAGTTGCTCCCTGCTCTCTGCCAGCAGCTCGTTAGAGGCATAGTGGGCACATGTACAAACAATATCAGACATTACAGGGTAACACATAATTTGTCAATTCCACCAAGACCAGTGAGGCCCTGCTAGCGAGCTTACACACTATAAGGACATAGGGGTGACTCAAAAGGTAAAAAAGTGTTTGTGTTATATGTTCATGCCAACTTTATAATAGTGTACTTATCTAAAGCTGCGTGAACATGTCACCAGATGGTATTTGTAAATGTCCAGATGCAAAGCACTACTTAGCGCATGGAATAAGTGGGAACAGATGAAGAAAGGACTAGAAGGAAAAATGTAGGAACAGAGAACTGAGAAAAGGTAATGTGTAAGGCTGCCTATAGAGATGTAGTTTTAGGGCATGCTTAAAATTGTGGACACTGGGAATTTGGAGCACCCCACAGGGCCTTAGGCTACTCGGTACCGGGCCCAGTGGCGGATTATAATGAGGTCAATTTGGGCAGTTGCCCCGGGCCCAGTGGGGTTAAGGGGCCCACAGCCCAGGCCAGTAAATTGCCCCATTATAATCCGCCACCGCGCAGGGCCGGATTAGGCTGTGTGCACACGCTGCGGATTCCGCTGCGTTTCCGCAGCGGTTTTGGCCGCACATCCAGTTGGAAGAATGTCTCAAGTGGGGTACCACAGGGCTCTGTCCTGGGCCCTGTATTGTTCAACATCTTTATCAACGATTTAGATGAAGGAATTGAGGGTAAACTGATTAAATTTGCTGATGACACAAAGCTAGGAGGGATAGCTAATACTAGAGAAGAGAGATAGAGGATTCAAAAAGATTTAAATAAACTGGAGAAGTGGGCAGTAACTAACAGAATGGTTTTTAACAGGGAGAAATGCAAAGTACTACATCTGGGCAATAAAAATGAAAAAAGCATATATAGAATGGGAGGAATAGGGCTAAGTGACAGCACATGTGAAAAAGACTTGGGTATACTAATAGATCACAGACTAAATATGAGTCAACAGTGTGATGCAGCAGCAAAAAAGGCAAATGCAGTTCTAGGATGTATTAACAGAAGCATACAGTCTAGATCACGTGAAGTCATTATTTCCCTCTACTCCTCTTTGGTCAGACCTCATCTGGAATATTGTGTCCAGTTTTGGGCACCACATTTTAAAAAAGACATCAACAAACTGGAGCAAGTTCAGAAAAGAGCGACCAGAATGGTGACCGGTCTGCAAACCCTGTCTTATGAGGAAAGGTTGCAGGATTTGGGAATGTTTAGTTTGCAAAAGAGAAGACTGAGAGGAGACTTAATTGCTGTCTACAAATATCTAAAGGGCTGTCACATTGTAGAAGGATCAACTTTATTCTCATTTGCACAAGGAAAGACTAGAAGCAATGGGATGAAACTGAATGGGAGGAGACACAGATTAGATATTAGAAAAAACTTTTTGACAGTTAGAGTGATCAATGAGTGGAACAGGCTGCCACGAGAAGTGGTGAGTTCTCCTTCAATGGAAGTCTTCAAACAGAGGCTGGACAGACATCTGACTGGGATGATTTAGCGAATCCTGCTTTGAGCAGGGGGTTGGACCAGATGGCCCAGGAGGTCCCTTCCAACTCTACGATTCTATGATTCTATGATTCTATGATTTACTGAGATAATGACTTTTGGGTTTTCATTGGCTGTAAGCCATAATCATCAACATTAACAGAAATAAACACTTGGAATAGATCACTCTGTAATGACGCTATATAATATATGAGTTTTACTTTTTGTATTGAACTGAAATAAATTAACTTTTTGATGGTATTCTAATTTTGTGAGAAGCACCTGTATGTCTTAAAAACACTTGAATGGTTGCGAGCAAAAAAAATTAAAAAATAATGTATTTCACTTAAATAGTAAAAGTCAGGATGGGATTTCCAATTGATACAACTTTCAAGAATAAAAGGAAAAATATTTAATCCCCAGTTTCAGTTTATCAAATGTAATTTTAACTCTGTCAGTGCCAGTCTAGCAGCTTCCTTTGGGAACGGGAAAATTTAAAGTTAGTTCAAAGCGAGTCAGTCTGCATTTGAACAAGTTCTAACTTTGATCTCCCACCCATTAGGATCTGAAATTATTTTTGCTGTACAGAAAATGTGTGAATATTTGGATGGGTATTAGCCACATAACACTCCTCTGCAATAAATTATTGACTATAACCCCGTATCTCTGTATGTGCTTCAGGAACATAAATAAACACATTACGTCAAAAGTAATCCTGTGCAGAAAACAGAAGTAAATGCTTTAAATCTCTTATTTTCTCACCTGCATGAGATTGCATTATCTTAATATATACTTACCTTGTAATATCTTCACATCCTGTTCCATCCAGATGTGTCCGGATCCCAGAATTCCAAGCAGTGGAAGTTCACCGACCGCCATATTGGGACACCTAAGTGATCGGTGTCTCAATATGGAAACTGCTGGTGGTACCAGCCTCTTGGGCGGTACCATCAGCGGGAACACCGTCGCACCATACACTCACTGTATAAACCGTACGCATCACACACACACAAACACACAATGTAAATGCTGTACGCACCACACACAGTTTACACCGCATACGTATGCGTCAGCATACATCCACATGGCCTGCGACCCAATGTTAAAAATTGGTATGCAGGATGCATGCAGACGTAGGCGGAGCTGAAGGAAGAGGGTGCAGAAGTAGGCGGGGCTTAACGGAGGAAGAAAGAAGGATGTAGGCTGCCATCCACAGTGCTACACAACGCAAGTGTGAATATAGCCTTAAATGGTATGTGGTACATGGAAGGTGTTTGTCAGAGCAGCTGCCTGGGCTGAGTCACAAAGGGGGCTTGAGTAAAATATGCCCACTATGATGTCCATGTGCGGTTGTGCCCTAATAGGAAATATAGCCGGGTATTATCATCATGAGACATCTCCTTAAATATATGCCAATGTCAAGCATGGCACAATTGAAATGATAGGAAAAAAGTTTTCAACTAAAAATTAAATAAATTCACTCCCCAGCGCTAGGTACAAAGTGCGTATAAAATCAATCACTCCGTTTTGCTTTATGGCACTTTAAATTTAATAGACCCAACTGAAGCAAAAGTGCAGGAGAAGAGGGGAATCATTGTGCCTGATTATTATTTTAAATAATATATTTGAATACCAGAATTTAGATTTTAGATCAATTATGAGAAGTGATTGAAATGCAGATCAGACTTCCCACAGAACATTTTGCAGCTCATTACATTTAAAAAATAACCTAAAAGTAGAAAATGAGAATAATTTTAAAGGCCAGTTCTAGAACTTCCATGACTTTATGTACCTTTGAAAATTGCCCCCTGATGTTTTATATGAAGACGGGCTTTTATTTTATGTATGAATTACGGCAACAGCTTATCTCAGAGAACTGATCAATAGCCTTTAACTATGGAAATCATCTCCAATTGAGAAGCAAAGTTGAATCCTAACCTTTCATGTAAAGCTGTGTGTAGGGCCTGTATAATGGCAACGGAGCTGCTGCAGGTCCGTACTACAGACCAAAAGAGTAGAGAAATAGCCAAGCAGCCGGCGGGCCTGAATATTGGCAATGGAGCTGCTACAGGTCTGTGCTATAGACCAAAAGAGTAGAGAAATAGCTAAGAAGCTGGCGGGCCTGAATATTGGCAATGGAGCTGCTACAGGTCTGTGCTATAGACCAAAAGAGTAGAGAAATAGCTAAGAAGCCGGCGGGCCTGAATATTGGCAACGGAGCGTACTACAGACCAGAAGAGTAGAGAAATAGCTAAGCAGCCGGCGGGCCTGAATATTGGCAATGGAGCTGCTACAGGTCTGCAGTACAGACCAAAAGAGAAGAGAAATAGCTAAGCAGCCGGTGGACCTGAATATTGGCAACGGAGCGTACTACAGACCAGAAGAGTAGAGAAATAGCTAAGCAGCCGGCGGGCCTGAATATTGGCAACGGAGCATACTACAGACCAGAAGAGTAGAGAAATAGCTAAGCAGCCGGCAGGCCTGAATACTGGCAACGGAGCTGCTACAGGTCCGTACTATAGACCAAAAGATTTAACAAATTACCCAAACAACAGTGCATGTTTAAGTAGAAATATTCATAGTGTAATAGTTATGAATCACATAATCACTGCACAAATGGACAATGTAAAAGGACTATCGGAAATGAAATATAAAACAACAAAACAAAGAACCCGAAAAGATGTCCAATAATAAATAAGTTTATTTGAGAAATCAAAAAATAGAAAGAGGGGTGGGAACAAAATACCAAAAGGAAGGCTACACCGGGGATAAATTGCACTTACCGTGTTTCCCCGAAAGTAAGACCCTGTCTTACATTAATTTTACCCCAAAAAGTCCCACCCTGTCTTACTTTCGGGGGAGGTCTTACCATTAGCCGAAAAATAATGACAATTTCTTTTTAACCAATAAATTAACATTTATTAACATGCTGTTATACCCCATAACAGTGCCGTATCCCACTGCACACAGCCCCACACCCCATAACAGTGCCGTATCCCACTGCACACAGCCCCACACCCCATAACAGTGCCGTATCCCACTGCACACAGCCCCACACCCCATAACAGTGCCGTATCCCACTGCACACAGCCCCACACCCCATAACAGTGCCGTATCCCACTGCACACAGCCCCACACCCCATAACAGTGCCGTATCCCACTGCACACAGCCCCACACCCCATAACAGTGCCGTATCCCACTGCACACAGCCCCACACCCCATAACAGTGCCGTATCCCACTGCACACAGCCCCATACCCTATACAGTACATGTTTCCCTACTTGGTTTTTAAATGCTGGACGTTTTCCTCTGCGGTGCGGCTGTGGGTGCGGAAGGCCTGTGCTGCAGGGAACGCTGTGCCAATCAGCAGGGAAACAGCGGTGACATGGGGCTGGGGCGGCCAATTACAGCCCGAGCTGCTGGACCAATCAGTGCTCGAGCCGGGGGCCGGCGGTGACGTGGGGAACAGGGGCGGCCAATGAGCTGTTGAGCTGGGCGGATTGCGGGGTTAACACGGCGAGTTAACCCCATGAGCGCTGGACCCGCCCAGCTGCACCTGAGGACACCTCTGGAGCCTGGGGACCCAATGGGGGACAGCGGCGGCCCAAAGGTAAGGGCCTTACATTTCACAGCGGCCCCCAACCCTGCCTTACATTCAGGGGAGGCCTTACATTGAAGGACCCCCCGTAACCCCCACCCTGTCTTACTTTCGGGGGGGTCCTACTTTCGGGGAAACACGGGTACATATTGCACAGATAAATCTGAAAATGAAAGTGGCTACATTCTATCTATAAAAATGTATATATATGTAACTAGCCACAAATCTGTATCAAAATTCCCACATAATTGCATGTGCAAAAAATAAACAAAAATATGAGAAAAAGGTAAAGTGCAAATGCATAACAATATTCAGATCTGTTCAAATACACGGAACACAGAAGTAAAGTGCAAATGCATGAATATATGTAAGTAACACCAAGTTATAAGCTGCAGCTATTCCAAAATCAAAGTCAATTTCAAAGTATACGTCACAGAAGGTATAGAATGGCAGTGGGTATTTTACATATACCCATTAGTCATAATATACAGTAAAGATATCCATGCTAATAACAAATATGAGTGCCATATATGCCCATACTATAAGGTAACAGTATATGCCCAGCTAGCAAAAACAATTGTAAGGTGTCCAAAAATATTACCTTATGTCCGTGTGTGCAATCCCCAAGATGAGCCTCACCCCGACGCGTGCTTCGGCGTCTGCCTTCGTCAGGGGATGGCGTCATCCAGAATAAGGTAGTATTTATGAAGCAGGGAGCCAATAAGAGAGTGAGCGGGTGTAAGTGACGCGCCCCGGTATCCAACGTCACAGGAGGCCCCGCCTAGCCATCCCACGTGATCCCCGACGCCGCGAATGGTTATCGTGACGTTGAGGGACGCAGACACAGCAGGAAGAGGTCCCTGGAACGCAGACATCGGCGTGCGTTCCACCCGGCCATCTGTCATTGGTGGAAATAGATCAGGTGACCAAAAGGTCCTTGAGTAAAGCAAAGTAAAAAGAAGAGGAAGGTCCTATTAATAGAATAAATAATGCAGCGCTATAGTATATAAGATATAAACACAAATAAATATAATGAAAAAGTGGAAAAAATAATAAATAAATAGATGAACAAAATGGAATAAAATAATGAGGAGAGAAAAAGAAGAAAATAGGGAAAATTCCAAATCAATAGTAAAAAAGGAAAAAAGAAAAAAGGGGGATAAAGGACAGACATTCCAAAATAGAAAAGCCCATAGTTATACATATTACCAATACATTGCGTGGTATATAAAGTACATACAAAAATAGTGATAATAGTAATAATTAATGTATATGTAATATGCATTATATAATGTGTCAAATATAATACAAAAATAGAGGAATTTGCATAAAATACCCCTTATATAATAAGTGAAAAATCACGTGACAGTGATAATTTAACATATATACATACAGTAAAGTGCAAAAAATAGAAAAATTATATACCGTACATAAAATGAATAGATCACATAAAGTGCCAAGTGAAAAAGTGTCATCAAGAAAATTAAATAAAAAGATTTATTCACGTGAAATACTCCATATGTAAAAAAAAATTTGTGAATAGTCATATCACAGAGTTATTGTAGCTAGTGACACTAATTAAATATAGATATATTGAAAGTGAATAAAATAAAATTATACGTAAATAATTATTAGTTAAAGTGCCGTGTGCAAAAATTAAAAATAAAAATAAAAAATGCAAAATATATCAAATACAATTAACTTCTTCTCTTATTTCTTTCTTCAATCCATAAAGAATGATCTCCTCTGTCGGATGAACAACAAGAAGCAACGAATCGGAAAGGCTCCCACAAGGACTCATAGAGAAGAACCACATATTCAAAAGGTATCCATAATGTATAACTATTATCAAGGAAAATGAAAATTATTAATAAAAATACATGAATGTACTATACCAATATACGTCCAAAAAGCCTACCAAATATTTAATGGACTACAAGATTAAATAAAAAATAAAACAATAATTATGGATAAAAACAAAAAATCGGATGACAAGGTGGTCACAGGAATGGAACAAAGCTAATATTTTCATTTCAGCCAAGGGGGTGAATAGTATCCAAAGTCCATATCCATCTAGATTCAATTTGTGCCAATTTTTGACTAATTTTACCTCCCCGTATTGTCGAAGGGATCATATCAACCCTTAAACCCGATGGATCACAATGATGGAATTCTTTAAAATGCCTTGGAATTGTTTTTAGAAAACACAATTCATCTTCATTTCTTGCTGCAATAATGCCATTAATATGTTCTCGTACTCTTACTTTTAATTGGCGAGTAGTGAGTCCTATATATATTTTAGGACATGGACATACCGCATAATAGATCACAGCTTTAGTCTCACAATTAATATGATGTTTAATTGTAAAGGTTTTTTGACCCCGAGCATCACTAAATTTATCCGTTTTGTGATTGTTAGGACATGCCACACAATGTCCACACTGAAATGATCCTTCTTTCTGTGGTATTTGGGAAAGGAAGGTTTTAGGTACACTACAATAGTGACTCTTCACCAGTGTATCAAGAATATTCTTTGACCGACGATATGTAATACTGGGTTCGTCAGTCAAATATTTGGATAGTGTTTTATCCACTGTGAGGATCGGCCATGCTTTAGCCAAAGCATCTCTCATTCTCTTGGTTTCCGTATGGTAGTTGGAAATAAAGCGAACATGTGGCATTGTTATAGGTTTAGAAGTGGAACACAGAAGATCATTCCTTTGTGAATGCCTCGCCCTATTAAAGGCCCTTTTTATGCTTCTATGGCTATATCCTCTTGCAAGAAATCTTTCTTTGAGTTCTTCAGCCCGTAATTCAAAAACCCTCTCTGTGAAACATAAACGCCTCAATCTCAAAAATTGACCCACCGGAATAGATCTTATTAATCTTGATGGATGGGCTGATGATGCATGCAGCAATGAATTGGTAGATGTATTCTTTCTATAAATATCTGTTTGAAGTATGTTATCTTTATCACGTTTCACAAGGACATCTAAAAATTCGATGGAATTTCTGTCACTTTTGTATGTCAAATGTATGTTCAAATTGTTCTGATTGAGTTCTCCAATAAATTGGTCAAGGGATTCCACGGAACCCTGCCAGATGAAAAAAATGTCATCAAAAAAGGACACGGTACATTGACTGTGGATGATCAGATAGAAAGAGATCCCTCTCCCACAGCCCCAGGAACAGATTGGCGTAAGCTGGTGCATATGATGCGCCCATTGCTGTTCCCTGGAGCTGCAGGTAGGACTCCCTAAAAATGAAAAAATTGTGAGTTAAACTGAACTCCAAAATATCAATGACAAATTCCCTCATAGTAGGAGAAATATTAGACTTTGACAAAAAATATCTGGTTGCCTTTATTCCATCTTCATGTTTGATGTTCGAGTATAAAGATTCCACATCACATGTGACTAATAATACATCGGACTCAATATGAAGGCCATCAATTTTTTTCCAAAATTCGCTGGTATCACGAGTGAATGAAGGGAGGCATTCAACCAAAGTTTGTAATTTATGGTCAATGAATTTAACCTCATTTTCCAAAATATTACCGTTGCCTGATACGATAGGCCTGCCAGGCGGGGACTCCATATCTTTTTGTATCTTCTGTAGAAGATAGAATGTTGGAATTCGTGGTTCCTTAACTAATAATGCCTGATGGAGTTCCTTGGATACAGTACCTTCTGAAACAGCTCTATTGAAAAGTTCATTTACCGTAATTTGGTCAAAAATGAGGATAACGAATTTAAAGTAAGTTTCTTATAACAGGTTCTATTCTTTAGCTGTTTGAAAACTTTCGCCTCATACATTGTATTTGGCCAAATAACGATGTTACCACCCTTATCAGCGGGTTTAATTACAACATCGGACAAATTCCTCAATCTTTCTAGACTTCTGTGTTCCTCAAAATTTAGATTCCCATGCGATATACGGTGTGGTATCTTTTTGAATTACTCACTCACTATTTTTACAAATAGTTTGATGCTGGGACAAGTAGAAAAGGGGGGAAATTTTTTGGAACGAGGCATTATACAGGTGGGGATCTTACCTCCTTCCACTTCAGAGTGTTCCTGAGCAAATTCCTCTAAGGTTTGTAACGCCTCTTGCTCCGCGTCTGTTGGAAACATATCATACTTGACCTCATCATGGAAATAATTTTTAAAACATAAGAGATCTCACAAAGATATGCAAGTCTTTAATAGCAGAGAAAGTGTCAAAATGGGAATCAGGACAAAAAGAAAGACCTCTATGCAATACCCCCATATCAATTTTAGAGAGATGATGTGTACTCAGGTTAATTACCTTAAGACGATTGTCTTCCGGAGAACGATCGTTGTTACGTCTATAAGGTAAATTTCTCAAGTTTCTTTTACGTTTAAACGTTTCCTTATATGACATAGAAGAAGATGTTGAGGCATCCAAATAGTCGCTATGGGAAGGCACAGAGGATATAGACGTAGTACTAGTATGGGTAGGGTCTGATACCGGTGGTCTCTTCCACCGATATATTCTATTCATCTTAAAATCTCTCAAATCTCGTGCTAGTTTACTAGCCTGATTATCCTGAATCTCTTTGACCCAGACATCCAATTCTTTTTCCATTGTGATATTAATTGATTGAAAATTCTCAATAGTTAGTTGAGTCTTGGTCAGATTATATGTAACCTCAAGTTGCAGATCCAAACTGATGATATTTTTAGCATTGAAATTGATCAGCAATTCCATAAATTTTTTATAGGTATTATTGCAGACCTCTTCCCAATTCTTGATGAACTCATCATCTTCTATCAAAAAAGAGGGAATTAAGTCCTTAGTGATGTAATTTTGAAGAAATGCTTTATTCCACCATAAACGCATCCGTTTATGTAAAAGAGTTTTTATGGTGGAATTAAAACCCACTGTTCCTTGACCACCAGAGCCATTGGTATTGGACCCACCACTGCCAAATAGTTGCTTAACACGACCCAGCCAGGATTGTTCCTTAGCTTTTAACTCCATGGTCTTAGGAGAGAACCTGTGCAAAACACAGTACAATTTCAGTTTCAACAAATTACCCAGACAAAAGTGCATGTTTAAATAGAAATATTCATAGTGTAATAGTTATGAATGACATAATCACTGCACAAATGAACAATGTAAAAGGACTATCGGAAATTAAATATAAAACAACGAAACAAAGAACCCGAAAAGATGTCCAATAATAAATAAGTTTATTTGAGAAATCAAAAACTAGAAAGAGGCGTGGAAACAAAATACCAAAAGGAAGGCTCCACCGGGGATAAATTGCACTTACATATTGCACAGATAAATCTGAAAATGAAAGTGGCTACATTCTATCCATAAAAATGTTTATATATGTACAGTAACTAGCCACAAATCTGTATCAAAATTCCCACATAATTGCATGTGCAAAAAATTAATAAAAATAAAAATATGAGAAAAAAGGTAAAGTGCAAATGCAGAACAATATTCAGATCGTTCAAATACACGGAACACAGAAGTAAAGTGCAAATACATGAATATATGTAAGTAACACCAAGTTATAAGCTGCAGCTATTCCAAAATGGCAGAAAGTCAATTTCAAAGTATTCGTCACAGAAGGTATAGAATGGCAGTGGGTTTTTTACATATACCCATTAGTCATAATATAAAGTAAAGATATCCATGCTAATAACAAATATGAGTGCCATATATGCCCATACTATAAGGTAACAGTATATGCACAACTAGCAAAAACAATTGTAAGGTTTCCAAAAATATTACCTTATGTCCGTGTGTGCAATCTCCAAGATGAGCCTCACCCCGACGCACGTTTCGGCATCTGCCTTCATCAGGGGGTGGTGTCATCCAGAATAAGGTAGGTATTTATGAAGCAGGGAGCCAATAAGAGAGGGAGCGGGTGTAAGTGACGCACCCCGGTTTCCAACATCACAGGAGGCCCCGCCTAGCCATCCCGCATGATCCCCGACGCCACGAATGGTATTGTTCTGCATTTGCACTTTACCTTTTTCTCATATTTTTATTTTTATTTATTTTTTGCACATGCAATTATATGGGAATTTTGATACAGATGTGTGGCTAGTTACAAATATATACATTTTTATGGATAGAATGTAGCCACTTTCATTTTCAGATTTATCTGTGCAATATGTAAGTGCAATTTATCCCCGGTGTAGCCTTCCTTTTGGTATTTTGTTTTCCATCCCTCTTTCTATTTTTTGATTTCTCAAATAAACTTATTTATTATTGGACATCCTTTCGGGTTCTTTGTTTCGTTGTTTTATATAGACCAAAAGACTAGAGAAATAGCTAAGCAGCCGGCGCGCCTGTATATTGGCAACGTAGCTGCTACAGGTCTGCACTACAGACCAAAAGAGTAGAGAACTAGCTAGGTAGCTGGTGGGCCATGTGTCCAGGGACACAAACATGTTACTTTGCATTTCCTAGGATATTTATGAAAAGCCACATTTATAGAATACAACAATTAGAATATTTGCCATTATGCAGCGTGGGATACAATTTGTGGCCATTATACAGTGTAGGAGTAATGTGCAGCCATTATACAGAGTGGGAACTAATGTGGGGTCATTATGCAACATGGGAGCTAATATGGGGTTATTGTACAGTGTGGGATTTAATGTGTGGCAATTATGCAGTATATGAGCTAATATGGGGCCATTATACAGCGTGGGAGCTAGTGTTGGGGCCATTAATCAGCATGCGAGCTAATGTGGGGCTGTTTACAGCTTGGGAGCTAATGTACAGCCATTATGCAGCATGGGAACTAATGAGGGACAATTGGACAGTACAGTCCCTGACAGAAGTTATGCTTATCCATGTTATGTAAATAAAAGCTTATAACCTGACGTTAAATTCATCCATTGGTTGTATAAATTATTCTTTTGAAAGCTGAAACCCTCTGAAATGTGGTTTAGGTTAAGAAAATAAATTGCCATCAATGCAGAATTATTGATCATTTAATGGACACAGAATGGTCAGATTTTGGCAAGACAAAAGTTTTGTCGCCCACAGAAAGTAATGTGATATTCAAACAAATAATTAACTTAAAATACAAATATATGTTGCATAACATTGGTGAATGAAGTTGTGGTGCTATTAGAGTCATAATTAATATTTTGTGTGCCTTCCATGAGCTTGAAGGACTGCATCCATGCGGTTCAACAATGATTCATACAATTTATTAATGAAGTCATCAGGAATAGCAAAGAATGCAGTCTTGCATGCCTCCCAGAGTTCATCTAGATTCTTTGGTTTTGTCTTCCAAGCTTCCTCTTTCATCCTACCCCAAACATGCTCAATGATGTTCATGTCTGGTGACTGGGCTGGCCAGTCCTTGAGCACCTTGATCTTTTTTGCCAGGAGGAACTTTGTTGTAGAGATAGATGTATGAGATGAAGCACCATCCTACTGCAGAATTTGACCCCTTTTATGATTTGGAATATAAGAGGTAGCTAATACTTCTTGATATTTTAGGATATTGATATTGCCTTCCACCTTGCAAATGTTTTGCACACCCTCACACTGAATGTAACCCCAGACCATGATCTTTCCACCACCAAATTTAACTGTTTTCTGGGTGTATTTTGGATCCATACGGGCTCCAGTAGGTCTCCTGCAGTATTTGCGGCAGCTGTGATGTAATTCTACTGAAAATTCATCAGAGAAATCCACCTTCTGCCACTTTTCCAGCATCCATCTGTTTAGCAGGCTGTGGGACTTTGCAAATGCCACACGGTTTTTTATTTGCCTTTTCTTTAGTGCTGGCTTCTGGGCACTGATTTGACCATGGAGGCCATTTCGAGACAGAATCCTACAAACTGTTTTAGTTGACACAGGGACTTGAGGTGACCAGTCCTGTTGGAGCTCTGCTGCAGTAAAAGAGGGGCTTGCTTTGGATTTTCTAACCAACAAACGTTCCTCCTGAGCAGTTGTCTTGCGGGGTCTGCCGGACCTGGGCTTGTCAAACACATCTCCAGTCTCTTAGAATCTTTTTTTAATTCTTTGTACTTGACGCTGAGACACATTAAAGGTGCCAGCCACCTCTGCAGTGGATCTGGTCTTCAGGCTCTTGATAATCCAGGCTTTGGTTGCAGGGTGTTTTTTTGGCATGTTGTCAGAGCTCAAGTTGCAGCTCAAGTGAAGGTCTGGGGTGCTGGGTTTCTTTTTATACACACCCACTAATTAACCGATCATTTACTGAGCACAGGTGAGGATGTAAACTAGGATTGGCTGCATTATATGACCAGGCGACAAAACTTTTGTCTTTGTTTTGTCATTCTGTGTCCATTAAATGATCAATATTTCTGCATTGATGACAATTTATTTTCTTAACCTAAAACACATTTCGGAGGGTTCCAGCTTTCAAAATAATAATTTATACAACCAATGGATGAATTTAACATCAAGTTATAAGCTTTTATTTACATAACATAAATAAGCGACATAACTTCTGTCAGGGAGTGTATATAGTCTCTTATATGCTGAGAGTGGGTGCTCTGCAGGAAGTTCTGTAGCTTTATAGAAGCTGTGGGTGGCTTTACAGATAAATCTGGTAAGTCTTTTTTACTATTCTGTTCCCGGGGCCTGTGGCTGCAAACATAGCTCTGTGAGATGCTGGATCTCTTCACCTTACTTACAATTGGCGACGGTCACAGATAGCTTAACTCAGCTGCCGGCACACATGTTATGAAGAATCCAGAAGAGACTTTGATTTCTTTAAGAATTCTTGTTGAATGCATACAAACAGCAGCAGGCAAAAAAGACTTTCATCAGACAGGCTAAAAGCACATGTGCCTCTAATGAAGCCAAGATGGAGACTGAGACACAGGGGGAAGAAGAAGGAAGTGACATCACACCCAGAAGAGGGAGACAGGGAGACAGAAGAGACAAACTTGATGGAAAGGGATGATTTCAGCTATGCAAAACACAGGAACACATAGCAACAATAAAACAACATGAGAAACTGCAATACAGCATGTAAAATATACAAGACAGTCTGTAAAATGTCTCATTCATGGGACATAACAACCATCATGCAAAGTTGAAGCAAATATGGGGGCCATTATACAGCACTGGAGCTACTGTAGGGTCATTACACAGCGTGAAAGCTAATGTGAGGCAATTATAAAACATGATAGATAATGTGGGGCCATTATAAAGAGTGGGAGCTAATGTAGGACAATTATACAGCATCTCAGCTAATTTGGGACCATTGTACAGTGTAAGGGCTACTGTGGGGACGACTATACTGTGTTTTGATGGAGCAATGGGGACATCTAACTGTGCAAAGGGGAGCTGTGGGCTCATTATATTGTGCATAGGGGAGCTGTTGGGCTATCATACTGTGTATAGCGGAACCTTGGCCCTATCATACCGTGTAAAGGAAAGCTGTGGGCCTTATCATACTGTGTATCGGGGAGCCCATCACACTGTGTAAAAGGAAGCTGTGAGTCCATTATGCTGTCGATAGGGGGGAACTGTGGGACCACATACTATGTACAGCAGAGGTCTCAAACTGCATTTCTCGAGGGCCGCAAACCATGCTTGTTTTCAAGATTTCCTTAGCATTGCACAAGGTGCTGGAATCATTATCTGTGCAGGTGATTAAATTATCACCTGTGCAATACAAGGAAATTCTGAAAACATGACCTGTTTACAATGTGGCGCCCTGCGGCTTTATCGCCACAAAAGGGTTAAATATGTACTGTTTTGTATGTGTTTTGTGAGCAATGGGAGTTATGCTTTCTCTGCTAAAGACTACACACACACACAATTTGCCTAACTCCCTCACTTGTCTGAAGCTTAGAGCTTTGTAGACATACCCTAACTGGGAGGGGAAGGGGCCGAGTTGTTGTTCTCAGTGTGAAGAAGAAGGAGGAAGAACTTCTTGGAGGCTATGATTAGACATGAGCTCGATCCAGGAGTGAGAGCCAAGAAGCATCAGGGACCAGCCCCTAGACCATCCATGCTTTCAGAGCAGGGTGGTAAGTGGAAAGACTGCGTGGGATTATACGACCAGCAGGAAAGTGTTTTCCCTCAGAAATACTGCAATAACCTAGGATCAGTGAAGGATAGTGCAAGTGGGAACTTGAGCTGCTTCACACAGGATTCACGCTGCAAGTTGCTGAAGGCGAAATACACAGTGACTAGAGGCAATACTGGGAAGTTCTAAACTCCGGGAAGCCTTGGTCCCAGAAGGGATTAGAATAGCAGGAAGTTACACTGAGTCACAGCAGGGAAAGGTAACTCCCATGCTGCAGAGCAGACTGTAACCTGGTGAGAGTTGTAATATCTCCTCTGAACTGCACCTGAACAAAAGTAAATGATAAAGTGACTTTCCTTGTCTCCTGCCTTATTATTCTGTGCCTTCTACTTGCATCACAATCTCTGGGGGTCTGCCCTGGTTGGAGAGGGTTTAACATCTGCACTGCCATCACCATCTACTCCCCCAGAGATCATCTGCAGTGCCGGCTATACTACAGTCGAACACTCCAACTGGCGTCACAAATCGCTACATAAACTTTATCCCCATCCAATTCTACCCCTTTAACATGACAGTCTGGGGCCACGGACTGGGTCACCGCCACTGTGACATCTCCCATTGAAGTTAACAGGCTCGGTACCGAGTATCCCATGGCCCCTCGGGCGCATCAGCGGCCCTTGAGGAATGCAGTTTGAGACCTCTGATGTACAGTATAAGGGAGCTGTGGGTCCATCATACTGTATATAGGAGAGCTCTGGGTCCATCATACTATGTACAGTTGTGCTCAAAAGTTTACATACCCCGGCAGAATTTTTGCTTTCTTGGCCCTTTCTCAGAGAATATGAATGATAACACCAAAACTTTTTCTCCACTCATGGTTAGTGGTTGGGTGAAGCAATTTATTATCAAACTACTGTGTTTTCTCTTTTTAAATCATAATGACAACCCAAAACATCCAAATGACCCTGATCAAAAGTTTACACACCCTGGTGACTTGGCCTGATAACAAAATCTTCAAGTGCCTCCTTATTGTGCATCTTGAAACAGCCACACCGCTAGTTTTCTGGGAGTCCAGTATTTCAGCTGATGTTATTTGTGGGTTTTTCTTTGCATTCCGAACAATTTTCCTGGCATTTGTCACAGGTCACAGGTGAGGATGTTACCTTTAGTAGCCATTCAAACCCATTTGTGCCAACTTCTGTGCATGTTATCTTCCTTTGCATTAGTCTATATCAGATTTCTCTGGCATCATCACTCCTTATCTTTTAAGGCTGACTCAGGAAGAGAGCAAATGCTTGAGAATTGAGTTGCATAGTACTCAGTTACTACACGTTTGTCAGAAGTTTACTTCTGCTCAACTCCAGTCATGAGTACATCTGGTCCATGTGCTTTGCTACTTCTGACTCTCATGCTGAAACCAGTGATGTTTCAAAGCTCTGTCCTGCTTATTGGGTGTCATCCATACCAACCTCTCAGCACACAAGTTATTAATTCCTTGCAATCATCATAAGTTTTGTTCAGACATGCCTTCTGCATTCAAGGAAACATGTCTTCAAGCTCCAGTCTGCCTATATTTCATTGCATTCCTGCGGTTAACTATTTCTAACTAACTATGCTGCTATTAACTATTGCCTTGCTGGAAGATACCAGACTGCATTTACTGCTATACAATGTTTCTATTAGCCCTTACCCTGCCAGAAGATACCAGTTTTCCTGGTCTTCGTTCATCCATCTGTCATCCATCAAATCCTGCCCCACTGCACTGTCGTTTCTTGTCCGAGTTGCTCACCCAGAGTTTAGAAAATTGACTTCACCCTGTGAGCACATAATATCACGCATATATAGCAGATTTATGCAATATAATTCTATAAGGAGTTGATTTGTTTGCATAAGGCATAAACATTGTGCCTCATAAATCAAAAATTATAAGCTCAACTCTGCTGTACTGCATGCCTGACTCTGTTGTTCCAAGGTGCCGATTCCCATACTCAGCTCTACAATTCTACCTGGATTCAGGATTCTGACACTGTCTCTCCTGCTGCCATTTCCCATGGTGGCTTACAATTCTCTCATTCCCCGAGACCGACAAATAGACCTGGTGGTGGAGTCGGCATACTCCTGTCCCCACAATGTACTTTCCAGGTCATCCCCTCAGTTCCATCACTCTCATTCCCTTCTTTTGAAGTCCACACCATCAGGCTCTTTCGTCCCCTCTCCCTCAGAGTAGCGGTCATATACCGGCCCCCAGGCTCACCCACCCACTTCCTGGACCATTTCTCTGCCTGGCTGCCGCACTTCATATCCTCAGAACTACCAACCCTTATCCTGGGAGACTTCAACATCCCCATTAACAGCCCCACTTCCACATCTGCATCCCAGCTTCTATCACTAACCACTTCTCTAGGCCTCTCTCAGCTCTCAACCTCTGAAACACACAAAGACGGTAACACCCTGGACCTGGTTTTCGCCCGGCTCTGCTCAATCTCCTACCTAGATAACTCACCGCTTCCCCTCTCTGACCACCACATTCTCTCCTTTACACTCACAAATCCTCGCTCACTCCAGCACCCTCCTACCTACCATTCAGTCAGAAATCTACAAGCCATTAACCCTCATACACTTTCAGACTCCCTACACTCATCATTGTCCCCAATCTCTTCTTTGTCCTGTCCTGATCTGGCTGTACATCACTTCAATGACACTCTTAGAAGCACCCTTGACCAAGTAGCTCCCCTCGCCCTCAGAACCTCCAAACACAGAGTGAAACAGCCCTGGCTCACATCGCAAACCCGATTTCTCCAGCGATGCTCTAGGTGTGCTGAACGCTTATGGAGGAAAACACACACACCAGAAGACTTCATACACTTCAAATTTATGTTAAGGACATATAACTCTGCCCTTCACCTCGCCAAACAGACCTACTTCACCACCCTGATCTCCTCACTATCCAACAACCCCAAGAAACTTTTTGACACCTTTCACTCCCTCCTCAGGCCAAAAGCACAAGCCCCTATCACAGACATTTGCGCTGATGACCTGGCCTCCCACTTTATAGAGAAAATAGACAATATCCGTCAGGAAATAAGCTCCCAATCACCAAGTTCAGTGACTCCCATCCCTCCCTGCATTTCCCCTGGCTCACTCTCCACATTTGCTCCCATCACAGAAGAAGAAGTCTCCAGGCTCCTCTCCTCTTCTCGTCCGACTACATGCACAACCGACCCCATTCCCTCACATCTCCTCCAGTCTCTCTCCCCAGTCGTCACAACTCACCTAACTACAATCTTTAATCTCTCCCTCTCCTCTGGCATTTTCCCCTCCTCCTTCAAACACTCTATCAGTACTCCATTACTAAAGAAACCCACCCTTGACCCATCCTGCACAAACAACTACAGACCAGTCTCCAATCTCCCCTTCATCTCTAAACTCTTGGAGCGCCTGATATACTCACGCCTTACCCATTACCTCTCCACTCACTCCCTCCTAGACCCTTCACAGTCCGGTTTCCGCCCCCTACATTCGACAGAAACTGCACTCATCAAAGTGACCAATGACCTTCTGACAGCAAAACGTAATGGTGACCATTCTCTGCTCATTCTTCTCGACCTTTCTGCAGCGTTCGACACTGTTGACCATCCTCTCCTACTCTCTAGGCTCCAGTCACTAGGCATTAAGGACACTGCTCTTTCCTGGTTCTCCTCCTATCTTTCCGACCGCTCCTTCAGTGTTCTGTTTTCTGGCTCCACTTCATCTCCTCTTCCTCTCACTGTTGGGGTACCTCAGGGCTCAGTCCTTGGCCCCCTTCTCTTCTCTCTCTATACGGCCCCAATTGGACAGACCATCAGCAGATTTGGCTTTCAGTACCATCTTTATGCTGATGACACACAACTGTACACATCATCCCCTGACCTTACCTCCGCTGTACTACAGAACGCCACTGACTGTCTGTCTGCAGTCTCCAACATCATGTCTGCTCTCTATCTGAAACTCAACCTCTCCAAAACTGAACTTCTTCTGCTCCCACCATCTACTAACCTCCCTAAATCTGACATTTCCCTCTCTGTGGGTGGCACCATAATAACACCCCGACAGCAGGTGCGCTGTCTGGGTGTTATGTTCGACTCCGATCTCTCCTTCACCTCCCATATACAATCTCTTGCCCGCTCATGCCGCTTACACCTAAAGAACATCTCTAGAATCCGCCCTTTTCTCACCATGGAAACAACAAAAACTCTCACTGTTGCCCTGATCCACTCCCGCCTGGACTACTGTAATGCTCTATTAATTGGCCTCCCTCTCACTCGACTCTCCCCTCTCCAGTCTATCCTTAATGCAGCAGCCAGGGTTGTCCATCTGGCTAATCGTTACTCAGACGCGTCCGCTCTTCGCCAGTCGTTACACTGGCTGCCAATTCATTACAGGGTACAATTCAAAGTACTTGTTCTCACCCACAAAGCTCTCCACAGTGCGGCACCCCCTTACATCTCCTCCCTCATTTCTGTCTATCGGCCTAACCGACCGCTGCGCTCTGCAAATGACTTTCGACTAACCTCTGCCCTAATCCGTACCTCCCACTCCCGACTCCAAGACTTCTCCCGTGCTGCGCCAATTCTCTGGAATGCTCTACCCTAAGATATTAGGACCATCCACAATTTGCATAGTTTTAGGCGCTCGCTCAAAACACATTTGTTCAGAGCGGCCTATCACATTCAGTAATCAAAGTCATGTTTGTGTGTGTGTAGCCCATTCACTATCTCCATCTAACCCCCACCCCCTGAAGATGGCTGGACCGTCATTGTAAATACAAACCTGTGCTTTGTATCTCCCCCACCTCATTGTAGATTGTAAGCTCCACGAGCAGGGTCGTCTTATTTCGCTTTAATTATTGTATTGTTAACGTTGTTACTTATGACTGTTGTGTTTGAAACTGTTCAACTGTAAAGCGCTGCGGAATATGTTGGCGCTATATAAATAAAGATTATTATTATTATTATTACCTCTGGTCTGTTATGCTCATCCAGACATATGATGGTCACTTGATCACTATCAACTGTCAACACTGAGGAATAATAGACATAGACATAACATACAATGACTGGAGATGAGTGAACTTGTACAAAAAACGTTTGCCAATTTCAGCATGAATGTAGCTCATTCAGATTCATGTTCAGATTCCTGAGCATTTTTCCTCAAAATAGTCTGCCAAAGTTCACTAAGGGCTCTTTCAGACATTAGTGTGCCGGTAGCAGCAGGGGCCAAAAAGTGTCCCGCACACGTGAACATTGATGACATTCCTGTGTTATCAGGGTGACACGTACCTGCACCTGGGAATCAGCGGTACTGTTCACACTGTTCCCCGGCATCGGGTGATGAAGTGAAGACAGCTCACATCACCGTCCCTTGCTCGTACTGACATCAGCTCTAGCAAGGGACAATGTTGAGAGCTGCATTCAACTGTTAAAAGTGAAAGCAGGCAGTGGCTGATGGGATTATTCGTCAGCCGCCGGCTGCTCTATAAATAAATAAATTTAAAAATATGATGTGGGGCTCCCCTGTATTTTTGATAACCAGCCAAGCAAAACTAACAGCTGCGGGCTGCATCCCTCAGCTCTCAGCTCCAGCAATGCTGGTTATCAAGGATAGAAGGGTCCCCACACCGTATTTTTTAATTATTTAAGTAAATAATTTTAAGGGAATCTGTCACCTACCCTTTGGCGGGTGATGAAAACGAGGCCGGTCCGATGGGCGGTGTTCCCGATGAGTGCCGCCTCCCCATCCTTGCCCGCCGTCCGCAGGTTATTGCTGAATTGGAGTAGGTGTACCCATTTTTTGCGCGTGCGCTAAGCATTCATAGCTAGCGCACGCTCAGTATGCTTTGCCCAACTGCGGGCAAAGCTGAAAAGCCGGACTGCGCATGCGCCGGTTAACTAAGCCCCAGAAGTATTTTGCTGTGTTCCAGGGCTTAGTTAACAGTTAGTTAATATATGAGCCTAGGGCACATATATTACATGCACTTCATGCTCTTCCCACTTACCTGTGGCAGTGGCTCATATTTGTGGGGTTGGTGTCACCTTGGTATTCTCTGGGGACATCTAGCCCACGGGTTAGTAATGGAGAGGCATTAAGACACCTAACCATTATTAATCCTATAGTTATATTATAAATAACCTCACAGCCAGAATAAAGTCCTTTATTTGAAATAGAAGCAAAGCGCCCTTTTTTATTTAAAAATAACAATCATAGTTATACTCACTAAACACCCATTCCATTGAAGCCCTCATCTTCTGTAATAAAACAAAAATAAAAAACAACCATATTCCTCACATGTCAGTCGTTCTGTCCCACATCAAAATCCATGTCTGAGGATTAACAGTTTTCAACCTGGACAGAGCCAAGATGTGATCGTCCAGGCTGAGAACCACTGAGGAATGAGCTGCTCTGAGTGCAGCCTCAGTGACGTCATCAAGGTTACTGCAAGCATTGAGGGAACGCAGCCTTAGTGACCATAAGAAACCTTGCAGCAGCTCATTCCTCAGTGGTTCTCAGCCTGGACGTTCGCAGCATGGCACCGTCCAATTTGAAAACTGTTTTTCCCCAGCGATGGATTACAGTGTGGAACAAAACGATGGACAGGTGAGAGATAAGGTTGTTTTTTATTTTTGTTTTATTACATGAGAACATGGCTTCATTGGAATGGGTGATGACGTGAGTATGATTTAATTTATATTCATTAAAGGTGTCTGTGTCATTCTTTCAATTAAATGACTTTTCTGAGTGTGTGTTTATTTGCAATATAACTATAGGATTAGGCTTATAGATGCCTCTCCATTACTAAGCTATGGGCCTGATGTCACCAGACACTACAAAGGTGACATCAACCCACAAACATGAACCCCACTTGCCACCACCACAGGGCAAGTGGGCATCTATTAGATGCGCCTTTTCTGGCCAGCACCCTGCTGTCAGCTTTAGCCTGGCTGGTTGTCAAAAATGGGGGGTCCCCACACCGTTTTTTTAAATTATTTAAATAATTTTAAAAATACCATAGGGACCCCTCTTTTTTTTATAACCAGCCTTACTAATGCTGACCACTGAGGGCAGCCTGCAGCTGTCAGTTTTGCATGGCTGGTTACCAAAAATACAGGGGATCCCAAATCAATTTTTTTTTTAAGTATTTATTTATAGCACAATTGATGCAGCTTTTCCTGGTGTATGCCTGCTAATTTTAGCTGTTTTGGCAGCTTTTTTGCCAGCCTGAAGGTGTTGTCTTGTGTATGGTTTTGCCGCCCACTGAAGTCAGTGGGGTTCGGTTATGTTCGTTTTTTTTGCCAGAGCTGCACCTATGACCTCCCATCTATAACACATGACCAATCACTGGGCTCAACAGTACATAACCTGGGCAGGCCTGTCAAAAGGATAGGTGGAGCGCAGCGGAAACATGGCAATGGACTGCCAGGGACTTCAGGAGATAAGTAACACTTTACTTGCCAATTTAAAGAAGATTTGTCACTTGGTCAAAAGTGGGCAGTTTTTTGCTTTTATTCACCCTGTTTTGCTGAATATTCCATTTTTTATGTTCATTTGTTTTAAATCTGCCATATGGTTGCAGAGACGTCACTGTAGCGGTCATTACGGGATGGGACAAGTAGTCCCATCGGACGATGCCCGCACAGGCCCCATACACACACAGCCCCTCAGACCCCCGCACACATTCTCCACGCACACATAGACTCCGCCCACACACATTCTCTGCCCATTACTCGCATGTCCCATAGACTTACATTGGACTCGCTACTCGTAAATTTCACTACTCGCTCATCCCTAAATATACCCACTGGCTGGATCTGCTTTATATATACAGGGCCTATCACCAAATCAAAAAATGGACACTTTTTGCTCTTATTTTATTTCCGTCGAGTTTGTGTTTAATGACTCAGAGGATCCTCTGGGGCGGGTCTTTAGGCTGCTTTGCACAATCACCCTTTGAGCTGTGCCATCCCTTGGTAAAGACTCTCAAAATTTGCACTAAATACACCATAAATCCCCACGTCTCTGCAACCGTATGGCAGATGTGTTGTATGTTATGTGTATGTACTGTATGTTATATGTTGTATGTTCTGTATGTCTTTTTTTTTTTTTACATTCACCACATTAGCTGGATGATGGGAATAATATCATTAGCGGATGATGGGAAAGTAGTGTTCCCATCATCCGGCTAATGTGGTGAATGTAAAAAAAAAAAGACATACAGAGCATACAACATATAACATACAGTACATACACATAACATACAACACAAAACACAGAGTACGTACTCACCGCACACGCCTAATTCCCCGAAGCCATTGATCACCTGTAAAAAAATTAAAATAATGAAGCAACCTATACTCACCTTTCCGCCGTAATCCCATTAATAACGAGGGTCCCACGTCGATCTCCCGTGGAGAACAGCCGCATCAGCTGATGCGACCGCTCTCCAGGGATACAGTGATACTGCGCGGCCAGCCAATCACAGTAATGCCACAACAAAGAAGGCGGCGGCTTTACTGTGATTGGCTAACAAATGCTGGCGGGAGATCCGAATATTGCGAGGCGAGTAGTGAAATTTACTTGCTAGGATTCGAGTGCCGCAAGTACCTCATTACTCGCCGAGTACTGAATCCTACCGCGTATACTCGCTCATCCCTAGGTATATTTTTAAGAACCCATACCATTTATTTAACAGAAATTAATGGAGCAAAAGTATGTTGCATGCAGGAACAAAAGCATGTTACACTTTTTGAGAATCATTAAATACAGCGCACAGATAGATTTAGTAAATTCATGCATTCGCCTACAATTCTTTACCCATATTTTACCAAAAACGTCCAGAACAGTTTAAAAAGTAGTTCGTGGGAAAAGAGGTATGTTAGTACATTTTATCATACAAGTATGAAGTCCGCAGTGAATGTTACACATGATGACTAAGTGAAATACGACGACGCAGAAACCTATAAATTGCCTAAGGGTTACACAATAAATATTCAGTGTCTCCTCTGCTTTTCTTTTGTCGTGAAGCAATTGCTGTACGGACATTAGATATAGACACTAGTTTTAGGGTAGGAGGAGATTAAAACCTTTTTATGTCTGTTTCTCTTTGCTGAAGAAGAAAAGAAATGATATTGACTTAAATGTGGGAAATTTAAAAAGGGCCATATGTTCTCACTTTGTGCTTTGTCTCTAATAGATAGGAAGAAATCTTTGAAGTGTGGATTGGCACAGCAGGCTAAATCTTTCAGTAAAGAGAAGATTGTAAAAGAAAGGGGGGGGGTGAATGGGGCTAGGATACAATATTACCCATGCAGCCCAAAAGACACACAAGAAAATCCTATGATAATGTACATCTGTTTCAGGGAATTATAGGCTTTGAACATTTTTATGTGCTGATAAGTGGATCCTTCTCATGCCATAACTTAGAACTTCAAAGCAGATTTTGTGGATAATGCAAATTGCTGAAATATAAGATTTTTCTACAAAGAGGTTCAGAAAAAAAAGAGGAATTAGGCCTAATTGATGCAACAGCCTTTAATGTGCCATGCAAAAGAATGTTACAAAAATTGATTTTTCTTTTTTTCTTTTAATGAAATGTGGTCTTGTATCCTTTTTTTAAATGCAAGAACTTCAGTTGGACTTTCCGCACATGATATATTTATCTCTCCTTTCAGCAAATTGCACTTTAAATGAAAACATCAGTCGGAGTTTAACGTATCAGTGCCAGTTTGTCGTTCCAGGGATTGTTGGGGAAAATGGTATATCTTTACCGGAAGGTGACAGGGAGCACAAGTTTAAGGACACTAGAGCCTTAATGAACTGATTGATGTGAAGACGTCGATTCAGTGTCTGATGAAAGCATCTTGCGCCACTTTCATCTGCTGCGAGACCATTGTGGCCTTTTATTTATAACTAGGTTCAATGTGGCAAATGTTATTGACATCACATAATTGTATCAGAAAATATAATTATGTAGAAGTGATGCCATAGAAGATGAGATTGAATTTCTGTTTCACCAACAGTTCGCAAAACTAGTTTCCCCCAGAGATGTAACTTGAAGCTCATGGACACCAATGCAAAAATTTGTAATACAGTATTTAAGCCCACCTGCCATGGGCAACAGTGGCAAATGTGACCTTTGCATCCCATTATAGCTATACCCCTGGCCCCCATCAGTTACACATTTCTTCATCCATCCTGGCTGCTCTTCCTTGCTAGTTATTTCTCCTTATTTCTATCCTTGTCTTAAAGTTATTATCCACAAATCTATAATTTTAACAGAAAGCAGCAGCCGATAGCAAACTCCTCTCTGCTCCGTTTTTGCACATGCAGCCACCAAGAAGGACAGAATATGAGCAGCTAATGTGAAATCCCCATAATTCAATGCTTTTTTTCTTTCATTACCAAAAGCTGCTTTTATATTTTTAGTATTATTCTAACCTTAACTAGGGTTAGTGCTTCAGATTGGTTTGATTTAGTGATTGGCTAGGGTTAGTGATGCACTTAGGGTTAGGGTTTGGGATAGGGCTAGAGTAATTAAAAATTTGCTACATAAAAAAGTGTAAAAACAAAATAAAAAGTAAAAAAAAATATATAGCAATGTATAAAATATTTTTTAAATGTTGTTCCTGAGATAAGCAAAAGGCAGACAAAAACTAAGAGGTCAAAATCACAAACTGTTACGCACCTGGCTGGTCTCTGCAGGGATCTGCCCTCTTTCCCCTATGGCCGCTGTCCTCTGTTGTGCTCCACGCCAGGTTTCACAAGTGGACTGGCGTGCATTCTTGACATCATGGGCAGCACGGTGGCTCAGTGGATAGCATTGCAGCGCTGGAGTCCTGGGTTCGAATCCCACCCATGACAACATCTGCAAGGAGTTTGTATTTTCGCCCCGTGTTTGCGTGGGTTTCCTCCGGGTACTCAGGTTTCCTCCCACATTCCAAAAGACATGCAGTTAGGGAATTTAGATTGTGAGCTGCGATGATAATGTGTGCAAACTGCAAAGCGCTGCGGAATATGTTAGTGCTATCTTATGTGTCTTAAGCTGGGTTCACATTGCGTTGTGGGCAATGCGCTGACGGGATCCGTTACATAGCAGCACTAACGCTAGCTAACGGATGCGCTAACGACGCCATTGCCCGCAGTAACAGTAGCGCATCCTAATGCATGCCAAAATCGACATGCGTTAGAAAGTATGCGTTACTTCATGATGCACCCTCGGACACGGTCTGCAGCGTTCGGGGGTGCGTCTGGTCTAGCACACAGCGAACGGACGTGTTTGCTGTGCATAGACCTGTATGGGCTAACGCATGGTAACTTACTGCCATCATGCGTTAGCGCATACCGTTAGCGTTAATGACATCAGCGTTAGAGCATCTGTTTAACGGATCCATTAAACGGATGTCCTAACGCAATGTGAACCTAGAGTTAAACCAGAACTGAGTCCTACAGACTTGTGTTTGAACTCTGATTTTATCCAAGTCCTCAATTCCTATTGTGTCTTCTGACTTATGTGAATTCTTCATCTTTCCATTAATTTAGCGCATCCCTTGCCGTCTGCTTCTTAAACTATTATTGAAGTCTTTTTGAAATACCTGCACCTGCTGCCAGGGCTCCCATCAGGAATTTCAAGGCCCCATACTGACAACATTTTCGGGCCCCCTTGAGACGCCGCCCAAGGCTCCACCCCTTGAACTTTCCACAGTCCCACCATCCACTCTTGGAAAAACTCCACTTCTGCACCACATCTTCACCAATCACACCTTCACAGTTCCCAATCTAACACCAGATCACATACATAGCTTTTGTTTTGGCGAAAAGATTTTTTTAAACCTGCCACCATGACAAGGTAGACTCTTTTGGCTGGGCCCCAGTCTATTCTAACCTATTTCTTAAAATGCCCAATACTCTTTTTACATATATTTTTATTTATTTTTCTTTAAGGGAATGAGTCACATACATTTTTTTAAAATGAACAATAATACCACAAACTAGGGACAAATACCCTTCCATTATGGCCGGACCACATATTACAACCACATAGTGACCGTATAATACCACATATAAGGGACAAATACCATCACACCATGGCCGGACAACATGTTACCACCATATAGTAACTGAATAATACTATATACAAGGGACAAATACCACCACACCATAACCAGACCACATATTACAACAACATAATGACCGAATAATACCACATACTGTACAAGGGCCAAATACTGTCACACCATGACCATATCACATATTACCACCATATTGTGACTGAATACTACAGTACTGATCACTAATAAAAAACACAATTCTAATACTATCATAAATGTCATTATATACAGGCGCTATGCACATAGTATACAGTGTATAGTGACAGTGTACAGGTAATACAGTGATCACCGGTGAAATTATACACAGGATCTCTGTATATAGTGTCAGTGTACAGGTTATACTATGATCACCAGTGATATTATACATAGGCACTCTGTATAAAATGTCAGTGTACAGGTAATACAGAGATCACCATTGACTTTATAGATATGAACTATGTATATAATGTATAGTGTGCAGGTAATACAGTGATCACTAGTTCAATATAGGAGAAAAAAAAGCGTATTCAGCTCACGACTTAATGAATTCCTGTGGCTTTGAGTGTGGACTCCAGGATGGTGCTCGGAAAAAGCGGCTGTGGTAATCAAACAAAAAAGTTCCAGCAGCAAACATCCAAATCAGATGGTTGAATAGACGTTAAAATTTAATCTTTATTGCAATGCCTTTAAAAACATGCTGCTAAAATTGTAGATCCAGGGGATTACACGTTTCGAACAAAAATGTTCTTAGTCATAGCTGCCTGGTGTGCAGAAGAGAGGGGGCCCTGAATGGGCCGCCACTGCTCACCAGGCTCCATACACCAGTAAGGGCAGCAATAATAATAAATAATAATAATTTTATTTCTATAGCGCCGACATATTCCGCAGCACTTTACTGTTATGATGAGTCACCGAAGGAGAAAAAAACAAAATACCAGCTAAGTCCAGAAAAACCAGAGAGGTTGGCAGCTATCGGATTGCAGACCCCTGAACCTATCCACAACAACTAGCAGTAGCCGTGGGCGGTTCCTACGGTGCCCTAGACCCCTCGATCACAGCCGGAGAGCTACATAGCCTAAAGACAGAAAGGGGAAAAACTAAACTGCCCCAGAGCAGACCCCAAAGCAATAGGCAGCCCCCAACAAATAATGACAGTGAAGCAAGATGAAAACATTAACACAGATAGAAAGATAGGTTGAGCAAATGATGGGGCCCAAGCTAACTACATAGGACAGGATAGGAAAGCTGCTGTCTGCCATCCGCAAAAACCCTATCAAAATGAGCCAACCGACTGATAGGAAAAACAGGCCCTGAAGTCGCTAGGCTTCAAAAGACTATATCAGCACTCAGGTATATTCTGAAGACAGAGCAAAAGATCAACAGATCAGAGACAAAAATGGAATTAAGCTCACCCCCGGCCGGGGATGGCAGATCTCCCAAAATACAAGGCAAAACAAAAACAAAACTGAAGAGTACAAAGCAGAGCAGAAAAACTTAGCTTTGAGATGCAGGAATCAGACTGGTCTCCAAGAATCCAGCAGGAAAATCACCAGCCAGGAAGAAGGGCGTCGGCAGCCTTATATCCAGTCCTCAATTCCAGCTACCCAGTTATCATCTAGCTGCCCAGGTGTTTGGTAATCAGTCTCACTACCTTCCTTCACCAGAGGAGGGAGTTCATCAGACCTCAATGGTGAAGGGAAAAATGAACTCACAACAGTACCTCCCCCTTGAGGAGGGGTCAACGAACCCTGATCCATGCCACCAGGGCGATCCGGGTGAGCCCGATGAAAGGCATGCACCAATCTTTCGGCATGAATATCAGAGGCAGAGACCCAGGAATTATCCTCCTGACCATAACCCTTCCACTTAACCAAATACTGGAGTCTCCGTCTAGCCAGACGGGAATCCAGTATCTTCTCTACCTCATATTCCATGTTACCTTCAACCAATATAGGGTCAGGAGGTGCCACCACAGGAACTACTGGTTCAACAAACCTCTTCAACAAGGACTTATGAAACACATTATGAATTTTAAATGTGACAGGAAGAGCCAACCGAAAAGAGACCGGATTAATAATCTCCAAAATCTTGTAAGGTCCAATAAATCTAGGCTTAAACTTTAGAGAAGCCACCTTCATAGCGATATTTCTTGATGACAACCAAACCATATCACCCACCTTAAACTGGGGACCAACGGTCCTACGCCGGTTGGAAAACCGCTGGGCCTTTTCCTGGGAGAGAGACAACTTATCCACTACTTGGTCCCAGATCTGGTGCATTCTCTCCACCACAGTGTCAACACCTGGGCAGGCAGAAGGCTCTACCTGCCCTGAAGAAAATCGAGGGTGAAAACCAAAGTTACAAAAAAAAGGTGACATCAAAATGGCAGAACTAGCTCTATTATTTAAAGCAAATTCGGCCAAGGGCAAAAATGAAACCCAATCATCCTGATCGGCAGAAATAAAACATCTCAAATACGACTCCAAAGTCTGGTTTGTTCTCTCCGTCTGCCCATTGGTCTGAGGGTGAAACGTAGAGGAGAAGGACAACTGAATTGCCAGCTTGGAACAGAAAGTCCTCCAAAATCTAGACACAAACTGAACTCCTCTGTCAGATACAATGTTCTCAGGAATCCCGTGCAAGCGAACCACCTGTTGCAAAAACAAGGGCACCAACTCATAGGAAGATGGCAACTTAGGGAGTGGTACAAGATTGACCATCTTAGAGAATCTATCACAAATCACCCAAATAACAGTCATTCTCTGAGAGACAGGCATATCAGAGATAAAATCCATTGAAATATGGGTCCATGGCCTCCTGGGCACCGGCAAAGGCATCAACAAGCCACTAGAGCGAGAACAAGGTTTAGACCGGGAGCAAGTCCCACAGGACTGCACAAAATTCCTGACATCACGAGACAAGGCGGGCCACCAAAAAGACCGACTCACCAGATCTCTAGTACCAAAAATACCTGGATGACCAGCCAATGCAGAGCAATGAACTTCAGACATCACTCTCTTCTTCCACTGGTCAGGAACATACAACTTTCCACTGGGACAATGCTCAGGTTTGTCCTCCTGAAACTCTTCCAGAGCACGTCTCAAATCGGGCGAGATGGCAGAAAGAACTACCCCCTCACCTAAGATGGTAGCAGGCTTAGTCACAACAGGAGAATCAGCAAGGAAACTCCTAGAGAGGGCGTCTGCCTTGACATTCTTAGTGCCCGGAAGAAAAGAGACCACAAAATCAAAACGTGTGAAAAACAAGGCCCACCTAGCCTGTCTAGGATTCAAGCGCTTGGCCGACTCCAGGTAAATCAAATTCTTGTGGTCAGTAAGGACCACGACTTGGTGTTTGGCTCCCTCCAACCAATGTCTCCACTCCTCAAATGCCCATTTCATGGCCAACAGTTCCCGATTCCCCACATCATAGTTACGTTCGGATGGGGAGAACTTTCGGGAAAAGAAAGCACAAGGATTCATTTTAGATGTCACAGGATCTTTTTGGGACAACACCGCTCCTGCACCAATCTCAGAAGCGTCCACCTGCATCTGAAACGGGAGTGAGACATCAGGTTGCCGCAAAACCGGAGCAGAAGTGAATCTTCGCTTCAGCTCCTGAAAGGAAGAAACAGCCTCCGGAGACCAATTCAGCACATCAGCACCCTTCCTAGTCAAATCCGTCAATGGCTTGGCAATACCAGAAAAATTAGCTATAAATTTCCGATAAAAATTAGCAAAACCCAAAAACTTCTGGAGGGCCTTCAAAGAAGTGGGCTGAACCCAATCATAAATGGCCTGTACCTTGGCCGGGTCCATTTCAATAGTTGACGGAGACAAAATAAATCCCAAAAATGAAACCCTCTGTACCCCAAAAAGGCATTTCGATCCCTTGACATACAGGGAATTCTCCCTCAAAATCCGGAACACAGTCCGAACATGTTCCACATGAGAGTCCCAATTCTTGGAGAAGATCAAAATATCATCCAGATAGATAATCAAAAATGTATCCACAAAGTCTCGGAATATATCGTTCATGAAGCACTGGAAGACAGAAGGGGCATTAGTGAGCCTAAAAGGCATCACCAGGTACTCAAAATGTCCCTCCAGAGTATTAAACGTCGTCTTCCATTCATCCCCATGCTTAATGCGAATAAGATTATACGCCCCCCTGAGGTCAAGCTTGGTAAACCAGCAAGCACCTTTAACTCTGGAGAATAGATCAGAAATCAGGGGTAACGGATACTGATATTTAACAGTAATTTTGTTGAGGGCACGATAGTCAATACAATATAATAATAATAATAAATTTTATTTTTATAGCGCCGACATATTCCGCAGCACTTTACATTTCGGAGGGGATTTGTACAGACAATAGACATTACAGCATAACAATAATCACATACAGTAGATTATAACAAATACCAAGAGGAGTGAGGGCCCTGCTCGCAAGCTTACAGTCTATGAGGAAAGAGGTAGACACGAAAGGTGGGTGGTAACAATTGCCCTGATTGTATGGACCAGCCATAATGTTAAGTGTGTAACAGTACAGACACAGAGGGCTAATGGATGCATAAAGCATGTGGGAACATGATGCTGGGAACCTGGTTATGGTAAAACTTTTGGCTCTGCCACACAGGGATAGGTTAGGTTAATGTGTTGAGGCGATAGGCCAGTCTGAATAAATGCGTTTTCAGGACACGCTTAAAATTGTGGGGATTGGGGACTAATCGTATTGACCTGGGAAGTGCATTCCAAAGAATTGGCGCGGCACGTGTAAAGTCTTGGAGACGGGAGTGGGAGGTTCTGACTATTGAGGATACTAACCTCAGGTCATCAGCAGAACGGAGGGCGCGGGTAGGGTGGTATACTGAAACAAGGGAGGAGATGTAGGGTGGTGCTGAGCCATGGAGGGCTTTGTGGGTGAGGGTAATAAGTTTATACTGAATTCTGGAGTGGATGGGTAGCCAGTGTAATGACTGGCACAAGGTAGAGGCATCGGTGTAACGATTGGTGAGGAATATGATCCTGGCTGCAGCATTCAAGACAGATTGGAGAGGGGAGAGTTTTGTAAGAGGGAGACTGATTAGAAGAGAGTTACAAGGCCTTAATGAACCATCCTTTTTAGCCACGAAAAAAAAAACAGCACCTAAGGGTGAAGAGGATGGTCTAATATGACCCTTCTCCAATGCCTCCTTAATATAGGATCGCATAGCCTCGTGCTCGGGTACAGATAAATTGAAAAGCCGACCCTTGGGGAATTTACAACCCAGGTTCAGCTCAATTGCACAGTCATAACTCCTATGAGGAGGCAGAGACGCAGACTCATTCTCACTAAATACATCATAAAAGTCAGCCAAATAGTCAGGAACATCATGCGACTGGGGAGAGGTGGAGAAAACAGGAGCATCACTAAGGGCACACCGACAACCCCAACTCACCACAGACAAAGATTTCCAATCCAGAACAGGATTATGGATTTGCAACCAGGGAAACCCCAGAACAATGGTATCATGCAAATTATGCAACACCAAAAATCTGCAATTTTCTTGATGGTCTGGGGTGACCCGCATTACCACCTTGGTCCAAAACTGAGGTTTATTCTTCGCCAAAGGAGTAGCATCAATACCCCTCAAAGGGATAGGCATCCGCAGAGTTGTCATAGGAAATCTACAACGTTTAGCAAAATCCAAGTCCATCAGGTTCAGAGCTGCTCCTGAATCCACAAAAGCCTTTGCGGAAAATGTGGACAGGGAGCAGATCAGAGTAATTGCCAGAAGAAACTTAGGTTGAACACCACCCACAGAAAACGTGTGTGCACAACGTTTCTCTCGTTTAGGGCAGACAGAAATAATATGCGAGGCATCTCCACAAAAAAAACACAGCTTATTACACCTTCTGAACGCCTGACGTTGCACCCTAGACAAAACTCTATCACATTGCATAGGTTCAGACATTTGTTCAACAGGTGGCAACATCTCTCGTGTAGTTTTGCGTTCACGTAAACGCCGATCCACCTGAATGGCTAATGACATAGAATCGTCAAGACCAGAGGGAACAGGAAATCACACCATAGTATCTTTTACAGTTTCTGACAAACCCTTCTGAAAGAGGGCTGCCAAGGCACGATCATTCCAGGTAGTAAGGACCGCCCACTTTCGGAATTTTTGACAGTACAACTCTGCTGAATCCCGACCCTGGCTTAATGCCAACAGGGTCTTTTCAGCCTGATCAATAGCATTAGGTTCATCATACAACAACCCCAAAGGCTTGAAAAAATGCTTTCACATTATTCAGAATAGGATCATCAGGTTTCAAAGAAAACGCCCAATCCTGGGGATCGCCGCGCAGCAAAGAGATGACAATTTTAACCTGCTGCGCGGAGTTCCCCGACGAGTTAGGCTTCAAGGCAAAAAATAATTTACAATTATTCTTGAAATTCAAGAATTTAGACCGATCCCCAAAAAACACATCAGGTGTAGGAATCTCTGGTTCAGCAGCATGTGAATGAGCAAGATAGGTGGAAATTCCCCGCACTTCAGCAGCGAGCTGCTCCACACGATCAGACAATTGCTTCATCTCCATTGAGAGAAAAATTCCCCCTACGGCCTCAGAGATATAGAGGAAAAAATCTGCACACAAAAAAAAAAAAAAAATTCTGACACTTTTTTTTTTTTTTCCTTCCCTTTTTTTTTACAATTCTCTCCTGTTATTGAGTACCTAGGATCTGCTGTATGGCTGGTGATTCTGTTATGGTGAGTCACCGAAGGAGGAAAAAACAAAATATCAGCTAAGTCCAGAAAAACCAGAGAGGTTGGCAGCTATCGGATTGCAGACCCCTGAACCTATCCACAACAACTAGCAGTAGCCGTGGGGGGTTCCTACGGTGCCCTAGACCCCTCAATCACAGCCGGAGAGCTACATAGCCTAAAGACAGAAAGGGGAAAAACTAAACTGCCCCAGAGCAGACCCCAAAGCAATAGGCAGCCCCCAACAAATAATGACGATGAAGCAAGATGAAAACACTAACACAGATAGAAAGATAGGTTGAGCAAATGATGGGGCCCAAGCTAACTACATAGGACAGGATTTATAAAACAAAACCATACGGAACCAAATGTATATCCCAATAGAGTCGCCCACTATGTAGTGCCGTCTCAATGGGGAATGGACGCTCCAGCATAACAAATTAAACAAAGAAAAAAGGGGGAGTACAAGTCCAATATCATAAAAATAATCAAAGTTTATTAAACATGTAGTAATGACAGTTACATAAATGACAAAAAGTATATGACAAAAGGTATATAAAGGATCAGATAAGTATCTGCTGCTTGTTAGTCCTAAGAATTGACATAATAAAGTGCTTAGTGCTTGTAACAAATATGGGCCATACTTGAGGGATTTAAAGGTAAGAGAGATCCTAACAGGTGCGCATCCTGAAAAAATCCACTATCCCAAGCCATAGTGCTTACCCATATTGAACTCTGCCAAGGACCACAAGCAGCGCCGCCACCGACGTGCGTTTCGCCTCTTTTTCAAGGTGCCGTACTGTGTTGTGTAAGGGGCCGAGTTATATATCCTGTTACCAGGTGCTCCAATCAAGCGGCGCGTGTGTCCGGTGTCCTGCCCCGGAAGCTGCATCCCCACCGGCGACAGCGCGGCGTCGTGTCTCAGACGACGTCACTATGACGTCACTGGCCCGCAAACGCCACTTATGTGCCTCAGCAATGCTCCATGGGCACACACCGCAGACATGCGCACTGGAGCCAACAATCTAGGTAATACATCCAAGAAAGGGAAATGGATCCTAAATATAACGGATTGTGCAAAGTGAATATATAAATGAACGAATCCAAAAGATTAATGAATACTAGCTAATAACAACTATATCATTAATAATAGTGAACATAAAAAATACGATCCATTACAATAGACATTAATGTGATTACACTATCAGCTATGTATTCTTTTTGTATATAAAAAAGAGAGATAGTGCATGTGAAATGCTTCAAAAAAGTGCACACAATAAATGTGACATATATAAAATAATGCACCAACGTGAATAAAAATATTTATCTTCTTTTATTTTAATTATTCATCTTTTTTCTTCTTTTTCTTTTTAATTAAGAATAGTCCCATAAGCCTAACTTGATATGATGTTCTTCAGCCAGGATATAACACCAAAGGTCCCTCAAGATCTTCCCCACTAAACGTCCTAGAAATCACGGTGTTCCATTAAAGATGACTGAAGGGAAACAAACCAATACAGTGAACATACAAACATATATAATAAAAACAAAAACCATATCACAACACAAAAATTACAAATATGAGCTAAAACTCAACTGCTCATTGAGTCCAGCCGGTGTGATGGTATCAAGAACCGTAATCCACCGGCATTCCCTTTGAGTTAAGACACGTTTGGTGTCACCCCACCGTATTCCCGCACGGATCCTGTCAATACCCCAAGCTTGGAGTCCACTCGGATCACATTTGTGTTTCAACCGAAAGTGTCTCGGAATAGGTTTGAGAGCATTAATATCCTCCACTTCACGTGCCGCCATTATATCTCTCACATGTTCTCTTATGCGAACGCGTAGTTCACGTGTAGTTAATCCAACATATATTAGCCCACACGGGCAAACTGCATAGTAAACCACATATGTGGTACTACACGTGATGTAACCTCTAATTTTGAATTCTCGACGGCCATCCGATGAAGTGAACGATAATGATCTCCGAAGATTCCTACATGCTAGGCATCCACCACATGGAAAAAATCCATTCCTGGGTGTGCCAGCCTGAAAGAAATCTATACTTTTGGTGGTATAATGACTCCTCACTAGCATGTTCTTAAGGGTATTACACCTCCGCGCAGTCATAAGGGGGCGTTCATAAAGGCACTGACGTAAAATTGGGTCAGTCCTCAGAACCGCCCAATGTCGGTTCAAAATAGATCTCATCAGGTCCCATTTATGATTGTATGTTGAAATAAATCTTACTTCTCCATCCGTTTTAGGTTTGGATTTTTTCCACCTGTTTCCCAAGAGATCAACCCTAGATGATCTTTTGGCCCGCCAGTAACCTCTCCTAATGCTTTTACCACTGTAGCCTCTTTGGGCAAATCTCTCCCCAAGGTCCACCGCCTGAGCCTCAAATAAGGCATCAGTTGAGCAAATCCTCCTGGCACGCAAAAATTGTCCAACTGGAATAGACCTGATCGTGGAATGCGGATGTGACGAGGATGCATGCAGAAGGGCATTCACAGAAGTCTCCTTTCTATATAGATCGGTGTGGATTAAACCATCATCCTGTACTTTTAACATAACGTCAAGGAATGTAATTTGATGATGGTGAAAAACATACGTGAGATGGATATTGAAGCTGTTCTGGTTCAGAGCCCCCACAAAGTCATGTAACTCAGAGACAGGGCCTTGCCAGATAAACAGAACATCATCGATGTATCTGAACCATCCCGCAATCTGGGGAGCGGCCAGCGCGCCATCCGAGAAAATCTCCCTCTCCCAATA
The DNA here is from genome assembly GCF_039654945.1 of Dendrobates tinctorius. Taxonomy (NCBI): domain Eukaryota; kingdom Metazoa; phylum Chordata; class Amphibia; order Anura; family Dendrobatidae; genus Dendrobates; species Dendrobates tinctorius. The sequence goes on along the minus strand of NW_027361715.1, from coordinate 2,948,497 downwards.
ACCCAAAAAGAGATTAGCATAGGATGGCGCACAGGCCGCCCCCATCGCGGTGCCCTGTCTCTATAGAAAATATCTGTCCTTGAAGGTAAAGAAATTGTGGGTAAGAACGAACTCCAACAGCTCCAAGACCAACTCACGCATGTCCGGATCTAGATTACTCGTTTCCAGGAAGAATCTGGAAGCCCTCAGTCCATCCACATGTCGAATACTGGTGTAAAGCGATTCGACATCTGCTGTAACCAAAATCATATCCGCATCCACAAACAGGCCATCCAATCTCCTGAGGACATCATTAGTGTCCCTGACATAGGAGGGCAGCGTCTCAACCTGCGGATGTAAATAGTATTCAATGAATTTGCAGGCTGGGTCGCATAGCCCCCCCATGCCAGACACAATAGGACGTCCAGGAGGAAGCACCGGATCCTTATGGACCTTGGGGAGAAGATAAAAAGTGGGAATAACCGGAGTATGAACCAAAAGGCCCTGCAAGACTTTTTTAGTTATAATGCCTCTCTCATATGCCATTTCAAGAATATTATGTAATTCATTCTGAAAGGTCTTAAGAGGACTGTTTGGCAACTGAGAATAATTTTCCTTATTTCTCAATTGTCTGAAGGCCTCTTTTTCATATTTATCTACAGGCCAGATATAGAAAGGAGACTTCTGTGAATGCCCTTCTGCATGCATCCTCGTCACATCCGCATTCCACGATCAGGTCTATTCCAGTTGGACAATTTTTGCGTGCCAGGAGGATTTGCTCAACTGATGCCTTATTTGAGGCTCAGGCGGTGGACCTTGGGGAGAGATTTGCCCAAAGAGGCTACAGTGGTAAAAGCATTAGGAGAGGTTACTGGCGGGCCAAAAGATCTTCTAGGGTTGATCTCTTGGGAAACAGGTGGAAAAAATCCAAACCTAAAACGGATGGAGAAGTAAGATTTATTTCAACATACAATCATAAATGGGACCTGATGAGATCTATTTTGAACCGACATTGGGCGGTTCTGAGGACTGACCCAATTTTACGTCAGTGCCTTTATGAACGCCCCCTTATGACTGCGCGGAGGTGTAATACCTTTAAGAACATGCTAGTGAGGAGTCATTATACCACCAAAAGTATAGATTTCTTTCAGGCTGGCACACCCAGGAATGGATTTTTTCCATGTGGTGGATGCCTAGCATGTAGGAATCTTCGGAGATCATTATCGTTCACTTCATCGGATGGCCGTCGAGAATTCAAAATTAGAGGTTACATCACGTGTAGTACCACATATGTGGTTTACTATGCAGTTTGCCCGTGTGGGCTAATATATGTTGGATTAACTACACGTGAACTACACGTTCGCATAAGAGAACATGTGAGAGATATAATGGCGGCACGTGAAGTGGAGGATATTAATGCTCTCAAACCTATTCCGAGACACTTTCGGTTGAAACACAAATGTGATCCGAGTGGACTCCAAGCTTGGGGTATTGACAGGATCCGTGCGGGAATAAGGGGGGGTGACACCAAACGTGTCTTAACTCAAAGGGAATGCCGGTGGATTGCGGTTCTTGATACCATCACACCGGCTGGACTCAATGAGCAGTTGAGTTTTAGCTCATATTTGTAATTTTTGTGTTGTGATATGGTTTTTGTTTTTATTATATATGTTTGTATGTTCACTGTATTGGTTTGTTTCCCTTCAGTCATCTTTAATGGAACACCGTAATTTCTAGGACGTTTAGTGGGGAAGATCTGGAGGGACCTTTGGTGTTATATCCTGGCTGAAGAACATCATATCAAGTTAGGCTTATGGGACTATTCTTAATTAAAAAGAAAAAGAAGAAAAAAGATGAATAATTAAAATAAAAGAAGATAAATATTTTTATTCACGTTGGTGCATTATTTTATATATGTCACATTTATTATGTGTGCACTTTTTTGAAGCATTTCACATGCACTATCTCTCTTTTTTATATACAAAAAGAATACATAGCTGATAGTGTAATCACATTAATGTCTATTGTAATGGATCATATTTTTTATGTTCACTATTATTAATGATATAGTTGTTATTAGCTAGTATTCATTAATCTTTTGGATTCGTTCATTTATATATTCACTTTGCACAATCCGTTATATTTAGGATCCATTTCCCTTTCTTGGATGTATTACCTAGATTGTTGGCTCCAGTGCGCATGTCTGCGGTGTGTGCCCATGGAGCATTGCTGAGGCGCATCAGTGGCGTTTGCGGGCCAGTGACGTCATAGTGACGTCGTCTGAGACGCGACGCCGCACTGTCGCCGGTGGTGATGCAGCTTCCGGGGCAGGACACCGGACACACGCGCCGCTTGATTGGAGCACCTGGTAACAGGATATATAACTCGGCCCCTTACACAACACAGTACGGCACCTTGAAAAAGAGGCGAAACGCGCGTCGGTGGCGGCGCTGCTTGTGGTCCTTGGCAGAGTTCAATATGGGTAAGCACTATGGCTTGGGATAGTGGATTTTTTCAGGATGCGCACCTGTTAGGATCTCTCTTACCTTTAAATCCCTCAAGTATGGCCCATATTTGTTACAAGCACTAAGCACTTTATTATGTCAATTCTTAGGACTAACAAGCAGCAGATACTTATCTGATCCTTTATATACCTTTTGTCATATACTTTTTGTCATTTATGTAACTGTCATTACTACATGTTTAATAAACTTTGATTATTTTTATGATATTGGACTTGTACTCCCCCTTTTTTCTTTGTTTACTACATAGGACAGGATAGGAAAGCTGCTGTCTGCCATTCGCAAAAACCCTATAAAAATGAGCCAACCGACTGATAGGAAAAACAGGCCCTGCAGTCGCTAGGCTTCAAAAGACTATATCAGCACTCAGGTATATTCTGAAGACAGAGCAAAAGATCAACAGATCAGAGACAAAAATGGAATTAAGCTCACCCCCGGCCGGGGATGGCAGATCTCCCAAAAAACAAGGCAAAACAAAAACAAAACTGAAGAGTACAAAGCAGAGCAGAAATCTTAGCTTTGAGATGCAGGAATCAGACTGGTCTCCAAGAATCCAGCAGGAAAATCACCAGCCAGGAAGAAGGGCGTCGGCAGCCTTATATCCAGTCCTCAATTCCAGCCACCCAGTTATCATCTAGCTGCCCAGGTGTTTGGTAATCAGTCTCACTACCTTCCTTCACCAGAGGAGGGAGTTCATCAGACCTCAATGGTGAAGGGAAAAATGAACTCACAACACTTTACATTTCAGAGGGGATTTGTACAGACAATAGAAATTACAGCATAACAATAATCACATAGATCATAACAGATACCAAGAGGAATGAGGGCCCTGCTCGCAAGCTTACAATCTATGAGGAAAAAGGGAGACACGAGAGGTGGGTGATAACAATTGCCCTGATTGTTTGGACCAGTCATAATGTTAAGTGTGTAACAGTAAAGACACAAAGGGCTAATGGATGCATAAAGCATGTGGGAACATGATGCGGTGAACCTGGTTATGGTAAAACTTTTGGCTGTGCCACCCAGGGATAGATTAGGTTAATGTGTTGAGGCGGTAGGCCAGTCTGAATAAATGCATTTTCAGGGCACGCTTAAAATTGTGGGGATTGGGGACTTGACCTGGGAAGTGCAGTCCAAAGAATTGGTGGAGCACGTGTAAAGTCTTGGAGACGGGAGTGGGAGGTTCTGATTATTGATGATGCTAACGTCAGGTCATCAGCAGAACGGGGGGCGTGGGTAGGGTGGTATACTGAAACAAGGGAGGAGATGTAGGGTGGTGCTGAGCCATGGAGGGCTTTGTGGGTGAGGGTAATAAGTTTATACTGAATTCTGGAGTGGATGTGTAGCCAGTGTAATGACTGGCACAAGATAGAGGCATCGGTGTAACGATTGGTGAGGAATATGATCCTGGCTGCAGCATTCAAGACAGATTGGAGGGGGGAGAGTTTGGTAAGAGGGAGACCGATTAGAAGAGAGTTACAATAGTCGAGAAAAGAATGAATATGAGAAACAGTAAGAGTTTTTGCGGAGTCAAAAGTAAGAAAAGGTCGAATTCTAGAAATGTTTTTGAGGTGCAGATGACAAGAGCGAGCCAGTGATCGAATGTGGGGGGCAAAAGAAAGCTTGGAGTCAAGTATGACCCCAAGACAGCGGGCATGTTGCTGGGGAGTAATAGTGGAACCACACACGGAAATGGCAATGTCGGGTATAGGTACATTAGTAGAGGGAGGAAACACAAGGAGTTCAGTCTTTGACAGGTTCAGTTTCAGATATAGTGAGGACATGATGTTAGACACAGCGTTTAGACAATCGCTGGTGTTTTCTAGAAAGGCTGGCGTGATGTCAGGAGAGGAAGCTGATAGGAACTGAAGGAGTTAAATTGAGTTCTGTCTATGTTGTATTTTCTTGTTTAGACTCATCTTACCTGTTCCCTTGAGAACTAAAACCAGATAACAGATGAATTCCTGTTTTTCAGCCTACGTGGCTTCCTCTGTCTTGTTGAAACCAGTTGTGAAATTGTTTTATACTACGCATGTCTGTAAATGTTTAACTTCTTTGCTATAAAGAATGGAAACCTAACTGATAAGCCAGAGGCGTCTCAGCAGGCTTCCCGAGTTGTACAATACAGCGTAAGTCTGTGTTATTCTTCTCGACGGAGCAATCAATTAGAGACATATGGTGTCTCACACCCAAGAACATCGGTCCTTCAGATGAAAGAGGTACTCTGAGGGATCCCGACAGTTTCCTGACGCCCGAAACAGGGACCTGATATAGGCACCTCTCCAAGACTACCCGATCTACAGACCATTCCAGTTACTGATGAAATTGTGAACAGCAGACCTAAACACCTGGCCAGGTAAGAGATCAATTCTTCTCTTCTCTGCTCTTCATAATCTATCATTGTAACTAAGGTCCGTATAAAGGGGAATCTAGTAGAGGAGGGGGCCGTAGGATCAGGTCTATATAAGAACTCTGAGGAAATCGGGTGTGATACGCATATGTAATTTTTGCTCGAATGAGAGGTCATTGCAGATTCTGTCTGTGTACTGCTATCTTCAGGAGAAGAACTGATGCAAATCATAACGGGTATGGTGATTGGACATTTGCAGGAACAACCCCAGACACCAATATAAGAAAGTTTCATTATGCCAAAAAGGGAGATCAGTGGTGGATACTGTCATTGAATACACATATCCCATTGAGTAATACGTTGAGAAGTCAGACATTACGGAATATAAGGCTAGGTGAACAGTTCATATTACAAAGCCCAGACGGACAAGTTTTCCACAATAGAAGATTCCGTGTTAGGAATCAGGGAGGTTGTTGAGTGGCTGCTCTGAGTTGAAGGATTGTGGAAAGTAGAAAATAAGCTGCACAGCAGGTATTCGTTCAAAGAGTGGTGATATTGCCTAACTGGGTCATGTGACAGCGTCCTTTCGGGGAGGTCACCGCCTAAGCTTAAATCAACACCCTTTACGAATAAACCTTGTGACAGATAAGAGTGTGATTGAATGAGCACAGGATAACAATATAAGCCTGTGACAAGATATGACTGAAGAAACCCAGTGAATGGATGTCCTGTTCACATCCCTGTGTATCGTGGGAGTGCTTCTGTTTGCAGTGTATATAGCGTATAAGTATACGAAACATATAATACAAAGAGGAACAGAAACTCCATTCAGTCTGTTAGCACCTTAGGAAGAAGGTAACGAGGTATAGTAGAGCTGAGTCTTGAGCTTACCCAATACACCACCTAAGGCAGGGGACTAACAGAAGGGATAAGTGATACGGGACAAGAAAATGGGAAACAGTCAGGGGAAAACAGTGGTAGAAGGAAAATTGTTAAGTGAGATAATAAAGGACAGATGTGGAAGTAGTGCAGCAAAGGACCTAAAAGCAGTATTAAGAGAGTTTAAGTTAAAAGGTAAAGAAGCTCTAGATGAAGAAAAGTGGAAGGAGATAAAAGACATAAAATCAGGAAGAATTGCAGACAATGAGTGGGGGGAACAAGTGGAGGCATGCATTAAAGTATCACAGGTTGCTAAGCGAGAGAACTGGGCATATAATGAGAAAACAAAACGATGGATTCGGCCCAAAGAATTTAGCCCTGTGTCAGAGAAGCAGGAACCACCACCATATCCTGCCCCAGCCCGTATAACAACCCCACCTGCAGCACCAGTTATATCACTGCCCACCGGACTGTGCCCTGATGTACAATCACCATTACCTAGCAATGGCGATCTAGGATGGACTTGTAATAATTGTGGTCAACAAAATCCAGACTGGAGAGAGACGTGTCTAGCCTGTGGAGCACCCCATTACCATCACCCTAGCAGATTAGCCCCCGTTAGGACCCAAACACGCCCTTTCAGGGAAACAGATGAACAGGGTGTTACCCGCACCAGACAGATTCAGACTACCCTTTATACTCCATGGTCCGCTCCAGAATGTATGGCATTATTGTCTAATGCTCCAGATCCCACTACCTTTCCTATGGGGTTTGCCCGGTACATAAGACAAGTACTGACTGTACACAGAGGGACCTGGATGGATGGGGAAGACTTATGCAGATTAAAACTACCAATAACTACCCAAGGGGAGTTTTCACAGATTGTTGGACCAAATAGACCCGCTGATAATGATCAAGAAGGTAATCCTCGAACTCAGGCTTCGAGAGAGCCCTTTTTAACTGCCCTTGACAATTTTATGCAGACGAAGCAGAGACAGAGAGGTAACATGACAGCCATACCGCAGAAACCGGGACAGTCAGTGACCGATTTCTTTCGGATATTGGAAACGGCGTTCCAAGATGAGGGTCTTGATACAAATAATGAGGGGGTATCACGACTATTGGCAAAAGCCTTTATGGAAGGTTTGCTCAAAGAAATACGAGATCCCCTGAAAATAAGCACCCCTGATTGGAGATCAGTACCTGATGTCCATGGATTAAGACAAAAAGCTATGGGCATTGAATTAGATTTGCAGGAAAGGAAGAATGCACCACCGGCCAAAACAAGAGTAGCGGTGACCCAATTTGACAACCAAGGACATCCAATCAATGAGGTTAGGAGGAGAACTTTTACATGTCATTACTGTAAAAAGCCAGGTCATTTCCAGAGAGATTGCCGTAAACGAAAAGCGGATAGAGAATCTCAGCCTAGGAGGGAGGAACCTACTAACTGACTAGGTGCAGTTAGAATGCAACTTGATTCTAGGGAACTAGTAGTTAAAATCAAAGTAAATGGAAAAAAGGTACCCTTTCTAGTAGATACCGGAGCAACCTCTTCAGTGGTTAATGACAAAGTAATAACTCCAGATCTCCTTTCAGAAAACTCGACCTTTGTTTCAGGATTTAGTGGACAATCTAGCTTAATCCCTTTTAGCAAACCTCTGCCAGTTAAAGTAGGACCTAAAATGTTTCTGAATAAATTTTTGTTTGTCAAAAAAGCACCAATTTGCCTATTGGGAGTAGATGTACTAAAGAAACTGCAGGCAGACATCAAATTTACTGAAGATGGTACAGTACACCTTACCATTCCAGATGAGGAAGGGGATGCTATTGAGGCTTGCATGATAATTCAAGCTCTCGAGTCACAAAATCATGATGACACCACATCACAACCATGGGACTCAGCCCAAGACGAATTACCTGATACCTTATGGGCAAAAGGGAATGCGGATATTGGCTTACTTCCCGTATCCCCAGTTGTGGTAGAGGTGCCCGCAGACACAAGATTGCCACAGCTGCGGCAGTACCCTATCAGTGCCCAACAAGAGGCTGCTATTGAGGCACAAGTCACTGATCTTGTAAACAATGGAGCATTGGTGTCAATTAAATCACAAGCTAATACGCCATTGTTTCCTGTCAAAAAGAAAGGAGGACCAGGTGATGCCCCGAAATATCGCATGGTACATGATCTGAGAGAGATAAATAAGGTCCTTGTTCCTTTGACACCAGTAGTACCTAACCCACACACGCTATTGGCAAAAATCCCTAGTCAATCGAAATGTTTTTCAGTGATTGATTTGTCAAACGCATTTTTCTCAGTGCCCCTCCACAAAAGCTGTTGGCATCTGTTCGCTTTTACATTTAAGGGCAAACAATATGCCTGGACCAGACTGCCACAGGGCATGCAGCATTCACCCACACTGTACACGCAAGCATTGCAGTCTGTGTTGGCCGGCTGGCCACACCCACCTGATATTGTGCTCTTACAATATGTGGATGACCTGTTGCTTTGTGCACCTGATGAGGCTAACTGTAGAATCCATACACTTTCACTACTGATGTTTTTATCAGACAATGGATGTAAGGTCAACAGAGAAAAGTTACAGTTTTGCCAACCAAAAGTCGTATTCTTAGGACATTGTCTATCACACGGTACCCGACACTTAACCAATGACAGAATTACAATTGTACAACAAATGAAGGAACCGACAACCCACAAGCAGTTGAGAGCATTTTTGGGTTTAGTTTCGTCTTGCCGCCAATGGGTCATACATGCTAGTGAACACATGCAGCCACTGTATGATTGCATCAACACAACACCTTTTCAACTGACTGACATTGCACGAGACTCATTCCAGTATCTGAAGAAGGCCATAGTGTCAGCCCCAGCATTAGGTATACCTAACTATGATATACCCTTTCAACTGATGGCCGCTGAAATCAGAGGGCATGCTACTGGCATTTTGACACAGAAACATGACAAAAAGAATAGACCCCTTGCATACTATTCTGCCAAATTAGACTCTGTAGCACAGGGAACACCATCCTGTGTTAGAGCAGTCTCTGCAATCGCATTGCTACTTGACAAAGTTTCTGATATTGTACTGGATAACCCACTAACTGTCTGTACCACACATGATATATACGGTATCCTGAATCAGGTTTCTTCTAAACATATTTCTATGGCTAGACAACTCAGATTGCAATGTGCCTTGCTTATGCCTCCTAATGTTACCTTTACCAAAACTCAGAATCTGAATCTGGCTACATTGTTGCCAATTGCAGATTCTGAAAGGGGGGATATAGATGAGAACACATTATCGCTTTCTTTTGAGCCCCCACACGAGGTTGAACATGATTGCATAGAACTGATGCAGCAAGAAGTTGTTGGCTTGCCCAATGTCACAGACACACCATTGTCAAATCCAGACTTTATATTTTTTGTGGATGGCAGCAGATATGCCGATGAAAGTGGAAAATTCCACACAGGATATGCTGTGGTGTCACCACATGAGACTATTGTAGCAAAGGCACTTCCACCCCACATGTCCGCACAAGAGGCTGAGCTGACAGCTCTGAATGAGGCATTAAAACTTTCCAAAGGACAAACAGCAAATATCTACACTGACTCAAGATATGCCTTTGGGATAGTACATGATTTTGGGGTTTTGTGGCGCACAAGGGGTTTCATGACAGCAGCAGGAACACCCATAAAACATGCCACACTGATCAGAGACATCCTCGAGAATGTGGCCCAGACACAGGGGGTGGCCGTTATGAGGGTGCCAGCACACACCAGAAAAGACAACATGGAAGCAAAAGGCAACGAGAAAGCAGACCAGGCGGCGAAGCAAGCTGCCTTGGGGACTCCAGAAAAAGTAAACATAGTGCACAAGGATGCATCAGAATTGTTTACAGACTTACAAAGGTTCCAAGAAGACTCCGCTCAGACGGACAAGGAAACTTGGGAAAAGATGGGAGCTGAGAAGACGAACGGAATGTGGACGAAAGATCAGAAGTACTGCTTGCCTAGGGTTTTGTACCCAAGGATGGCAGAAGCAGTTCACCTTCCAACTCACATGTCCGCCCATGGAATGACACGCCTAGTCACGAAGGTTTGGATTGCTCCTGGGTTTGGGAAGGTGGCGCAGCTACACTGTACCTCCTGTCCCATATGCCTAGCACACAATCCCGGACAGGTAGTGAAAACTCCACGGAAACACAGTCCTAGGCCGTTATATCCCTTCCAGAGACTACAGATCGACTACATTCAACTCCCCAGAAGTGGACCATATGAATATGTTCTGGTGTGTGTTGACATGTTCTCTGGATGGCCAGAGGCCTACCCGGTGAAAACGGCTACAGCTCGAGCCACTGCAAAGAAACTAGTGATGGAACTAGTACCACGATTCGGTGTTCCTGAAACAATTGAATCAGACAGAGGCACACATTTCACTGCTGAGGTAATGCAAAATGTAATGCAAATGATAGGTGTAGAACAAACATTTCATACACCCTACCACCCACAGAGTTCAGGGAAGGTAGAAAGAATGAATGGGACACTAAAATTAAAAATACAGAAAACCATGGAACAGACCCATAGACCATGGCCAGAGTGTCTTCCGTTAGCATTATTCTCAGTAAGGTACACACCCACGGGGAAAACTAAACTGTCACCCTTCGAGATATTGTTTGGAAGACCACCAAACACAGGGTTGTACTACCCACAGGTCTTAACACTCAATGTGGATAATTTGACAAGTTATGTAATCCAGTTGCAAAAGCATTTAACTCAAATGCATTCTCTAGTTTTCTCTTCCATTCCAGATCCAGATAGTGTGGAAGGAACTCACTGTCTACAACCCGGTGATTACGTATATGTCAAGAAACACTCCAGAAAGACCCTTGAACCCCGATATCAAGGACCTTACCAAGTACTCCTAACAACGCCTACTTCTGTTAAGTTGGAAGGAAGACCAACCTGGATCCACGCATCGCATTGCAAACTAGCCACAGGAATTAACAAAGCATAAGAGTGCATAATGTTTTGGTTTGGTTTTGTTGCATTATCTGTAATAATGGTAGCTGCGTGGGACAGTCTAAATTCTCCAATGTCCTTGAATAATAAGTTTATACAACATCATAAAAAATTACTGAATGATTGGTCAAATGACACTCAGTCTCCAGCAGATTGCTGGATCTGCACACATTCACCAGTATCAGCCACCAGTATTCCGTTCCTTGTTATTCCTGTGCCACCCAAGGAATTATTTGCCTGGACCAGTTGTTCTGATACACTTGCTAATAATGCCACAAATAATGTGAAGTTATGGAACACAACGGTTGGTATACCCATTGTGGGATGGGTAGGATATCCCTGGTGGCAAGGTAACCTTTCAGGAAGTAGTACTCACCTTCAATATCTGGCATATAAGGGGAGGGCTTGGGTACCTAGGAATAGAACCCGGTTAACCTACTTGGGACAAGTTCCAACGTATGGTTTACAAGTTAGCTTTAATGTAACTTCCCATTCTACTGATGCCTTCAAACCAATGTTGCTAGAAAGAAAGTTACATAATATGTCATGGGAGTACTCCAATTTATTTCCCCAGGGCACTAACGAAACTTGTATTAATATTCCTGGTAATATGCCTTGTAACGAGTCCTCGGAATATAAGAAGGGAACCTCCCCTTGTGGAAACCCTGATTCAGGTTATTGTAGTCCTTTAGGACAATTTTCACCTTGGTGCATGCTCCAGAATGCATCTGCGTTCATAGATTTAGTTCATAGACTGGTACTACAACATTCAGCCCTATGGGACCTACCTAGTGACATGTACTGGGTATGTGGAGACAATGCATATAAATGGTTGCCAGTAGGGGTAAAAGGTGCTTGTTCTCTGGGTCGTTTGACTCCAGCTACCTTTGTTATTCCGAATGACCAGTTGAGTACTCAGAGCATACCTAAACACACGTTGTACAAAAGAGCTGCTGATAATACACCTCGCCTCTCTGGGAGACCCCACATTGTGCAGATGAGTGTGGCCAATAAAATTGTTAGCTCTATTTTTATCTACCCTATGATCACTCAAATGTGGGATAAATTAGTTAGAGCTACAGATTATTTAGATGACCAAATATGGGATATATTGGATATACTGAACACCACTGTTGCTGTTCAAAATCAGCTTATCATAGTCACTAATCAGCATACCATAGTATTAGATTATTTAACTGCAGCACAAGGAGGTATGTGTCAAGTCATCGGACCCGCTTGCTGTCATTATATAGATCCTGACAAAACTTTAAGATTAAAACTAAAATTAGAGGATGTTCAAAGACTCAGAGATCAGTATGATAAAGACAATGATCGCAATAAAGATAGTTGGTGGTCAGATACCTTCTCCTTTTTGAATCCAGCCAATTGGTTTAAAGGTATAGGGGGTTGGATAGCTGGAATTATATTAAGCCTACTACGTATCTTTGTTTGTCTTTTCGTAATATATGTATTTTTAAAATTCGTTTTTTGGTGTTTAACTGTGTGTAAGAAAAGATACAGAAACAGATGAGAAAGATGAATTAATGACAGAACCCTTACCAAAGTTGATAATTGTTTCCTTTAAGTCTTAGGTTGACATCTCATTTCTGACATGAAGGAGCGTACTCTTGTGATGACAGACGTGGCCTTAGTAACTGGGGGATGGAGAGGGTAAAAGAAGATATCTGTCTCCCTCGGGCAACCCGTCGGCCTGGGATAGTACCTGGTGAATAGGACACTATCAGCTGTCATTACAGGATCCAGTGTTCCAGATTGTGAAGAATGAAGATGTCAAAGGGGGGACTGATAGGAACTGAAGGAGTTAAATTGAGTTCTGTCTATGTTGTATTTTCTTGTTTAGACTCATCTTACCTGTTCCCTTGAGAACTAAAACCAGATAACAGATGAATTCCTGTTTTTCAGCCTACGTGGCTTCCTCTGTCTTGTTGAAACCAGTTGTGAAATTGTTTTATACTACGCATGTCTGTAAATGTTTAACTTCTTTGCTATAAAGAATGGAAACCTAACTGATAAGCCAGAGGCGTCTCAGCAGGCTTCCCGAGTTGTACAATACAGCGTAAGTCTGTGTTATTCTTCTCGACGGAGCAATCAATTAGAGACATATGGTGTCTCACACCCAAGAACATCGGTCCTTCAGGTGAAAGAGGTACTCTGAGGGATCCCGACAAAGCGTATAATTGGGTGTCATCAGCATAGAGATGGTACTAGAAACCAAATCTGTAAGAGAATGGTCAGCTATAATATACTGAGCGGCCATGATGAGTCAGGCAGCCATCTTGTTGAAAGTTAGAGAAGATTCAACTTTTACAAAAGAACTCATAAGATGTACTTTGAAATGGAAGAATTAAAATGAGATCATGTCTACTATCACTCTGGCAGGCTTGCATAAAGGAAAATTGAATCAATAGGGTAATAGGGTTAACAAATATATGGTCAATGTGTGTATACGTGAGTGTTGGTAGAAAGAGCAAACTCATTAAAATGCCAAAATGCACGAATTTATGGATATAGCCTGAAAGCAGTGATAAGATTAAGGACAGTAGCCATAGATACCAATGACTTTTGGGTTTTAGTGTTGCTTGGAGAAACATTAATTAATGTCTTCGTATTATGTCATTATATTCTCTGTTCTAAACCACGTTTCTCTAGAATTATCATGAAAACGCCCTCTGCGGCAAGATGCAGCTTTCTTTGTTATGTATAAGAAGCCCCCATTACTGTCGATCGGGGCCATTCCATCGCCATCATGCCGTCGTGCTACACCATGATCTAGCACGAAGCCTTGTCACCGCCAGACTTCCTAGCGAATCTCTGCCCGTCTGAATTCCTGTTTTTGCCCGCATATTCCAACTCCTCTGTTTTTCTGTATCTGTTTTGCCTTGTATCTCCGAATAAACTTCAACCTCAGCTTCAAGAAGAATTGTCTGCAATTTTGTCCGGCTCTTCCAGCTGTCTCAGTAAGAACTTTCTCTTACAAAATCTACTGATTGTTTGACCAATAGGGGCAGTGTACAAGGAAAAGAGGAGGGGGCCTAGAACTGATCCTTGAGGAACCCCAACAGTAAGGGGATGGTGAGAGGATGAGGAACCGGCAAAAGATACAGTAAAGGAGCGGTCAGAGAGATAGGAGGAGAACCAGGAGAGAACGGTGTCCTTGAGGCCAATGGAATGGAGCATAGCTAGGAGGAGCTGATGATCCACAGTGTCGAATGCTGCAGAAAGAGCCAAGAGAATTAGCATGGAGTAATGACCATTTGATTTAGCTGTTGATTTAGCAATGCCCTGATGGCGGCCCTGCCTGCTGCTGATTAACACATTACCTACTGTGAACATCCTGATCTGTTATTGGAGACTGTTCACATTAGCTATACCTGTGTGCCTGTGTCAAACCTGCCCTGTTCCTGTGCTGAGATAATGTTATATATGTGCCCCTGCTGTGTACTGTGTAATGACTGTCTGACCATAAAGGGACATGGTCTGACCATACTATAGCTCCTGGGCAGGGGGGAAGCAAAAGAGTATGCAGACTGTGATGTTAGCTAAACTTTTGCATGACTTTCAGCCATTATAGGACATTATCTGATGTATATGGTTTAATTCTGTCTATTGTATTTGATGTACTTTGTTGTTATCTACTGGCCGTTGTTATATTATGTTCTTTATGTATTGTTACTAAGCTTTACCCATAATACCTTTCTATCTGCAACTCCTCCTATCTTTAGCTAACTTCCTTCTTCTTAGTCAGTGCCATCTTGGATAACACATGCTACAGGACTGGAGAAAGGATTCTCTTGTTACTTCTAACTTTGTGCTTCTAACTTGCAGCACTAACTTCTACCTCATCTTCATCCCTTCATCAACCCTGGTATCACACCTCATCTCACCAAGGTACTGTGAATAAAACCTGTTGAATTCATCACTGCATCATCCTTCCAGACTAATCATGTGCAGCTCATCAGGAATATTAGCACAAGTTAGTGAGTTAATGCTGTCTGCTATTGCTTGTACAGAGAACCGTGTTCACATCCTTCAGACACATCTTACCCACGTACATCGGTGGCAGAATACAGACATTATAGCATTGGATTGCAGCTGATTCTTTCTTTGAAGTAAAACATTGTATAAAATCTGGCAGGAAAATTCTTTACCTCACAAAAAGAATCAGCTGTGATCCCATGCTATAATGTCAGTATACTCTCTTGCTCTTCCCTGCCCAGGGGCTGTGGTATTATCAGCCCATGTTCCTGCCGGGTTGGGCACGGCCATTACACAGTACACAGCAGGGGCACCTTTATAAGATATTATCTCAGCACAGGAGCATGCTTTTTTAAACACATCCAATTGTGGAAGTTATTATTATTCCAGGATCTATTGATTAAAAATCAACATTAAAACTTGTATTTCACACCCCAGTCTTAATGAGGGGGCTCCTTTGCTGTCCCTAACACTAGGGGGTGCCCAAGCACACCCTACCCTCCGGGATACTTCTGAAGGTAAAGATGCTGGAGCCTCCACCCTTGCCTTATCTCTTGAGTTTGCCCTCTGTCTGTTCTCTTCCCCCACCCAGGGAAGAGGGGCTCTACTGTGCACCCTAGTATACCAACCGGACAAACAAGGCAACACAAGCAAGGGTTAACAGAAAACTCCAGGCATACAAAAAATTCACTCACATACAATAGAGGAATTCATCGGGGCATAGAGGTAGGGAAATAAACCAAAATAGAGAAGGATTGGGAATTACCATGCATACAAACCAAACAACAGTCACAGATAACTCCTCCAACTCTCCTCATATGTACTCCTCTCCCACCATTAGCCATGCAGCAACTGCTAGCTCTGACAAGGATTTGTAACAGAGCCCAGATTATAAAGGGGAAAGGAGTGGGTAACTGGGCTCAGCTGTGAGCACAGGGATTTCAAACATGGCCGATTAACCCCTGTTCTGCCAGAAGGAATAAACATTTAAAAAGAAGTGCTTCTTCTCAGTGCTGGGGTAGCAGCAATCAGATGCTGTGGTCTTCTTGCTACACACTGTCGCAGTAAAACCGTGACACGTACGCCTCTGTGCACCTTGCCATAAATGTTACTATCAGGATCCTGACAGCGCTGGCGTACAGCCTCTGCTGAGCAGGGACTCACCCGCACTGTAGGGACCCCTGGGGATCAGGACAGCCAGAAAGTATAGGTGCACAGGACCTGAGTGATGAAGTTTAGCAAGCCGGCACGGGACCTATGGTCACGTGACTGCAAGGGGCGGGGCTTAGCGTCCTGTTTTCAGAGAAGACAGAAAACTCAGAGTCAGGCAAAACGGAGTTCATACACAGTGCGGACAGCGAGGTACAGGAGGGGTAAACAGACGGGAGGTCAGACAAAGCCAAAGGTCATACACAAGAGGGCGACGTGGTACCAAGGGGACGAGCAGAGAGAAGTCGGGTCACAAGCAGAGTCATACACGAGAGGTAGCGCAGTACAAGAGGGACAGAACCGGATCAAAACCAAACAAGCAAGCAAGATATCAGGCACAAGGCACACGTACGCACAAGTTCAACTAACTCAGCCGAGGGCAGGAGTATAACTGACACCAGACCTAGGTCCAGTGAGCATTAAATAGCCGCCCTCTGCCAGTGAGAGGCGGAACAATTAACCCCCAGTCAGACCAGGACGGGCCAAAGCGAAACCCCATCCTGGATCATGACAGTACCCTCCTCTCAATGGGGGACCACTGGACCCCCAGGTCTCTCAGGGTACTTGGCGTGAAAAGAAAAGGGGGAGACAGGGCGCTTCCAATGCGTAGGTCTGTATGGAAAGTAGATGAGTGCACAGCAAGTGTTAGGCTCACCTGATAGGGTTGTGAGAGTCACAACACCTATAATCGCATAAAACAGCTGCAGCAGTCTGCACGAGGTCCAAGGACTTGGTACAAAGAGAAGGCTGGTAGTGCAATAAGAGACTGCGCTGCTGTGGTAGAGTTCAAGGTATCTTTATTGCCAACGCGTTTCCTGAGCCAGTCCCAGCTCACTTCATCAGGGCATGATGAAGTGAGCTGGGACTGGCTCAGAAACACGTTGGCAATAAAGATACCTTGAACTCTACCACAGCAGCGCAGTCTCTTATTGCACTACCAGCCTTCTTAGGGTACTTGGCATGAAAGACCCGGACCAACCGATCCGCATGAACCGATCAAGCAGGAACCCACGAGTGTTCTTCTGGACCGTAGCCTTTCCAATGTACCAGATATTGAAGGGCACGACGGACCAACCTGGAGTCGACAATTCGTTCCACCTCGTACTCCGACTGCCCGTCTACCAAAACCGGTGTTGGGGAAGCTGATGATCCCTCCCCAGTGGACCTCACAGGTTTGAAAAGGGCCTTATGAAAAACATTTGGGATCCGCAGAGATGGCGGGAGATGCAACCGAAAAGCCACCGGGTTAACTGCCTTGGTAATTTCATAAGAACCGATAAACTTGGGTCCAAGCTTTGCAGAGGGGACCTTGAGTCTTATATTCTTGGTGGATAACCATACCTTATCCCCAATCTGAAACACCGGTCCCGCGGATCGTTTTTTGCCCGCAAAAAATTTAAATTTGTCCTGGGCCTTCGTAATGTTTCTCTTGACCTCTCGCCATACCTCCCCCAACCGCTGGATCGTCTCATCCGCCCCAGGACACCCAGAATTCAAACAGGAAAATTCTCCAAAATGAGGATGAAACCCATAATTGCAGAAAAAGGGAGATGTACCCGTAGACTGGTTAACGCGGTTGTTAAATGCAAACTCAGCCACCGGTAACACAGAACACCAATCATCTTGTCGGTCTGAGGTCAAGCAACGCAGAATTTGCTCCAGTGACTGATTGGTCCGCTTGGTCTGTCCATTAGTCTCTGGATGATAAGCAGGTGAAAAGGACAGACCAATACCCAACCTTTTACAAAAAGCCCTCCAAAATCTGGAAACAAATTGCACTCCTCTATCAGACACCACATTCAAGGGTACCCCATGCAACCGCACCACATGCTCAACAAACAATCTGGACAATGTTTCCGCATTAGGTAGAGCTGACAAAGGTATAAAATGTGCCTGCTTACTAAATCTGTCCACCACAACCCAGACGGCGGTATTACCCTTGGTCGGGGGAAGGTTGGTGATGAAATCCATGGACAAATGCATCCATGGTCTCTCAAGAATTGGCAGTGGTACCAATTCCCCGGCCGACCGGTTATGGGGGGTTTTTGCACGGACACAAACATCACAAGCAGACACATATTCCCCAACATCAGAGGGTAAAGCAGACCACCAGAATACTCTAGCAATGGCCTTCCGAGTAGCCGAGATCCCTGGATGTCCACCCAGAACTGAGTCATGGATCTCCCGGAGGACCTTAAGGCGAAGCTGAGCTGGCACAAAAAGTTTGTCCACCGGCTTAGCCAGCTGTGCAAGAGACTGGGCTTCCCGAATCTCTCGTTCCAACATATTCGAAATACCTGCCACCAACACCCCAGGCTGAAGAATGGAGGATGGAGGTTCCGGGGGGGACACCGGATCTAAACTGCGTGACAAAGCATCCGCTCTGACATTTTTGGACCCTGGCCGAAAAGTCATCGAGAAGTTGAATCGGGGAAAAAAAAGTGACCATCTAGCCTGTCTAGGAGTCAACCTCTTAGCTGACTCAATATAAGCTAGGCTTTTGTGGTCCGTAATTACGGTTATAGGATGGACAGCCCCCTCCAAAAAATGCCTCCATTCTTCAAAGGCCAACTTAACGGCCAGAAGTTCTCGATTTCCCACATCATAGTTTCTCTCCACTGGAGAGAATTTCTTTGAGAAAAAGGCACAAGGTCTTAAATTGGTCAAACTGGCGGGTCCCTGAGACAATACCGCCCCCACCCCCACCTCTGAGGCATCTACCTCAACAATAAATGGTTCCGATGGGTCCGGATGAACAAGAACCGGGGCCTACATGAAACATGTTTTCAAAAACTGAAGTGCCGCTACCGCTGCAGTTCACCAATTCTTGATATCGGCCCCCTTTTGAGTCATGTCTGTGAGGGGTTTAACCACCTGTGAGAACCCCTTTATAAATTTGCGATAGTAATTGGCGAATCCTAGGAAACGCTGCAGAGCCTTCAAATCACAAGATTGAACCCACTCGACAATGGCCTGCACCTTATTAGGATCCATGCGATACCCTTCAGCAGACACGATGAATCCCAGAAATGGCAGTTCCTGAACAAAAAACAAAAATTTTTCCAGTTTAGCAAAGAGACAGTTCTCCCGGAGTCTTTGGAGACCTGCCCGAACATGACCAATGTGAGTCTGTTTATCAGGAGAATAGATCAATATGTCATCCAAATATACCACCAAAAAACGCCCAATAAAATCAGAGAACACGTGATTTATGAAGTTTTGGAAGACCGCTGGAGCATTGGTCAAGCCAAAAGGCATGACCAGATTTTCAAACAACCGTTCAGTAGTGAGAAAAGCGGTTTTCCATTCATCTCCGTCTCGGACTCGGATAAGGTTATACGCTCCCCGTAGATCTAATTTTGAAAACCACTTAGCTCCGGACAATTGGTTGTATAAATCAGGAATAAGTGGAAGGGGATACGTATTCCTCACAGTTATCTTATTTAACTCACGAAAATCGAGGCATGGGCGTAAACTACTGTCTTTTTTCTTTACAAAAAAGAACCCCGCCGCCACAGGAGAAACAGAAGGACGAATGTGTCCCTTACGGAGGCTCTCGGAAATATACTCCTTCATCGCAGCCCGTTCAGGACCCGAAAGGTTATACAAGCGGGCCTTGGGCAATTTAGCACCTGGAGCCAGGTCAATGGCACAATCAAATGGGTGGTGTGGTGGTAAAACCTCAGCCTCTTTTTCGGAGAAAATGTCCGTATAGTCTATCAGGAACTCCGGAATACCTTCCAGACCCACGGACGACACAGACACAGTATCAAGACATTTCTCAGAAAAATAGGGACCCCATTTAACAATGTCCCGACATTCCCAATTAATTACAGGATTATGCAATTGTAGCCAGGGGAACCCCAACACCAGTCCCGCTGGCAGGTTGTCCATCACAAAACATGAAATACGTTCCTGGTGCAATGAACTCACTTTAAGGAAAAACTCTTCAGTACAAAACATAATGTCATTCTTTACCAGTGGTGTTTTGTCAATGGCCACAATGTGAATAGGAGTCTCCAACCTAACTGTCCCTAACTTACACCTGGATACCAAATCAGAGTCAATAAAGTTCAATGCTGATACGCAATCCACAAAGGCAGAAGTGGATGTGGAGACACTCCCACAACAAAGTTCCACTTGCAATAACATTTTAGAGAAGGCAGAAAAAGGTAACTGAGAGCATGGGTGACCTCCACGACAATCACCCGGGCTCAGTCGCTTGGTTAGTGGACGGGAGGGGCAAACCATTCTCCAATGTCCAGAATCGCCACAGTGAAAACAGCCTTTTCCCACGCGCCGTTGTCTCCTTTCATTTTCTTTGAGGTTGATGGTTCCCATCTCCATGATCTCCAATATCAGACTGGCTCCCCTTCCTTGGGAGAATAACGGTCTTTCACTTGGCATCACTCCCCTCGCCCATAGCCGGTGATCCATTCGGACGGCCTGTGTCATAGCCTCCTCCAGGGAATCAGGCGGAGGGTGGAGAGCCAAGGCATCTTTCAGATATTCAGACAGGCCTCTACGGAACAAACCCCGGAGGGCGGCATCATTCCAACAGACCTCAGCAGCCCAGCGTCTGAATTCTGAACAAAACCACTCGGCTGAGTGCTTCCCCTGGCACACACTCATCACCATGTCCTCACCCATACGCATACGATCAGGCTCATCATAAATATGCCCCAGGGCCTCAAAAAATGCATCTACTGTCATACGCTCAGGGGCTGTGGTCGGAAAGGAGAAAGCCCAAGCTTGGGGGGCTCCCCTTAACAGAGACATAATGACCCCCACTCTCTGACTTTCATCCCCAGAAGAGTGTGGTCTTAAGGAAAAAAAAAGCTTACAGCCCTCCTTGAAAACTCTGAACTCTTTTTTATCTCCTGAAAAGGTATCCGGTAACTTCACTGGAGGCTCAGGGGAAACTTATGTAATATCCTGAGCCCCCGATGAAAAAACCCCCAGCACAGTGTCAGCGATCAGCTGCTGAGACTGAGCCAAGACTCATTGTTCTCCAAGGAGTTTCTGAGACATCTGGGTCAGGTGTTTAACCTGCTCAGAAAGAGCGTGCATAGGAGCCATCACATACACAGAAGAAGGGGAACAGAGAAAAAAAAAATGGTATCGGTCAGTTATAATATCAGGATCCTGACAGCGCCGGCGTACAGCCTCCGCTGAGCAGGGACTCACCCGCACTGTAGGGACCCCTGGGAATCAGGACAGCCAGTAAGTATAGGTGCACAGGACCTGAGTGATGAAGTTTAGCAAGCCGGCACGGGACCTATGGTCACGTGACTGCAAGGGGGCAGGGCTTAGCGTCCTGCTTTCAGAGAAGACAGAAAACTCAGAGTCAGGCAAAACGGAGTTCATACACAGTGCGGACTGCGAGGTACAGCAGGGGTAAACAGACGGGAGGTCAGACAAAGCCAAAGGTCATACACAAGAGGGCAACGTAGTACCAAGGGGACGAGCAGAGAGAAGTCGGGTCACAAGCAGAGAGTCATTAACGAGAGGTAGCGCAGTACAAGAGGGACAGGCAGAACTCGTAACAGGGACAGAACCGGATCAAAACCAAACAAGCAAGCAAGATATCAGGCACAAGGCACACGTATGCACAAGGTCAACTAACTCAGCCGAGGGCAGGAGTATAACTGACACCGGACCTAGGTCCAGTGAGCATTAAATAGCCGCCCTCTGCCAGTGAGAGGCGGAACAATTAACCCCCAGTCAGACCAGGATGGGCCAAAGCGAAACCCCGTCCTGGATCATGACAGTTACTCCAGTCAGGGATTGGCGTAATGTTTCTGGTGTAAGAAATGCCAAACATTTTTCAAGGACTTGACGTGCGAGTGCTGCTACTTCCCATCATGGTTCATCCCTAGCGCTGCACATTTTGGCAAAGCAGCACAAAGATGGCATGATGATGCCAAAAGTCACAAAATTTTGCTAAAAAATGTTGCGATTCTTCAAGGTGTTTTGCGACAGTTTTATGGCATAAACATTTTGATAAATCGTGGCCTATCTGTTATTAATCCATTTTCTGTATTGTTTCTTCACCTGGCTCAAAAAAATGTCTCTGTGCACACAGCAAACAGCAGTGCGGCTTTTATTTTGTCAAAGCTGTTAAAAAAAACATTTTAAAAGCTGAGTGCTGTATGGTAGCCATGGGAAACAGATATTTTCTCTTTCAGACATTAGTCAGTATAGATAAGTTAGTTTTATTTAGATTGTATGTATAGATAGATTAGTACTTATTAACCATGCGCAACCTGTCATGAAAGAACTACAGGACATATCCATGATCAACCAAGTGTTCAAAATCCAATAATATGTGGATTTTCATTGGGGGATATCTGGAGCCATGAACATTAGTGGAAATTGATTGCATTTGACAAGTTTATTTGTTATAGGATTTTAAAATGTCTGTGTCTTTACTATACCACTTGGGAGCAGCATGATGTAGGGGCCTGATTCCAGCAATGTGTCACTTACTGGGCAGCTTCTTACAGTTTTGATCATATCAGAGTTTTATCTTCTGCAGATCTTACTAATTCTCTGAATGCTGAGCTCTTTATAATCCCACCTCACCACTGATTGGCAGCTTTCTGTGTACACTATGCCTAGGCAGAAAACTGCCAATAGTGGGGGCGTGGTTATACAGAGCTCATGAATATGGAAGACTACATGAGAGCAGGTTTACTAGTCCTCTAGTGATAATCTCTTGCTGATAAAACTGGGATTATATCAAAACTACAACAAGCAGTCCTATAACTGGTATGCTTTAATGTCATCGTAGTTTATTTATCCTTGCAGCATTATTTTTTGACTGACTCATCACCGGTTTAACATTTCAGACAAAGTTTTTTTTACAACCTAAAATAAAATACCATGAGGGTACATAGGAAATCTCAATTCGCCTAATTTTGCGGGAAATAGACTGCCTATACACATACAATTGGTGAGTGACATTTTCAATTCCCTCATAAACACGTATGCTCAGATTAGATAAATATTAGTGACTTACTTTTTTTTAATGAGCACCACTGTTTCCATATATATATATTACAGCTCTGGCAAAAATTAAGAGACCACTTTCAAATGTTCAGTTTGTCTGATTTTTCTCTTTATAGGTATATTTTTGAGTAAAATGCAAATTGTTCTTTTAGTCTATAAACTACTGACAACATGTCTCCGAATTTCCAAGCAAAAAATTTTGTATTTTTTTCCTGACAAAGAAAAATGGTCAAAATTTTAAAAAAAAACAAACAGAAAAAGCCCAGTATATATATTTATATATATTATTTTTTTTTATTAAGATAGGTTAAAATCCAACTTCTTTGATGTTTATGTCAACCTCTGTCTTTGCAACAAAGGGGTGGTTATAATGACAATGGTGTGTCTCTTTAAGGGTACATGCCCGCGATCAGGAATACCATTGGGATTGGTAGGTTGTGAGTGGTTGCCTCATCAGTATTTCTAAACCTGTGTTGCCGCCATCTTAACTACATTGGTCTACTGCATCCTGATATTGCATTTGTTTGGAGGCCTGGGCAGGTAAGCATCTCTGCCTTTTTGCTAGTATTTTTTGAATTTTTGGAGGATCTATAAATCCCCTTTTTGTGCTATATTTGTTTAGTGTTAGGACTTGTAAGCGTGGGGACCCTTGACGTGGGTTACGAGCTTGCGTACTTTGGCCAAAATATTAACTAATACCTTTTTGCGCTTTTTTTCAGGGTGCAGTTGGACCCATTTGGTCTTGTAAACTGTGGTGTCTGTTCACATGGGATGCATTTGGATAGCGCTGGGCAGCCCGCCTGATCTAATAGAAGGGCGTCACTAATAGGCTGTTAACCTGGATGCTGTGCATTTCCATTGTGTGAACAGCGCCACATACAAGTCTTCATTGTGCATTTATATACCAAGCAGCCACCCCCTCTATTGGGATTGGTAGGCTGTGAGTGGTTGCCTCATCGGTATTTCTGCAACTGTGTTGCCGTCATCTTAACTACATGGGTCCCAGCATCCTGAGTGCATTTGTTTGGAGGCCTGGGCAGGTAAGCATCTCTGCCTTTTTGCAGAAATTCCATGCCCTCTTTGCTACTATTTAAGGTGGCTTGAACTCACCCACGGCGCGGGTTTACGTGCCACAGCATGTCAATTTCCACAATAGATATGTATAGGATGCGGTAAATCCGCATTGTTCAGTGTATAGATGCGGATTTACTTACGTGGTTAGAACACAGCGCTTTGGACACAGAGAAAATACACTGCTACTTCCCGATTGTGGGAACGTAGCCTAAGTATCATATAGGATGTAGTGGCACTTGGTATTAAAATGACTTATTTATGGCATTAACACTTAAGTACAGCTGAAAGATCCAGTATGGCATATAACACTTAGTTATGGCAGAAGGTTGCAGTCAGACATAGATGTTTTTTGATAGCTTTTTTCTTAGGGAATCAACAAGTTTGACCATTATAGTCTTTCATGAGACAACAAGCTGGGTGGTTAAAGAGATCTCACAAGAGGCAAAAGTTATTCTTGAACAAAGATAAATAATTGGTGTCTGCAAAGACAGAGTGACACTTGCAACAGTCTGTTGGCAAATTCTTCAGCAGCTCTTCCTTATCCCCTGCACGGTCTTTGTTTCTGTGCAGCTCAGCCCACACTCTCTCAGTGCTTGTCACCATCCATTGTCACCTCTCTTGGCAGCAATGTCTTGAGGGAGGTAGTCTGGTAATTTGCATAATCTTGCACCCTACAGCTACCACATAAAAGTCACTCATAGTCAGTCATCAATCTCTCACACTAAAGAATCCGCTTACAAACACTTCGCCCTCTGGGAGTTGGAGATGCACTCTTCACAGTCAGCCAAAGACTCAGTGCTCCCCTCTGCTGTGCCAACCATTAGTTTCTTGTAATTGCACTTTCTCTTAAAAGTTGATTGGTTTCCTTTACCTGGGACAGCAACTTCAAGTCAGGCTGAAGTAATTTATATGCTCCACCATGTCGATCACTAAGCCCCGATACTCACCCTTACTTGCTAGATAGCTATGGTGAAGGAATTTTATCACTTTATAGTTTCTCCTCTGCCTGTCTGGACTGTCTGTGCAGAACCTCACTTGTACGGGCTTGAGAAGTCAGGTAAATGCAAACCACTTGATGCCTTTTGACCTCTCCATCACACTGCAACTTGTGCAGATTTTATTATAGGACGCAGTGGTCTTAATAGCTGTACCTCCGTCGCCTGAAACTGCAACACAGTGACCAAGGTCAGTTTTAGAGAAAGTGGGGCCCTGGACAAAAGTTTAAAGTTTGGCCCCAAATGCTCACATATTGCACCACCACACAAACATTTCGGTTATATTTACAGGGCGGGCCATTTATATGGATACACCTAAATAAAATGAGAATGGTTGGTGATATCAACTACCTGTTTGTGGCACATTAGTATATGGGAGGGGGAAACTTTTCAAGATGGGTGGTGACCATGGCCACCATTTTGAAGTCCGTCATTTTGGATCCAACTTTATTTTTTTCAATAGGAAGAGGGTCATGTGACACATCAACCTTATTGGGAATTTCACAAGAAAAACAAAGGTGTGCTTGGTTTTAACGTATCTTTATTCTTTCATGAGTTATTTACAAGTTTATGACCACTTATAAAATGAAGTGCTGCCCATTGTGTTGGATTGTCAATGTAACCCTCTTCTCCCACTCGTGACACACTGATGGCAACACCGCAGAAGAAATGCTAGCCCAGGCTTCCAGTATCAGTTGTTTCAGATCCTGCACATTTCGTATCTTCACAGCATAGACAATTGCCTTCAGATGACCCCAAAGATAAAAGTTTAAGGAGGTCAGATCAGGAGATCTTGGTGGCCATTCAACTGACCCACGACGACCAATCCACTTTCCAGGAAACTGTTCATGTAGGAATGCTCGGACCTGACACCACACCCATAATTGATGGTATGGTGTGGTATATGCGGTACAAAGATAGTGAGGTCATTCTTCATCAATGGAAACCTCAATGCCACTGGATATCTAAACTTGTAACATGATGAAGTGTTGCCCTCTTTATGCACTGAAGATGGCACATTCCCTGAGGTTTTCCAGCAAAATGGTGCGCCACCACATTATGGGTGTTAGGTCCGAGCATTCCTACAAGGAATCTGACCCCCTTAGACTAGCATTTCTTCTGCAGTGGTGCTATTAGTGTGTCAAGAGTGGGAGAAGAGGGTTGCATTGACAATCCAACACAATGGGCAGCACTTTGACCACATTTTATAAGTGGTCATAAACTTGTAAATAACTCATGAAAGAATAAAGTTACGTTAAAAACCAAGCACACCATTGTTTTTTTTGTGAAATTCTCAATAAGTTTGAAGTATCACATGACCCTCTTCCCATTGGAAAAAATAAAGTTGGATCCAAAATGGCCAACTTCAAAATGGCTGCCATGGTCACCAACTGTTAGGGGCTGACGGAATGCACCAAATAATAATAAGATGGTAGTAAGGTGCGTTCTCAGCCCGGGGTCCACTGTGCAGAGATGTTAACTGCTGCTCGGTAATGGCGGATGCAAAATGGCTGTATCGTACTGGACAAACGTGGGTTAAACGCCACCCAGTGTGTAGTAGCAATGGGCTCTGTTGCTTCACAGAGCCACGGAACTGCAGAACACAGATTCCATACCCTGTTGACTGTCACAGGGCACAGCGCTAGTGTACGGTCACAAGACTCTGCCACAAGGACGCGGGGTAAGAGCTTCTCTAGATCCACTAAGTGCACGGCGTCACACCTGCGAACACTATTAATAGACGCTGGCTACTGTGGAGTGCAGAACAATTGCACAGTGGCGTACAGGCAAAGCCACTACTTGGCGCTGAAGCTAGTCCCTGACTCTGCCTTCTACCTGCACTATCAGCCTAGGCACTAACTGGCAAGGCTGAACAACACATGCGTACCAAGGGTAGGGGTTTTATATTAAGTCATTCACCAGAGACATTCATACGTGCATACAACACTCACTCCACATGGACTATACTAGTGCACGGCCGTGTGATCCTTTTATAGCCACACCCTTCCAGGACCTTGCTGATAGTCCAATCTGAGCTGCTTGAGGACCTGAGCATGTGACCTCCGACCACCAATGAGTGGTCGTCTCACGGACATGCTCAGATGGAAAAAAGCAGGACTTAGTCCCAGGAGTGTCTGCTCGCTGCTGACTAATGCTGAATGCTATAGCTGAACCTGGGGCGCCAGCAGCAACCAGACTCATAGCGTTATCCTGAGCAAGACACTGGGACCGATGTCTCTGCTGAGCAGGAACCTCTGTGGCTGAATAAGAATGGGAGACCACAGAGGTCATGGCTTGAGATTTCCCCTGTGCAGTGGCAGGAACTTGATGCCTAACACCAACCATCTTGAAAAGTTTCCCCCCTCCCATATACTAATGTGCCACAAACAGGAAGTTGATATCACCGACCATTCCCATTTATTTAGGTGTATCCATATAAATGGCCCACCCTGTTATATGTGCTGAGTTCAGGTTGTTTAACAAGCTTGATCAGCAATAATTAAGTTATTCGACACTTGTTCCTGATTTTTTTTTACACCGATTGAGGAACAATGATGAGCACAGATAGTCCTTGATATAGTATAATGCAGGTCACACGTAGTATAATGCACTAGTCTAATGCACTCCCCATTGTCCTTTATAGAGTATAATGCAGCCTCCTCAGAGTATACTGCAACCGCCCTCAGAATATACCACAGCCACACACACACACACACGCACAATATAATGCAGCTCCCCCACACACAGTATAGTGCAGCTCCCCCACACACAACATATTGCAGCTCCCCACACACACAGTATAGTGCACTTCCCCCCACACACAGTATAGTGCAGCTCCCCAATGCACAGTATAGTACAGCTCCCCAAAACACAGTATAGTGCAGCTCCCCCACACACACAGTATAGTGCAGCTCCCCCACACACACCGTATAGTGCAGCTCCCCCACACACACAGTATAGTGCAGCTCCCCCACACACACAGTATAGTGCAGCTCCCCCACACACACAGTATAGTGCAGCTCCCCCCCACACACAGTATAGTGCAGCTCCCCCCACACACAATATAATGCAGCTCCCCTCACACACAGTGTAGGGCAGTTCCCCCAACACAAAGTATAGTGCAGCCCCCCACAACACACAGTACAGTGCAGCTCCCCACCAACACACAGTATAGTGCAGGCACAGCTCCCCCAATGCACAGTATAGTGCAGCCTCTGCATTCACACACACACAATAATGCATACACACACACTCACACAATACTCACCCCTTCTCCTTGTTCCCTGCACTGCTCCAGACTCTGGTCCAGTCTCATCGGCTCCACTGCTGGCACAGTGGGGCGCACAATGAAGTGACATCATCGCGTGCTTGCTGAGTCACAGGAAGAGCAGGAGTGATGGGAGAGGGAGTATCTGATGCTCTCTCCTCCTTCACTGCTTTCAACTGTTTTCGGCGTCTATGATGCAGATAAGTTGAATGAGCGATGGGGGCGGTGCCGGGCCCCATAGCGACCTCGTGCATTGCCGCTATTAGTGTCACGCCACTGGCTGGGGGTCCCTGGCGGAGCAGGGGCCCTAGGCAGCTTCCTGGTCTGCCTGCCCCTAACGCCGGCCCTGTCAGTGACAAAAGGCAACATTTGACACAGGTTGTATCTCCCATATATTCACTAGATATGATGTCATTACTTGCTTGCATTTCTTACTTGCAGTGATAGGATTAATTGATACAATTAATTGATAAAATTGTAAAATATGGCTTGCTAATTAGAGATGGGAGACCACTAAAATGCTCGGATGCTCGTTAATTGAACTGAGCAATTCCTAAGGCTCGAATGCTCGTTTCGAGTAACGAGTACAATGGGAGACAATGGGAAATCTGGGCATCCTACAAAAAGATCTGGGATGAGTGAAAATGTTGAAATGGATTGAAAAAGTGCTGAATGTAAGGAGAACAAGATGGGGAAGACCCCTGGAAGCTTTTTTGACTACCAAATCGCTGCTGAGAATAATGGTGTCACACTTTTACTCCACTTTAAGGACTGACAAATAAGATGAGTACATAAGAGTAAAAATAATCTGTTTCACCAAAGGACTCTATCCTGTTAAGATTAAAATATAACTATTCTTATCAATAGAAGAGTAACAAATATATATAGAACGTGAAAGCACACACCATCACCGAAAACTGAACAACACAGGGAGGTGCCTATCTGTCATGTCCGCCATGTTTGTCATGTCTGCCATGTCTGTTTTGTCTCAAGAACTCCTGGAGCGATGTGCATATCTTGTCTGCTGTCCTGCATTTTTGCTAGAGCAGTGTGCACACTCACCTCATGTCTGAGCTGCGGGATGCCTGCGTTTCTGCTCTGTCTTCTGTGATCTTCTCGTCTTGTCTAGAGTCCTTGATCATGTGTCCCTGCCTGGATCCTGCACTGTCTGGTTCTGCAATCATCTCGTTATGTCTGGAACGCTGATCATGTGACGTTTCCTAGAGATCCTGCACTGTCTGGTTCAGTAATCATCTCGTCATGTCTGGAACTCTGATCCTGTGACCTGTCTAGGTTTCAGCACTGATTCTGCAGTATGTCTAGAACTATGATCATGTGACCTGACTAGGTTTCAGCACTGATTCTGCAGTCGTCTCGTCATGTCTGGATCTCCGATCATGTGACTACGCTCTGTTATCCTGTGGATCTGAACCCGGAAGTGCTCCCCTGATCCTGACCTGGAAGAGGAGGTGCTATGCCCTATATCAGGCCGCCCCTTCCTATGCTCTGGGCCTGAGTATTGTGTGGTGTCCCTGCATGGCTGCTTGGTCTGTGGGGCGCTTCCTCGATTCTGTGCCCTTGCACTCTGCTCTGTCGTGCATCTCTGCACACGCTCCGTGCTCGTATTCCGTCTCTTGTCTTGTGCCATGTCTAGTGTTTGTCTCTCGTGCCATGTTCTGTCCTTGCTCTGCTTTGCATTGTAGTCCTTGTTTGCTCTGCTTCTGTTCCGTGTTTCTCTCCTCTTGTCATGTCTCGCTCTGCTTTGTGGCTTCAGGTACCCTGCCTCTGTCTCTGTCCCTGGCGTGCCTCTCTGCACGCACAGGACTCTGCCTCGCCTGTCCCTGGTGTGCCTCTCTGCACACGCAGGACTCTGCCTCGCCTATCCCTGGTGTGCCTCTCTGCACGCGCAGGATTCTGCCTCGCCTGTGTACCTTGTCTAGTCCCAAGGCCCTGCCTTGGCCCAGCTCTGGGCTTCGGCCTACTCTCCGCTGCTAGACTGTCCCTGTCCCTGGCATGCTCTTTGCATGCGCAGGTCTCTGCCTCGTTCTTTGTATTGTCCCTGATGTTTCGTGTGCCCTTGCACTTTTCGCACTAGGCTTTGCCGTACTGTCTGTACGTGTCTCTGTCCTGTGTCTTTGCCTAGCCCTGCCTTGTGGCTCCGTGCACGTGCCTGGTCGTCTGTGCCTGCCTGGTGTGCCTCAGCCGTGCCGCTTCTAGCCGTGCTCGCCTGTGTGCCTCCGCCGTGACCCGTCCAGTGCTATAGTGGTCTGGCTGCGTGGCCCCGCGGCGGTGCCGCCTCTAGTCATGCCTGCCTGCAACTGCCATCGTCAGTACCACCTGCCGGCGCTCCCAGCCGTGGTCTCCATGCTCCCTTGCACTCACGCTGGTTCTCGCACTGTGCCTTTTCGTGCTACTCTTGCACAACTCTTTGTTAACTTTGCTCTGCTCTGATCCCTGTCTTGCCTGGTCCTTGAACCCTGTTCCTGGCGTGCCTCTCTGCACGCGCAGGACTCTCCCTCGACTGACCCTGGTGTGCCCTTTGCACGCTCAGGACTCTGTCTCGTACCTTGTGCCTTGGCGTGTCTCTACAGACGCACTCTGTCTCGTACCTTGTGCCTTGGCGTGTCTCCACACACGCACCCTGTCTTGTTTTGTGAACCCTGGCGTGTCCCCAACACACGCACCTAGTCTTGAACCCTGGCGTGTCCCCTACACACGCACCTAGCCTTGAACCCTGGCGTGTCCCCTACACACGCACCTTGCCTTGCACCTAGCCTTGAACCCTGGCGTGTCCCCTACACACGCACCTTGCCTTGCACCTAGCCTCGGTCCTCGGCGTGTTCCCTAACAGGCACCATGCCTGGATATCTGTCGTGCCTCCTTGCCTGAAACCTGGTTTGCCTGCCGGATGCCCAGAACCTGCCGATCGCTGCCAGAGATCATGAGCTGGATGACTGCGGCCTGATGTCCGGAGCTGATGTCCGCAGCCTGATGCCTTGATGATGTCGATCGTTGCCAGTAGTCCGGAGTCTGATGCCATCGTGCCGTTACCTGTACCTAGGCGTGCCACCTGGCACGTACCATGCTATGGACCTTGGCGTGCCCACGCACGCACCTTTCCGTGTTTGCTTTCTCACGTTTTTGCACTGTATGTGATCCTGAGTTATTCTAATGAAGTTACCTTGCACCTACGTCTTGTCTCGTCTTGCTTCCTGCTTGTCCTTGTCGTCAGACACTCGTCTAGTGTCCCTTGAGCCGGCCGTCTGGTCCAGCTGCCGTGGTGGCTCACCCCCTTGGTCTTGCCCCCGACACTCCCTGTACAGGGGGTGGGTTCTCACAAGGTAAGCTCGCCCTCGGTGGGTGGGTGCCATGGCCCAGAGGGTCCACTCTTTCTAAGAAGAACGACTCAGCGTAAGCTGACACTTCGTCACACTATCCCTGTGAACCACTGAGCCATCCTGCCTGCCAACGAAGGTTGGCACCCTAGAATCTGCGCAATGGTGCCCCCGCTCGTCAACGGCTGACCCTGCTAGCCCTGTTAGGCCCTAGGTTTAGGCAGGGAAATAAGAAAGTAGGCAGGGATTTGAAGGATATGTGATAGATATCTTGAAACATAGCAATCAATTGATGTAATATAGAAGAAGTAACCATATTTGCAGGGTATACATGAAATAATAATGCTCAGGTGCAGGGTTAAGGTGCTAAGGTGTTCAGCTACACTGAGCACCTTAGCCCTACCTCACTATCATTCAACAGAATAGAGAGGGACAGCAGGGACAGTCGCCGACGAGCAGGGGCGCCAATCTCATGTGTATAGGGTGCCAACCCCTGCAGTCAGGTAGGCAACCAGAAGCACAGGGACAGACTATAAACATTATTTCATATATACCCTGCAAATATGGTTACTTCTTCTACATTGCATCAATTGATTTCTATGCTTCAAAATATCTAATACATATCCATCAAATTCCTACCTGCTTTCTTATTTCCCTGCTGCTCAACCTAGGGCCTAACAGGGCTAGCAGGGTCAGCTGTCGACGAGCGGGTGCACCACTGAAAAAAAAACAATAAAAATCGAAAAGAAATTGGAGTTTACATGAAAAAAAATGTTAAGAAACATTCTTCACATTTATAATGACTTTTATATCAGGCAAAATTTAAAAAGGATTTTAAAAAAATAATTTAAGTAAATCAAAATTGAAATTTTTAGTAAAAAATTGGAAATTTCAGTGTAATTTATAAAGGATGCAAGAACTGCCAAAATGTGATGTAAGAGGGACTTATATACGCCCTGTATTAGATATAAAGGAGGGCCTCATACACATTCTGTTCATATTGTCATGTAGTTGTATTAGTTGTACTCCTAGATTCATAAAGGCTATGGACTAAGCGCAATTCCTACTAATAATTACAAGCAGGGTCATTCATAAATCCTTGAAGGCACCAACTGTAGTACCTCATTCAAATATTGATGAGCAAAGTATAGTTGTGGTACTCCTACACTCCTAAAAGTTATGCAGAGTACAAAACCTTCCAAAAATTACAGTCATCTATACACCCTTGAAGACAACACCTGGACAATCTCACTAAAATATTAAAAAAGTGTATACCTGTAGCAGGCCAATCTTGTTTTTTATTTGAAACCAATGAAATTTCACACAAAGCATGCTCTACAGAATATATGACAATAGTCAATTTTTTTACCAAAAATATTTTGTGAACTGTTCTACGCCAAGCAGTTTTTAAAAACATTAACCCACCGTAGTTTTACACTAAACATGTTAAACTGTATGCATGAATCATTAAATACATACAAATTTTTGGAAGCTTTTTTTAGAGTTTAATATACCAGTGAAATGTAACAAGAATCATGTTACAGTGTATGGATGAATCATTGAATCCATAAATATTATTTCAAGTATTTTTGGGATTTCATATAACACTGAAATGTAACAGAAAGCACGTAAAACTGTATGGATGAGTCATTGAATCCAGATAAATTTCTCACTGCTTTTTAGTGTTGCATATACCACCGAAATGTACCCAAGAATACATAACACTGTATGACTGAGCAATATAATACAAAAAAGTGACAACTTGTTTTGAGTGCTATATACCGTATTTTTCGGACTATAAGACGCACCGGACCATAAGACGCACCCCTATTTTCAGAAGGAAAATAGGGAAAAAAATAATAATGTGTCAAATGGGGGTCCGTCTTACAGTCCGAATTCAGCTTACCTGGGAAGGGATCCGGCACAGGTGGAGAAGTAGTCACAGGGGTCATTCAGTGGTCCAGGCTTGTGCGGTGGCGGCGGCTCTGTGCTGGGGCAGCTGCACTGGGGCTGGGGTAGGTGGGCTGTGCAGGGGCAGCTGTGGCAGGGGCTGCTGTGCTGGGGCAGGGGCAGGTGTGGCAGGGGCAGCTGTGCTGGGGCAGGTGGGCAGGGGCAGCTGTGCTGGGGCAGGGGCAGCTGTGGCAGGGGCAGCGGCAGCTGTGGCAGGGGCAGCTGTGCTGGGGCAGGTGGGCAGGGGCAGCTGTGCTGGGGCTGGGGCAGGTGGGCAGGGGCAGCTGTGCTGGGGCAGGGGCAGCTGTGGCAGGGGCAGCTGTGGCAGGGGCAGCTGTGCTGGGGCAGGGGCAGCTGTGGCAGAGGCAGGGGCAGCTGTGGCAGAGGCAGGTGGGCAGGGGCAGCTGTGGCAGGGACAGGTGGGCTCTGCGGTGCGGTGGTGGCAGCGGGCTGTGCTCCGGTGCAGGGGCGGCGGCTCCGCCGGCGTTTCTTCGCAGCCCGGAGGCCCCCCGCGCACCCCTTGCTGGGCGCCGCCATGTTGCGGTGGCCTCCGGGAGCATGGACGCCGGCAAGATGGCCACCGGTCCGGGCACGGCGCATGCGCGGCTTCAGATCTCGTGCCGAGATCTCGGGGGGCGAAATTCAAATCTCGGCAACGAGATCTCATCCCCCGAGATCTCGGCACGAGATCTGAAGCCGCGCATGCGCCGTCCCCGGACCGGCGTCCATCTTGCCAGCGTCCATGCTCCCGGAGGCCACCGCAACATGGCGGCGCCCAGCAAGGGGTGTGCGGGGGGCCTCCGGGCTGCGAAGAAACGCCGGCGGAGCCGCCGCCCCTGCACCGGAGCACAGCCCGCTGCCACCACCGCACCGCAGAGCGCCGCCCGCTGCCACCACCGCACCACAGAGCCTCGCCCGCTGCCACCAGCGCACCAGGTACTGTGCATTGTGACCATAAGACACACACCCCACTTTCCCCAAAAATTTTGGGGGAAAAAAAGTGCGTCTTATGGTCCGAAAAATACGGTACTACCGAAATGTACCTAAGAACATGTAATGAATGAGTGAATGAATGAGCAATATAATAAAAAAAAATGTTAATTTTTTGGAGGGTTATATACCACTGAAATCTACCCAAGAATATGTAAAACTCTATGGATGAGCAATATAATGCCGATAAACTTATGAATCATTTAAAAGTTTTTTGTAGTGTTATGTATCACAAGCATGTACCCCAGACCATAGAATACTGTATGGGTAAGAAATTTAAACCAGCAAATTTTTAAATGTTTTTTTGGGGTGATAGATATCACACAAATGTATACCAGGCCAGGGAATACTCTATGGGTGAGTAATTTAATCCAGAAAAAAATGTCAACACTTTTTTGGAGTGTTATAAATGTGCCAAAAAGCACATAATACTCAATGGATCACACAAAATATTCAATTTTTTCATACACACAAAAAAAGTTGCAGCTATATTTTTTGCAAGGATTAATATAACAATAATGATATATAGACCCATTTCTCAAGAAATGTAATAATATGTGGAGGCACCCCCTAAAAAAACATTTCAGACTATTGCCACCACTTGAGAGTAGTTAGAGAATAATTTTACATATATGATATTTTAATTTGTATCAATAATTTTATTATAAATCACAGACAAGAGACAAAATTACAAACAATCCCTAAAAAAACCCTTTAAAAATTATTTATTGCAGTGAGGTTCATGGTCCATATTAATCAATAAATATATACATTGCACATCATGTATTATATAATACCAAGCATGATTACATAATTTTATAATATAGACATAACATAGCCGTACATAGTAATCACAGAATCACAGGCATATATTTAAAGAGAAGTCAGAATTATGCTTCAGTAATATCTATTGACTGACCTCAAACCATAGTCCCCCTATGCACATTGAGTAACCTATTTAATTTGATGTATATGCATTTAGCAATCATTAATAGTACAGACCATGTGCCATGGTGATTGGAACCACACTGCCCAGTACCCTAACATGCGTTTTGCGTGTAGCTTCATCAGGGATACTGGGGCAGTGTTTCTGTGGGATTATATACAGTTGTGGCCAAAAGTATTGACACCCCTGCAATTTTGTCAGATAATACTCAGTTTCTTCCTGATAATGATTGCAAACACAAATTCTTTGGTATTATTATCTTCATTTAATTTTCTTAAATTAAAAAACACAAAAGAGAATGAAGCAAAAAGCAAAACATTGATCATTTCACACAAAACTCCAAAAATGGGCCAGACAAAAGTATTGGCACCCTCAGCCTAATACTTGGTTGCACAACCTTTAGCCAAAAAGAAGTCTCCAGTGCTTTCTCTCAAACCATTTTCTAGTGCTTTTTGAAGTGTGTTTTGGGTCATTGTCCTGCTGGAAGACCCATGACCTCTGAGGGAGACAAAGCTTTCTCACACTGGGCCCTACATTATGCTGCAAAATTTGTTGGTAGTCTTCAGACTTCATAATGCCATGCACACGGTCAAGCAGTCCAGTGCCAGAGGCAGCAAAGCAACCCCAAAACATCAGGGAACCTCCGCCATGTTTGACTGTAGTGACCGTGTTCTTTTCTTTGAATGCCTCTTTTTTCTCCTGTAAACGCTATGTTGATGTCTTTGCCCAAAAAGCTCTACTTTTGTCTCATCTGACCAGAGAACATTCTTCCAAAACGTTTTAGGCTTTTTCAGGTAAGTTTTGGCAAACTCCAGCCTGGCTTTTTTATGTCTCGGGGTAAGAAGTGGGGTCTTCCTGGGTCTCCTACCATACAGTCCCTTTTCATTCAGACGCCGACGGATAGTACGGGTTGACACCGACGGATAGTACGGGTTGACACTGTTGTACCCTCGGACTGCAGGGCAGCTTGAACTTGTTTGGATATTAGTCGAGGTTCTTTATCGAACATCCGCACAATCTTGCCTTGAAATCTCTTGTCAATTTTTCTTTTCCGCCCACATCTAGGGAGGTTAGCCACAGTGCCATGGGCTTTAAACTTCTTGATGACACTGCGCACGGTAGACACAGGAACATTCAGGTCTTTGGAGATGGACTTGTAGCCTTGAGATTGCTCATGCTTCCTCACAATTTGGTTTCTCAAGTCCTCAGACAGTTCTTCGGTCTTCTTTCTTTTCTCCATGCTCAATGTGGTACACACAAGGACACAGGACAGAGGTTGAGTCAACATTAATCCATGTCAACTGGCTGCAAGTGTGATTTAGTTATTGCCAACACCTGTTAGGTGCCACAGGTAAGTTACAGGTGCTGCTAATTACACAAAATAGAGAAGCATCACATGATTTTTCGAACAGTGCCAATAATTTTGTCCACCCTCTTTTTTATGTTTGGGGTGGAATTATATCCAATTTGGCTATAGGACAATTCTTTTTGTGTTTTTTCATTTTAGACAAATTAAATGAAGATAATACCAAAGAATTTGTGATTGCAATCATTTTCAGGAAGAAACTGAGTATTATCTGACAAAATTGCAGGGGTGTCAATACTTTTGGCCACAACTGTAGGCAGTATAAGGGACTATTCACCTGTAAACCATGTGCTTGTGCCGCTCGTCGCCCATCATTCCTCGTGGCCGGTGTCATCGGACATACCACTGCGCATGTCAGTGAAGTGGGAGCCCCGATTGGATGACGGGCAGGGGGAGGGAGTGTTCGACGATGCGGTACATTATGGATCCTAAAAGTGGGTAGCAAGGCGAAATGAAATGGGATTGACGGCGGTCACAATCTTATAAGGACTGATGAACCTGGGACCCAGTTTCCAAGAGGGAATCTTCTACTTAATGTTCTTTGAGGACCACCACACCAATTCTGTAATGACAGAAAAGCTCACAATGGTCACAGAAATAATTTGAATCTGACAAAACTAATAATAAATACAAAATCTATGAAAATGAACAAATGAAAGTCAGACATTGCTTTTCAACCATGCTTCCACAGAATTTAAAAAAAAATAAAACTCATGAAATATGCCTGGGCAGAAATGATGATACCCTTGAAAATAGTGTCCAAAAAAGAGAAACAGATTCGGCACCGCTGCACCATCGTGGTCTCTTAAACAAATCTAAAGATACCCTTGAAAATAATGTGACAAAAGGGACATGTTAAATCAAGGTGTGTCCACTAATTAGCATCACAGGTGTCTGCAATCTTGGAATCAGTGAGTGGCCTGTATATACAGATACTCACTGTGCTGTTTGGTGACATGGTATGTATTACACTCAGCATGGACCAGAGGAAGCAAAGGAAAGAGTTATCTTAGGAGATTGGAAAGAAAATTATAGACAAACATGTTAAATGTAAAAGTTATAAGACCATCTCCAAACAGCTTGATGTTCCCGTGGCTACAGTTGCACATATTATTCAGAAATTTAAAATCTATGGAACTGTAGCCAACCTCCCTGGACGTGGCCGCAGGAGGAAAATTGATGACAAATCAAAGAGACGAATAATACGAATGGTAACAAAAGAGCCCAGAAAAACATTTAAACAGATTAAAGATGAATTTCAATCTGAAGGAACATCAGTGTCAGATCGCACCATTCATCGTTGAATGAGCCAAAGTGGGCTTCATGGGAGACGACCAAGGAGGACACCATTGTTGAAAAAAATCATAAAAAAGCCAGACTGGAAGCCAGACTGGAATTTGCCAAACTACATGTTTACAAGCCACAAAGCTTCTGGGAGAATGTTCTATCAACTGATGAGACAAAAATGGAACTTTTTGGCAAGGCACGTCAGCTCTATGTTCACAGACAGATAAATTAAGCATATCAAAAAAAGAACACTGTCCCTACTATGAAACATGGAGGAGGTTCTGTTATGTTCTGGGGATGCTTTGCTGCTTCTGGCACAGGGTGTCTAGAATCTATGTAGTGTACAATGAAATCTCAAGACTATCAAGGGATTCTAGAGAGAAATGTGCTGTCCAGTGCCAGAAAGCTTGGTCTCAGTAGCAGGCCATTGGTCTTGCAACAGGATAATGACCCAAAACACATAGCTAAAAACATCCAAGAATGGCTAAGAGGAAAACATTGGACTATTCTGAAGTGGCCTTCTATGACCCCTGACCTAAATCCTATTGAGCATCTTTGGAAAGAGCTGAAACATGCCATCTGGAAAAGGCAACCTTCAAACACAAGACAACTGGAGTAGTTTGTGCTTGAGGAGTGGGCCAAAATACCTGTAAAGCGGTGCCGAAGTCTCATTGACAGTTACAGGAATCGTTTGATTGCAGTGATTGCCTCAAAAGGTTGGCAACAAAATATTAAGTTAAGGGTACCATCATTTCTGTCCAGACCTATTTCATGAGTTTTATTTTTTTTTTAATTCTGTGGAAGCATGGATGAAAAGCAATGTCTGACTTTCATTTGTTCATTTTCATAGATTTTTTTTATTTATTATTACTTTTGTCAGATTCAAGTTATTTCTGTGACCATTGTGGGTTTTTATGTAATTAAACGAGGGGTACCAACAATTTTGACCACGTGTGTAAGATAAGTCTCAAGTTTTCGGTTAACCTGTTCAGTTTGCCCATTAGACTGCTTGTGAAATGCTGAAAAGAATGACAGGTGGATCCCCAAACTAGTGCAAAATGCCCTACAAAATTTGGAAATAAACTGCACCCCCCAGTCAGAAACAATATCGGTAGGGATCCCATGTAATTTTACAATTTCACTGATGAAAATTTGCGCCTAGGTAAAATTTGTAGCACAATATAATGTGACATTTTACTAAATCTATCCACCACCACCCAAATTCCACTGTTACCTGCCGACACGGGTAGATCAGTGATAAAATCGACCGATAGATGAGTTCAAGGTCTACTTGGAATCGCCAATGGTTGGAGAGACCCAGACGGATGAGTATGAGAGATTCTAGAACGCACACAGACGCTGCAGGCGGCTACAGATTCTCGGACATCCTAATGTACCCTTAACCACCAAAAACACTGAGTAAGAAGATCTGTGGTAGCTTTGTTACTGGGATGTCCGGCCAAGACCAAATCATGATGTTCAAAAAGAATTCTCACACGGAGATTCACAGGTACAAACAGTTTCCCTAAAGGACAGGCAGCAGGGACATCCTCCGGAGCCTCAACAACCTCTTTCTCAAGATAGGAGCATATAGACGCAATAACCACCTATTTTTCTAGTATAGGAACCAATACTCAATTATCTTCACCCCCAGGAAAATAATGAGATAAGGCATCAGCCTTAATGTTCCTGTTCTCTGGCCTATATGTAAAAAAAAAAAGTTAAACCTGGTGAAGAACAATGCCTTTCTTGCCTGTCGTGGCATTAGACGTTTCGCAAACTCTATATATACGCGATTCTTATGATCCTTGATTACCATAACGGGATGAACTGCCCCCTCTAAAAAATGACGCTACTCTTCAAAGGCACACATACTGTGTATAGGAGGCTATGTGGGGGCTCATACTGCATATAGTAGGCTATATAAGGGCTCATAATGTATATAGGAGGCTATATAGGGGCTCATACTGTATATAAGGAGCTATGTGGGGGCTCATACTGCATATAGGAGGCTATATAGGGGCTCATACTGCATATAGTAGGCTATATAAGGGCTCATAATGTATATAGGAGGCTATATAGGGGCTCATACTGTATATAAGGAGCTATGTGGGGCTTATACGGTATATAGCTAGCTATGTGGGGCTCATACTGTATGTAGGGGGCTGTGTGTGGGCTCGAATGTAGAGGGCTGTGTGTGGATTCATACTGTATATAGAGAGGTTGTGTGGGGGTTCATATTGTATGCAGGAGGCTATGTGGGGCTCATACTTTATATATGAGGCTATTTGCGGGTTCATACTATATATAAGAGGCTATATAGAGCTCATTGTGTATACAGGAGGCTATGTGCAGGCTCATACTGTATACAAGAGGCTGTGAGGAGCTCATACTGTACACAGGAGGCTATGTGCAGGCTCATACTGTATACAAGAGGCTGTGAGGAGCTCATACTGTACATAGGAAGCTGTGTGCAGGCTTATCACTCTATACAGGAGGCTATGTGGGGGCTCATGCTGTACATAAAAGGCTACATGTGGGCTAATACAGTATATAGGAGGCTATGTGGAGTTTCCTACTGTATATAGGTGTCACGGTCCAATTCTTGGATCCGTGTCAGAGTCTGGGTTCCCTCATGAAAACCTTTATTTTCAGCCTTCTGGGGGCTTTATATGGGTTTTTGCCCCTGGTGGCCACAAGTGTCATTACAGCTGATACTTTCTTTAGTTTACCTTTTTCCCCCAGTGGTCATTGGGGTTATAGCAGCTTTTGGCCCCTGATCATTTGACCATTCCCTCTTCCTATATAGGGTCACATGGTCTATGATCAGGTGTTGGTAATAGCAGCAGTTTCCTTTTGGATGTAAACCACAGTGAAGTGAGCAGCGGGCTCTGAGGTGAATAGCCACTGCTGAAACTGGTGTGAACTCTGACTGCCCGGTGTCCGCAGCAGAGTTAGATGGTGAAGGTGGCAGCTG
Organism: Dendrobates tinctorius; assembly: GCF_039654945.1. NCBI lineage: Eukaryota > Metazoa > Chordata > Amphibia > Anura > Dendrobatidae > Dendrobates > Dendrobates tinctorius. The sequence goes on along the minus strand of NW_027361715.1, from coordinate 2,907,325 downwards.
GCTGTTAGGTGTTGAACCACTGCGAAAAGTTTATCTGGTGATTCACTCTGCTGCCTGATGACTGCAGCAGAGCAAGATAAGTGTTTTGGTGTTTTTCCCTTTTTCCTTTGGGTGTTGTGCAGTTCACTTTATTCCCTGTCTCACCTCCTGGGGAGGGGGTTGGTGGTTTAGCTCAGGGCTAAACAGGAGATAGGGACAGGTCGGGGACTTGGGCCTCACTACCTTCAAGTGTACCCCCGAGTTAAGGAAAGTCAGGGCACCTCCTTAGCCTGAGGGGCAGTTCAGGGGCCCAGGTTCCACGTCTTCTGCTTTTTTTTTCCATCTGCCCCGTGACATTATTACCAACCAACCCATTTTTTTTCCTGGTGAGCCGTGGCCCTAATGCAGACCTGTCTCCAATTGCTGCAGACCCTCACTGAGGAGCGTGGGGTGCTGTGTGGTGTGGTGGAGCTGCAGCAGTGTGGGGGGGGTACGGGGCCTCAGCTCAGATGCAGGCTCAACCAGAGCCCAAGTTACCTCTCCCTGACAGGTTTTCTGGAGGGAGAGAGAATTTTTTGTTTTTTCAGGAGGCCTGCAAGCTACACTTCAGGCTCCGCCCTCGTTCATTAGGGAGTGAGGAACGGCGGGTGGGATTCATTATAGCCCTCCTTAAAGGTGATCCTCAATCCTGGGCCTTCTCCCTGCCGGCCGATTCACCATCTCTACAGTCGGTGGACAAGTGTTTTGCGGCTTTGGCGAATAAGCCCCCTGTGGTCTCTGCCAGGGAGCAGGACTTGCTCATACAGGCGGACGCACCCAGGCAGGTGGGAGGAGTTGGTGACCTCGTGTTGCTGTCTGGGGTTCCCCGAGGTGAAGGGGTGCGTCCCTGTAGTGAGCACACTGGTGATATGGTCTGCGGGGCTCACGCCGAAAAATCTTTACCATCTTAGAAGCCGCCCCCTCCTGGTCGTGTGGAGGAGGACGACCAAGGAGTGTATTTCTTCCTCCATATCCCCTTCTCCTCCAGTAATGGCAGCAGGGGTGCTGCCAGGGAGTAGGGATAAGTCGGAGTCCTCCTAGGAGGGGAGGCAGAGAGGAGAGTTTGCCTCTGAACCTTGTGGGGGTGTGAGTGTTACGACACGGGGGACGCCTCTGTTGTCGGTGCTGTGAGGAGTTCACCATCTAGTGGCAAGAGAGTGAATGGCAATAAACGTTCAGGTCCGGACCTGGGTGTGTACGTGTTTGCATGGGTGTCTGAGTTATCCTTTGTTATACCCAGGCCTAGCTCGTTCCCCAGGTCGGCGCTCTGGAGATTTGTGGTGCTTCTAGAGTATACGTCTTCGCCTCCATCTACTCTCTCTTGCCATGACCCAGAGTGTCAGATGATGGTTGAAGTGAACTCTCATGGAACTAGGCGTCCACACTGTAGGTGTTATGCAGTGTAATACGGTGTTGAGGGTCCAGAGGCCCCTCATTGAAGGAGGGGTATTGTCACGGTCCAATTCTTGGATCCGTGTCAGAGTCTGGGTTCCCTCATGAAAACCTTTATTTTCAGGCTTCTGGGGGCTTGATATGGGTTTTTGCCCCCAGTGGCCACAAGTGTCATTACATCTGATACTTTCTTTAGTTTACCTTTTTCCCCCAGTGGTCATTGGGGTTATAGCAGCTTTTGGCCCCTGATCATTTGACCATTCCCTCTTCCTATATAGGGTCACATGGTCTATGATCAGGTGTTTGTGACCACAGGGATAACAGAGGGAAGCTCTGTCATGGACGCTATGCTGTTAATCTGAACTTTATGTTGCTGCTGTGGGTTTTTGATGCCTAAATAAACCGCATGGACTGTGATTGTTTTATGGAAAACCCGTGCCAGATGTTATTATTTGGCTGCCAAGCGAGTATCCCCTACCCGAATGACAGCGCTACCGTACAAAAAAAAAATATATATATATTACACAGTATATTGCATACACAAGTCACAGTATCACATACAGTGCTGTGCAAATTAATTGGGACAAAGCATTTTTTTAAGTAAAATCGTAAGTTGGTTACCAGTCAGTGATTCAAACCAGTTTCAACAGCTTTGAACAGGCACTCACACCGGTTCAAAGCGGTTAAAACTGGTTTGAATCACTGACTGGTAACCAACTTACGACTTTACTAAAAAAAAATGCTTTGTCCCAATTAATTTGCACTGCACAGTACATAGTGTATATACAGCAGTTGCAGTATCACATACAATATATAGGTGATACTGTGACTGTTGTATATACAAATGTATATACTGTACATGTAGGACCCAGCAGTCCTGAGACCGCCTTGTCATTGGCTGCTGGGCATACATGAATGGCTAAATTATGTGCTAAGCATCTCAGTTTTTTCCTAGTATTCAGTAGCAGAATTGCTATTCATATTTCAGATATTTCATATTTTGTTTATGCTGTATATACAATATATAGGTGATACTGTGTATAATCGCAGTAACACCTATATAATGACAATACAGCAGTTGCAGTATCACCTATGTAATGTAGTTACTGTATCACCTGTATAATGTATAGACTACTATATACCTTGCGTATGTGATACTGCGACTGCTGTATATACATTAAATAGATGATACTGCGACTGTACACAGCAGTCGCAGTATCACATGTATAATGTACACTCACTGGCCACTTTATTAGGTACACCATGCTAGTAACGGGTTGGACCCCCTTTTGCCTTCAGAACTGCCTCAATTCTTCGTGGCAGAGATTCAACAAGGTGCTGGAAGCATTCCTCAGAGATTTTGGACCATATTGACATGATGGCATCACACAGTTGGCGCAGATTTGTCGGCTGCACATCCCTGATGCGAATCTCCCGTTCCACCACATCCCAAAGATGCTCTATTGGATTGAGATCTGGTGACTGAGGAGGCCATTTGAGTACAGTGAACTCATTGTCATGTTCAAGAAACCAATCTGAGATGATTCGAGCTTTATGACATGGCGCATTATCCTGCTGAAAGTAGCCATCAGATGCCTGTTCTTAGCTGAGAGGAGTGGTACCCAGTGTGGTCTTCTGCTGCTGTAGCCCATCTGCCTCAAAGTTCGACGCACTGTGCGTTCAGAGATGCTCTTCTGCCTACCTTGGTTGTAACGGGTGGCAATTTGAGTCACTGTTGCCTTTCTATCAGCTCGAACCAGTCTGCCCATTCTCCTCTGACCTCTGGCATCAACATGGCATTTCCGGCCACAGAACTGCCGCTCACTGGATTTTTTTTCTTTTTCGGACCATTCTCTGTAAACCCTAGAGATGGTTGTGCGTGAAAATCCCAGTAGATCAGCAGTTTCTGAAATTCTCAGACCAGCCCTTCTGGCACCAACAATCATGCCACGTTCAAAGGCACTCAAATCACCTTTCTTCCCCATACTGATGCTCGGTTTGAACTGCAGGAGATTGTCTTGACCATGTCTACATGCCTAAATGCACTGAGTTGCCGCCATGTGATTGGCTGATTAGAAATTAAGTCTTAACACACAGTTGGACAGGTGTACCTAATAAAGTGGCCAGTGAGTGTATATACAGCAGTCTCGGTATCACCTATATATTGTGTATATACAGCAGTCTCAGTATCAACTATATAAACTGAACTAATACCCTACATGTAATCGGAAACTACTTTCCAGGCACAAAGGAAAGCTGAGAAGTGTATGAGCGCCATACTATAGTACAGATTTAGCTTTTATGGGTGCTATGACCCACTGGGAGAGCCCCTGAGGTGCCAAAACAGTAGATTCTCCCCCCCCCCCCCATAAGTGTCCCCATTTTAAACAAAATCTCTCAATGAATTAATCTAGGGGGTGCAGTGATGATATTAACACAGGTGTGTCACAGAATTTTATACCATTGGTTGGTGAAGAAAAATTTATATTTTTGCAACAAAAATGTTGTTTTAACGCCAGATTTACATTTTCACAAGGAGTAATGGGTAAAAATGGCACCAAAATTTGTCACGCAAATTTTGCTGAATGTGGCAATACCCCATATGTGGCTGTGTAGCACTACTTAGCCACACGACAAGACTCAGTAGGGACAGGGCGCTATTTTACTCTTGGAGAACAAATTTACGGAGAATAGCTTGTGGACTCCATATACAGAACACCTAAGTGCCAGAAAAGCAGAATCACCCCTTAAGTGATCCCATTTAAAAAAAAAAAAACCTCTCTGGGAATTTATATACAGGTGTAGTGATGATTTTGACTCCATAGGTGTTTTTCAGAAACAAGCAGCAGTGGATGTTGCTGAGTGAAAATTGCAAATCTGACAATGTAGTACACATACATTATGCCCAATTCGTACTTTTGGAGACACACACTGTAAATTAAGAGAGTTCTCATTGCTACAGAAATGCCAACCATGTGGACGCTAAATGTGGTCTAGGCACACTGTGGGCCTCAAAAGGGACAGGGCAGTTGAATTTGGGAGTGCAGAAATTGTTTGATTTCTTTTGAAGGGGAACTTTTCCAGAGCATTAGTGCTACCAGCATTGTGGAAGCCTCCTATATTTCTGTTGATAGATGATGGACCTGAGTGGGGGCTTCCTTTTTTTTGGATTGAGTTGAAGCTTTTATTGGGAACATTTTACATAACATTTTGGATTACATTTATCCTGCGCTGTACGCTGAGCGCTTACATCAGGGTTTCCATATAAATCTTCGAATTACATGATTCAGATGAAACCCCTTTTATGCACATTTTAAAAGAAGAACACTAATAGATCCCAGATGGCCTAAACAATTTTTCCATCTGCCTCATTATAGAGAATCTTCCGTCGGGGGGTTCCATCTGAATCACGTATTTCAGAGATTTAAATGGAATCCTTGGTGTAAGCTCTCAGTGTAGCGCGCAGGATAAATGTGAGCCGATTCTTACTGCGATCTCTGAGAGGCAGAATGAACAAATCAAAAGCAGTTAAACAATTGGTTCTATTTATTTTTTACGCGGTTCCTCATGCGGTATAAGTGATAAAATGACTTTATTCTTCAGGGCAGTGCGATTACAGTGTTACCAGATTTAATGTATATTTTATGTTTGGTTAATATCACACATTAAAAATGCTTTTTTTAAAAAAAAAAAAGTTTTTGAATCCCCATATTTTGAGAGCTATAATTTTCAATATTTCTGCAGACAGTCATGTGAGCTCTATTTTTTTGTAGAATGAGTCTTCATTGGTACCATTTGTGAGCACATAACAATTTTTTGATCACTTTCTATTCAAATTTTTTGTTAGGCAGAATGAACAAACACCAGCCATTCATTGTGTGGTAAAAGCTTTATTCTTTGGGTCAGTACGTTTACAACGATACCGCATCTATATATTTTTTATGTTTTGCTGCTTTTACACAATGAAAACTATTTTATAGAAAAAAGAATTGTTTTTGCATTTCTATATTATGAGAGCTATAACTTTTTTATGTTTCCTTTAACGGAGTTGTTTGGCAGCTTGTCTTTTACAGGACATTTTTAGCAATACCTTTTTTATTTTCAATGGATATTTTAAGCACATTTTATTCTACTTTTTGATTGGCGGTATGATGAAAATACTTTTTTTTATGGTGTTCACTGAAGGGGTTAACTAATGTAACATTTTATAGATCAGGTCATTGTAGACAGGTTGATACCAATTATGTGTCCTTTTTTATTTCTTTTTGTCTGTACATACATATATGCATTTATTAAAGTGGGCACCGAAGGGCGTTAATGAAAGGGTTAAATGACTGTGGGCCACTATCACACTGCAGACATATAGAACAGGGAGCCCCATATCAAAAGCAGGTCTCTCCAGCCTAGCACAAATGGGTTCTGGTCATCCGAACTGGCATCAAAGTGGGCAGACAGTCGATTTTGGTAATTTGAATAAGTAACTGATGTTTTTAAGGGGTTAAATGACTTTGGGTCACTGATGTCACATAGATGTGTATTCAGTGGCCCAAAGTAATTTACGTCATTTAGCTTTAAAAACATTGACTTTAACCTTAACCCCTTAACATCGATTGACATGCACAGTCCGTCATGGCCAGGTGTAACTTCCCACACCATGACGGACTGTGCACGTCATTCATTTGAACGGTCACTGCGTGTAAACACGCAGTGACAGTTCAGTGCTGACAGGCACTGGATGAGATGCAGGGACCCTTGCAGTCGGTCCCCGCACCCAGAGCGCTGTGATTGGTCAGTCAATTTGACTGACTAAACACAGCGCGATCAGGCAGGAGATGCTGAAATTTCAGCATCTCCTGCCCGGTAAGTGCAGGAGCTCAGCGCTGCAGTGGCTGAGCTTCCTGCACTGACAGCCAGGAGCGGTGTCTGCACCGCACCTGGCTATTAACCCCCTGACTTCTGCGATCGAGCGTTCAGGGTGGAGGCAAAAGGTCGGGAGCTCCCTCTGCCTCAGATCGGCTTCCCCGTGATATTATCGCGGGGCCCGATCTGTGCCATGATGACCCAGGGGTTGTCAGGACAACCTCCGGGTCATCCAGCTATGGAAAGCCGCTGAGACCATGCTCACAGCATGGTCTCAGCAGCTTTCTCCATAGGTATAATACATTGCAATGCTGGAGCATTCCACTGTATTATACCTGCAACGAAAGTGGAAGTCTCATAAAGGGACAAGGTAAAAAAAAAAAAAATTAAATATTTAAAAAAAAATTAAAAAATTTAAAAAATTCCCTTAAAAAAATACACTTTTCCAGGACGTCCACCTGACAGCACCATGGAGGACGTCCTCCTCCTCCTTACAGGGACAGGAAGCACACGAGAGGTTAAAGGTCACGTCCCACCCCCTCTCCCTCAGTGTTTTTCCTGTCCCTGCATAGAGGGTAGAGGGACACACGAGAAGCTTACCGGAGGGGCTCAGGGGATCGTACGGCTAGTCCAAGCCTTCCCCTGTCAAGAGGTCCCGGGGCCGAAACTCTCCAGTGGGGAGTCCCTCTGCCCCAAAGGACAGGAGCAGGACAACGCTCCTGGAGGGAGCCGTTCCTCCCTATGGGAGGCTCTCGGCTCCAAAAACTCACCGCCACGGCAGGTGATGGTCGGCTCCCTGCAGGCGGCTGGCCGGGCGGGCACCGACGGACGACTGGTGCAGCGGCGCTGGGAGGCAGGAATGAGGCCTCCGCAGTCCGCCATAGCAGGCGAAGAGGCCGGAGTGGCAGTCCGCCGCAGATGGATGGGGGTTGGCTCCCCACGGCGGCAGGCCAGAGGAGACCGCCATAGTCGCGCGCAGAGCAGGAAGTGGAGGAGGCGGCCTAGCGCGAGAGGCCGCGCGTCACTTCCGGTGACGTCAGACGCCGGCCTTTGAATCCCAGCGCGCGCTTCTGAAGCCAGACAGCGCTCGCTACTGAGGCCGGACAGCGCCCGCTATTGAAGCCACACAGCGCTCCCCACTGAAGCCACACAGCGGGGTCCACAGCGCGCGCTCCTAAGGCACAGAGCGCGCTTCTGGAAGATCCAGGGAGCACGCTTCGGAGGTCCATAGCGCCCTGCGGACCGCGCCAGGATGGAAGGGGTCGTTCCAGCAGGCGGCGGGGTAAGTGCGCATAGCGCAGACCACCCTCCCCCACCCATTTCCCCAACCCAGATCTGAGTAGGTGCCCCTTCTGTATTATTAGGAGAAGGGAGCCCCGACAGAATCCCCCTCGGGGGCGAAGGACCCGGCAAAGGCCACCTCCAAATCGGTCAAATGCCCAGTATGCAGGGTAAAGCTGCCAGACGCATACATCAAGACCCTATGCGGACCCTGTACCTCAAGGGTCGTAGGCGAGGAACAGCCATCCCTCCTAGCCGAAATGAGATCGCTGATAAGGGAGGAAGTTCTGGCCTCTACATCCAGCCTCGCACGGCGTCAGTCCCCCAGCCCAGGGCCGAGTCGCAAACGTCCGAGGTGGGAAGCGGACCCAGAGTCGGAAGAAAGCCCTAGTGAGGAGTCCGAATTCCGGGATTCGGATCAGGAAGAAGAAGGCGAGATCCGGGGGGATAGACAAGATCAGAGCAGGAAATACCTATTCAGACTGGAGGACACGGACGATTTGGTCCAAGCAGTCAGAAATACTATGCAGATTGAGGAGGTCCCTAAACCACAGTCCAGGCAGGACTTAATGTTCGGAGGACTGGTGGCCCGGAGACAGGTAGTGTTCCCTGTAAGTGAACACATCAAAACGATGGTCCAGGAGGAGTGGAAGGAGGCAGAGCGTCGACTCACTCTCCCGAGACTTTAGAAGCAGACTGCCTTTTGATCCTGAGGAAACCCGAGCATGGGAGGAAATTCCTAAAATAGATGTCCCAGTCGCTAAAGTTACCAAAAAGACGGCTATCCCATTCGAGGACTCATCAGGTCTTCGAGACCCGATGGATAGGAAGGCAGACGTCTTATTAAAAAGAGCGTGGGAGACGTCGGCGGCTCTTATTAGGGCCAACATAGCAGCCACCTCAGTGGCCAGGTCTATGTTTTTGTGGATGGGGCAGTTGGAAGAGCACCTAACCAACAAGACCCCTAGATCAGACATCCTAGCATCCCTTCCGCTCATAAAATCGGCTACGGCGTTCATATCAGATACATCGGCCGAATCGGTAAGATTTGCAGCCAGGAACAGCTCCCTCTCCAACGCGGCCCGAAGAGCAGTCTGGCTCAAATCCTGGTCGCGGGACAACGCTTCAAAAACTAAGCTATGCGCCATCCCCTTCTCGGGCCTGAGGGTATTCGGGCCAGCCCTAGATAACATTCTAGAGCTGGTGTCCGATAAAAAGAAGGGATTCCCGGAGGAAAAACCCAGACGGCCCCAGTCCTTTCGGAGAGGCTCCTTTTCTAGGAGGCAGACCGAGTTCAGGGGTCGGGCAAGGTCCAGTAGAGGCTCCTATAAGGGCTCCTTCAGCCAGACCAGAAGGGACAGAGGTCCTCCATTCACATCAACCTCTAGATCGAGGAGGCAATGACGCCATAGGTATTGGGGGGAGACTTCGCCACTTCGCAACAAACTGGTCCCGAGTCACCCACAATCAGTGGGTCCTCAGAACCATCGCGGAGGGCTACAATATAGAGCTTTATTCACCTCCCCCCGAAAGATATATTACCCCCACTGTCGTCCTGGAGGACTCCGCAATGCGGACGGATCTACAGGACATGGTAAAATCAAAGGTCATAGTACCAGTTCCCCCGTCAGAAAGAGGGAAAGGGCACTATTCATCCCTGTTCTCGATCACAAAACCGTCTGGCGAGGCCCGTACTATCATAAACCTGAGACCACTAAATGCCTGGGTCAGGTACAAGAGATTCCAGATGGAATCGGTTCGATCCGCAACCCTCCTGATAGATCGGGACGCCGTCATGTGCACCCTAGACCTAAAGAAGGCCTACTACCAGGTCCCTATCCATCCCTCTTCCCAGAGACTGCTAAGGTTTGCGGTCAGTTTACCAGACCGGACCTGCCACTTCCAGTTCCAGTGTCTTCCATTTGGGTTGGCCTCAGCTCCCAGAATCTTTACAAAGCTGGTGGGAGAAGTAGTGGCCTACCTGAGAGATCAGGGTATTATGATCATACCCTATTTAGACGGCTTCCTACTGGTGGCAAGATCCAGGGAAGCGCTTGTTCGCGACAGAAACCGAGCAACTGCGGTAATGGAGTTCCTCGGATGGGTGATCAATTGGGAGAAGTCGAACATCAGGCCAGAAACCAGGAAAATATTTCTCAGGGTCCTCCTAGACTCAACCGACAGAATATCCTGGCTACCCGAACAGAAGCAGAGGACTATTCAGACCAGAACCAGAGACCTGTTGAGACGTCAGTGCTCCATAAGAGAGGCAATGGAGGTCCTGGGCCTCATGACGGCCTGCATCCAGTGCGTCCGATGGGCCCAATTCCACTCAAGATCACTGCAGAAAGAGATCCTTGCGAGGTGGGACAGAAGTCAGGCGTCGCTAGACAGACCCCCTAAGGCTGCCAGAACGAGTAAGAGAGTCCCTTCGGTGGTGGACATGGTCCAGAAACCTTCAGGTGGGCGTATTTCGGACAGCCTCTCCATACGTGGTAGTCACCACGGACGCCAGTGTGTGGGGTTGGGGAGCCCACATAGAAGGGAAAATCTTCCAGGGGAGATGGCCAGTAGACATCAAGACCAGATCCTCCAATTTCAGAGAACTCTACGCGGTCTGGGAAGCGCTACGGCGGAACCAGTCGATACTAGAGAATCGTCATGTCCGTATACTATCCGACAATATGACGACGGTGGCATTCCTGAAGCACCAGGGAGGGACCAGACATCAACCACTACAGGACCTAGCTGGAAAAATATTCACTTGGGCAGAAAGAACAGTCCGATCAGTGACCGCAGTACACCTAGAGGGTTCCCAGAATGAAGTAGCAGACTACTTGAGCAGACAACGGATCCGCCCGACAGAATGGGAACTGAACAAAGAGATCTTCAACCATCTCTGTCAGCGTTGGGGGACCCCCAGTATAGATCTCTTTGCAAGCCGAAAGAATTCGAAAGTCCCCAGATTCTATTCCCTGAATCCGACGGACCACCCAGAAGGTGTGGATGCCCTGAGTCAGACCTGGGGAGAAGCCCTCTCCTACGCATTCCCGCCACTGGCCCTCATACCGGCAGTGCTCAGGAAGATACGCGAGGACCACACACGAGTGATGTTGATCGCTCCATACTGGCCGAAGAGAAGCTGGTTTCCCCTTCTAGGAGCCATGGCAGTCGGAAATCCAGTCGAGCTACCCCTGTGGAAGGACATCATCCACCAGGGCCCGATCTACCATCCAAACCCAGCAAGACTTCATCTATCGGCTTGGATCCTGAGAGGGACATCCTGAAGACAAAGGGATTGTCGGACCAGGTCATATCCACCCTACTGGCCAGTAGAAAACCGGTGACATCCGCAATCTATAAGAAGATATGGAAAAGATTCTGTCTGGAGGGTGGCAGGTCCGATCTCGTGGCAGGCACCCCTGACCTCCCTAGCATACTAAGTTTTTTGCAGGCAGGTTTTAATAAGGGCCTTAAGCCTAGCACGCTAAAGGTCCAGATTTCAGCCTTAAACACCTTCTTCGATTACCAGCTAGCTGCTCATCCCTGGGTAATAAGATTTATAAAGGCCACGCAGCACCTGCGCCCCACGATTAGGCAGCTCACCCCGCCGTGGGATCTGGGTCTGGTACTCAGGTCCCTCTGTACAGACCACTACGCTCTAGGGGAGAAAATAACCATCTCTGCCCTCACCCGTAAAACGGCCTTCCTAGTAGCCATTACCACGGCCAAAAGGATAGGGGAGATCCAGGCCCTGTCCACTAAGGACCCATATCTACAGATAAGAGAGGATAGTATAATCCTAAGGTTAGACCCAGCATTTACCCCGAAGGTAGTCTCCTCAAAGAATCTAAACCAAGAGGTAGTGTTACCATCGTTCTGCGACAATCCCCGTAATAAAAAAGAACAGCGTCTTCACTCGCTGGATGTGAGGCGCGCGGCGCTAGACTATCTAGAGGCCACCAATAGCTGGCGCATTGACCCAAACTTGTTCATCCTTTTTTGGGGGTAAAAATAAGGGGAAGAAAGCCTCTAAGGCGTCTATCGCGCGCTGGATTACCTCAGTAATCTCTGACACCTACCAAGCCGAAGGCGTTAGCCCGCCAGGGTCCATAAAAGCCCACTCTACGAGGGCGGTTTCAGCCTCATGGGCTGAACGGGCGGGGGCCTCGGTTGACCAAATCTGTAGAGCAGCAACCTGGGCCAGTCTGAATACATTTTGCAAGCACTACAAGCTTGACGTGTTGGCTGGTCAGCAGACCGCATTCGGGAGAAAAGTTCTCCAGGCGGTGATCCCACCCTGAGGAGGTGCTTTGGTACTCTCCATGGTGCTGTCAGGTGGACGTCCTGGAAAATAGGTATTAGACCTACCGGTAATGATGTTTCCAGGAGTCCATCCTGACAGCACGGGTACTTCCCTCCCTGTTATGTTATACTATGTTGTATTTTGATATGTCATATGCTGTAATATGATTGTTTCATTAAACTGTTACTAGCATCATCCACCTTACGGTACTTGTTAAATCACTGAGGGAAAGGGGGTGGGACGTGACCTTTAACCTCTCATGTGCTTCCTGTCCCTGTAAGGAGGAGGAGGACGTCCTCCATGGTGCTGTCAGGATGGACTCCTGGAAACATCATTACCGGTAGGTCTAATACCTATTTTTTATGTAAAAAATAAAATGAACAAAAAATACACATGTTTGGTATTGCTGCGCCTGTAAAAATCCCATCTATAAAAGTGTCACTCTAGTTAACCCCTTCAGTGAACGTCATAAAAAAAAAAAACACAAAAAAGTAACAAATTATACTTTTTCCAAGCAGTATCATCATACAGCTTGGAAAAAGTGCAATAACACGCGATCAAAAACACGGATATAAATAAACATGGTACCGCTGAAAATGTCATTTTGTCCTGCAAAAAAAAGACATCATACAGCTCCATCAGCGGAAAAATAAAAAAAGTTATAGCTCGCAGAATAAAGTGATGCAGAAATTGTTTTCTATAAAAGTTTTTATTGTGTAAAAAAAAAAAAAAAAAAAAAAAAAAAACACCAAAACATTAAAAAAATATAAATGAGGTATTGCTGTAATCGTAGTGACCCGAAGAAAAAAATTGCCTTGCCAATTTTACCACATGCGGAACGGAGAAAAAAAAAACAATTCCTGAATTGCTGTCTTTTGTGCATTTTACCTCCATAAAAATAGGAATAGAAAGCAATCAAAAAAAGCTTTGTGCCCGAAAATGATGCCAATAAAAATGTTAGCTCGTTCCTCAAAAAACAAGCCCACACATGACTCTGTTGGTTGAAATATAGAGAAATCATAGCTCTCAAAATACGGCAATGCAAAAATTTCTTACAAAAAAAGTTACCAAAAAAAGCGTCTTTTAGTGTTTGACAAAAGCTAAACATGAAAAAAGGATATAAATCTGGTATCGCTGTAATTGCACCGACCCGAGGAATAAAGTCACCTAATCACTAATACCGCACGAGGAACGGTGTAAAAAATAAAACCAATTCTTCACCTTTTGTGGATTTGTACATTCTGCCTCCCAAAGATCCGCAGTAAGGCGTTCACAGTGGTTTACCCCAACATATGGGGTATCAGTCTACTCAGGACAAACTGCACAACAACTTTTGGGGTCCTATTTCTCCTGTTACCCTTGTGAAAATAAAAATTTGGGGCAAAAAGATCATTTTTGTGGAAAAAAAAATATGATTTTTTTTATTTCACGGCTCGACATTATGAACTTCTGTGAAGCACTTGGGGGTTCAAAGTGCTCACCACACATCTAGTTAAGCTTCTTGGGGGGTCTAGTTTCCAAAATGGTGTCACTTGTGGGGGGTTTCCACTGTTTAGGCACCTCTGGTCTCTGCAAATGCAACATGACACCCGCAGACCATTCCATCAAAGTCTGCATTCCAAAACGGCACTCCTTCCCTTCTAAGCTCTGCCATGCGCCCAAAAAGTGGTTTACCCCCACATATGGGGTATCAGCGTACTCAGAACAAATTGCACAATAACTTTTGAGGTCCTGTTACCCTTGGCAAAATAAAAATTGGGGATGAAAAGATCATTTTTGTTAAAAAAAGATTTTTTAATTTTACAGCTCTTTGTTATAAACTTCTGTGAAGCCCTTGAGGGTTCAGAGCTCTCACCACACATCTAGATAAATTCCTTGGGGGGGGTCTAGTTCTGAAATGGGGTCACTTATGGGGGGTTTCCACTGTTTAGGCACATCAAGGGCTCTCCAAACGTGTGCATGGCGTCCGATCTTAATTCCAGCCAATAAAGTCAAACTGCGCTCTTTCCCTTCCGAGTTCTGCCAGGCGCCCACACAGTGGTTTACCCCCACATATTGGGTATCAGCATATGCAGGACAAATTGCACAATAACTTTTGGGGTCCTGTTACCCTTGGGAAAATAAAAATATGATTTTTTAATTTTATGGCTCTACGTTATAACCTTCTGTTAAGCCCTTGGGGGTTCAAAGTGCTCACCACACATTTAGATAAGTTTCTTTGGGGGTTTAGTTTCCAAAATGGGGTCAATTATGGAGGATTTCCACTGTTTAGATACATCAGGTGCTCTCCAAACACGACATGGTGTCCACTCTCGATTCCAGCCAATTTGACATTCAAAATCTCAAACGATGCTCCTTCCCTTCTGAGCACTGCCGTGTGCCTAAAGATTGGTCTTCCTCCACACATGGGGCATTGGTGTACTCAGGACAAATTGCACAACAAACATTGTGGTTCATTTTCTCCTGATACCCTTGACAAAATAAAAAAAATTGTCCAAAAAAAATTTTGGGGAAAAAAAGTTCAATGTTCATTTTTTCCTTCCACATTGCTTCAATTCTTGTGGAGTACCTAAAGGGTTAATAAACTTCTTGAATGTGGTTTTGAACACATTGAGGGGTGCAGTTTTTAGAATGGTGTCACTTTTGGGTATTTTCTGTTATATTAACCCCTCATAATCACTTCAAATGTGATGTGGTCCCTAAATTTTGTTGGAAAAATGAGAAATCGCTGGTCAACTTTTAACCCTTAACTTCCAAAAAAAAAAAAATTTGCTTCAAAAATTGTGCTGATGTAAAGTAGACATGTGGGAAATGTTTAAGTATTTTTGAGAAATATCTCTCTGATTTAAGGGCATAAAAATTAAAAGTTTGAAAATTGCAAAATTTTAAAAAGTTTCGCCATATTTCCGTTTTTTTTCATAAACACAAGTCATATTGAAGAAATTTTACCAATAACATGAAGTACAATATGTCACGAAAAAGCAATCTCAGAATCAGCGGGATCCGTTGAAGCGTTCCAGAGTTATAAGCACATAAATTGACAGTGGTCCGATTTCAAAATTAAGGCCTGGTCATTAACTTACAAAATGGCTTGGTCCTTAAGGGGTTAAAGTCATTTAACCTTAAAAATATCAGTAACTTATTCAAATCTGTAAAAATTGGCTGTGTGCCCACTTTGATACCAATTCTGATGCCCAGAACCCATTTGGGCCAGGGTGGAGGGACCTGGGTTTGATACAGGGGATCAATATCTGTGTATTTTAAGAGTGAGATCAGTGACCCAAAGTCATTTAACCCTTTCATTAACGCCCTTTGGTGCCCACTTTGATGCTCATTTTTGTGCTAGTTTATAGTTTTTGTAGCTGTTAAGTGTATTCGCATCAGGGCACCTCGCTGCATTGTATGTTATTATTGTGATGCTTGTTTTTTGTTGTTAAACCTATAAAAAAACAGAAAAGAAAAAATTGCCGAATAAGAAACTGGACAAATAAAAAAACAACTTCAGCCTTGTGGAGAGTGTTGGGTGAGATCAGATCTGTTCCTGTGGAGGCTCCTGCTCCATGTGACTGCGACTCCTCAGTGTTTTGGACGTGCAGCATTGTATGGGACTGCACATGATGAAGCGGGGAAAGGGGACTGCACATGATGACATGAAAGGGTGATAGGTTGCTGCAAATGATGAAGGGACACCGCAGATGAAGTGAGGGGGTGATAGGGGACTACAATGGATGAAGTAAGGTGACTTCAAATTAAAGTGGGGGACTGCAAATGATGAAGTGGGGGAGAGGACGGGGGACTGCAAATTATGAATTCAGTGTGAGGGATGGGGGGCAGCAATTTAATTGAAGGTGGGGGGTGGGTAGAGCAAATGATGAATTGAAGGTGGGGAGAACAAATAATGAATTTTGAGGTGGGGGAGTAAATGATGTATTGAATGTGGGGTAGAGCAGTTGATAATGAATAGAGGGTGGGATAGAAAGACATGACAATGAATTGGGACGGGAGGGGCATGTAAATATAAGGAATCGGGGTTAGAGTTAGAGACGGAGGTACATAGTGGGGGGCGTTGAGGATGAAGTGACTGGCAATGAATTGGGGGAAAGTACAGGTGCTAATTAATTTATATATTAAATGGGGAAAGTGGCAGATTATAATTGGTATGGTGGGTTGCATAATAAGCAATTATATATTAATGGTGTATATCTGTATTCAGCTGTGTAGTGTAGAAGACAAGAAAAAAGTGGGGAATGTGCTCTGGAAGTGGTGCTCAAGGTAACTGTGTTATTTTCTGCAGAGACAAGTCCTGGCTGGAAGAAGTGACAGTAGTCTGTGCTGGATGAAAAAGAAAAGCAAAGATGAAGGACTTCAGCTAGAGACGTCACTGGTGAGTCAGTGTTACCTGTACACTGACGCTATACACTGTATATTATATACAGAGCTCCTATGTACATTATCACCAGCGATAACTGTATTACTTGTACACTGACACTTTATACAGAGCTCCTGTGTATAATGTCACTGGTGATCACTGTATTATCTGTACAATGACACTATATACAGAGCTCCTGTGTACATTGTTACAGGTGATCACTGTATTACCTGTACACTGACACTTTATACAGAGCTCCTGGGTATGTCACTGGTGATCACTGTATTACCTGTACACTGACACTATACACTGTATATTATATACAGAGGTCCTGTGTATAATGTCACCAGTGATCACTGTAATATCTGTGCACTAACACTATACACTGTATACTATATACAGAGCTTCTGTGTATAATGTCACTGGTGATCACTGTATTACCTGTACACAGACAATATATACAGAGGTACTGTGTGTAATGTCACTGGTGATCCCTGTATTACCTGTACTCTGACACTATATACAGAGCTACTGTGTATAATGTCACTGGTGATCACTATTTTACCTGTACACTGACAGTATATACAGAGTTCCTGTGTATAATAGCACTTAGTATTGTTTTTTTGTTGTTTTTTTTTATTAATCAGTATTGTAGTATTCAGGCACTATGTGGTCTGGTCATGGTGTAGCGATATTTGTTCCTTGCATGTGGTATTATTCAGGCACTATGTGGTGGTAATATGTGGTCTGGTCATGGTGTAGCGATATTTGTTCCTTGCACGTGGTATTATTCGGTCACTATGCGGTGGTAATATGTTGTCTGGTCATGGTGTGACAATATTTGTCCCTTGTATGTGGTATTAATGGTCATTTAAAAAAAAATGTATGTAACTTACTGCCTTAAAGAAAAATATATAAACATATATTTATTTTTAATAGTTTACAGTAGAGTAGGGCCCGGCCAAAAGAGTCTATCGTGTCAAGGTGGCAGCTTAAATATTCTTTTGACCAGAACAAAAGCTGCTGGTTATATGTGTGATCTGGTGTTTGATGGGATCTGTTATCTGTTAGGTGAGGTTGTGGTGGAGAATTTGAGTTTTTCCAAGAGTTGGCGGTGGGAATGTGGAGGTGGAGCTGGGGTGGAGCCTGGGCGGAATCTCAAGGGGGCCCGAAAATTCATTCATTCCCCCATAGGGAATGGATGAGGCCGAACACAGTGTTGCTGTAACTGAGCCGTTACACGGCAGAAGTGGAAAAACTGCCGGATCTGCCGTGCATGGCAAAAATCACTGATGTGAAAGTAGCCTACCTCACTGCTGACAGTGTCCGCCTTAGTCATGCTCACCAATGGGGGAACCAGCACTAAAAGTGCCTAGAGCAGCATAAACTCTAAATGCGGCCCTGAGTGGACTCTCCTATAATAATACCTAAATCCCTGTGAAAAGTGCTATTTAAATGCTCAAGTGAGTAAAGATAGTTCTATCTCAAAACAACTTGCTGTTCATACTTTCAGTCTTTTGTGCGTCTTTTAACCACTTCAGGTTTCCAAAATGCCAAAGGTGTTAAAAGAAGTGACCAGACTATTATTCAAGTATTTTCTATACTAAACATGCTCTATACTTTATAATATAGGTAAATGAGAGTTCTCAAGAGATCCCCTGAAGACGCCTGGGAGTCTTTCTGGGCATTTTGCCAATGTTTTTTGCTAGCAGTTTCTTTATCGTTGAATGGAATTGAAAGAACATCCGGAAACCGGTAGAAAAAAAAAAAAAAAGCCACAAAAGTTCTGGAAAAATGTTCAAAACATTACAAACACCCTCAGGAAGCTACAAAATAAAAAGGGGCTTTAACAATCACTCCTTTCTGTGGCGTTTTATAATCCTGAAGTCGCTTCTTCTTGAAAAACTCCACTGATTTTCGGCCTTCTGACATCCGAGTGCAGTCCAATTTTCAAGGACATACTGAAGATGGAATTTTTTTTTCAATTCTCCACTTCTGAGAAAACTTGATCACACTCTGATCAAACTCTAATCTAATATTGGACTGAGTTTCTCAGGTGAGAGAAAATCGGTTGTGTGACCCTATCCTAAACAGAATACACAAACCAGTACAAAACTGACAGGGATATCTGGAGGAGTCGGAAGCACCTAGGGGAAATTTGACTACTCTTTTGGTAGTCAAGGAGCATTGTCCTTTTTACCAGGGAATCTCCTGGACGTTCCCAAATACAGTAGATGGCAAGTTTTGTTAAACATAGAGGAGTTTGTTTACCCACCCCCAGACCAGCACCACACAACTCCTGCCTCCTTTGCCCTGTATTCTGATCGCATGCTCCTGGGCCGCCCTCCCAGGGCCGTGGGGCACTCGGTACCGGGTCGGTATCAGTGGGACGTGTCACAGCGGCAGTGACCCAGACCGTGGCCCTAGGCGCCCAATGAATAGGGGATGTATGGTGGAATATAGTTAGATGAATAGTTCGTGACGCCACCTGTGGTGTTCGGCAAGGGAGGTGTTAAGCCGACGCTGCAGACTGATCCTCCGGGACAGATGGTGTGGTGCAGCAATGATGTTATAGCCATCCACAGGCAGGGCTGTTGTCCCAGGGCAGTGGAGATATGGGGACACTTAGATAGTGTAGTGTCTGGCGCAGTGGATGTAGCAGTGCCAGGCGGGTGGACGCAGGATGGAATGGAGGACACCAGGGCATGTTGTTATGAATGGGTCACCGAGGAGGAAAAAAGCAAAACACGCTAAGTCTCAGAAAACCAGAGAGGTTGGTAACTATGCAGACTGCAGAGCCCTGATCTTAACACACAACTAGAAGCAGTCGTGGAGCGTGCCTACGGTGGTCCTGGATGCTTCGTCACAACCGGAGAGCTAAATAAGCCTAAAGTAAGAAAAGAGGAAAACTAACTCCCCAGAGCAGACCACAAAGGAAAGACAGACCCCCACATGTAATGATGGTGAAGCAAGATTAAAACACAAACAAAGGCAGAAAAATAGGCTGAGCAAACGATGGGGCCAAACTAAAGGGGGTTTTACACTAAGCGATATCGCTAGCAATATCGCTATAACGTCACCGGTTTTGTGACGTTATAGCGATATTGCTAGCGATATCGCTATGTGTGATACTTACCAACGACCGGCTCCCTCGCTGTCCATCGCTGATCGCGCGAGATTGGGCGGCTCCATTTCGCGTCGTCAGCTTCCTGCTGGGGCTTCCTGCTGTGACGACGAGCGACGCGTGGAGGCGGGCGGGAGGACGTCAGGATCGCTGTGTGCGAAAGGTGAGTATCGTCCGCTGCGTCGCTGCTGAATCGCTGTGAGGTCTTTCTGTGTGAAAGCTCACTAGCGATCATTTAGCGATGCACCAGCGATCCTGACCGGGTCGGATCGCTCTTCGGATCGCTGGTGCATTGCTAAATGTAAAAGGGCCTTAACTTGAAAGGAAAGATACTGTCTGCAATCTGCCAAAAAACCCTACCAAAAATAATGTCCAATGCTTCTGATAACAAAATTAACCCTGAAGTCACTAGACTTCTCCCACTATATCAGCACTCTGGAATATTCTGAGACAGAGCAAAAAGAGTCCAATCTAATAAAGGACAAAAAGGCAAATTGGCAAATACAGATAAATAAGAGTGGAAATTCAGCCCAGCCGGGCTGGCTGACCACACAAAAACTGAGTTGTCCAACAAGAGCAAGTGTGAACATTAGCAAAAAAACAAACTTAACTTGAGATGACTGGAGCAGAGCTGAAGTCCAAGACCTGAGAAACAGACTGAATCACCAGCAACAGGATAGGGCGTTGGCTGTCTTATATCCAGTCTGATACTTCGGAGATCCAATCACTATCCTCCTCGTCAGGTGGCAGACCATTACCAATTAAACTAACCTCACTACCTCCTGTCACTACCAGAGGGAGAACGGAAGGAGAACTCCCAGCTGGTGGAGCAGAAAATGAGCTCACAACAGCATGTACTGTAGTTCCAAAGCTTTACTCACAGTCTGAAGTGCCTGCTTCTGTGCCGTGTCCTCCGGGTCAGGGACTCAGTCAACCTCCAGGCAAGGTGGAATGCTCCCTTCCACGCTCCGCCAACTTATGTGCCTTTTCTGAACGTCTCCTCTATAGCGCCTTTAAGTGTGAAGATCTCCTAGTACTGAGTTACACTGGAGTTCCTCCCGACAGATGTTCCCAAGAACTCCACCTGTACGGCAGACAGCTGTAGCCTGCTTCAGGAACTCGCTCTCTCTCCTGAGTCCCGGCTCTCTATCCGTATTGCTGTTGTGCCCTCAAGTCTTAGATGGGAGTAGTGCACTACTCCACCGGTGTCTGCTGCAGAACCACTAGCATCCATACAACCTTGGGGACTGGGCCCCGGCCCTGCGCCCAGAACTTCTAGGCAGGGCTCCTCCTCTAACCCACGTCCTCTATGTTCCCCTTTACCCCCACGTTCCGTACCCGTCCCTTCCATTGAAGCCCAGGCTTCAGTTCAATGCCTTTCTCCTGCTTTCCTTTCCCGTGCCAGCTGACCCAGTTCACTGAGGCAGCTGCAGCACTCCCTCCTCCATCCCTCTTCCAGGGATCCCCACTCCTCTCCGAGTGACTTCCTCCCTCAGACTCTCCGTCTGACTGAACCTACGGACTGACCTGTAATCCTAAACCATCCCACTCTTTTATGTGTTCTACACTCCATCCACCTCCCAGCACGTGTTCCAAGCAGGGAACCACCAAAGGTGCTCTGCCTCTCTAGGCAAGGAGCCTCAATGTGGTTTTGCTGAACTACTCTATTGTGTGGGGTGCGAGTGTTGGAGCATGGTCAGGAGCCTCCAACCTACCTGGATGGTGGGGCACCACACCTTAGGAGAAGGTGCTGTACCTCTGTGGCGACTGAGCCTCAGGGGCACCACATCCCCCCCCCGTTAAACACAGCACGTCCGCAGGCTGCAAGGTAAACAAAGTTGACAACACAGGAACATACAAATTTTTGCAATGCTGAATAAACATTTCTTATACTAAACTTCCCAATGTGAGAGGCACTCATTCTTGAACGTTGCAAACAGTTCTTAATTAACTATCTAAAATCCTAAGTCAAAAGTGCAATTTTCAATTTTCCATACAATACTTAATTCAAAGTGCTCTTGTCTGTTATTCACTATCACTTCAGTATTCATCATCAACACATTTCTCTCTTTAGTGCACATTTTCTACTTTTTTTTTCAACTCTGAGTGACAATCGTGGTGCCTAGTTCATTATCTACTTTTTCAATTCTTTATTCAAATTTCTCATTTCTTTTATCAAAACATTTTTAATTCTATATAAAAGCCATTTACTCTCATAAGACACATCATTATCAAATGCTTTACATTAAAACTTTCAAAAATTCTTGTAAGTGCTGGACACCGCTCCCAGCCGGGATCTCTTGCAGTGTCCTTTGATTGGAGTCATGCTCCAAATGAGGTAGGACACTTTGCGAAGATAATGTCTATGTAAAACCAAGAGAGGGCACCTAAAGAGGTGCAACTATTTACAAGCAGAAGTTTTTGGATCACTCCAAGTTCATGATCGCTCAGTTCAATAGAAAGGCTGCCAACAAAACAGGACAGCACTGGAAAACCAAAAACTAAAACATAATAGAAAAACAAAGCACAACTGTGCAAATACCCTCCTGGGTAGCGAGTGTTAATTGTAGGTTACTAGTGCTGGTCCCCTCCTAGGGTTCTGGAAGCTGCTGATTGGGAACTGCTACCAGATGTAATACTTTGTCTTCATCCTGTTGCTGGTTACTTGCTAAACGCATGTACTCTGCCTCCCACAGGGAGAGAAAGGGACTGGTCGGGGTAATTGAAAGAGCCATGGAAATGTCTACTGCCTGCGGGGACGGCATATCCGCTACCTCCAAGGGCACTTCTGCTGCTGTTGGTGACTCAGCCGACGCTGTCGCTGATTCCTCGGAATCCGATTCTTCAGTGTCCATCGGGACCTCGGCTGGCAGTTCTGCAGCCTGGGGCTGCCGGCGGAGGTCAATTGGGCCATTTCTATTTGTGGGTTCCGTTCCCAAGACTAGGGCCAAGTCGGGGGCCGTGGTCGTACCTTGTGCCTCCAGGCGAGGTTCTAGTCCCGGCATCTGGTAGTGGACAGCGGCAGCCGCAACTCCCGGAGTTGTTGTTGGGGTGAACCGCAGTTGGATTCGGGCAGGGGCAAGGCTGGTTTCGGCCGGGGTCATCGGTGGAGGCCCTCCGTTCCGCTCCAGAGCGCTCATATATCTCCTTCGGACAGGACTCATCCAATGGCAATATCGGTTATAAGGTGGTGGCGGACGCTGCAGAGGATGGATCAGCGGTTGCAGCGGCCTGGGGGCGAGTGGCTTCTCCTCCCCCCCCCCCCCATTCTGTCTTCTTTTCTCCTTCCATCATGGCGTTCTGGCGTTCTTCTCCCTCCTCTCTCGGCCCCTTCCCCGCCACTGGCTTCTGCCCCTCCTTCTTGGGGCGGCGTCTTCTTCCAGCACCTCCATACCAAGCCAGTATACGAAACCCTCGTGGGTGGGCCATGTTGCTGTCACATAGTAATTCAGGCAGGGGAGACCCAAGACTGTTCACGGTCTTTTCCTAAGACCTCCGATCTCGTCACGCCCTTCTTCTCCACGCCAACGGCCATTTTTAATGTTCATTTCACAGTCTATTAAATTGGGTCTTCTGCACATTCTCAAAAGTTTTAAGTCCAAGGCACACAGAACCCGATGGCATCGGGTCTCGTCATCCTGTTCGTCACGCCAAGTTGGGCCGCCCTCCCAGGGCCGTGGAGCACTCGGTACCGGGCCGGTATCAGTGGGACGTGTCACAGCGACGGTGACCCGGACCATGGCCCTGGCCTCCCAATGAATAGGGGATGTTGTATGGTGGAATGTAGTTAGATGAATAGTTCATGACGCCACCAGTGGTGTTTGGCAAGGGAGGTGTTAAGCCGACGCTGCAGACTGATCCTCCGGGACAGATGGTGTGGTGCAGCAATGATGTTATAGCCCTCCACAGGCAGGGCTGTTGTCCCAGGGCAGTGTAGATATGGGGACACTTAGATAGTGTAGTGTCTGGCGCAGGGGATGTGGCAGTGCCAGGCGGACGGACGCAGAAAGGAATGGAGGACACCAGGGTATGTAGTTCCAAAGCTTTACTCAGTCTGTTGTGCCCGCTTCTGTGCCGTGTCCTCCGGGTCAGTGACTC
Organism: Dendrobates tinctorius; assembly: GCF_039654945.1. Classification (NCBI taxonomy): domain Eukaryota; kingdom Metazoa; phylum Chordata; class Amphibia; order Anura; family Dendrobatidae; genus Dendrobates; species Dendrobates tinctorius. The sequence continues at coordinate 2,883,877 of NW_027361715.1, read as the reverse complement.
AGTCAACCTCCAGGCAAGATGGAATGCTCCCTTTCACGCTCCACCAACTTATGTGCCTTTTCTGAACGTCTCCTCTATAGCGCCTTTAAGTGTGAAGATCTCCTAGTACTGAGTTAAACTGGAGTTCCTCCTGACAGATGTTCCCAAGAACTCCACCTGTACAGCAGACAGCTGTAGCCTGCTTCAGGGACTCTCTCTCTCCTGAGTCCCGGCTCTCTATCCGTATTGCTGTTGTGCCCTCAAGTCTTAGATGGGAGTAGTGCATTTACAGCCCACTACTCCACCGGTGTCTGCTGCAGAACCTGTTGTGAGTTCATTCTCTGGTTCGGGAGGTGGTGCGGCTGGTTTGGTCGGTGGAGATCTGCCACCTGAGAATGAGAATGACGTTTGGATCTCAGGATTCTCAGATAGGATTTAAGACAGCCGACGCCCTATTCAGTTGCTGGTGATTCCTTCTGGCTTGTCAGCTCTTGGTTTTCAGCTATGTTCCAGTCAACTAAAGCAGTGGTCCCCAACCTTTTTTGCACCAGGGACCGGTTTCAAGCAAGACCATTCTTCCATGGCCCGGCAGGGCGGGGATGGAGGTGTGGCAGGGTCGGGGCTTTGGTCATAAGGGGGTGGGGCTATGGACATGGTTGTAGTGTAGCAGTGCATACTTATAATTAAATAACATTTATAATGTGACTCAACTCACCATAGGTTTTGAATAAGTGCTCCATCACCCCCTTCTCCCCATCATTGCCTTCACCCCATCACCCCCTTCTCCCCATCATTGCCTTCACCCCATCACTCCCCTCTCCCCATCATTGCCTTCACCCCATCACTTCACTCCATCATTGCCTTCACCCCATCACTCCCTTCTCCCCATCATTGCCTTCACCCCATCACTCCCTTCTCCCCATCATTGCCTTCACCCCATCACTCCCTTCTCCCATCATTGCCTTCACCCCATCACTGCCGTCTCCCCATCATTGCCTTCACCCCATCACTGCCGTCTCTCCATCATTGCCTTCACCCCATCACTGCCGTCTCCCCATCATAGCCTTCACCACATCACTCCCCTCTCCCCATCATTGCCTTCACCCCATCACTCCCTTCTCCCCATCATTGCCTTCAGCCCATCACTCCCCTCTCCCCATCATTGCCTTCACCCCATCACTCCCTTCTCCCCATCATTGCCTTCACCCCATCACTGCCGTCTCCCCATCACTGCCGTCTCCCCATCACTGCCGTCTCCCCATCACTGCCGTCTCCCCATCACTGCCTTCACCCCATCACTGCCGTCTCCCCATCATTGCCTTCACCCCATCACTCCCTTCTCCCCATCATTGCCTTCAGCCCATCACTCCCTTCTCCCCATCATTGCCTTCAGCCCATCACTCCCCTCTCCCCATCATTGCCTTCAGCCCATCATTGCCTTCACCCCATTACTCCCTTCTCCCCATCATTGCCTTCACCCCATCACTCCCTTCTCCCCATCATTGCCTTCAGCCCATCACTCCCTTCTCCCCATCATTGCCTTCACCCCATCACTCCCCTCTCCCCATCACTCCCCTCATGGCCTTCTCCTCATGTCCCCATCTCCTCCAGGGCCAGGCTACACAAACACAGACCAACACACACACACACACACACATACACATTATACGTACACACACACCACCTCTCTCCTCTCACCTGCCCGCCGCCCGCGCTTCCTCGCTCTGACACAGCAGCGGCGCGCTCCTCTCTGTGTCAGAGACAGGAAGCGCGGGCGGCGGGCAGGAAGCTGGACGGGTCCTTGCAGCTCCGCTCCTGCTATTCCCTCCTGCAGGCAGCGGAGCTGCTTGGATCGCTCCCTGCTGCCGCTACACACGCCGCCCCAGCCCCCGCTACGCCACTGACCGCCCCTGGCTCCCCTTGTGTCTGCGGACCGGCAAGGGCACTGCAGCGGCCCGGTGGTTGGGGACCCCTGCTCTAGTCCCTTTAATATAGAACCACCAATGATAAATAAAAATGCTCACAATGAATTTGTGCAGTGTATATAAAAGTGCTTAGTGCCTACAAAGTCTCCTATATATCATCAGTAATCCAATATATAATTAGGGGATACTTATAACAAAAATATCCACTGTGAACCTGTGCAATATACAAAGATAAAGTGCTTAGTGCTTCATAATCTCCTGCACCTCACAAATGACATGTTACTAGTAACCCATTCTAAATTTATAAGGGCAGCAATGAATAGGAGTGATGTGTGCAGGGGGACCATAAGGAACCGGTGGTTAGTATGATCCTATATTCATTGCTGCCCTTAAAAATTTAGAATGGGTTTACTAGTAACATGTCATTTGTGAGGTGCAGGAGATTATAAAGCACTAAGCACTTTATCTTTGTATATTGCACAGGTTCACAGTGGATATTTTTGTTACAAGTATCCCCTAAATATATATTGGATCACTGATGATTACATATATGTTTCATATATTTTCATCTTGTGGAATATATATATTTTTTTGGTGGTGTCTGGAAAATAGTAGATATTGTTTGAGTATATTTGGGTTTTCTGTTGAGAACGCAGCCTCAGTGACCAGCAGTAATCTCAAGGACATCACCACTGCTCACTGATGCTGTGCTTGCAGCAGCTCATTCATCAGTGGTTCTCGGCCTGGATGGTCACATCTTGGCACCATCCAGGTTAAAAATTGTTTATCCCCCAGACATGGATTACGGTCAGGGCCGCAGCTATAATGAGGCAAGTTGAGCCAGGTGCTGAAGCAGCAGGGAGTGGCATTATGCGCTCCTCTACCCACAGCACCTACAATTTAGCCTCTGCACACTGGTGCTGCGGTCGTGCAAGAGGCTGTAATTGATTAGATCACAGGAGGGAAGGAGTCAGGGCCCCCTGATCATGTGACCCCTGACTCCTCCCCTCCTGTGATCTCATCACAGGTCTTGTAGTCGCTCCTCTCTTCATCTGTAGCGTCTTTAATCCAGATATCATGTGACCCTGACTCCTCCCCTCCTAAGACCTCATCACAGGTCCTGTGCGCATCAGCCCTTTGTTTTATGCAGGACTCTGCTGTCTGTGCTGGCTGTCATCGTCCTGGACGAGGGAAGTTCATTTGTGTGGTCAGGTGGGTTTACAGGGTGTACGTAGCAGAGCCGCGAGTGTGTGAGGTGTACAGAGCAGAGCTGGAAATGTACAAGGTGTACGGAGCAGAGATGTGTCCACGGAGTGGAGCCGCGTGTGGATGAGGTGTGAGGAGCGGAGCCGCACGTGTACGGATGAGGTGTGAGGAGCGGAGCCGCACGTGTACGGATGAGGTGTGAGGAGCGGAGCCGCACGTGTACGGATGAGGTGTGAGGAGCGGAGCCGCACGTGTACGGATGAGGTGTGAGGAGCGGAGCTGCATGTGTGGGAGGTGCACGGAGCAGAGCTGCATATGTACGTTGTAGAGAAGTGTACGGAGTAGAGCTGTGTGTGTGTACGAGGTGTACGGAGTGGAGCCGTGTGTGTGTACGAGGTGTACGGAGCAGAGCTGAGTGTGTGAGGTGTACAGAGCTGTGTGTGTGTGTGCGAGGTGTACGGAGTGGAGCCACGTGTGTGTGAGGTGTACGGAGCAGAGACGTGTGTGTGTGTGTGTGTGTGTGTACACGGAGTGGAGCAGTGCGTGTGCGAGGTGAGCGGAGCAGCGCGTGTGCATCCCGAGTCCACGGCGATCCTGCTGTCCGCGCTGTTCGGGGAGGATACGGTGATGGATTTGAAGCATTCCCTGACGTGCCTCCATGGTTCCGTCACAATCTCCTCCCGAAATTACCTCATTTCCAGTCAGCTTCTAGCACGTCACTTCCGGTGGAACGTCACGTGCGAATTTTAAAGTGCTCCTCGGGGCTCCGCCGTGTACTCCTGTGTCCGCGGGAAAAGTAAGCTCCCAGCTGGGGCAGTGGGGCAGAAGTCATATATGGTGCCTATTATGCTGTATGAAGTAATATATGGGGCCCATTATACTGGATGAAGTAATATATGGGGCCCATTATACTGGATGAAGTAATATATGGGGCCCATTATACTGGATGAAGTAATATATGGGGCCCATTATACTGGATGAAGTAATATATGGGGCCCATTATACTGGATGAAGTAATATATGGGGCCCATTATACTGGATGAAGTAATATATGGTGCCTATTATGCTGTATGAAATACCAATATTGATGTATAAAGTAACATATGGGGCCCATTATACTGTATGAAGTAATATATGGGGCCCATTATACTGTATGAAATAATATTTGGGGCCCAATATACTGTATGCAGTAATATGAGGCCCATAATAAAGGATGGAGCATTATGTGGGGATAGGGGATGACTTTCTGTTTGTTGTGGATCAGACCGCTGGGACCCCCTTGATCCTGGGAAACGTAGCTTTGAAGAGCACCATGTAAATGGAGCTGTGGTCAGTCATACGCACTGTGGTGCCATTCACATGTGGCTCTTCAAATAACTCCTTAAAGAGAGTGATGAGGGGACGACAAAGTGTAGCAAAAATTCACTGATCGGGGTGATGAGTGCTATAGTTTGTGGGCTGGTGGGATTTGTGTGGCAGGGCTGCATTTTTGTCCCAGTCCGGCCCTGTGCCAGGCCTACCATTGCCATTATTGACCCTTGTTCTGGATACTTACGTGTTGTTCTTGTATGTGCGTGTGATGGCGCTGACATCCTTGTGTTTGGACACCTTATTTTTCTATTTATCTAAATCAAAATGTCCACTATTGTACTCCGTTTTACAGGATAGATATGAAAATTTACTTTGTGTGCGGGGGAGGGGGGCGTCATTTTGCTGTTCGCCCCAGGCAGCAGATAGGCTAGGTTCACCCCTGATTACGGTGTGGGACAGAATGATGGATAGGTGAGGGATATTATTGTTTGTTATTTTTATCTTATTACAAGAGACGAGGTCTTCTATGGAATGGGCGATGACGTGAGTATGGTTTAATTTAGATTCATTAAAGGAGTCTGTGTCATTCTTTCAATTAAAGGACTTTATTCTTGCTGTGTCTTTATTTACCATAGGATTAGTAATGGATAGGTATCTTACAGACGCCTCTCCATTACTAATCCGTGGGCTTGATATCTCCGGACAATAGAAAGGTGACATCAATCCCACAAATATGAACCTCACTTGCCACCACTACAGGGCAAGTGGAAAGAGCCAGGCAAAGGCCAGAATTGGCAGATCTAATAGATGCACCTTTTCTGGGCGGCTGTGGTCTGCTGTTTTTAGGCTGGGGGCGCAATATCATTGACCCCTTACCAGCCTGAGAATACCAGTCCCCAGCTGTCTGCTTTGGCAAGGCTGGTTGTGTCAAAAATGGGGGGATCTCATGTCGTTTTTTGCAATTATTTATTTAAATAATTTAAAAAAACAGTGTGAGGCCCCTCTGTTCTTGATAACAAACCTTGCCAACACTGACAGCTGAGGGTTGCAGCCCCCAGCTGTCAGTTTTGCTTGGTTATCAAAAATATAGAGGAACATACGCCATTTTTTTTATAATTGTTTATTTAGAGCACAGGCTGATGAATACTCCCAACAGCCTCTCCTGCTCTCTCTGTTATTAGTAGCAGCAGGCGTAGGTTGATGGGACCAGTAGCCCCATTAGCCGACGCCAGTGACTGGATGTAAACTTTATATCTACGATCACTGCTGTGGGCTCACGCTGTCATTTGACAGCGTGGGAATCGCAGCTGTCTGACGGGCGGTAATGATTTTACCGCCAATCAGAAACACTGTTTGATGCACTGTCATGCACATGACAGCATGGAACATGGCAAACACTTGAAATTGGGCCCCTCATTCAAGAGAATGGAGTCCGGGTACTGTTCTAGTACCTGAACCCAAACTTTTTTTTAACTATTTGGCCAGACCTGAATATACAGTGGTCTGCCCATCTCTAATCCTGTGTCTAGCATGTGACTGGTGTGCATGTGTCCTGTGTCTAACCTGTGACTGGTGTGCATGTGTCCTGTGTCTAACATGTGACTGGTGTGCATGTGTCCTGTGTCTAACCTGTGACTGGTGTGCATGTGTCCTGTGTCTAGCCTGTGACTGGTGTGTGTGTGTGTCCTGTGTCTAGCGTGTGACTGGTGTGCGTGTTTCCTGTATCTAGTGTGGCGCCCCCAGGAGTATGGCCGCCACAATGACTTTGCCTTCCTCCAGGGAGGGTAATGCCAGGCTTGGAGGCAATGAAGGGTCTCTCTCGCAGTTAACCTATACATGCAACACAGTTCCACTCCAGGCCAGCAGGGGGGACTCTGAACCGGAATTAAGGGGAGGAGTGCTCTCTGAGGACCAAGAAGGAGTGTTCAGTTAGTCTGAGGAGGGTGAAGTGTGCAGACGTGTTGGAGAAGCATGGCGATCGAGCAGAGAGGAAAGGCTCATCTCCAGTGAGAGCGCATGAACTGGAGCCTGGTCTCCACAGTTGTATGGATACTAATGATCCTGCAACAGACACCAGAGGAGTAGGAGGCTGTAAATGCCCTACCCATATCTAAGACTCGGAGGCACAACAGCACGAAGTGAGCCAAGAGAGGAATAGCGGCTACAGCTGTCTGCCATACGAGGAGTGAGAGTAGAAGAGAATTGAGAGGAACTTCAGTGTAACTCAGTACTAGGAGTACTTCACTCAAATAAGCGCTAGGAAGGAGACTGCACAGCCCATCTGCTGAGAGAGAATCCCTGAGTTGCTTCCAGGCTAGCCTGCTCCAGTACCATCTGTAATCAGGACCCTGGACTGCATTTGTCAAGTAAAGGTACAGAAACTGCACCCCCGCTGTGTCTTGTCTGCTTCCTACCCTTCTGGCACCGCTACATCCCCATGCCAACCACATCTACACTGCCCTGGAACTACAGTTTCACCTGTGGGGAGCTTTTACATCTTTGCTGCACCATACCATCATTCCCAGAGGATCTGCATGCAGCGTCGGCCTAACTTCTCACTTGCCGAACACCACAGGTGGCGTCACGAACTATTCATTTACATTCCATCATTTCCAATCTCCCCTTTTTTTCATTGGGCGCCCAGGGCCACGGACCGAGTCACCGCTGCTGTGACACATCCCGCTGACACCATCCCGGTACAGAGTACCCCACAGCTCTGGGAGGGCGACCCACCAGCGTGTGAGTGTGTGTGTGCACATGCTGCGGATTCTGCTGCGGAATTTTCCGCGCGGATTTTGCAAAATCCGCAGGGCAAAAGAGCTGCGGTTTATCTGCAGATTAGCCTGCGGTTTGACACCTGGACACCTGTGGAATCCACACACAGAATTATGTATAAGGAGAAAAAATATATAAGTCCCTATACTTACAGTTGTGGCCAAAAGTATCAACACCCCTGCAATTCTGTCAGATAATACTCAGTTTCTTCCTGAAAATGATTGCAAACACAAATTCTTTCGTATTATTATCTTCATTTAATTTGTCTTAAATGAAAAAACACAAAAGAGAATGACGCAAAAAGCAAAACATTGATCATTTCACACAAAACTCCAAAAATGGGCCAGACAAAAGTATTGGCACCCTCAGCCTAATACTTTGTTGCACAACCTTTAGCCAAAATAACTGCGACCAACCGCTTCCAGTAACCATCAATGAGTTTCTTACAATGCTCTGCTGGATTTTTAGACCATTCTTTGGCAAACTGCTCCAGGTCCCTGATATTTAAAGGGTGCCTTCTCCAAACTGCCATTTTTAGATCTCTTCACAGGTGTTCTATGGGATTCAGGTCTGGACTCATTGCTAGCCACCTTAGAAGTCTCCAGTGCTTTCTCTCAAACCATTTTCTAGTGCTTTTTGAAGTGTGTTTTGGGTCATTGTCCTGCTGGAAGACCCATGACTTCTGAGGGAGACCCAGCTTTCTCACACTGGGCCCTACATTATGCTGCAAAATTTGTTGGTAGTCTTCGGACTTCATAATGCCATGCACACGGTCAAGCAGTCAAGTGCCAGAGGCAGCAAAGCAACCCCAAAACATCAGGGAACCTCCGCCATGTTTGACTGTAGGGACCGTGTTCTTTTCTTTGAATGCCTCTTTTTTTTCTCCTGTAAACTCTATGTTGATGCCTTTGCCCAAAAAGCTCTACTTTTGTCTCATCTGACCAGAGAACATTCTTCCAAAACGTTTTAGGCTTTTCAGGTAAGTTTTGGCAAACTCCAGCCTGGCTTTTTTATGTCTCAGGGTAAGAAGTGGGGTCTTCCTGGGTCTTCTACCATACAGTCCCTTTTCATTCAGATGCTGACGGATAGTACGGGTTGACACTGTTGTACCCTTGGACTGCAGGGCAGCTTGAACTTGTTTGGATGTTAGTCGAGGTTCTTTATCCAACATCCGCACAATCTTGCGTTGAAATCTCTTGTCAATTTTTCTTTTCCGTCCACATCTAGGGAGGTTAGCCGCAGTGCCATGGGCTTTAAACTTTTGATGACACTGTGCACGGTAGACACAGGAACATTCAGGTCTTCGGAGATGGACTTGTAGCCTTGAGATTGCTCATGCTTCCTCACATTTTGGTTTCTCAAGTCCTCAGACAGTTCTTTGGTCTTTTTCTTTTCTCCATGCTCAATGTGGTACACACAAGGACACAGGACAGAGGTTGAGTCAACTTTAATCCATGTCAACTGGCTGCAAGTGTGATTTAGTTATTGCCAACACCCGATAGGTGCCACAGGTAAGTTACAGGTGCTGTTAATTACACAAATTAGAGAAGCATCACATGATTTTTCAAACAGTGCCAATACTTTTGTCCACCCTCTTGTTTTATGTTTGGTGTGGAATTATATCCAATTTGGCTTTAGGACAACTCTTTTTGTGTTTTTTCATTTAAGACAAATTAAATGAAGATAATACCAAAGAATTTGTGTTTGCAATCATTTTCAGGAAGAAACTGAGTATTATATGACAGAATTGCAGGGGTGTCAATACTTTTGGCCACAACTGTATGCCATGCCAGCATCTATCCCACCCAGCTGCAACTCTCTGCACTTTTTCCCATTGGGGAGACCTGCCTGCACTCAACTTCACGTAGGCATATTGGGGCCTGCGGTTTATCACATGCAGGTGTGGCGCCCCTGAGGCTCAGTCGCCACAGAGGTACTGCACCTTCTCCTAAGGTGTAGTGCCCCACCACCTAGGTAAGTTGGGAACTCCTTTCCACACTCCAACACTCGCATCCCACACAACAGGGTAGTTCAGCACAATCACATTGAGGGCTCTTTCTCCTCCTTGACATTAGGAGTGCCTCTGGTGGTTCCCTGCTTGGAACACTGGATGTGCTGGGAGGTGGGTGGAGTTGAGCGATATAAAAGAGTGGGAAGGTTTAGAATTACAGGACAGTCGGAGATCAGTCTGGACAGTCAGTAAGGAGAGTCTGAGGACGGGTCCGAGAGGAAGGAGATCCCTAGAAGAGGGAGAGAAGGAGTGCTGCAGCTGCCTCAGTGATCTGAGCCAGCTGGCACGGGAAAGGAGCAGGAGAGAGAAAGACGTAGAACTGCAACCTAAGCTTCCATAGAAAAGAGAGACAAGCATGGAACGAAGGAGTAGAGAGAACAGAGAGGAGTTGTGGGTTGGAAGAGGAACCCTGCCTATAGGTTCTCAGCGCAAGGCCGGGGCCCGGTCCCTGAGGTTGTATGGACGCTTATGGTTCTGCAGCAGACACCGGTGGAGTAGTTGGCTGTAAATGCACTACTCCCATCTAAGACTTGGGGCACAACAGCAACTGAATAGTGAGCAAGGACTCTGGAGAAGGGAGTCCCCGAGAGAGGCTACAGCTGTCTGCCATACGAGTAGAGTTGTTAGGAACATCTGACAGGAGGAACTTCAGAGTAACACGGTACTGGAGCTTTTCACACCTTAAGGCCCATTAGAGGAGTCGTTCAGGGAAGATACATGTTGGAGAGGAGAATCCTGACTTGCCCGGGAGGTTGATTGAGTCTCTGCCCCGGAGGACACGGCACGGAGACAGGCACCAGTGTGTACCACAGACTGTGAGTAAAGCTTTGGAACTGCAAGCCCTGGTGTCTTCCATTCATTTGTGCGCTAACACCGTCAGCACCACTACATCTGGGTACCAGCATTCCTCACACCGCCTGCGCCTATCCTCATCTATCACAATTACACTGCCCTGGGGTTACAGCTTCACCTGTGGGGAGCTACACCATCTTTGCTGCAACACACCATCAGCCCCAGAGGATCTGCACGCAGCGTTGGTTTAACACCTTGCTTGCCAAACACCACAGGTGGCGTCACGAACTATCACATAAACTATATCACAAAACCACCATTGATTTGGGCGCCCAGGGCTACGGACCGGGTCACCGCTGCTGTGACACATCCCACTGACACCGGCCCGGTACCGAGTACCCCACAGCCCTGGAAGGGCGACCTACAGGCACTTTGACGTCCTACATTTTTATATTAAAGCTGGGCTGATTCCCTCACCCCTTTGGTTTATCTTGTGGGGTCATGCGCAGTTCACTTTGGATACACAAGGGGGGCTCCTCTCCCTGCCATCTCATACAGGTGCTGTGGCAATCTACTCTGCACAGGCACACTGACTCCGTGCTTCCTGTGTTTATGCAGGAGCGTCTCACACTTCATTGCTTCTGCTGTTCAGAATGGCCATATGCAGTTTGTTATAATTGTTTATGCACAATGACGTCTTTTTGCCCCACATGACATGGGTTTCCTGCTACACCTACTGTGATGACAGCAGTCATGTGTGGTACATCTTGTGGCATCCTGGCCCTGGGCTGCTGGCATGCCACACACCGGTGGGTTATTAAATAATTACTTTCATTGTATTTAAGGTCGATTGGCCACAATGTGTCTCACTATCCCTGATGAAGCCTCACTTGAGGGGGCGATACGCGTGGGGTTATGTCTGCGGTCCACTTTGATTTCTGACCCTTGGAAGCAGTGGGTTCCTGACTCTCTTCTGGCAATATGCTGACTTTGGGGCTTTTTTTTTGTTTTTGGAATGCGTTTTCATTGTTTGAGCTTTCCTTCTGGGTTCATATTGTCCATCGGTTATTAGGCTGGTGAGACGGTTCATATATATATTTTTCTTTGCTCTCCCCTTTGGGATTATTCTCCCTTTGGGATTATTATTCTATCGAGCTTTCCAGGTCCTATTGGACAGGTTATATTTATATGTATTGCTTTAGCCTCATGAGCCACTAGGAGAGGGGTTAATTGCCGGTCATTTATTGTCTACTCTCATGCATGTGGGTTATTATTGTATCAATTTTTCTCTGTGGACACAGTTCTATGGTTTTAAGTGTGTTTTAATTGTATTGTGTGCCTATAAAATTGTTGTGATTTATATTTTTCATATATATATTTTTCTGTAGTCTGCATTTTTCCGGTAGTACTTTTTTCTCTTCTTTAATCTCCGCACAAAGAATTGACATGCTGCGGTTTTGAAACCGCAGCAAATCCGCGCGGAAAATTCCGCACCGTGTGCACTGCGGTTTTTGTTTTCCATTGATTTTTAATGGTACTGTACACCGCTGCTGCGGATCCGCAGGACCAATCCGCAGCGTGTGCACACACCCTGACTGGTGTGTGTGTCCTGTGTCTAGCGTGTGACTGGTGTGCGTGAGTCCTGTGTCTAGCGTGTGACTGGTGTGCGTGAGTCCTGTGTCTAGCGTGTGACTGGTGTGCGTGAGTCCTGTGTCTAGCGTGTGACTGGTGTGCGTGAGTCCTGTGTCTAGCGTGTGACTGGTGTGCGTGAGTCCTGTGTCTAGCGTGTGACTGGTGTGCGTGAGTCCTGTGTCTAGCGTGTGACTGGTGTGCGTGAGTCCTGTGTCTAGCGTGTGACTGGTGTGCGTGAGTCCTGTGTCTAGCGTGTGACTGGTGTGCGTGAGTCCTGTGTCTAGCGTGTGACTGGTGTGCGTGAGTCCTGTGTCTAGCGTGTGACTGGTGTGTGTGAGTCCTGTGTCTAGCGTGTGACTGGTGTGCGTGAGTCCTGTGTCTAGCGTGTGACTGGTGTGTATATTTTCCTATAGCAATATTGTATTTCCAATTTTTCAAAATTCCATATGTGCATAATGTAGCACTTACCTATTTTCTATGGCAGTAATGCAGTTACAATTTTCTAGATTTACCATTCTAAACAATCCAAAGTGCAGCTTTATATTTTCTTAGTACTGGTGTGTGTGTGTGTGTCCTGTGTTTGGCATGTGATTGGTGTGCATGTGGCACATATCTAATTAATACAATCTTTCTGTGCTTATAAAATATAATTGTTCTTGGCAGCACTTAAATTGTATACACAAAATTATCTGCTGCCGATAAGGATGTTTTTAAATCAAGCATAAAAATCATTGCGCCCAACAAATGAGCGTTTTGCTGGTTTGTCAGGTGACTGTTAGGACAGGTATATAGTTGGAAAAAATTCCCTGATTATCAGCTTGACAAGATGGAAGCTAAGGGAAGGCTCTGCAGCTAGTACCCTTTAAGCTATGTGCACACGTTGCGTGGATTTTGTAAAATCCGCAGGTAAATCTGCAGGTCAAAAGACCTGCGGTTTTGCCCTTCGGTTTATCATCTCTACAATGGAGGAGATGGTAAACCGCAGCGGAATCCGCAGAAAGAATTGACATGTCAATTCTTTCTGCGGTTTAGAAACCGCAGCAAATCCACACCGTCTGCACTGCGGTTTTTGATATCCGTAGGATATCATGGTACTGTACACTACAGCAGAAACTGCTGCGGATCCGCAGCAGCCAAATCCGCTGTGGATCCGCAGCAGAATCCACAGTGTGTGCACACACCCTTAGGCATGGTGGGCCCCAAGAATAATTTTCTCTGGTGGGCCCAAACTACTCCAGTCCGACGCTGCCCGTAGATACAATGAGAATTAAATTAATGACCACTCAACAGACTGCAAATTGCTATTTAGGCCAGTTAATTGACTAAAAGATTATTTTTTTTTTTTTTTAGTTCAAAGTTTGTATTCTTCCTATCATCCTCCACAGTGACCTCTTATTATGTTTTTAATATCAATCACACGAAGCAAATATCTAATACTGTTCTACAAGCCTTAAAAACCTTGTTACATCTCAGATCTTTTCATGAGATGAATGGTGCCTTAACAGGGTCAGCGTTTCAGTTCTTCAATCAGATTCTTTCATTATATAAAAGGGTTTGTCATACATGATAATGGATAAAAGCTGAGCACCATTTTTTTTTTTTTTTTTTTTTTTTTTTAATTTTGCTTTAGCCTTTTTTTCCTATTGTCCGCTGGGAAGGTGAGAGTGTCCCTTTAAGAGCGGAAACCCTAGCCGATTCAAAGTTCTCTCAGTCTCTACAAATCATAAGGCGTTTTTCATTTTGTTACATCAAAGCCATCTGCTCCGCTTTGAAGTTCTCGCATGCTGTTTAAGGTAGAGCATGAATGAAGAAATGTCAATCTAGCGGGCGTCCGTGTAGTTTATGCTGAACACTAACGCGGAGTTGCTACATAAAAGGCAAACAGGAGCCTTGATAACGAATGTCCTACATGGAAGTTTGCATATCTAAAAGAGAAATCTCAGCTGGAGGACACATTTCCAAACCTCAAACTGAAACTCAGACCAGGTCCAGGAGATTAAAAACAAGGCAGGAACGAAGAAGTATAAAAATATTATGTAGTTAAGATGGAGCAGAACCACTAACAACATGGAGTAAGCGCAAAGGTGCAGGCTGCTCGGGCTGAAAGGCAAGACAGAAACTTACCGCAGCACAATGGAAGCCCACGACTCATGTAAAAATGTGCATCAAACAACTACATCCATCTATTGATAAAGCAGGAGACTTGGGAATCTGTCACCTATTTTTTTGCATATAAGATGTGACCACCGCCATCAGGGGATTATCTACAGCATTCTGTAATGCTGTAGATAAGCCCCCGATGTAACCTGAAAGATAAGAAAAACGAGTTATATTATGCTCACGGGGGGAGGCGATCCGGTCTGGGTCCGATGGATGTTGTGGTCCGGGTCTTCCAATCTTCTAGCGATGACGTCCTCTTCTTTGCTTCCCGTCGTGGCTCCGGCGCAGGCGCACTGCTCTGCCCTGTTGAGGGCAGAGCACTGCAGTGCGCAGGTGCCTAGAAAGGCCAAAGAGGTCCGGCGCCTGCGCACTGCAGTACTCTGCCCTCAACAGGGCAGAGCAGTACGTCTGCGCCGGAGCAGCGACAGGAAGCAAAGAAGAGGACGTCATTGCTCGAAGATGGGAGGACCAGACCGGACCCCCCCAGTGAGTATGATATAACTCGTTTTTCTTATCTTTCAGGTTACATTGGGGGCTTATCTACAGCATTACAGAATGCTGTAAATAAGTCCCTTATGGCGGTGGCCGCATCTCATATGCGAAAAAATAGGTGACAGATTCCCTTTAATCACTAGAATTCGGGTGCACTTTCCGCCAAAAACTTTCTTGAACCAGTTGAAAACCGGGCTATGCACCCCTGTTCCTGACCAGGCACATTTTCTGTTTTATTTTTTATACATATGGTTTAAAAAGCTGTAAAAAAAAAATTCATTCCGATATTCAATCAATTTTTGTTTCATTTCTACATGTTACTGGGAATTCTTTTTCTGTCATATTCTTCTTTTTTTTTGCTGATAATGGGGGGGAAAATAAAGGAGAGTCGTTTCTGTTTTTCCCGTTTTTTTAATGACCACAAAGAATCACTAAATTACATTTAAAAGTTTGTTACCCATTTTGTACCTAACGATTCTGTTACCTGGACATGTTTCTTTTTATTCTTTATACAGTTTGGATTAAAGGTGGCATTACGGTACTTTTTTTTTCTTTTATTTTATAAATTGTGCCTGCCTATATGATCAAAAAAAGATGTTTTATAAAAAATATTGTTATTTTCATCTTATTTCCCCTGTAACTGGGGCTGGTATAATAGAGAATTGTTTGGGTCTCCTGCTCCCTCAATATAGAAAGTGATATGTATGACTGCTGTCTATGGAGGAGGGAGTGCCATCAGCGCTTGCCTTTAGAGTGTACACAGTACTTCAGTGTATACAGCGATGGAGAAGGCAGAGACGGTAATAAACCATCTATGCCTTCTCTATAGGCACTGCGGCTCAAGAGTTGGATACCCGCATCCCAGCTACGCGGTCACGTGTAGTGGCACTCTATGCAGCAACGTTTTAGAATGTCACTGCAGAGTAAGTAGAAGAAGAAGAAAACACCCTGAAAAGTGGACTATCATAAAATACCGGACAAAAAAAAAATCTTCAAATAAAATTGCCTTTATTAGGCCAGGATCACACTACAGTGTGTGATGCGAGAAACTCGTACTAGTCTCTCGCATCAACACCCAGTGCTGCCGCCGGCACTCGCGAACGGAGCTACGGCTGCATAGAAATACATGCAGGCGGAGCTCCGGTCCTAAGTGCCAGCGGCAGCGCCGGGTGTTGATGCGGGAGATTTGAGCAAGTTTCTCGCATAACACATAATATTGTGATCCCAACCTTACACAGATAGTGGCAAACAGTAGTACTAAATCAAAAACATGTACACGTCTCAGGACAGTATGTATAATATATGAGAAACTGTTTATATGGATCCAATGTAACCAATAGCGGACCAAAGGGACAAAAAATGAAATGCAAAATATTTATAGATGTTGATCACAATATAAAGTTATAAAAATATTAAAATATGTATGTGCTCACATAAAACTGCACCCCTAAAAAATATATAAAAAGCAAGAAAAGAAAATACATGAAAAATATACAAAAAAGTCTACAAAAATATGTGAAGACAGCTACAAATAAATTACTTCAACAAAAAATAATTATAGGCCGTGAAAAGTATAGTGATAAAAAATGATAAATAATCACAGTCCATATAAGGAGAGATCACTCCCCTAAAGTGGCACAAAGAAGTGCAACAGTGTCAAAACCAAAGAAGCAATTAAAGCATTTACATAAAGTGCAGAGTGCCAAATGTAAAGAAGGAGGGATATATTTGCATAAGGTGCATGGTGCCAATGCCGAGAAAAAAAGGGGGCTGTATACCTTTATGGTCCCCTGAGTCCCAGATAATGCGAGTTAGAGTACTAGTAGGACCACCCAGACATTTAAAGTCAATGTGCAATGCTGCTTAGACGCTGTGATGTGCAACCTCCACCAGTGGCTGCTGGTTGGGGAGAAAGGCTGCACTAATAGCAGAGCACCACAACGCCGCAGCACAGGCGCCACTAGGTGGCAGAAGAGTAGTCAGACATGCCAGGTCAGAAACCAACAGGAAACACAGTACCAGAGGACAGAGCAATACACGTGGTCAGAAACAAGTCAGAAAAGTCAGAGCCGATCGGGAGCAGGAAGACAGACAAACAGGTCAGAGGGCAAGCCAGTTCAAATGACAAGGGTCACAACATGAAGAGCAAGCACTAAGGGTCCCGTTACAATAAGCGACGCACCAGCGATTCCGACAACGATACGACCTGGTCAGGATCGCTGGTGTGTCGCTACATGATCGCTGGTGAGCTGTCAAACAGGCAAACAAAAAGCGGGTAACCAAGTACGCTTGTCGCTTAGTTACCTGCTGTTTACCCTGAATACCAGCGTGCTCGCGCTGGAAGCTGGTATCCAGGGTAAACAGCGGGTAACTAAGCGTGCGCGGCGCTTAGTTACCCACTGTTTACCTTGGATACCAGCTCCCAACACGAGCACGCTAGTATCCAGGGTACACAGCGGGTAACTAAGTGATGCGCACGCTTAGTTACCCGCTGTTTACGATGGAAACCAGCTCCCAGCATCTGCTTACAGCGCTGGGAGCTCGCTGATCGATGGTCTCCCGCTGCCACACGCAGCGATGCATGCTGGCCAGCGGGAGCCCAATGATCAAAAAATGACCCAGCACATTCCTGCATGATCAGCGATACCCGGCGGGGGGGGCCAGTCGCTGATGCATGCCACACACAGCGAGATCGCTGATGCGTCACAAAATCGGTGACTCATCAGCAATCTCGCTAGCAATCTCGCTTAGTGTGACGTACCCCTAAGACGAGCGTAGCTGTAGGGTCGGGGACGTGTATGCATACACCGTCCCCTCCTCACTCGTCGACGCTCCTGACAGGTCCGTCACTGTGGCCGCCTTAGGCCCGTAAACCAACAGCGCTTCCACTGATCAGTCGTCGTGTCAAATACGGTGTCTCACACCCAGTGCCTTGTCCCTTCTGCAGTTCTTCCTGTCAGGACCACCCCCCTGACGTTCTCTCTCTCCTCAGTCCCCCTGGTTTAGATTCTCCTGGAAAATAGGGGGGGAAGCCAGCACTGCTTAAGGTTAGAATGCATAAATTGGAGTGCATATGCACATAATTGTCTAGCTGTATTCAAAAATGAGATATTTAGCAAAAAAATTGATCAATTCAATTAAGCCACCCCGCCGCGCCAAGGCAATCTCATATGGGGGGTCCTACTCTATATATTTTTAATAAATGCTGTGCCATTACGGCCTCCTAAATACATTTAGAGCATGACCACATCAAGTGCAATCTGTACCTGAACATTGCTGGATCGCTCCCATGAAGCCAGATGAAGCAAGTGCAGATGAAGGCCAACCAGGTCTGAACACAGACATATCAGGAATGGCCTCCACACATTGCCTGACCAGCAAACATAGATGAAGGGCGATGTTGGTCCAGACACAGGTGCACAATTAAATAAAGCTTGGGGCAGGGTGGGGCTGCCGTGTGTGTGCACAGCAGCCTAATCCATCACAATGAACACAGAAAAATTATGGCGGACATAACCAAGCGTGCACGGCAACAGTGGTGGTGAGCCACAAACCAACAACAAGAAAATAGAGGGGAAGCCAGCACTGCTTAAGGTTAGAATGCATAAATTGGAGTGCATATGCACATAATGTCTAGCTGTATTCAAAAATGAGATATTTAGCAAAAAAATTGATCAATTCAATTGAGCCACCCCGCCGCGCCAAGGCAATCTCATATGGGGGGTCCTACTCTATATATTTTTAATAAATGCTGTGCCATTACGGCCTCCTAAATACATTTAGAGCATGACCACATCAAGTGCAATCTGTACCTGAACATTGCTGGATCGCTCCCATGAAGCCAGATGAAGCAAGTGCAGATGAAGGCCAACCAGGTCTGAACACAGACATATCAGGAATGGCCTCCACACATTGCCTGACCAGCAAACATAGATGAAGGGCGATGTTGGTCCAGACACAGGTGCACAATTAAATAAAGCTTGGGGCAGGGTGGGGCTGCTGTGTGTGTGCACAGCAGCCTAATCCATCACAATGAACACAGAAAAATTATGGCGGACATAACCAAGCGTGCACGGCAACAGTGGTGGTGAGCCACAAACCAACAACAAGAAAATAGAGGGGGAAGCCAGCACTGCTTAAGGTTAGAACGCATAAATTGGAGTGCATATGCACATAATGTCTAGCTGTATTCAAAAATGAGATATTTAGCAAAAAAATTGATCAATTCAATTGAGCCACCCCGCCGCACCAAGGCAATCTCATATGGGGGGTCCTACTCTATATATTTTTAATAAATGCTGTGCCAAATGCTGTGCCATTACGATGTTGGTGTCTGGACCAACATCGCCCTTCATCTATGTTTGCTGGTCAGGCAATGTGTGGAGGCCATTCCTGATATGTCTTGTTCAGACCTGGTTGGCCTTCATCTGCACTTGCTTCATCTGGCTTCATGGGAGCGATCCAGTAATGTTCAGGTACAGTTTGCACTTGATGTGGTCATGCTCTAAGTGTATTTAGGAGGCCATAATGGCACAGCATTTATTAAAAATATATAGAGTAGGACCCCCCATATGAGATTGCCTTGGCGCGGCGGGGTGGCTCAATTGAATTGATCAATTTTTTTGTTAAATATCTCATTTTTGAATACAGCTAGACATTATGTGCATATGCACTCCAATTTATGCATTCTAACCTTAAGCAGTGCTGGCTTTCCCCCCCTATTTTCTTTAGATTCTCCTCACAGCGCACAGACTGTCGCAGTCCTCCTGTCACTGGAGCTTCCCCTGGGGACTGGAACCCTCCCTCAGTATTTATAGCTCTCCCGGTCCCCTGTCACTGTAACTCCGCCCCCCATGACCAATGGTTTCTAAAGCCCTAAGCTGATGTCAAGTCCTTTGCTCACACTCCTCCCTGCCATCGAATGGTCAACCCAAGGTACTGCACGTCCACTACACTTTCCTAGCTGTTTCCCCACTGTAGTAACTGACACCTGTCTAAACTGTGCAAACCTATCTTTCTCTATACTGACACGTCCGTCCGTCAGGTCACCTTCCCTACATAGCCACAGGGGAGAGCAGGAACGGGACCTAGGTAAATGAGCAGAGGACAAATCGGGGTATAACGGCGTCATTTTTCATATCTACCCGTCCATTCATCTATCCATAAAACTGATGAAAGTATTTGTGCAGCTGCCTTTATGGCCATACAGCAGCAGCTGGAGTACTATACAACCTATACATTCGATTTAAACTTTGAATGTATTGAAATGTACAGCCACGGCAGGCATCTGAGGTCTATAGGAATAGCAAACCGGAGAAAAGAAAAAAAAATCAAAGATTGCATCTGTATTGACAAGACCTTTAGCTGGGAAATTTTACAATAGGTTTTTGAAGCATTGTAATCATGACATGTTTAACCCCATTTTCTATTGGATGTGGGAACGCTGGTGAATTATGCTTCATGGAATAATTAGGTATTTTGGCCTACAGGCACATATTGAAGAACTATAGAAACTCTGACCCCCTTTCATTAAGACTAGCCTTATATATGCCAGTCTTAATGAGTGGGGAAAGAGTTAGACACTCCTGATCCATTAAGAGGAGCATACAGCTTAATGGATCAGACACATCTTCGAAGTGGGGTGCGCTTCAACAGAAATCTTACTCCAGTAAAATTCATGGTGTTAGGTATGCCACAGCTGAATATGAATTACACAGGGGATCACTGCAATGCCCCTGCCCAGCCCATAATATGCCTATTTTTTGACTGGTGACCGCCCACTGCCGCCAGAAGTGAGACCGACTTGTTAGGCGAGGAAGCTGGAAGAACTCAGCACTGGCCTCAGCCGGCAACCAGCCATCTAATCCAGAAATAGAGAAAGACAACCGAGTCACGCTAAGTGAAGTTGATATATACTGTATATATAAACTGCCATCTTGAGACACTCTTTCTGTTTGTATCCTTCAACCTTGTTTATTCCCTGTTGCTCCCTGCAAGGTTATCACTGTAAGTATTAAACAGGTAATTGTTTTCCCCTGTTAACCCTTGCTCTGTGCCTGTGTGTCGCTGCATCCTAATACCTGTGTTACATTTGGCGTAGTCGGCAGGATGCAGTCTTTGGACACAGATGCTGCAGATCAGTCCAGCATGAGTACCCCAAGGTCTAGCTTGCCATTGGGGCCCATGCTCAGTAATTTCACAAAATTTACGGGGAGTAATATGATGCTGTGGGACTGGACTGAGAGGGTTAAGAGCATGTTGCAGATGCACTCCATGACCCCTGCTATGCAGGCTGATATAGCTTTAATGACTTGGGGTAGTGAGACCCGGTACTCTGTTCTGTTCTTCCACCCCCATGAGTGGGATACACTGGATAAAGTGGTGCAGATCCTACAGTAGAAGAAATGCATGGTGACCCTACTGATGTTGGGGAGCTGTGGATGCCACTGTTTCACCGCGTTCAGCGAGAGGGCGAGACTGTGCTACGGGCTGGCGGAACGCACCAAATAATAAAGAAGGTATTTAGGTGCGTTCGCAGCTCGGGGTCCACCGTGCAGAGATGGTAACTGCTGCTCGGTAATGACGGACATTATATAGCGGTACAATGGAGGAACACACGAGGGTAACTCCACCTAGTGTGTACAGAGGCGGACTCTGTTACCTCACAACCGCCAAACACAAATGCCACAGCCTGTTTATGCTCACAGAGCTTGGCAATGTGAGCACTGGTGTATAGACATAGGACTCTACCCTTGAGACAAAGGGTTAGAGTCCCTCTAGTCACACTAGTGCGCGGCACCGCAACTGTGGTGCCTGGAAGAAACTATTAATGAATAAAGCTCACTATGTGCGAACTGCACCGCTCTGGCGGACGCCACTAACCACTCAGACAAGGGAGGAAAGCGCTAGGCTTGCACGCGGTGTCGCACTGGCGGATGCAGCCGCTTAATGTGGTACTGAAGATGCCCAGAGCTGGACGGCACCATATGGCACTGAGTGAGGTGCTGAGACGTGGAAGTACCGTGGCACAGACCAAGCCACTAGTAGGCACTGACTCTAACTCTAAAGCCCTATAACATACATATCCAAGGGAGGGGAGTTATAATGCGTCAGTCACCAGTTTCATGCATCCATCATCACTCACACAAAATACAATAAGAGTCTATACTAGCGCATGGCTGTGCGGCCATGCAGCTGTTTTATAGCAGGGTCCTTCCGGGACCTTCCTAGTGGTCCAATGGGAACAGCAATAGGACCTGAGCATGTGACCTCAAGACCTCCAATGAGAGGACTTCCCACAGGCATGCTCAGTGGGCTGAAAAAAGGAATTAGTCCCAAGAGCTACTCGCTGCTGGCTATTGCAGGTTACTATAGCTGAACCCTGATTGGCAGCAGTAACCAAGCCAACAGTAGTAGACTGAGCAAGATGCCGGAAGCGACGTCTTTGCTGAGCAGGCTCCTCTGCGGCCGGAGAGGAATGGGAGACCGCAGAAGGCAAGGCTCAGGATTCCTCCTGTGCAGAGGCAGGAACCCGATGCCCAACAGACTGTGACTCAGTATCACTAAGCAGGATGATGTGGGGACTATGGGAATGGACCTCCCTTATAAGTTATTGAGCGATCAGTTTGTGTCGGGCCTCAGGGATGCGCCACTCAAGTAGGCTTTGCGAGAACGCCTGAGCACTAGCCCACATATGACCTTTCTAGAAGTTGGGGCAGAGAACAGGAACAGGGGGGTGGCGGTCCTAGCAGGGATGGTCTGGAGAAATGAGGTGCCCACAGCCAAGCCGGAGTGGGCCCAAGAGATCCCGGGGGAAATACAAGAAATGCGGAATGAATGGTCCAGCTTCAGAAGAGTCCCCGTTCTGGCCCAAGAAGCGTCAAGAGCACTCCCTCACCAAGAGATAGAAGTAAGGCAGGGTACTGCCCTTCTGTCGAGTCCCACAAGGGAGCGAGACAACCTAGCGCAGAAGGGGACCCGATTTGCTACAGGTGTGGAAACACAGGACACTATGCCCGAGGCTGTGCGAGCTGAGGTTGGTCCCTGCCACAGCAGCCCTTAAACTAGTGGGTTCTGTAGCTGAGGAACGCAGCCTGAAAGAGAAAGGAAAAGAGAAGGAAGTCCCAGAGGCATAGTTTCTGTGAGCCTTATGGTCTTGATTGACACTGGGACGCAGGTAACCACCATGCCAGAAGCTTACTTCAGAGAACATTTCCCAGAAGTATTGCAGCAAGAGTGGAGGCCAGTAATTAGATTGAGAGCAGCCAACCAATTGCCCATTCCGGTTGCAGGGGTGGTCTGGATGGAGATCCCAGTGTATGGGAAGGGTGTAGGCCGTAAAGGGGTCGTTTTTGTCGCCGGTAATGTTGGCTGCAGGCCCGTAATGACTCTCGGAATAAATGTACTGAAAGAGATTGGACAGTTCCTGATCAATGAGCCTCAAAGGACCTTTTTGAAGCAGTGGAGCCCACGAACCCCTCAACGGAAGGTGTTTCAGCAACTGATCCGAGCTGCCCAAGCTCAGGAAACATCAGGTGAACGAAAAGTCTTGGGGAAGGTGATGGTTCCTGCCCCTGCCAAACTTACCCTACCACCCAGCCAGACAGTGCTCACGTTACCAGTATGAGCTTGTACACCCCTTGAGAGGGTGGAAGTGCAGATAGAGTCGACATCAATGGACCAGGTACCCTCTGCACTGCTCATAGCTCAGACTCTAGCCACAGTCCAAGGCGAAAACATTGTAGTGTGGTGCGTCAACTTGGAGAAAGACAGTCTCACTCTCTTACCTAAGAGTGAAGTGGCCCAGATCCTGGGAATGTCAGAAAAGTTGGTGCGACCTGAGGCAGTACAACTGGCTGTCATGTGAAGAGATCCCTGGACATTAGCAGTCACAATGACACCGGAACCCCCGCCTGGCAGCATAAAGGAGGAGTGTAGGATCTTAGAGCAGGTGCGGACTGAATTGACGGGACTCTCACCTCAGCAGTTGCAGCAAGTGGAAGATGTGCTAGAGCGTTATCAATAGGTCATTGCCCGCCATGAAGATGACTTCGATTGCACTCAGACCATTGCACATGAAATCCCTACGGTGTGTGCTGCACCAGATCGTGAAAGATACCACCAGATACCTCCCCAAATGTACAAATAAGTGAAGGAGATGCTCGCTCACATGTTGCAGAGTGAAGTGATACGATGCCATTACAATATACCACAAGCAGCTGGTGGAGCTTCCTGGACGTCCCTTATGCCCCGACGCGCGTTTTGCACTGCTTCTTCTTGGAGGCATGCACTACAAATTACTTCTCTTTCTGTATTCTGAAGAGATACAGTACTTCTGCTCTGTCTAAGAATTCCTCCACTTCCATAATAATTTTCAGTGTAGCTATTCTCTCTTCTAGACTTTGCAACTTTTCGTCCAACAGGGACACAAGCTTGCATTTATGGCAAATGAAGTTTGGCTTTCCCGCTGGTAAGTCTGAACATGTAGCATGCAGTTCAGGTCACCATTGGTTGCTGGCCTCTTCCATGTTTTTAATGTTTATAAGATGTCAATGCGTTGAAGATCATGCCAAAATTCACACGGTTTTCCGATGTCCACCTTTACGCTGCAACGGCCAAAATCTGTTGTTACTGGAGTTCTCAGACACTCTTCACTTATCCCAGAATGAACTGAGAATATACAAAGGATCTTTGCAGGACTCCTCTCCTGTTGAACAAAACAAATTTCGGTGGAATCACTGTAAAGATTGATTTGCAATATCAATATTCCAAAAATTTCTATTCAGGAATTTCTATTCCTGCTTCCATTTCAAAATCAGGCTTCACTTCCAGGCCTGTCAGCATGCAAGTAATTAACTGACCTTCTAAATACATGATTGCTACCTATATTACACAGAAATAAGAGACGGCACTTTATAATAACACGGTAATGTTATTTAGAGGCATAACGTAAAGCTCCTGAACCCCAATGTAGAATAAGCAAGAATGTCTCCAATTATCATATGCATTTAAAAAACTGGTGTCTTTTTTTATTTGGCAGAAATGTGGTCCACCTTAGGCATCTGACCCCGGGTGGTACCAATACCTCTGTCCTTTCTATGTTTTCAGATATAATGTATTTTTAGTTATAATTTTGATGTTTATTTTTTCCTTAGACGATCATTATTGCAGGGATTCATAATTATGAAAAAGAGCTGTAATTTTGTAAAGTCAGTAATGGGCAACCAACCTTTTCAGAGAACCAAACAGTAGCAATTCAAAGAGCAACATGACTGATATTCAGCACTGCCCAATAAGTTATTATAGGTATAGAGGTCACAGTTGCAACCCAGCCCAAAGGCTGCAGGATCCTCTTTGCCACTATAAGGATATTTGCAGACACTTTTTTTCTTTCAGTCAGATGAACCTGCTGAGCTTTTCAAAAGGAAGACGCTTCATCTAATGCCTGCA
The DNA here is from genome assembly GCF_039654945.1 of Dendrobates tinctorius. Lineage (NCBI taxonomy): Eukaryota > Metazoa > Chordata > Amphibia > Anura > Dendrobatidae > Dendrobates > Dendrobates tinctorius. The sequence goes on along the minus strand of NW_027361715.1, from coordinate 2,859,145 downwards.
TTTTTTTTTTCAGGGAGTCTTTTTAGCCTTCCCATTGACTTGTGTTGTAAAATCTCTAGCGTCTTCAGAGCGTAAAATGGCTGAATGGTACAGAGATAACCTGGATGAAAACCTCTTCCAGAGAGCTCTGGACCTCAGACTTGGCCGAAGCTTCACCTTCCAACAAGACAATGACCCTAAGCACACCGCTAAAATAACCAAGGAGTGGCTTCAGAACAACTCTGTGACCATTTAGGACTGGCCCAGCCAGAGCCCTGACCTAAGCCCAATTGAACATCTCTTGAGAGACCTGAAAATGGCTGTCCACCAAGATTCACCATCCAACCTGATGGAACTGGAGAGGATCCCCAAATCCACGTGTGAAAAATTTGTTTCATCATTCCCATCATTACCTGCAATTAATGCCTTTGGGATCTGCATTGGTGATTATCCACTCATCTGTATTGGTTAATTAACAGCACATTAGCTGTGTTCACTATGCTATATTTGCGAATATCCAAGTGGCTAAATATTTGTGAGATTATTTTTCGCTTTAAAGGTTCGTAGTATAACCATTTCATGTCCAGAGCTATTTAATCTAGTGATTCTTCAGACTTCAATATTACCATATTCGTATTGTGTGTGTTCATGTCCAGGAGGTTCAACCCCATAATGGGGGATTTGTCAACGGTTTTTAAATGGCTTTAACTTGGCGTGTTTTTTGGACTCTAAAAAATGTGTAATGTTGCACAATTTTTGGGTATTCCCTGAATTATAGTATGCCACTTTTTCTCTTTAAGTTTGCATTTCTTACCGACATACTCCAGGTAGATCCCTTATACTAACATTTGTTGATGGGGCCCTCCGCATTCTTTCCATAATCATTCCCAAGAAGACTCATGGCTGTACTAGCTCGAAAGGGTGCTTCTACTCAATACTGAGCAAAGGGTCTGAATACTTATGACCATGTGATATTTCAGTTTTACTTTTTTAATAAATTTGCAAAAATTTCTACATTTCTGTTTAATCAGTCAAGTTGGGGTGCAGAGTGCACATTAATGAGAAAAACAATGAACTTTTTTGAATTTACTAAATGGCTGCAATGAAGCAAAGAGTGAAAAATTTAAAGGGGTCTGAATACTTTCCGTACCCACTGTAATTCAAACTTTATCCTCCAGTTCACATCCGGATTATCTGCAACAGTCGGTATCAAATCCATTGCTATGGGCACCACCGTATCACTCGTTGGTGCATCAATGACTTTGCTTTCTTTGTCTCTAGCCTGTATTTAGTCACATACAGACCTGTCCTGCACAGAGCCTCCTGCACTGCTGCCTGAAAACCAAACACTGACACACCCAAACCTGAAAGTTAAAATGGAAATCGTGAACAGGGGCCTCTCCCAAGACCTGGAGTGGAGGGAAAGATCCATCCCACTACCGTCCTACTGTACAGATCTCTCCAAAAATAAAAGCGCATGTCAGGTTTTCTTAACTCCTTAGTGACAGAGCCAATTTGGTACTTAATGACCAAGCAAATTTTTACAATTCTGACCACTATCACTTTATGAGGTTATAGCTCTGGAACACTTCATGTTAGTGGTAAAATTTATTCAATATAACGTGCGTTTATTTAGGAAAAAAATGGAAATTTGGCAAAAATTTTGAAATTTCGCAATTTTCAAACTTTTAATTTTTGTACCTTGTGAGGCAGTGACCCCTGTTACAGCTAAGGGGCACTGTATGTGCTCCTCAGGATATGCACGGAGGCGTAACTGTGATAGTGAGGCAGTGACGGGCATGATTGTAAATGGCCGATATGTGTTGCAGAGGAAGTCCTCTGTGCTGTAAGCCCAAAATGTTGTTGTTCTGGGACATGTAGTTCCACAAATGTTTGTTTGTTAACTTATAAGGAAGGCTTACAGGGTTAGACAGAGAGCTGGGTGAGACTGACGAACCAAACACACCTATGGGGGTGGTTTCAGCTACATAATGTGACTGTGGTTTGGGTCACATGGTCAGTGTGTAAGGTCCTGGATGGCCTGTGTGTTGGAAGGTCCTGGGAGTAGGATCGGATTCCTGAAAAGCACATGGTGAGGCCATGGACCTAAAGGCCTGTGTGTTGAAAGGTCCTAGGTGTGGAAGGACTTCCTGAAAAGCACATGGAATGGCCATGAATGTGCAGAGTCTGTGACGGCACTGCGTTGGGGAAGCTACCGTCCTTCTGCGGGTCTGGACTGTCAGGAGTGCCCTGATCACAAGGACGGTGATCCCAGTAAGGTAGCTTCCTCAGGAGTGAAGACTGACAAGGAGTCAGCGGATGGAGCAGGAGCTCCAGGAAGGTAACTCAAGAAAAGGGGGTTATAATAACAGCAGGGAAGTATCTGCCACTGGAACAGACTTTCGGTGTTTATTATGTTCTGCTGATTTATGTAATGAACTGTTCGGCATTCGATCATCCATGGTAACGGGACAATGTGAGAAGTTTGACGTGTTTTGTGACTGCGAGTTAAGCTGTGACCTGTGAAGTGCTATGGACTATGTGTTAGGTCTGTGAAGTGTTATATAGCCAACGGTGTGGTTTATGATGCCTAAATAAACCAAATAGGCTGTTTTGTGAGAAAAACGTGCCTATGTACCTTCAACCCGTTGCCAAGCGAATGTCCCCCAACACATGCAGTAAGCGTTGTCTTACAACCCTTAAGTCAGAGAAGTGGTGTCACATACAATAGTTGATAAATAACATTTCCCACATGTCTACTTTGTATCAGCACAATTTTGGAAACATGATTTTTTTGTTAGGTCGTTATAAGGGTTAAAAGTTGACCAGCGATTTCTCATTTTTCCAACAAAATTTACAAAACCATTTTTTTTTAAGAGAATTTGGGGGGGGTCAATATAACAAAAAATCCCCAAAAGTGACACTATCCTAAAAACTGCACCCTTCAAGGTGCACAAAACCACATTCAAGAAGTTTATTAATCCTTCAGGTTCTTCACGAAAACTAAAGCAAGGTGGCTGGAAAAAAATGAATATTTTACTTTTTTCACAAAAAATTTACTTTCGAACCAATTTTTTTTGTTTTCACAAGGATATCAGGAGAAAATGGACTACAAAATTTGTTGTGCAATTTTTCCTGAGTACGTCGATACCCCATATGTGGGGAAAAGTTGCTGTTTGGGCTCATGGCAGGGCTCCGAAGGGAGGGAGCACTGTTTGACTTTTTGAACACAAAATTGGCTGGAATCAATGGTGGCGACATGTCACATTTTGAGACCCCTTGATGGTACCTAAACAGTGAAACTTCCCAATTCTAACTCCAACTCTATCCCTAGCACAACCCTAATCCCAACCCTAACCATAACCCTAACCACAAACCTAACCCTAACACCCCTAACCCTAATCCCAACCCTAACCGTAATCCCATCCTTAACCACAACCCTAACTTTAGCTCAGCCCTAACTTTAGCCCAACCCTAACCCTCACTTTAGCCCGACTCACTTTAGCCCAACTCACTTTAGCCCAACTCTAACCCTAATGGAAAAATGGAAATAAATACATTTTTTTATTTTTTTATTTTTCCCTATCTAAGGGGGTGATAAAGAGGGGTTTGATTTACATTTTTTTTTTATTTTGATCACTGTGATAGGGTCTATCACAGTGATCAAAATGAACCAATAGGAAAAATTTCCTATTGTTGCCGGGTGCGGTGCATGCGCCCGCCATTTTCTCCCGGAAGAAGATGCTGGCGGCTTGGGGGACTTCACAGGGGGTTGCAGGGAATCCAGAGGTACCGGGGGGGATTGGGGGACCCTTTTTCTCTCTCCTCTGATGTGCAATCACATCAGAGGAGAGAGAAATTAGATGAAAAATATGACTGACTTTTTTTTGCGGTCGCCGTTATACCGTTAATAACAGTGATCGCAACACCGGGGTCGGTAAAAACCAACCCGAATCATGTTCTCTGGGGTCTCAGTTACCCTGGTAGCCAAGACCCCGGAGAAATTCCGACTCTGGGGGTGCTATACCCTTATTCCTCAGCTCCGTTAAAAAGCAGCGGTGTGGTATAAGTACCCTTTACTGCTGCCATTAAAAGGTGTATCGGTGGTCTTTAAGGGGTTAAATCTGACTTGGCTAAATAGTTTCATTTTACTGCACTTACAATGCTCTCCAGTGTTTTTAGTATGCTTTTATGTGCATCCTAGGGGACACGTAACGACCCTCATATATGATTCCCCTCACTGCCTAACACTAATTAGAAGTACTGCTCAACTAATGTAAGGGGGGACTTGGGGTATATTCCCACGGTCAGTACTGGGCAGCGCTTTGGACACAGCACATGTCCGCTCCATCCAAAGCGCTGCCGGCTTTTGAAAGCAGGTGATTGCCCATGTGTTCATTGAACCGTGTGGAATCACCGCGTCCTATACATTGTACGGGTGACTTTATCTTTCAGAGACTGAGCGTCTCGGCAAGATAAATAGACATGTTGCGGTCTGGAAACACACACCGCATGTGCGTGTACGCAGGGAAGCCGGAGGTGCATAGTGGGCATGGGATTTCATGAAATACCACTCTGCTGTAACATCTGGCCGCTGCGGGTTGGATGCTGTGGATGTATGCAGCGTTCAACCCGCAGCGTTTACTGACCGTAGGAACATACCCTTATCCCAAGAACTTAGCAAAAATATGTGAATATACATACTTATTTAGACTATGTGAAATACATATTGAACAAGTCACCAATTTTCTATGCAAATATATTTCTAAAGGTACCCTGGACATGAAATTCTCTTCAGATGTTGGTAACAAGTTACAACCCATTGAATTAATGCAGGCAAAGAAATGAAACCATAGTTGTCCATAAATTAAGTTTCTATATATATAATTGCCTTAAATTGTCCTTCATCCACTTCCGTCTGGATGTCCCCGAATCCCACAATCCACCGCTCCCTCTGGTGGCGCCGCACCCCATCTCCAGCACAGGCCGCAAGCCGTGGTCTTTCCTCTGCCGGCTGCCCGCCGTCGCCACCAGGGCCCCCCTACCGCTGGACCCCCCGCTGCTGACCACGCCACTGGACCCGCCGCTGCCAATGAGGGGGGTATAATGAGGGGGTTGTCACACACACACACACGTACACACACACGTACTCACATATACACACACATGTACTCACATCTCCAGCACAGGCCGCAAACCAGCTCTTTCCTGCCGGCTCTGACTGCATGGAGGTGGGTGGGCAGGCAGCTGCGGAACACACACATGTACTCACACACACACACACACATGTACTCACACACACACACACATGTACTCACACACACACACACATGTACTCTAGTCTATAATAATAAGAAATGACAAAGGGGAAAAGTATGGAACATGCTTAGTGAAATTTAATTAGCACTTTGTATAAAAGCCTTTGTTAGTGATGACAGCTTCAAAACTAGTTGCATGCATTTCTCAGATGTGATTTTGGCCCATTCTTACACACAAACACTCTTCAAATCCTGAAGCTTCTATGGGCTCCTTCTCTGAACTCCAAGCTTTAGTTCCTTCCATAAATGTTCTATTGGATTCAGGTCAGGTGATTGGCTTGGCCATTCGTGCAGCTTTATTTTTTTTTCTCTGAATCCAACTGAGAGTTTCCTTGGCTGGGTGTTTGGGATCAGTGTTTTGCTGAAATTTACACCCTCCATTCATGATCAGCATCTTGATAGATGGCAGCAGATTATTTTCAAGAACTTCAGAACTTCTCAGTACATTTGTCCATTCGTTCTTTCTTCAATTATATGATTTATGCCAGTGTCGTGCACTAAAAAGCAGACCCACACCACAATGTTTCCATCTTCAAACTTCACTGTTGGCATGGTGTTTTTGAGGTGATATGCGGTGCCTTTTGGCCTCCAAACATGGTGTGTATTATAGCATCCAAAGAGTTCAGTTTTGGTCTCATCTGACCAGACTATATTCTCCCAGTATTTCACAGACTTGTATAAATGTTGTTGAGCAAACTTTAATTGCGCTTGAACATGCTTGTTGTTCAGCTGTGGAGTATTGTGTGGTGAGTGTGCATACAGGCCATAGAGGTTAAAGGGAATCTTTCACCTCATTTTTGGCCTATAAGCTGCGGCCACCGCCATCAGGGGCTTATCTACAGCATTCTGTAATGCTGTAGATAAGCCCCTGATGTAACCTGAAAGATAAAAACGAGTTATATTATACTCACGGGGGGGGGGGCGATGCGTTGGGTGTCGCGGTCCGGCGCCTCCCATCTTCTAGCGATGACGTCCTCCTTTTTACTTCTGCGGCGGCTCCTGCACAGGCGTACTTTATCTGCCCTGTTGATCTCTCTGACCTTTCCCGGCGCCTGAGCACTGCAGTACTCTGCTCAACAGGGCAGATAAAGTACGCCTGCGCAGGAGCCACAGCAGAAGTAAAGAGGACGTCATCCCTAGAAGATGGGAGGGACAGGACCGCGACACCCATCGGACTGGACCGGACCCCTGGGTGAGTATAATCTAACTAGTTTTTCTTATCTTTCAGGTTACATCGGGGGCTTATCTACAGCATTACATAATGCTGTAGATAAGCCACTGATGGCAGTGGCCGCAACTCATAGGCCAAAAATGAGGTGACAGATTCCCTTTAAATGCATCAATAATTCTTTTCTTTGAAAAAATGTGCCTGCTGATTCTAGGCTTTTTTTCTGTAGCTCTCCACAGGTGGTCCTTAGCTTTTGGATAACTCTCCTAATAATTCTTTTCACTCCTATGTTTGAAATTTTGCGTGGAACACCTGGTCGTGGCCAGTTTATAATGAAATTATGTTCTTTCCTCTTCCACATTATGGTCTCAACAGTACTCACTGGAACCTTCAGTAGTTTAGAAATTCCTTTGTAACCAATGCCATCAGAAGGTTTTGCAGAAATAAGGTTGTGACGATCTTGAGACAGTTCATTGGTTTTACCCATCATGAGATGTTTCTTGTGTAACACCATGGTAAAGAGACACCTTTTTATAGAGCATCAGTTGAATCAGTGGAATCATCTGATATTATTTTTCGCTAAGTGGCAGGATTGATTTCTAATTACTGATAGATTTCAGCTGGTCTCATGACTTTCCATGTTTTTTTGCTCCTCTTTCTTCGTGTGTTCAATACCTGTGTCATTTCTCTTTATTAAACATAGCTTAATTTATGGACATCTATGGTTTGATTTAATTTTGCCTGTGTTGATTGGATGGGTTGTTACCGACATTTGGCGAGAATTTCATGTCCACAGCACCTTTAGCAATATATTTACTTAGAAAATTGGTGACGTGTTCAATATTTATTTTGCCCTCTGTAAATAAAAGTATCGGGGAATTAGCGCAATTGTTTGCCATTTCCTGGGACAGGCAGCACCTTATGGTCAAGACAAGAACATCCCCCTTGTCCTTATACTTGACCATCAAAGCACTTGCTTGTGTTCACGTGCCAGCCTGGTCCCGACGCCGCCACCAGAGAATCCTTGCAGCACATGTAAGGTGGCCAGGGTGGTAGTCCTTGCAAGGGGCTACTGTTCTTCCACACTCTGGCATCCCACAAATGAAAGATAATGCCTAATCTGTCTTGTAGTGTGTGTGATTTCGAGAACACTCACTGTTTGTTCTGTGGACTGTCCTTTCGACATTTGCAGTCACTGATACAGGCAAACAGTAAAGCAGAGACTTCTGATTTCTCGTCAAAACCTCACTTTTACTTTACTCTTTAATTCAGTTTTGATCACACGTACAATAAAGTGAAATACAGTGGTAACAGTCTCTGTCGTCTGCGTTTTCCCTCTCTCTGCTGTCACTTCTTGCCCCAGAGATGTCCTGCCCGGCTCCGCATTTTTTGAGAACACAACCCCGCTTCCTATCCATGTATCCCCGTCTGTTGTCCCCTCTTGGAACATAGTTATAGTTGGCTCCTCCATTCCTTTTTAGGCCTTTGGTCTCGGATGTTCTGGGATATTCCACTGAAGTTGGTCGCTGACTTTCTCATGATACTGATTCCCTCCTTCGTTTCATCTCCTTATATCACAGTTAACCTTTAACCCACTGGCCCTGAACTCCTCCTGCACTTCTTTTTCAAACAGTATTAACTCCAACTCTCTTTGCATCCCTATCTAAATCAGGAAATTCTTTCTCTTATACAACCTTGCCCCCTCCCCAACTGGGAAAACCCCTAAAAGGGGCTATTCTCTTCTATGCTTAAGCCTTATCTTACTATAACTAGCTATTTCCTGGTTTACAGTGCCCTCCACTGTACTTCTAAAACCCCCAACTATTCTTACTGTCTTATTTAGTTCCTACTCTGGTACCCTAGTTTCCTATCCTTTCCCTATGCTAATATATGATAATAATAATACTTTTATTATTCAACATTTGTAATTCATTTATAAAACTTACACATTATTTTGTTTATCTTAATACGCATAAACCGATATCATTCACAAACAAGTGTACCTGCTTTGCCAGGAAGGGATGCAGGGCATAAATCGATCCTGACATACTCTTACACCCACACATAGTGACTGCAGACTTAGGATCATAAAATGGTAGAGTTGGAAGGGACCTCCTGGGTCATCTGGTCCAACCCCCTGCTCAAAGTAGGATTTGCTAAATCAACCCAGACAGATGTCTGTCCAGCCTCTGTTTGAAAACTTCTATTGAAGGAGAACTCACCACCTCTCATGGCAGCCTGTTCCACTCATTGATCACTCTGTCAAAAAGTGTTTTCTAATATCTAATCTGTGTCTCCTCCCATTCAGTTTCATCCCATTGCTTCTAGTCTTTCCTTGTGCAAATGAGAATAAAGTTGATCCTTCTACAATGTGACAGCCCTTTAGATATTTGCAGACAGCTATTAAGTCTCCTCTCAGTCTTCTCTTTTGCAAGCTAAACATTCCCAAATCCTGTAACCTTTCCTCATTTTACATGGTTTGCAGACCGGTCATCATTCTGGTCGCTCTTCTCTGAAGTTGCTCCAGTTTGTTGATGTCTTTTTTTAAATGTGGCGCCCAAAACTGGACACAATATTCCAGATGAGGTCTGACCAAAGAGGAGTAGAGGGAAATAATGACTTCACGTGATCTAGACTGTATGCAACTTGAAACTAAAGCCTGGACAAGCTCTTGAAAGAGAGAGTTTTCCTGATTCATCGGGGCACTGAAATTTCAGCAACGTCTTAGAGGGTATTCTGCTTGGAACGAAAGTACAAGGTTTTTGTCCTGATGAAGAGGTTGTGTGTGACCTTGAAATGCATTGACCTGTAAACCTGTATAAGAAAACGCCCTCAAGTTTATTACATTACCGAGCTTTTATCAGCAGCGCATTGAATGACACCTCCATCCCGTTTTCCACATGGTAGAGCTATGGTAGATCTGAAGCCTCTGTCACTCCAGTTCTATTCCCCCCCCAGAACTGCCCAGAACTGCCTCCTTCTGCTGGTCTGGCAGCTCCATTGCCTGAAGGCACACAGCACAGAGGCAGTCAGTTAAGCTGAAGGAGGCAACGCTGGGTGTGAAATAGAGCTGGAGTGACAGAGGCTACAGATCTACCATAGCTCTTCAGCCTCATTTACATATCAATTCAAACGCTGATTTCTCCGTTATGGAGGAACGGACAGCATTGTAAAGGTATTGCTGGAATCTCTTTGAAAGAGTTACAAACGCATAAAAATAGATTGGTGTGTGAATTCCTACTGACAGATTCCCTTTCAAAATAACAAAATCCTCTTTACTCCTCCACCATTGCTCCAGTGTTGCCTCTCCGCTTCTTACACCAGTCTTCGTTTACAGAGGAGTGGTGACAATACATCAGTAGCCAATGTAGCCAAATGTATAGTAGATGGCATCAGACCAATGAGCCCAGTGATTGTCTGCAGTGGTCACATACTGTATGCATGAGGTCACCAATGCAGCCGTGTGATATGGGGTGGCAATGGGGGTGCGGGAATCATTGAGTTAAGCAAAAGTATTTATTTTACACTGGGCAAGCCTATGGACAATTAAAATTTAAAAGTGGAACACCCCTTTAATTTTACTAAAACTGGGCTCGAGAGCTTCTAGAAATATTAGCTTCTTCAACAGAGACATTTTAGGGCAGTGTCGGGATTTATTTTTTTTTAATTTATTTTCTTAATCTATGAATTTTCACCCCCTTCCCAATATTGTTTTTAATAAGCCATAAAGAGCAGCATTGTCAAAAGGATTGTGTGAAATCTTTGCAAAATCAAGGGGTTCTTTTTAAGTTTCATTCTAAACAAATATTAAATTTATAATGAAAGTCTGCATAAAGTTCACAACGGGGGCACCTGAAAAATCTCCTATTACTAGTGCACACAGAAGCCAAGCCTTTCTCCCCCTCCAGCACATATCCATAGGCTCAGATGCCGAAAAAGCTTAGTGTACCAGCAGGGCAACCGCAGCCTACATTAGAGGCATGATAGCAAGATACTGATTAATAACAGGAGGGGGTGTTAATCAGGAAAAGCCATATGCTATTAAACTTAAGATGAAAGTGGAAATCATAATCATTATTTCAGAAAAGATGCAGTTAAAAGTGTAGTTGAACAGCAAGCGGCATCGTTTTATCATTACAACGTCTTCCTGCAAAACCTCTTTCCATTTTCTTTTCTAAAGATTTTTTTTTTCATGAACATCTGATTCATTTCATCTTTCGACATTCTTCCAACGTCCCCCTCCTCTCCATCCTTTGCATTTGATGTTGTTTTTGAAGAGCGACTTCTAAATATGCAATTAATTCCTATTAATTATGGTCTTCAAATCTGCAAAATTATACTCTATTAAGATAATACATTTTATTTTATCGGGAAAACTGTTAGCAACTTTTTATGTTTATACACATAATGTTGCGCTTAGTAATTCTGTCTGGTTTTCGGTAATCCCTTATTTGAAGCTCCTGGGTGCCACTGTAAAATCTGTGACATGACTCCATACCAAGCATATGCCATTTAGAATTCTAATATGTTATGTGATATAGCGGCTTTTGGGACCCCTATGGACACTAGGAGCCATGGTGTAACTGGGTCGCCCTCCCAGGGCTGTGGGGTACTCGGTACCGGGCCGGTCTCTCAGAGGGGATTGTCACAGCAGCGGTGACCCAGTCTGTGGCCCTGGGTGCCCATGTAAAAGGGGGTTGAGTTGGGAATAAAGTTTATAAGTGATTCGTGACGCCACCTGTGGTGTTCGGCAATGAAGGTGTTAAGCTGACGCTGCAGACAGATCCTCTGGGACAGATGGTGTAAGGCAGCAGAGATGTTGTAGCCCTCCACAGGCAGGGCTGTTGGTCCCAGGGCAGTGTAGATACAGTTGTGGCCAAAAGTATTGACACCCCTGCAATTCTGTCAGATAATACTCAGTTTCTCCCTGAAAATGATTGCAAACACAAATTCTTTGGTATTATTATCTTCATTTAATTTGTTAAATGAAAAAACACAAAAAGAATTGTCCTAAAGCCAAACTGGATATAATTCCACACCAAACATAAAAAAGAGAGTGGACAAAAGTATTGGCACTGTTCGAAAAATCATGTGATGCTTCTCTAATTTGTGTAACAGCACCTGTAACTTGCCTGTGGCACATAACAGGTGTTGGCAATAACTAAATCACACTTGCAGCCAGTTGACATGGATTAAAGTTGACTCAACCTCTGTCCTGTGTCCTTGTGTGTACCACATTGAGCATGGAGAAAAGAAAGAAGACCGAAGAACTGTCTGAGGACTTGAGAAACCAAATTGTGAGGAAGCATGAGCAATCTCAAGGCTACAAGTCCATCTCCAAAGACCTGAATGTTCCTGTGTCTACCGTGCGCAGTGTCATCAAGAAGTTTAAAGCCCATGGCACTGTGGCTAACCTCCCTAGATGTGGACAAAAAAGAAAAATTGACAAGAGATTTCAAAGCAAGATTGTGCGGATGTTGGATAAAGAACCTCGACTAACATCCAAACAAGTTCAAGCTGCCCTGCAGTCCGAGGGTACAACAGTGTCAACCCGTACTATCCGTCGGCGTCTGAATGAAAAGGGACTGTATGGTAGGAGACCCAGGAAGACCCCACTTCTTACCCCGAGACATAAAAAAGCCAGGCTGGAGTTTGCCAAAACTTACCTGAAAAAGCCTAAAATGTTTTGGAAGAATGTTCTCTGGTCAGATGAGACAAAAGTTGAGCTTTTTGGGCAAAGGCATCAACATAGAGTTTACAGGAGAAAAAAAGGCATTCAAAGAAAAGAACACGGTCCCTACAGTCAAACATGACGGAGGTTCCCTGATGTTTTGGGGTTGCACTGGACTGCTTGACTGTGTGCATGGCATTATGAAGTCTGAAGACTACCAACAAATTTTGCAGCATAATGTAGGGCCCAGTGTGAGAAAGCTGGGTCTCCCTCAGAGGTCATGGGTCTTCCAGCAGGACAATGACCTAAAACACACTTCAAAAAGCACTAGAAAATGGTTTGAGAGAAAGCACTGGAGACTTCTAAGGTGGCCAGCAATGAGTCCAGACCTGAATCCCATAGAACACCTGTGGAGAGATCTAAAAATGCCGTTTGGAGAAGGCACCCTTCAAATATCAGGGACCTGGAGCAGTTTGCCAAAGAAGAATGGTCTAAAATTCTAGCAGAGCATTGTAAGAAACTCATTGATGGTTACCGGAAGCGGTTGGTCGCAGTTATTTTGGCTAAAGGTTGTGCAACCAAGTATTAGGCTGAGGGTGCCAATACTTTTGTCTGGCCCATTTTTGGAGTTTTGTGTGAAATGATCAATGTTTTGCATTTTGCTTCATTCTCTTTTGTGTTTTTTCATTTAAGACAAATTAAATGAAGATAATAATACCAAAGAATTTGTGTTTGCAATCATTTTCAGGAAGAAACTGAGTATTATCTGACAGAATTGCAGAGGTGTCAATACTTTTGGCCACAACTGTAGGTGTTGAGGAAGAGGGTGCAGTGTTTGGCACAGAGATGTAGCAGTGCTGAGGATGTTGCAGGAAGGAGGCAAGGACACAACAGGGTGCAGTTTCTTTACCGTTACTTGGCAAACGCAGTCCAGGGTCCTGATTACAGATGGCACAGGAGCAGGTTAGCCTGGAAGCAACTCAGGAATCTCTCTCTCAGATGGGTTGTGTAGTCTCCTTCCTAGCGCTGGCTTGAGGTACATGCAGTACAATGTTACACAGGAGTTCCTCCTTCTTATCTTCTCTTAGAACTACCTCGTATGGCAGACAGCTGTAGCCCTCTATCTCTCTTGGCTCACCCGTCGCTGTTGTGCCTCCGAGTCTTTGTTGGGAATAGAGCATTTACAGCTTCCTATTCCTCTGGTTTCTGTTGCAGGATCTTCAGTATCCGTACAACCATGGAGACCAGGCTCCAGATCATGCGCTTTCACTGTGAGGGAGCTCTCTTTCCTCAGCTCAACCTCCAGCTTCTCTCCACATGTCTACACTCGTTGCCCTCCTCACACTAACTATTTCCCCTCCTGGCCCTCAGAGCGCGCTCCTCCCCCAATCCTGGTTCAGAGCTACCTCTGCTGGCCTGGAGTGGGAACTGTGCTGCATGACATGGTTAACTGCTAGAGAGACCCTTCATTGCTTCCAAGCATGACATCACCCTCCCGGGAGGAAGGTAATGCCACTGTGGCAGCCATACTCCTGGGGGCGCCACATAACATCCTCTGCAGCACCACAGATTCAGAGAGTCTGATGCTGCTTAAAATGGCATTACACCCTTGTTTACATTGTACTTGCCATCTTTCTAAAATATTCTTGTGGGAAAATCAGGTGTAAGTTTTACATAACCCTCCTCTTTTTCATGACCATGCCTCTTTCGCACCACTTTTCTGATTCCTGAATGTGGGTCAGGACCCCCGCATTCTGTCTCATGGCAAAGCATCCCAACACCAGAGAGTTCTGATTTCTGGGAGGATTATTCAGCATGCAGGAGATTGGAAAACATTTCCAGTACACTAGAAAGTCTTTCCCATTTCCCTACTTTTTAAGACAGTTATTGTTATGATTGTGATCCTGATAATAGTTTTTTTTGTATAGCGCCAATATATTCTGCAGCATTTCCCAATTCAGAGGGCGCACTCGCACATGTGAGCAGGATGCAGTGACGGACAAGCGGCAGAACAAGAGTTAACAGGTTTATTAACAAAGGGGATACTCCACGCAGGGAGGTGATGGGCAAACAGGGGTATGGCAGGAGAAAAAGGCCCAGTATAAGGGCGGGATAAGGTAACAATGTCAATAGATAAAGCAACTGTTCATGAGGGGTAAAACTTATCAGTCCGACAGCTTCTTAGCTGCTCCTAAGTTTCAACGGGGGTGCCATCGCAATCGGCGCATGATGATCCCAGGGTCGTCCTGAAGAAGTTGAAGATCCGGTTCCTAATGGTGGCGATGAGTCCTCGCAGTCTTGTGCAGGGTCCTGGGTCTGGATTCGGCATGCGGAGTGAAGAGTAGTCTGTGACACTGCCCGAGCGAAATTCAGCTTGGCAGAAAACTGCGTGTGAGGTAGGACACAGTTCTATGCATGTCACCCGGTCTGTCTCAGGCGGCACGGTCGAAGCAAAAACTGGCCCGGAGCGTCTGGCACTTTCAGATGCAGGAGCCAGCGGGCACACAGCAGGTCTCTACTCACAGTCACTGTACTTGACAGTCGGGGGTCTATAACGCAGGCCTGCGCTGTCACGTTGCTCGGAGGACAGAGCACCAAACTTCCCCTGCTGCGCGAGCTGTCTTCCCACCAAGTCTCCTCTTCACTTCCCACGCACAGCCCCTTTTATTAAAGACACGCCCCCTGTTGAATAGTGCAAAGGTTGGTCCGGGTCGAAAAGCTTTCCCTCGGGCAACAATGATGACAGCTCCGACAGTTCCGGAATTGACACGAGAGGTACCCCGGTCCGGTCCCTCTTCTTACACACATACAAGCAAAATCAGACATTACAATGCAAGGAATGGTTAGCTTAAACAAAAAAGAGTGAGGGCCATGGTCACAAGAACTTACAATCTTAATAGGGCATGAACCAACAAAGGAAACGTCAAGTGACTGCAAGGGAGTTGGGGAAGGGGTTAACAAAAGTGCGGGGAAAAAGAGGGTTGCACCAGATATATGGGGTGTGATAGACGGGGTGTATATACTGTGTATATATATATATATACAGTGGGGAAAAAAAGTATTTAGTCAGTCAGCAGTAGTGCAAGTTCCACCACTTAAAAAGATGAGAGGCGTCTGTAATTTACATCATAGGTAGACCTCAACTATGGGAGACAAACTGAGAAAAAAAAATCCAGAAAATCACATTGTCTGTTTTTTTTTCATTTTATTTGCATATTATGGTGGAAAATAAGTATTTGGTCAGAAACAAGCAATCAAGATTTCTGGCTCTCACAGACCTGTAACTTCTTCTTTAAGAGTCTCCTCTTTCCTCCACTCAATACCTGTAGTAATGGCACCTGTTTAAACTTGTTATCAGTATAAAAAGACACCTGTGCACACCCTCAAACAGTCTGACTCCAAACTCCACTATGGTGAAGACCAAAGAGCTGTCAAAGGACACCAGAAACAAAATTGTAGCCCTGCACCAGGCTGGGAAGACTGAATCTGCAATAGCCAACCAGCTTGGAGTGAAGAAATCAACTGTGGGAGCAATAATTAGAAAATGGAAGACATACAAGACCACTGATAATCTCCCTCGATCTGGTGCTCCACGCAAAATCCCACCCCGTGGGGTCAGAATGATCACAAGAACGGTGAGCAAAAATCCCAGATCCGCGCGGGGGGACCTAGTGAATGAACTGCAGAGAGCTGGGACCAATGTAACAAGGCCTACCATAAGTAACACACTACGCCACCATGGACTCAGATCCTGCAGTGCCAGACGTGTCCCACTGCTTAAGCCTGTACATGTCCGGGCCTGTCTGAAGTTTGCTAGAGAGCATTTGGATGATCCAGAGGAGTTTTGGGAGAATGTCCTATGGTCTGATGAAACCAAACTGGAACTGTTTGGTAGAAACACAACTTGTCGTGTTTGGAGGAAAAAGAATACTGAGTTGCATCCATCAAACACCATACCTACTGTAAAGCATGGTGGTGGAAACATCATGCTTTGGGGCTGTTTCTCTGCAAAGGGGCCAGGACGACTGATCCGGGTACATGAAAGAATGAATGGGGCCATGTATCGTGAGATTTTGAGTGCAAACCTCCTTCCATCAGCAAGGGCATTGAAGATGAAACGTGGCTGGGTCTTTCAACATGACAATGATCCAAAGCACACCGCCAGGGCAACGAAGGAGTGGCTTCGTAAGAAGCATTTCAAGGTCCTGGAGTGGCCTAGCCAGTCTCCAGATCTCAACCCTATAGAAAACCTTTGGAGGGAGTTGAAAGTCCGTGTTGCCAAGCGAAAAGCCCAAAACATCACTGCTCTAGAGGAGATCTGCATGGAGGAATGGGCCAACATACCAACAACAGTGTGTGGCAACCTTGTGAAGACTTACTGAAAATGTTTGACCTCTGTCATTGCCAACAAAGGATATATCACAACGTATTGAGATGAAATTTTGTTTCTGACCAAATACTTATTTTCCACCATAATATGCAAATAAAATGAAAAAAAAACAGACAATGTGATTTTCTGGATTTTTTTTCTCAGTTTGTCTCCCATAGTTGAGGTCTACCTATGATGTAAATTACAGACGCCTCTCATCTTTTTAAGTGGTGGAACTTGCACTATTGCTGACTGACTAAATACTTTTTTTCCCCACTGTATATATATATATATATATATATATATATGGTTTTGGACCCAAAAGAGCCATTTTGACAGCTCAGCTTACCAGAGGAACAACAGAGCCACAGGAAATGTCATGATTGGAGGAGCAGGTCCAGGCCAGGATAGGGCAGGAGGGACTTTGATGGCTGCAGGACCTGCTGTTCGGGACCCAAATGGTAGAAAGAGTGGACAGGAGGGAGGATGATGAAAGACCTTTCAGGCATGGCAGGCCACGCCATCGCGCAAGAGCTCCTGAGTGGCTAAGCCCTAGCCAAGTGTCCTGGCATTGGAGGCGCCAGATGCAGTCTGATGACGTCAGGAGAGCCCGATCAGAACGAAAGACCCAAGGGAATTACCATCAGGGCAGTGGCGGTGAATAAGCGCTGGAAGGCAGTGCAAGCCAAAGGTAGACACGTGCACAACTCAGCTGTCGAGCTCAGGTACTGAGGGCAGCCTGTTAAGGGCAGTTAAATGGACAGTAACACAGGAGGACTTGCAGTCATAAAAGCAGTTTGGAGCTGGTCAGGAAAGAGTCATGATGCCAGTTATGGAAGAGCAGATGGAGGAGATTGGACCACTACGAAGGGGTCAGTAGCAGCAGTTGCGAACGGCAGACAATTTGGACATTATGAAGCCTGGTGATCTCTCAGGTCAGTCGAAGCGACGGTCAGAAACGCAAAGCTGTGTGGGGCTGCTGGAAGAAGGAACCATAAGGATGGAGGAGGGGGAGGTGCAATACCAGCCAGGTGCTCATGGACACAGCCGTACTCACAACCTGGTGGATTACAGTACAAGAGCAGTTTTGTCTTCCAATTTTTCTGTTGCAGGTTCCGTCATTGATCAAACAACAAAGGGGGAGTGGCAGACATGGTCACCGCAGATCGGAAGTAAATCGGGTTGGGAGTAGGTCTTCGCTGGTACATGGGAGTCAGTGTCTGAGTCGGTCACTTCGACCTCCTCCCCAGAAACAAGCAAGTCAAGGCAGCAAATGTCAACACGGAGGGCGAGCAGGGCTAACATTCAGAGGTCCAAACAATTACAACCTGCAGTGCCAGCTGGTGCATCACCAAGGATACAGATCTGGAGTCGCACAGATGGTGAGTGTCCCATACCACAGGCATGGTACACACAGCAACACACACGATACAACTAAGGATTTACTTTTGGTTCTTACGTCAATCATATATGTTTGGAAAGTGTACATGGGTTCCACAACCATCCATTAATACCAGGTTAGGAGGCCTCTTCTCAGCCTGCGGGTATGTTGGTAGCACAGGGTTTAGTTTCTAGTGATTCTGTTTTTTGTTGGGTGGTTCCTGTGGGTACTCACCTGGGTGTGGAGACTAGGACAAAAATCTGACTCTGAGAATACGTCGATGTATGGTCCGTTGTCTCCATGGATCAAGTGACTATTGATAACGAGCATGGTTTTGAGAGAGGTGACAAGAAACCAAAGGTAGCTAAGTCTTTCAGCAATTGGCTGCAGACTTTCCTTGTGCTGGCCCACGAGATTTGTCATGGACAGTCCAAGAAGGTCTCAGAGCTATTGGTCTATATTGACACAATTTTCAGTGTACATAAATTGCATGGCGGCGCAGCATGGTGGAGGTACAACAAAGAATTTCGCCTTGCACTTTGCCCAAGTGTTATTATATTAGCCCTAATGATTTTGATTAGGAAATGTGGCCTCCTGGGTCCTGACTACAACACAGTAATAGCCCAAATGATTTTGATTATGAAAAGGGGCCTGGTACCTGCACCCAAATATTAGCCCTAATGATTTTGATGAGCAAATGGCACCTCCTAGTTGCACCCCAATATTAGCCCAAAAGATTTTAATTAGAAATTGGGGCCTCCTTCCTGAACCCCAATATTAGCCCTAACAATTTTAGTTAGGAAATGGGGCCTTCTGCCTGCTCCCCAATATTAGCCCTAACGATTTTGATTAGCAAATGTGACATACTGAGTTCTGTCTGCAACACAGTATTAGCCCAAACGATTTTGACTAGGAAATGTGGACTCCTGCCTACACAACACTATTAGCACAAACTAGTTAGATGGTGGAAGGTCAATTTTAGACAGGACAGGATCCTATCTAACTATATGACAACTTGCAGCAGCAGGAGCAGCCTCTCTGTGCTGTTACACTGACAAAATGGTGCCAGCAAAACAACATATCCACTTTTTATATGGAGAGGCACATGTGACTTCGGCAGCCAATGACAGAAGCCCTTGTGTCTGGTCATTGTGGATGGTTTCTGCACCCTGATCGGCTGCACACATTAAGTTAATTTAAAAAAAAATTACACTCAGTCGCTCCTATGAACTACACACACACCCTCCCCTCATAAAACACATTCCTTCTACACATCTTACAGAACCATTATCCCAGCCAAAGTCCTAACAAAAGCATAAGTGGAAACGAGATCATTTACCGAACTGTGACCAAATTATGCCGACTTTGAGGAAAAATGCTCTGGAATCCAAACACCAATCCAAATGTGCCAAATTTGAGATTGGCAAACATTTTCCAAACAAGTTCGCTCATCTCCAGTGACCAAACCCTTGACACACAAGAGTGTCAACTGTTTTATTTATGAGTGTTTTGGCTATAAGTAGCCCGAGGTTTTTTCTAAAAAAAAGGAGACTAAGAATTAACACTCCTTGCAGTCATGAAGAAATAGAGACAGCCCAAAAATTAAAAACACTTATTCATCTTTTTTTTAAGTCACTTTTGTAGGACATCCTGAATTGTAAGAGCAGTCAGTCATTTATATACACCATGTTCTAAATTATTATGCAAATAATATTTTTCTCTAATTTTCTTAAAAGGTTGATGCAAAAAAAAACATCAAACTGCACTGCTCCAATTTATTATGTGCAACAGAATTTCCAGACATTTCATAGGTTGTAAAGAACTGAAAATGGTCATTTGTTGAATTTGCAGCATTAAGAGGTCACATTACTAAAATCAAAAGCTTTTTAAATCAAAAACATCTTAGCAGGCCAAGCTACATGTTAAGATAAGTTCACTTCTTTGATAAGACTTTCAAAAATCTTGAAGCTTGTGAGTTTTTAGATATTTTATGCTTGAATTTCTTTGCAGGATGTCAGAATTGCCTCTCAGAGCTGCTGTTTTCATATGAACTTCTTCCACCCTCATAGATCTTTTGCATGAGGATACTCCAAAGGTTCTCAATAGGGTTGAGATCAGGAGAGGATGAGTGAGGACCATTAGTTTCTCTCCTTTTAATCCTATAACAGCCAATGATTCAGAGGTTTTCTTTGCAGCATGAGATGGTGCATTGTCATACTTGAAGTTGATTTAGCTATGGATGGCACTGTTCTTTTTATGCCATGGAAGAAAGTGGTCACTCAGGAACTCTATATACTTTGCCGAGGTCATTTCCATACCTTCAGGGAACCTAAAGGAGCTTCCAATCTCTCTCCCAATGATTCCAGCCTAAAACATGACTCCTCCTCCTTACTGACGTTGCTGCCTTGTTGGGACATTTGTAGCATGTAAATGTTTTCAATGTTTTCTGTTATAAGAAATAATGCTGCGATAACTTAGTTCGGTCACTAAAGGTCACCTTTGAACAAGAGAAAAAAGATCTGGAAACGGAAGTGGTAGTGTCTGGCTTTCATGAGGTAAATTGAGAGGAGAAGCCCTGCCTGAGAGATTCAGAAGGATCGAGAGCCTGAAGAGATGCAAATTGGACCGTGTGAATCAGAGGGAGCGGCTCCCGTGAGTAAACTGAGATGTGTGACTGGTCATCGACTGTTTACTTAGTTAGGGGGAGTTAGGTAGAAGTCTCAGCATATCCAAGAACCCTCCTGTTATTGAGACTACCCATGGACTGGTGGAGATTGTGTGAGCTCCTGTATATCAAGGCTATGATAAAAACGTGAATGCCATAGAAGAGCTATGTGCAATACTACTGTGACATTTGAATCTTCATCTGCACTTATATCAGAGGATTTGTTGACCTAGAAAGCTGATTAAATCTAGTGGCCGGACATCAGAATAACAAGTCTAGTTGTTTTCCGTTTGAGTACATTTTTATGATGTCCACTCTGAGAGCTCGCAAAGAGGACAGTGCACTGTGTACATATTGTGTTGGTTCAAGTGACTAGTCGTGTAAATATATATACATATATCAAGGGGAAAACATGGTACCTGGAATCTATTATAATTAATGCGGGAGGCAGGTGTAAGATTGTATATCTGAGAGGACCGGACCACATGTAACAATCATGTTAGAATCCTGGATAGGCCCTGTACCGAATGAGGGAGGGAGTGGCATAGTTTTGGGGTAGTCTTGCTCCTGTCCGTGAAGCTGACACTTGAGATCTCTCACCCTACATAATTTGTATTCTGTAGATTGTGGCTGTTGTGGCCCATATTTTGTTGATAAGTAAAATCCTGTTATCCTTTACACAAGTTATAAAGAAAAGTTGGTTTAGTATCATATCATGGTCAGAGTCATTCATAGCAGTGCCATATCCCATTCTCAAACAACGATCAGCGTACCAGTCGTTACACATGGTGACCATCCACCTACCATCTACTGCTCCATCCATCTTGACTATCCAGGGTATTACAGCACTGATCGATGAAAAGTATGCTTCAAAATGAGTCTTCATGTATGTCTGGGCCCACTGCAATCATTTCTTCTTGAGCACCCTTGTTTAGGGTAGCCGAATAGTAGGTTTATGCACAACTTCAAGCCTCTGGCATAACCTTCAACTTGAGGTTTGTGGAACTCCAGAGGCACCCACAGCTTCAAATACCTGTTTTCTGCTTTATAATGGTATTTTAGTAGCAGCTCAGTTAATCTGATGAATTCTGAATTTGGCAGATACCTTCCTCATTATACCTTTATCTTCACAAACCCACCTGTGTTCTGTATCAGGCATAAATCTTTTCATACTACAATGATCAAGCTTAAGTTTCCATTAAATATCTATTGTTTTTATACCTTGACCAAATATCACACTATTCAACACTTTTGGGCAGCAGAGAGATCCTTTTTTCCATATTGTCTGAAGCCTGTGGTTGCTTAAAAATGTGGAACTTCCTTCTTAAGTAGATTTCCTTTAATTGGGCTCATCTGGCAAACTAATTATCACAGGTGTTTGAGATTGATTTCAGTGATCCAAAGACTGAGACGCAAAACCACCCATGAGTTTATATGAAAAACAAATAATTACATCTTTATGACACTTAAATCAAATTTACATAATTTTGAACGCAGTGTTAATGGGTGATCACTGTGGCTAGCAAGGTATAGGTTGTTGCAGAAGATTTACTCTTTCTCGTTCACGATTTGACTGACGAGTGATCTGTGACCAGGGAACACCTTTCATGGCCCAACACTAGGGGACGCACTAGCTCGCCCTGTTCCCAGGGATACTTCAGATGGAGAAGATGCTGGGGCCCCCAACTTTGCCTTATCTCCTTGAACAGCCCTTCGTCTGTCCCTTTCCCCCAGCCAAGGAAGAGAGGCGCTACTGCGTACCATAGTACACCAACCCTACAGACAGGGTAACACAGACAAGGGTAAACTGAAAACTCCACACACAAAAAGTATACACTCACATATAACAGAGGTATTCACCAGGGTGTATAGGGAGGGGTATGAAAGCAAAACAGGGAAGGATAAGGAATTTCCAAGCGTACAAACCAGGCAACAGTCGCTAATAAATTCCTCCAGCACTCCTTCACAACACCAACTTCTCCCACTCCAAGATCATGTAGCTATTGCTAACTCTGACAATGACTTGGTAATAGAGACAAGATTTTATAGGGAAAAGGAGTGGCTAACCGAGCACAGCTGAATGTAGGAGTTTTCCAAAATGGCCGATTAACCCTTGTTCTGCTGGAAGAAATAAACATGTTTAATACACTGGAGAAGTGCTTCTTCTTAGTATAGTAGGAGCAACCAGATGCTGCAGTCTTCTGGCGCCGCTCTTTTGCATTAACCCTACGACATCCAAGTTTCACATACTTGTTTTCCTGCTTCTTTACAATTTTTTTTTTTACAGATAACACATGGACGTGTTGTACTCCATTGCCCTCTTCATGTGTCTGTTTCTTTTGCAGACTATTGGTTCTTAAAATAAAAAAATGAAAAGAAAGGAAACATCAGAAGAAACGTGAGTAAATGTGGAAAACTAGGAAATAAAAGAGCGCCACATAGGGTTTTAACTGTAAAACATGCAGAGAAACAGAAAATGGTTCTGCTCACCTGGTAGGGTTGCTCTGCTCACCTGGTAGGGTTGCACGTAAGCAAAATGCATAAATTGCAGATGAGTCCACAGGACTTAGGAAGAAAACATATCCGGGGGAAGTGTCACTTGATGCGCTGCTGATAAAATTTGACCAACAAATAATTATCCTTGAAAACTTTATTTTAGCAGGTTTACAGAGTCAACGCGTTTCGACCTCTTCATCAGGACAAAAACCTAGTGTAGTTATTATTAATCCCGCTCATCGCCTGGACATGCCAAAAGATGCTATTAAACAGAGATATATCGACCAGCGCTGTGTTTGTCCTCGCACTGGTGGCACTTGTGTAAGGTGCGCAGGGCGGTAGTCATGGGCGAGGGGCTGTTGTTCTCCCACACCCTGGCACCCCACAAATACACTAAATGGTATCCCAGTTCCCATGTGCTGTCAGTGCTATGCAGTTCACTCGCGTTTTGACCACAGGTCTCCACTGTCTTCACGATCCAGGAACTGCCGCACATTCAATAGGGGGCACCCGGTCCTTTTAACAAGTTCATCTTTACTGATCAGTCTCTAACACACAGTATCAGGCACAGCACTCTCTGTCACTTGCTTCCTCCTCACAGAACATCTCATTCCTGTTCTCACTTTCAGCACAGATTACCCCAGGGTTTCTCAATCCGGCTCCGCAGCATGCCTGAGCCTCGCAACGTTTCCATCACATGGTTCCACGCCCAACTTCCACTGTACGGAAGGGTTGTCAGTGCTCTCCATTGCCCCGACTCAAGTCCTAGGCTCGGCTGCAGACGTTGCAGGAATGTCCATAGGGAGTTTTGTGCGACCTCATACCATTAGAACGTCTTTACCCAAGCCGTGCTTCAGCCCACTGCTCCATGAACTATCCCTACAGCAAAAGAATAGAACAATTCGATTAAATAAACTTTAGGTAGCTTAGAAATAAACTTTAATTTAATTAGTCTCAGAAAATAAAATAAATTAAATAAATTTTACCGATGGCTGAAAATATTAAATAGAAATGTTTCATATCGGCGCTTTGTTATGATCAATGAACATTTGGTGACATTTGTTGCTCATAGAAATCAAGAAAAAACCGAGGCCAATGGAGGATCGCCATCTAGTGGCTATCCCAGTTATTATCAACATTGCATTTTACAATAAGAATTCGAACATTTTTAATTTTTTGCACTTGTGAGGCTGGAAGGACTCCAAGGGTGAACCCACAGGACCGCGACGACGAACCTACCCCCGGGCGAGCGGGCCAGATGTACCACCCCCTATACAGGGAGCGTTTGGGGCAGGCCCGGAGGAGACTATCGCCGCGGAAGCTGATACCTTGGGGACAACTGGAGGAGTAGACCGTCAGTCACCGGAATGGAATGCAGACAGGACCGTCCGAAGGACACAGGAAGGACAGCTGCAGGGCTAAATGGAGAGGAGGACCGGGGCACAGGAGCAGACAGGGTCAGACAGGAGAGGCACACACGGGAGGAGGCAGGAACGGACTGGACCGGCGGGCTCTGGAAGAAAATGCAAAGGCGGTGAGAGTTCAGCTAGTGAAGCGAGGCGGTGCGCTAAAGCAAGGCTGGGTGCTAGGCAGGATTAGGTGGACCCGAGAGTCTGTCATGGAATACCATAGACGATCAGGCAGCGATCCAGAGGAGAGGCTGCCTTTTATAGGGACATGAGTTCCGGGTCGGATCAGCAGGGTCATGGAGGCGGAGAGAAGGACCGGCTAGCCAGTGCTAAGACCTGGGGTGTGAGTTGCGCATGCGCCCCGGGCAGAGCTGTGGGGCAGGAGGCTGGAGTGCCGGCGGGCGCGCGCCTGCTGCAGGGGCGCGCTGGAATGGCGGGCGCGCCCAGAGGTCACGGGCAGCGTGGAGCCAGAGAAGGAGGACGCGGCAGGATCTGAGAGCGTGGTGGAGGCGGCGAGCATGGGACCAGCGGGAGCGGGAGGTGTGACAGTACCTCCCCTCTTACGCCCCCTCCTCTTAAGGTCGGAAAGGAACTTCGCTAAAATTTGAGGGGCTTGAATGTTCTCCCGGGGCTCCCAAGATCTTTCCTCTGGGCCAAAACCCTTCCAGTCAATTAAGAAAAGGGTTTTACCTCTGGACCTTTTCATGGCAAGAATTTCCTTAACCTCAAAAATATCCTGTGCAGAAACGGGCGCGGGGGCACGGCCAGCAGAAGCGTGGAACTGATTGAGTACGACCGGTTTCAAGAGGGACACATGGAACGAGTTAGGAATCCGTAGCGAAGCAGGGAGTTTTAACTTGTAGGCAACATCATTGATACAAGCTAAAATCTCGAAAGGACCGATGTACCGGGGACCCAGTTTATAAGAGGGAATTTTGAGTCGGACAAATTTTGAGGATAGAAAAACTTTATCCCCAGGATGGTACAACGGAGAATCTAGGCGTCTTTTGTCGGCATGTCTCTTGAATCACGTGCTCGTTCAAGTGCGGTTTTGGTCTCCTGCCAGACCCTGGAGAACTCCTCGGTCAGAAGATCGGCCGCCGGCACACCCGAGGCCGGGAGTACTGGCAGAGGTACACCAGGATGTTGCCCATAGACAATAAAGAAGGGTGATTTGGTGGAGGATTCGCTGGGATGATTGTTGTAATCAAACTCAGCCCAAGGGAGCAAGCTGGACCAATCGTTCTGGTGGGCGCTGGAAAAATGTCAGAGATACGTCACGAGAGTTTGGTTCGTACGCTCCGTTTGACCATTAGATTGAGGATGGTAAGCGGAGGAAAAGTCCAGCGTTACTTCCATCATCTTGCATAGGGCCCTCCAGAATCGCGAGGTAAACAACCCCTCTGTCCGAGACAATGTGCTTGGGGAAGCCATGGATCCGGAAGATATGAGATATGAAAATTCTCGCCAGTTCGAGAGCAGAAGGTAATCCGGGTAGAGGGGTGAAGTGAGCCTTCTTGGAGAAGCGGTCCACGACCACAAAAATGACGGTGTGGCCCGAGGACTGAGGCAGATCCGTAATAAAATCCATCGCAGTATGTTGCCACGGGACCGAGGGAACCGGAAGTGGATGCAAGAGACTGGAGGGTCGCTGCCGAGGAACCTTGTTCTTGGCACAAGATGGGCAAGAGGCGATGAAACTTCGGACATCTTGAGGCAGGGAGGGCCACCAATAAAAGCGAGAGACGAGGGAGAGCGTTTTCTTGAAACCGACGTGGCCTGCTAACTTGGTGGCATGGCCCCAATGTAGAACTCGCCTCCTGTCGTTGTCTTGGACAAAAGTCTTACTGGGAGGTAAGGAAGTCAGGTTAATAGGAGCGACTACGATAAGCTTGCTAGGCTCCGCTGTGTGTGAAGGCTCCTCCTCTTTATCAGAGACCAGAAAGGATCGGGATAAGGCATCCGCTTTGAGGTTCTTATCACCAGGACGAAAATGGAGCTCAAAATCAAACCGGGTAAAGAATAGCGCCCATCTGGCCTGCCGAGGGTTAAGCCTTTGTGCAGACTGAATATATGCTAGATTCTTGTGGTCAGTGAAGATCTGGAGTGGGTGTACGGCTCCTTCCAGAAGATATCGCCACTCCTCCAAAGCTAGCTTAATGGCGAGCAGTTCTCTGTCTCCGATGGTATAGTTTCTCTCTGAAGGGGAGAATGTCTTGGAGAAAAAGCCGCAGGTGACCAACTGTCCGGAAGGAGATCTCTGAGAGAGAACCGCACCGGCTCCGGTGGCAGAGGCATCCACCTCGAGGGTGAATGGCTTGTTAGCCTCTGGACGGTGTAGCACGGGAGCTGTGGCAAAGGCTTGCCTCAAGGTTCGGAAGGCGTTCTCGGCCTCGGTAGACCAGTGGTGAGGATCGGCTCCCTTACGGATCAAAGCAGAGATTGGAGCGGTCAGAGCGGAAAAGTGTGGAATAAACTGCCGGTAATAGTTGGCAAATCCCAGGAACAGCTGGATTGCCTTGATTCCCTGGGGACGCGGCCAATTGAGTACGGCGGTCACTTTTCCCGGGTCCATGCACAAGCCAGAGTCGGAAATGATGTAACCCAAGAACGGCAGTGACGACTGTTCGAAGGCGCATTTTTCAAGGTTGGCATAGAGACGATGTTTTCTCAGATGAAGTAGGACTTGGCGTACATCTTTTCTGTGCGTAGACAGATCCGGGGAAAACACCAGGATGTCGTCCAAGTAAACCACCACACAGACGTAGAGGAGGTCTCGGAATATGTCATTAACAAATTCTTGGAACACTGCGGGGGCATTGCACAAGCCGAAGGGCATAGCCAGGTACTCATAGTGGCCGTCTCGGGTGTTGAAGGCGGTCTTCCATTCATCGCCAGAGCGGATCCAGACCAGATTGTAGGCCCCCCGGAGATCTAATTTCGTGAAGATCCGTGCACCCCGTAGACGGTCAAATAGCTCCGGAATGAGAGGAAGGGGGTATTTGTTCTTAATGGTGATATCGTTGAGACCTCTATAGTCTATACAGGGATGAAGGGACCCATCCTTCTTGACAAAAAAGAACCCGGCTCCCGCGGGTGAGGACGACTTGCGAATAAAGCTTTTGGCCAGATTTTCCTGGACTTATTCAGACATAGCCTGAGTCTCGGAAGGGGACAGCGGATAGATTCGACCACGAGGCGGCGTGGAACCGGAGACAAGGTCAATGGGGCAGTCATATGGACGATGTGGAGGCAGGGTCTCTGCTTCCTTCTTGTCAAAGACGTCCAAAAAGGCCCAGTAGGCGGAAGGTAGCTCGGTAGACGTCATCCTAGAACGTGAGGAATTTTGCGGCTGTACGGTGAGCAGACACTTATTTTGGCAAGGTTGGCCCCACCGCAGGACGTCTCCAGAACGCCAGTCCAGGATAGGTTCGTGTGTTCTTATCAAGAGAAGGCCCTAAAGAATGGTATGGGATAAAGAAGGCAGCACGTAAAATACTATCTTCTCCCGGTGCAAGGCTCCGACCTGAAGTTCCACTTCTTCTGTGACCTGAGTAACGGACTCCCGGAGGGGTTGGCCGTCGACCGACGCAATCTGCCGAGGGGTCTCCAGGAATCTGACAGGAATCCGAAGACTCCTAACCGCCTCAAGTTGGATAAAGTTACCAGCTGCCCCAGAATCAATATAGGCCCATCCAGAAAAACGCTTAGTACCTAGATGCAAAAGGACAGAAAGAGTCAAGGGTAGAGAGGAGTCACAACTACCTAGGGAGGCCTCTCTTACCTGTCCTAGGCGGAGGCGTTTCCCGGACGTATGGGGCAGGAACGAGGAAAGTGAGACGCACTCCCTCAATAGAAACAGAGCCTCTGTTCGACCCTTTCTCTCCGGCGCTCCTCTACCGGTTTGAGGCGATCCACTTGCATGGGTTCCGGTACCGGGACCGTGGAAGCTGACATTGGGCGGTAACGGGGTGGACTACGGGTAGCCAGTGGAGCGCGAGGAGGCCTTCTCTCTCTGGCGAGCTCTCGAGATCGTTCCTGAAAGCGTAGGTCGATGCAGGGGGCCAAAGAGATCAGATCCTCCAGAGAGGTGGGAGTATCACGACCCGCCAACTCATCCTTGATTCGACCTGAGAGACCCCGCCAAAAGGCTCCCACCAAGGCCTCATTGTTCCAGCCCAACTCTGAGGACAGGGTGCGAAACCGAATGGCGTACTGACCTACCGAGAGCATGCCCTGGTGAAGATTGAACAGTGATTCTGTGGAAGAGGCCAGGCGGCCCGGCTCATCAAACACCTTACGAAAGGTGTCCAGGAAAGAGGAGAGTTGAGCAACTAAGGGGTCATCTAGTTCCCAGAGGGGGTTAACCCAAGCTAGGGCCTCTCCTTCTAAATGGGACACAATAAACGCCACCTTGGCTCGATCGGTGGGATACTGTTGTGGCAGCAACTCAAAGTGTAGCTGGCACTGCTTTAAAAACCCTCTACACGTTTTGGGGTCGCCACTGTATCGCGGGGGTTTAGCCAAACGAGGAGATGGAAACGGAACTGCAAGCTGTGCTGGGGCCGCGGTCTGGAGGGCAAGCAGGCAGTTATCCACCAAGGCCATGTAATTCAGGATGTGAGCTTCACGCTGCTGGGCAAGCTCCTGTTGGAGACCAGCGATCTGGGTGGCACTCCCTGGATACGAGGCCTGCAACGACGAGAGGCGGGACTCCATGGTCTTGAGGAAAGACATGATCCTCGCCTGATTTTCCCATAGGAACAAAAGTTCCTTCTGGGTCGGGGTCGGGGTACCAGCGGGGTCCATGGCCTGATCGTTCTGTGAGGCTGGAAGGACTCCAAGGGTGAACCCACAGGACCGCGACGATGAACCTACCCCCGGGCGAGCGGGCCAGGAGTACCACCCCCTATACAGGGAGCGTTTTGGGCAGGCCCGGAGGAGACTATCGCCGCGGAAGCTGATACCTTGAGGATAACTGGAGGAGTAGACCGTCAGTCACCGGAATGGAATGCAGACAGGACCGTCCGAAGGACACAGGAAGGACCGCTGCAGGGCTAAATGGAGAGGAGGACCGGGGCACAGGAGCAGGCAGGGTCAGACAGGAGAGGAACACACGGGAGGAGGCAGGAACGGACTGGACCGGCGGGCTCTGGAAGAAAATGCAAAGGCGGTGAGAATTTAGCTAGTGAAGCGAGGCGGTGCGCTAAAGCAAGGCTGGGTGCTAGGCATGATTAGGTGGACCCGAGAGTCTGTCATGGAATACCATAGACGATTAGGCAGCGATCCAGAGGAGAGGCTGCCTTTTATAGGGACATGAGTTCCGGGTCGGATCAGCAGGGTCATGGAGGCGGAGAGAAGGACCGGCTAGCCAGTGCTAAGACCTGGGGTGTGAGTTGCGCATGCGCCCCGGGCAGAGCTGCGGGGCAGGAGGCTGGAGTGCCGGCGGGCGCGCGCCTGCTGCAGGGGCGCGCTGGAACGGCGGGCGCGCCCGGAGGTCACGGGCAGCGTGGAGCCAGAGAAGGAGGACGCGGCAGGAGCTGAGAGCGCGGTGGAGGCGGCGAGCATGGGACCAGCGGGAGCGGGAGCGGTAAGTGTGACAGCACTGTTGTTGTTTTACACTTCCTTCTTCCATGAATTGTAACCCTTTATTTAACCCCTTAGTGACATAGTCAATTTGGTCGTTAATGACCAAGCCAGTTTTCACAGTTCTGACCACTGTCATTTTATGTGGTAATAACTCTGGACCGCTTTAACGTATCCCGCTGAATCTGTTTTTTCATGACATATTGTAGTTCATGTTAGCGGTAAAAATTTATTTTATATGATTGGTGTTTATTTATGAAAAATACGGAAATTTGGCAAAAATCTTCAAAATTTTGCAATTTCCAAACTTTTCATTTTTGTACCCTTAAATTCGACAGTGATGCCACCCAAAATAGTTAACAAATAACATTTGCCACATGTCTACTTTACATCAGCGCAATTTTGGAAATATAATTTTTTTTTTGTTAGGAAGTTATAAGGGTTAAACGTTGACCAGCGATTTCTCATTTTTCCAACAAAATTTCCCAAACCATTTTTTAGGGACCACCTCACGTTTGAAGTGCGTTTGGGGGGGTCAATATAACAGAAAGGACCCAAAAGTGACACCATTCTAAAAATTGCACCTCTCAAGGTGCGCAAAACCACATTCAAGATGTTTATTAACCCTTCAGGTGCTTCACGAGAACTAAAACAGCGTGAAAGGAAAAATTTGTACTTTTTTCACAAAAAAAATTTACTTTGGAACCAAATTTTTTTGTAGTTTTGAATGACACCATTCATTTTCTGCATACTGTACTAAAAAAATGTGAAAAGTATTTCCAAGTGGGGTGCAAAAGTGAAAAAAGCGCAATTCCGCAATTGTTTTTTTGGGTTTTGAATTTACGGCTTTCGTTGTGCACTAAAATGACCTGGCGATCTAAATTTTGGAATTTCGCAGTAATTGTTCTTACCTGGAGAATAAGGTTATTTTTAGATTTTGGTGGATTAAAAAAAAAAAATAGATGATATTTTATTAATTGGTTGGGACCAGCACCGATCAGCAGGATGGAGAACTTTGATCCCTATTAGAATGTAGTGGCAGTGCACATGCTCGACTGCTCCTCCATTCATTCCCTATGGTGCGGGCAAATGGTGCTCTTGGCTTTTTCCGGCAGCCCCTTGGGAATGAATGGAGCGGCAGTCACGTGTCTGACTCGCCAAGACATTTTGTAATGGGGATAAAAGATACCCTATATGCCAATCGGTGCAGAACTTGACCGTGTGACACCCACCGATCAGCAAGTTATCACGAGAGATGATTTTTACTGGGTAACTCCTGTAAAGTGGCCATGTAGAAACCTCTGTCGTGCATGTATTTCCATTGCTCTGATGAAATTTCAAAGTCATTGTTTGTTAGGTTGCTGATATTTTGCATTGAGTATCATAGTCTACAGTTCCCTTCAATGTCACTTTATCCCCAATTGTTTCATTTTATTGAAGGAGAAAAAAAAGGATAATTCTGAATCTCTGGAACATCTTACGGGTAAAGAAAGCACTTGGCTTCAGATAATTAGGTATGTGCCAGACACCTCTACTACTCACTTTAGGTAATTTAAGAAGCTTGGAGGTTTCACTAGTCTTTTTTTCTCATTTTATATTCATGATCTTCTAGTCTTCTCTCACCAGGAGACCTTCTTTGTTCAGGCTTTCAACTTGCAAGTGTGTTTTATCTATATCACTTATGGATTACCAGCCTTTTTTTTTTCTGCCCTTCTCAGCCTTTTATCAAGCCGCAAGATGTGGCAGATGCGTCTCAATACGTGTAATAATCACCTTTATGTAATTCCTGTTACGTGTGTTTTTATAGAGAATCTTATAAAATAATGTTTGTTTTAAGTTCTGAAGTATATTTTATATCTTTACAGTTTCCCATATAAAGAAATACGTATTGCTGTTATATAGATTTCAGTACATGTAGTGTGAGAAAGTGCCTTTAAAGAGGACCTTTCCTTGCATTTTGTGCTGTTCCACTGATTATATAAAACAGACTTTTTTTCTTCTGTGCCGCCCTGTTCCAAAGTTATGTCCCCCTCAACCTCAAAATGATAATGAGCTCTATCTGTTTAAATTTTCACTTCAACCAACATGGCATATGTTGTATATGGAGGCAGGGCAAAGGAAACATGAGTTCTTTATAATTTTGAAGGAATTTAAATCAGGGCTTCCGTAGCAAGCACCATTCATTGTTGGGTTATGTACCAGTTTCCATAAGTGCGCTGCTATATTACATTGTTCCAGGCAGAGGTAGATAGTAAAGTTTTAACCATGCACCTTCTCTCAGTCAGTTTTGTCGGGGCCTGTCTGAAAGATTAAAAGACACACTGGTGCTTTACAAAACTCCTGAGTCTTTGGAGGCCGCCATGGCTCTAGCCATACGCATAAATAGCCACCTCAGGGATAGACCTGTCGTGACTCCGTCCCCTATGGTATTCCCTAAAACCGAGATTGTCTCTGTGTGTTCTGAAAAACCGTTGCAGTTAGGAGAGGGGCCTCCCCTCCGTATAAGACTCTTGCGGTTCGCCGCAAAACGGGGTTGTGTTTTTTCTGTGGTCAACAGGGACATTCTATTGGGGTCTGTTCTTCTTTACCAAAGCACAAAAAGCCATTGGATAACTTCCAACTCCAGATTGCGTGGAGGATAACAACCTGGGTGTATATCTCTGCATGTGTATCTCAGTTTTTCTTAACCGCAGAAGTGGTTATTGGTATGAAAACTGAGAAAATATGTATACTCTTGGATAGTGGGGCAAGAGCCAATATGGTGGATGCTCAGGTCACATGGGACTTTGGTCTTCACTCTAGTACTCTGACGAAGCCCATCCCCATATTTGCAGCTGACTCTGTGTGGCACCCCAGGAGTCCAGTTGCCACAGTGGCATTGCTTCCTTTACAGGGGTTGATGCCATGCCTGGAAACAGAGGAGACCCCTTGCCAGGTAACACACAGCATGCAACACTTTTCCTACTCCAGACCAGAAGGGGTAGCTCTAACACCTGAATTCAGGGGAGCTTCCTTGGAACATTCTGGCTTGGGAAGGAGTTAGGAGAGTCTGTCTGTAGACAGGGACAAGAGAGGACATGTGGAGAGAAGCTCATGGGAGAGGAGCTGTATGCTACAGCTCACCTAGAGCAGAGCTTTGATAAAAGAGGACGTCAGAGTCCTGGATCAGTTGGGGACTCCAAACCCGACAGTCGCATCTGGAGAACAAAGAATTGCATGTTCTCTGTTCATACTGACACCTGCCAGCACAGCAGTAACACAAGAGAAAGGGCTGCCAGTGAGGAGGGACGGAGCCCTTGATAGGGCTCACTCTGCCTGCTATACAGCTTGGAAAAACAACACAGAGAAGAGGGCCGCAGCTTAGCTATAAGCAGCAGAGGCCAGGAACAGACAGCGCAGCAGGAAGGCCTCTAAATCCTCCTGGCAAGGTGGAACCCAAATTGTTTTCAGGCAATCTGATCTCCAGCACCATCTGTAGCCAGCGCCCTGGACACTTTGCCTGCAGAACTGTGAGTAAAGCTTTGGAAACTGCACCTGACTGTGTCCTTTCAAGTACTTCCTGCAACACCCACTCAGCACTGCTATATCCCTTGCCAAATACTACATCATTACTATCTTGAACATTCTACATCTGCCCTGGGACTCGGCTCCACCTGTGGGTAGCTATACCAACTCTGCTGCCTCACCACCAGACCCAGAGGATCTGCATTGTAGCGGTGGTTCCCCCCTGACCACAAACCACAGGTGGCGTCACAAACATTTCCCCTTTAAAAAACCCCTTTTCCTTTAATTTCATTTACATCATTTTACCATGGAAGCCCGGGGCCATGGACTGGGTCACTGTCACAGCAACATCCCCTTTAAGGAGTGAAATGCCCGGTACCGAGTACCCTGCGGGTCCTAGCAGGCACTCCATCTGCACCTCTCGGTCAGGGAAATCTTACGCAAGTATTGCATAATGTGGACCTGCTGTAGTGCAACGGTATCCACACTGAGCAGTGATGAGGCTGTGACCCAACAAAGTTCCAAACAAAAGTCTCTTTAATGCTTACTCACAGCAAAACACAGTACACGATATCCTCCGGGTCGCAGCCAAGAAACAGGACAGTCCACTTCCAGATTGCAGCCAGTCCACCTCCGGTTCACAGCTGGGCACATATCCTCCAGATTACTGTCACTAAACACGCCAGTCGACTTCCATGACCGGTTGCCGTTGGCAACTGCACCACCATGTACACTGTGGGTGCCAGGCCTTTCAGCTCCCTTGGCTGTTTGGCTGCTTGCCTGTGTTCCCTCACACAGGTGGAGCTCTGCAGAGTCCTCTGCTCTGCACTCTTACAAACACCAAACTGACACTGACCCTGACACACCCAAACCCTTTACTGCAGGGCTTTTAACTGGAATCTGTGGCCACAGGCCACATGGAAAACCCCGGCTTGGAATGAAACGGACTGCACCACTAACATCCTGTAGTCTGTTTCAAAACCCAAAAGCCCAGTAGGTTTTCCCTAAATCTACCTTGGACAACCGCAATGTCCAAGACCTATACTGACTTTTATTCTGCATTGTAATCACAGCTACGCCTGTGACTGCAATGCACTCTCATGGCCTTAATACGCCTCTGTGCACATTCTAGGGGGAACACACAGCGACACCTACATGTGACACCGGTCACTGCCTCACACTGCGAATAGGAACTCTTCACAGCGAGCTCCTTTCTTGTTGTATCTTGGAAGGTCTCCCTACTTCTGTTGTGCTAGGTCTTCCCTGGCTAACTGTGCATAATCTGGTTATTGACTGGTAGTCAAGAGAAATAGTCTAATGGAGTGATTTTTGCAAGAATAATTGCCTAGATACCATCATTTCTACTGTTTCCACTAAAATTATACCCTGTCTTCTGTCTGATATTGTGGATGTGTTCTCAGAAAAAGGGTGCCAGGAACTGCCTCCCCACCATGTGTATGATTGCCCCGTAAACTTGCTCCCTGGAGCGAAAATGCCCAAAACCAGATTATACAATCTGTCTGGCCCTGAAAGACAGGCCATGAAGAATTACATCTCTGAGAGTCTTGCTAAAGGACGTATTAGACCCTCCTTTTCGCCCCCGTAGCAGCACAGTTCTCCTTTTCTAAAAAGAAAGATGGGGACCTGCATTGTTGTTTAGATTTTCGTGAGTTAAATCAGATTACTATTGAGAACCATAATCCCCTCCCACGTGTTCCCGATTTATTTAATCAGATTGGTAAAAATCAGATTCTCTAGCTGGACCTCAGGGAAGCTTATAATCTGATTAGTATCAAGGAGGGCGATGAGTGGAAGATGGCCTTTAACACTCATGAAGGGCATTATGAAAACCTTGACATGCCCTTTGGTTTACTAATGCCCCCTTAGTTTTCCTACATTTTGTTAACATTTGTCATCACCTTGTGAGTAGATTTGTACCCACACGGAGAGGGTAACAATGCTCAAGCACTGGTCGCACTGGGACCATGGAACTTTGGGAACAGGACTGGACACAAAGGGACCAGGGAACTTCGAATACAGGACTGACCACTCCAAGACCAGCGGACAACGTTTAGGCACTGGCCACACCTGGGACCAGGTGACAACGTTCAGGCGCTGGCCACAACTGGGACCAGGAGACAACGTTCAGACACTGCCACACCTGGGACCAGGGGACAACGTTCAGGCACTGGCCGCACTGGGACCTGGGGACTGAGAACAGGACCAGCCAAACTGGATTAGGGAATGGCTGCACACAGATAATGGGACAATGTTCAGGCACTGGTCACACTGGGACCAGGGGACTTTGGGAACAGAACTGGCCACACCATCACAAGGAGATTGCAGATTCAAGACTGGCCACTCCAGAACCAGGGGAAAATGTTCAGGCACTGGCCACTCCGGGACCAGGGTACTTTGGGAACAGACTTCAAAGAATCAATATATGCCTAATGGTAACCTCCAAATACAAAACTATCAAAAAGAAGAAGAGGCTTTAATACCATAAAATACAAGAAATATTTAATAATATTTAAAATTCACATTAATTATAAAAATGGGGACAACAAAATGCAAATAGTAAACTTTGTGCAAGAAAATTTTTTTTATACATGTGTAGTCATGGCAGGTACGCGGGATGCAGTGATGAGTCGCGAGACGGATTGAACTTTTGGTAGTAACTTTTATAGTTAGATGCCGGTAAGGCTATCCTAAGCAACCAACAAAATAACAGCAGTTGTCCTTGCAGGGAACAAATACAAGCAAACACTTATTTTGAGAACACGACTACCCCGGCAAAGGCCGGTCACTATAGGGCCGCGGTATGGCCGACTACAAGTCCTTAGTTACTATGTGTCACTTAGCCGTCCTGACGTCCAATGGTGTGCTGCTCGAAGGTGCCTCGGCGTCACAGCCACTGAGCCCAACCACTGAGGATCTGGTGAAGTCTTTGGGCGTTCCTTTGCCCGGCGAGGTAGGGGCACAACAGGCCCTAGAAGAGTTCTTTGGTGGGGTGTCCCCCAGTGGAGGCAGCGGGATACCACTTGGGAGTGGAAGCCGCAGCCCCTGGACAGGGGCGATCAGTGGCGCTGCTGAGTGGCGGTTGTTGGGCCACCAGCACAGCCACTGGCTACACCAGGGGACCCGCAGGAGGCGATGGCCCGGCCTCTACCACGGATCGGAGCGGTGGCGG
The DNA here is from genome assembly GCF_039654945.1 of Dendrobates tinctorius. Lineage (NCBI taxonomy): Eukaryota > Metazoa > Chordata > Amphibia > Anura > Dendrobatidae > Dendrobates > Dendrobates tinctorius. Next base: position 2,822,409 of record NW_027361715.1, on the reverse strand, counting down.
CTGCGGGTGGTAATGCACAAGCCACAGCCGCGGACTGGAGTGGAACGGCAACAGGCGCGGGTGGCAGCGGGCAGGCCGCAGCCGCGAGCTGGAGCGAGGTGGCAACGGCCGCAGCCGTGGGCTGGAGTGAGGCGGCAACGGCCACATGTTGTAGCGGGAAGGCCGCTGCCGCGGGCAGTAATGAGGCGGCAACGGCCGCAGACTGGAGTGAAGTGGTGGTCCTCTGTCGGTTGGCTCATCTCCGTCTCTCTGCGGTCCACCGAGAGTCTCCCTCCTGTCGCTGTCCTTCTCTCTGGTTACTGCTTGAGGCTCTGGCTCCCTGGCGCCCTCTCTGTCTCCTGCTCCTTCTCTTCCATTCTGCTGACTCGCCCTGACTGGCGTCTTCCGCCCCTTTTATATAGGCTCCTCCCCCAACTGTCATGGAAGTCTCAGCAGTCCGTACCCTAACTCTGCTCCCCAGAAACAGACCCCCTAGGAACCTAGATGACGATCCCTTTGGTTCCGGCCCGGACACTCGGCGGGGGCCCTTCCTCCTACACATGAAAAATCTTTAGATGATAAAACAGTCGAAATATAAAGTGCTAGCAAGTGCATACATAGCCGGAACAACAGGCTTATTTGAAACCGTAGAACATAAATAAGTGTTTACATAGAGAAAAGTATAATTTGCACAAAGTACATTAAACAGGCGAAAATACACCACCTGTATACAAATCATGCATTAAGGTCCCAGCTATATTTCCCCAAAAGACTAATGTAAAGTGCCCTCAATTATTTTAGCCCAAATATGCAGATAATGCGTGTGGAGTGCCCTCACTCGCCAGGGCCGTGGGGTACTCGGTACCTGACCGGTTGATCTTCTCAACGGGAGTTGTCACGGCAACAGTGACCCAGTCCATGGCCCTGGGGCTCCATTGCAAAAGGGGTTGTTTCAGTGTGCTTATGGTAGTGAAAGTTTATAAGTGATTCGTGACGCCACCTGTGGTGTTCGGCAAGGAAGGTGTTAAGCCGACGCTGCAGACAGATCCTCTGGGACAGATGGTGTAGTGCAACAATGATGTTCTAGCCCTCCACAGGCAGGGCTGTAGTCCCAGGGCAGTGTAGGTGAAGTGACACTTAGATGGTGTAGTGTCGGGCGCAGGAGGGATGTAGCGGTGTCAGGCAGGCTGACGCAGGAATAAGTGGAGGACACCGGGGCATGTAGTTCCAACGCTTTACTCACAGTCTGTTGTGGTACAGGTGCCCGCATCCGTGCCGTGTCCTCTGGGTCAGGAGCTCAGCCAACCTCCAGGCAAGATGAAGCACTCCTTTCCAACACTCTGCCAGCATATGTGCCTTTTCTGAACATCTCCCTCTTAGCGCATTTGAGTGAAGTACTCACAGTACTGAGTTACACTGGAGTTCCTCCTGTGTTCCTAAGAATTCTACTTGTAAGGCAGACAGCTGTAGCCTGTTTCGGGGACTCCTTCTACCTAGTCCCAGCTCACTGTCGTTGCTGTTGTGCCCCCAAGTCTGGTGTGGGAATAAAGTGGTCACTACTTCTATTCCTCCGGTGTCTGCTGCAGGACCATTAGTATCCATACAACCTTGGGGACCGGACCCCGGCCTTGTGCTTCGAACTTGGGAAGGGTTCTTCTCTAACCCTGGTCCTTGTTCTCTTATTCTCCTCACGTTCCGTACTAATCCTTTCTTTCTTATGGAGAGTCAGGCTTTCTATCAATGTTCCTTTCTTGTTTCAGCGGACCCAGATCACTGAGGTTGGCTGCAGCACTTCCTTCCTCCATCCCACTCAGGGGATCTCCTTTCACAGACTAACCTTGTCAGACTCCTGTGACTAACTAACTAAATCCTATCCTCTTCCCGCTCTTTTTTATGTAAACTCAGCTCCACCCACCTCCCAGCACGTTTCGTGTTCCAAGCAGGGAGCCACCAAGGGGTGCTATGCTATACTCCAAGCAGGGAGCCGCCGAAGGTGCTTTGCTACACTACTTTGTGGTGTGGGGTGCAGGTGTTGGAGTGTGGTCAGGTGTCTCCACTTTACCTGGATGGTGGGGTACCACACCTCAGGAGGAGGTGCAGTACCTCTGTGACGACTGAACCCTCAGGGGCGCCACACGTGCCCAAAAGGTGCACCGGTAAATTAAGTAAAGGTGGGACACAGGGTAAATGGAAAAATAAGAGGATAAATTTCTGGATCTGAAGTGTCATACCTCCAATGGCCGTGGCACCCCGGCGCGCATTTCACGTTTTAAGCTTTTTCCAAAGGCAGCGTGCGTGTTTGGTCACTCCTTCTTGAGTGTATTTATAGGGCTTATGAGTCATTGGTGGCAGCAGTCTGATGGCGGCGCTTCCGCAGACGCGTCTCATCTGACGTCGGCACGGGTCAGCATCACATGACGTCCGGTCCCTCCCCAGCCCAACGCGTCAGAGCATGGGGGAGATCCGGACGGCAGGGAACAGGAAGTCTGTGAAAGCGCTCACCACTGAAGTTTGAGAACGCTGGGATTTGTAGACGCATCGTGTCAGGAAAATAATTTAAGAAAGAAGATCATTAATAAACAGCATGTACATTATGTATTATATATTAAATAAATTACATTATTAGGCTAAGTGCACACGTTGCGGAATTCCCGCGGAAGTTACAGCGGGAATTCCGGAATTCCATTCCGCGGGAAAACCGCATTTTAAATTCCCACAATTTTCCTACGAAAAACGAGCGCTTTGCAAGCGTAATTAGCTTGCAGAATGCTAGCGTTTTCCAAGCGATCTGTAGCATCGCTTGGAGAACTGATTGACAGGTTGGTCACATTCGTCAAACATAGTGTTTGACGAGTGTGACCAACTTTTTACTATTGAGGCCGCATCAGTAGTAAAAAGATCTAATGTTAAAAATTAGGTTATATTCACCTTCTGGCATCCCGCGCAGCGTTCCCGATCATCGCGATGTTGCCGGCAGGTCCCGTTCCCAGTGATGCATTGCGCCAATGACCTCTGATGTTGCGGTCTCGCGAGACCGCAACGTTATCAAAGGTCATTGCCGCAATGCATCACTGGGAACGGAACCTGCCGGAGCATCGTTGAAGCCTGGTGACGCTGCGAGGGACATCGGAAGGAGAGAATGTGACGATTTTTTTTATTTTAATTCTATTTTTTACAGGGATATGGTGCCCAGAGCCTGGAGGACAGTCTCCTCTCCTCCGGACCGTGGGTACCATCCGCAAATGTTCTGCTTAGTTTTCGCATGGTGAGCACAGCGAATGGGATGCTGTGGTTTTTTTTGCGTTAAAAACCGCGGCGGAAAAAACACGACGTGTGAACATAGCCTCATACAAAAGGATTAAAAAATAAATAAATAAAATAAACATACTTTGTGCAAATACTGTGTATAAATAGAGATGAATAATATGCAAATTCACTTCCACACATATAACTACTGTATTACCAACAAAAGGTGCACCAGTTAATATTAATAAGGTGCAAATACAAATTCATAATTACATTTCTATGATTACACATTGTGAAAAGATATTGCAAACAAAAAAGGTGCACTGAATAATGTTTTTCATATATAAAAAAATACCTCTGACTAAAATAGTGCACTGAATATTTTTAACAAAGTGCAAATGCTGTGCAAATAAGAATATATGTGAAAAAAAATTACTAACAAAGTAGTAAATAAATATTAGCAATAAAGTGCAAAAAAATATACAATTGTAAATTATATAAAAAATATCAAATATAAATAATTAGCCCAGAAAATATCATCAATAATTAGATACCGAAATTAGTGCAACAAATTATATAAAAAATACAAATGCCATATAGACATTACAGTATTCTGAGAAAAAAAAAATTAATTATTCAAAGCTAAAAATCCACATATAGTAACCTTAATAAATGTCCCTTTATATATTTATTATATTTTCATTTATTTATGGAATTTCTTCATTTTTCTAATATAGATCCTCAAAAGACGAAGATGAATCCAGAGGCAGCAAGTCCCATCCAGACCACTCCATTCCAAACGGCGAGCACTAGATGTATATATAAATACAAAAAGTTAAAAGAAAACAAGTTAGAAACTAAATATAAAAAATACACGAAAAAAGGAGCAAATTTTTACAGAAAAGGGGCAAAGCTTAAGATTTAATTTAATCCCAACGGTTGAACTGATTGGATCTTAAAGATCCAACGGGACTCCAATTATGCAAGAGTTTTCCTCCAATTACCTCCCCGTAAATCTAGGTGCACTTTATCGATACCTGTGACCTTAGGACTGTAGCATCGCAGTTATGGAATATTTTGAAATGTTTAGGTATTGGTTTTAAAGTAGTCCAATCGTCCACATCCTGTGCGTTCAAAATATCGCAATAATGCTCTCTTACTCTAGTCTTTAGCGCCCTGGATGTGAGTCCTACATAAATTTTGGTGGCATGGACATACTGCGTAGTAAACTACGCCTATAGAGTCACAGGTAATACGCTGTGTGATAGTAAATTCTCTCTTACCGTCTCTTGATTGAAACGGGTTGGCTCTTGACATGTTAGGCTAGTTTCACACTTGCTTTTTTTTGCAGAGCGTTTTTCCCGCAAAAAAACGCATTGAAAAAACGCATACAAATGCATACAAACGCTGCGTTTTTTTCAAGCATTTTTATGCGCATGCAGGAAAAAAACGCAGCGTTTTTGTGCGTTTGTATGCGTTTTTTGTGCGTTTGCGTTTTTTTACAGATTTTGGAAAAACCCCACAAAAAAGAAAAAACAACCATTCAACAACACACAAGACCAATGGGACTTCATTGTGGGTGTGGTATGTTAATATATAGACCCTGTCTACAGTATTCTTCACATTTGCTTGATTCTTCTCGTGACCATGGATCTACGCTGGAAGAGTTTTCACTTCAACTTGGATTTGGACATCGCGATGGCTCAGGCGTATGCAGTTGCTTGCCATGAACAAAGGAAGAGAGAGAGGCAGCGAAGACGGCGGCGTATGTGGATACATCCGATTGTTGAACTCCGGGAGAGCCGTGGGGCATACCACACCCTCTACAGCGAGCTCCAGTCAAACCCGGAGAAATTTACTGATTATATCCGGATGTCCCACGAAAGTTTCATGGATTTGCTTGCTCGTGTCCAACAATCCATCCGGAGACAGGACACACAGCTCCGTCGTGCGATTCCTCCTGAGGAACGGCTACTGGTGACATTACGGTATGTTTTAAAAACCAAGGGGTGCGGTCTGATGGGTTTTTTTTAAATTTAGTATTCAAAACCTTGGGTAATTAGTTTTCGTGAATGTACTAATATTTTATTTTATAGTTTTTTCAAATAATATACATAAATATTAATTTTACTTCTTTGTCTGTTCACAGATTCCTGGCGACTGGAGAAACCCTATCTTCACTACACTTCCAGTACCGTATTGGAATCTCTACCTTGTCTGGAATTGTTGCTGACACCTGCCGGGCTCTCTGGAATGTTCTTTGTCCAGAATTTATGCCCCTGCCCACCGCCGAAAAGTGGATGGAAATTGCTGACAAATTCTGGACAGTATGCAATTTTCCCAACTGTTTGGGAGCTGTTGATGGTAAACACATACGGATCATCAAACCCCAAAGAACGGGATCTGAGTACTATAATTACAAAAAGTACTTTTCAATAGTACTCATGGCGATTGCGGATGCCGGATGTATGTTTGTAGCAGTGGACATTGGAGCATTTGGCCGTGGTAATGACTCACAGGCTTTTAAAAACTCAGACATGGGCCGGAGGTTGTATGGCAACCAATTTAATTTCCCTATGCCACGGCCTCTTCCTCACACCGAAGCTCCGCCACTGCCCTTTGTAATGGTTGGCGATGAGGCTTTTCAAATGTGCGGAAACTTACTGAAACCCTACTCCAGCCGGGACTTGGACCACACCAAAAAAATATTTAATTACAGGCTGACCAGGGCCAGAAGAACTGTCGAGTGTGCTTTTGGGATTCTTGTCTCCAGATGGCGAATTCTGGGCACGGCCATTAATCTTAAACTTGAAACAGTCGATGAGGTGGTGAAGGCCTGTGTGGTTCTACATAACTTTGTGATGGCTAAAGAGCACCCGACCTTTGAACTGGACGATGATGCTCCTAACCCATTGCCTGAATTCACTCAGCACACTCTCAGGTCATCCGTTGAAGTTGGCCAAATGAGGGACCAATTTGCGGCCTACTTTATTTCTGATGTAGGACGGGTGCACTGGCAAGATGAAATGGTGTAATGTTTTTGTTTGTTTATGGTAATAAAAAACCTTATTTGATACCATTACTGAGTGCACTATATTTTTTAAACTCCAATTAAATAAAAAACTTCCCATGTATAACTGAATTTTTTGATGTTCACACACCTGGGCAGGTAAATACACATATGAGTTAAAATGCAGCATTGCTAGTCTGCGTGAAATATATTGGAACGAGCAAAGCTGCAGGCCATGAATCAGGAAACCAATTTTTTTCAAGAGAAAATTGTGCAACTAGTTGAAAAAAAGTATGTGATTTTCTCAAAACACAACCCTCAAAACCCAACCCCAATGAAAGTCCATGGGGAATACAAGTCAGCATTGAGTGGATGAATGTAATCTGCTCCATTCCAACTTACAAGTTATTACACTAGGCCTTGGAATGACTATACTAGGCCGTGGTATTTCAAATATGAGTATATATTACGCCTTGTGCCTACTATTATAGTCATATGTGAAATACCACGGCCTAGTATAGTCATACCAAGGCCTACTCGATTTTTGCCAACTACGATCTTGTTTCACGAAAAACAAACGGGTGAAACTTGACAAGTTTCAACAGTTTGTTTTTCATGAAACCAGATTCTAGTTGGTAAAACTAGAGTTATTACACTAGGCCTTGTAATGACTACACTAGGCCGTGGTATTTCAAATATGAGTATAGTAGGCCTTGGGGCTAGTAGTATAGTAATATGTGAAATACCACGGCCTAGTATAGTCATACCAAGGCCTACTGTAATAACTCGATTTTTAACAACTAGCATCTTGTTTCACAAAAAACAAACTGGTGAAACTAGAAAGAAACTTATTTTTTAGACAAGTTTCAACAGTTTGTTTTTCATGAAACCAGATTCTAGTTGGTAAAACTAGAGTTATTACACTAGGCCTTGGAATGACTACACTAGGCCGTGGTATTTCAAATATGAGTATAGTAGGCCTTGGGGCTAGTAGTATAGTAATATGTGAAATACCACGGCCTAGTATAGTCATACCAAGGCCTACTGTAATAACTCGATTTTTAACAACTAGCATCTTGTTTCACAAAAAACAAACTGGTGAAACTAGAAAGAAACTTATTTTTTAGACAAGTTTCAACAGTTTGTTTTTCATGAAACCAGATTCTAGTTGGTAAAACTAGAGTTATTACACTAGGCCTTGGAATGACTACACTAGGCCGTGGTATTTCAAATATGAGTATAGTAGGCCTTGGGGCTAGTAGTATAGTAATATGTGAAATACCACGGCCTAGTATAGTCATACCAAGGCCTACTGTAATAACTCGATTTTTAACAACTAGCATCTTGTTTCACAAAAAACAAACTGGTGAAACTAGAAAGAAACTTATTTTTTAGACAAGTTTCAACAGTTTGTTTTTCATGAAACCAGATTCTAGTTGGTAAAACTCGAGTTATTACACTAGGCCTTGGAATGACTACACTAGGCCGTGGTATTTCAAATATGAGTATAGTAGGCCTTGGGCCTACTAGTATAGTCATATGTGAAATACCACGGCCTAGTATAGTCATACCAAGGCCTACTCGATTTTTGCCAACTAGGATCTTGTTTCACGAAAAACAAACTGGTGAAACTTGACAAGTTTCAACAGTTTGTTTTTCATGAAACCAGATTCTAGTTGGTAAAACTAGAGTTATTACACTAGGCCTTGTAATGACTACACTAGGCCGTGGTATTTCAAATATGAGTATAGTAGGCCTTGGGGCTAGTAGTATAGTAATATGTGAAATACCACGGCCTAGTATAGTCATACCAAGGCCTACTGTAATAACTCGATTTTTAACAACTAGCATCTTGTTTCACAAAAAACAAACTGGTGAAACTAGAAAGAAACTTATTTTTTAGACAAGTTTCAACAGTTTGTTTTTCATGAAACCAGATCCAAGTTGGTAAAACTCGAGTTATTACACTAGGCCTTGGTATGACTATACTAGTCCGTGTTATTTCACATATGACTATACTAGGCCTTGGGTTGGTTTTTAACATGTATTTACCCATCAGTGTGTGTGAGCGGCGCAAACAACATTAATGAAACTTTGTAATGGTGAACCACAAATGTAAATTTATTTTTAATCACAAAAATAAACCAAAAAATTATTTTTTCCGGCGTTTGGGGGCAGATGGTTTCAATTTGGGGGTGTGCAGGGAATATGCAACACTTGCAGTTGAAGACGGTGTTTGAGGGGAAGGGGCAACAAAACTTGTGGGGGAAGGTAGTCCAGTTAAGGGAATTAAACTAGGAACACTTGGAGGAGAGGAAATCTGTTCAGGTACATTAGTTGTAATGGCATGTCGCCGTAGGCTTGTGTGCCTGGACCGACTTTGGCCCAATGCCCGCCTTGATAGATTTCGCATTGAACTAGGGGCAAATATTGAGTGTAGGTCCCCCGTCTGCTGGTGTGGCTGCTGCTGCTGCTGAGGTGGCTGCTGCTGCTGAGGTGGCGGCTGCTGCTGAGGTGGCTGCTGCTGCTGCTGAGGTGGCTGCTGCTGCTGCTGAGGTGGTTGCTGCTGCTGCTGAGGTGGCTGCTGCTGCTGCTGAGGTGGCTGCTGCTGCTGCTGAGGTGGCTGCTGCTGCTGCTGAGGTGGCTGCTGCTGCTGAGGTGGCTGCTGCTGCTGCTCTTCGTTGGCAGTGCTCGTCCTTGCAGGAGGACTGGTGGCGGCAGTGATGGTCCAGGTTTGCAGAGTGGTGGTGGCAGGGCTACTACATGTTGTTGTAGCGGCAGGGCTGTTCCATGTTTGCCTAGTGGTGGCTGAGCTCCACGCATGCATGGGAGTGGCGGTGGTGCTCCAGACAGGAGCAGCGCTTGCCATGGTGGTGTCGGTGAAGTGACCAGCTGCACTCAGACTTGTGGTGGTGTAACGGTGGGTGTCCTGGCTTTGAATAGAGGTGTCCGTGCAGTGGTATGCAGCACAAGTCGGTAGTGAGGTGAAGCGAGTCAATGGTGGCACAGGTGGAAATGACACCACTGACTGCTGACCGTACCGATTATGCTGCATAGCCTGCAAGAAAGCATTGTTGCAGGCCTGCAGCACATTCAGCTGTTGCTCAGGACTAAGGTGTTCCGCCATGCCCTTTTCAATCTTACTAAAAAAATGGTGTGCTGGTCTGTTGAGGTCGGCCTCCAGACGGTCAAGGCGCTGTTCTACAGAATTGAAGCGGTGTTCAAAGTGGTTAAAACCACGTTCCATGAGTGCAAAACCGCTTTCAACTCTGTCGGACAGTGACTTGAGGCTGGAATTAAAGGCCTCGCTCAAATGCATAAACTCGGGCAAGACATTCCTGTCCAAGGCCCTCTGCCGCTGGCGGGTAGTGCCCGCATAACCAGTGGCAGAGACCTGGGACAGGGGAACACCTGATGGCCCAGCTTCCTGGTCACCAGCTGTGTGTGTGGCTGACCTGCAAGGTGCTTCCTGGTTGTCGGATGGCTGGGACGGGTCAGAGGACGTCCGAGGAAGGACCGCTCCAGGGCCAGGTTGCAGGGTGCTGCTCCAGGTGCTGTGGAAGAAAGGAAAATCATTACTACCATGCCTTTACAAGAAGCATCAGCTGTGGATTAGAAAAACACAGATTAATAAAAATAAAAACCCAAAATTTATAATACTTACGATCTCGTGGCAAGGACCGGTCTTAGGAACTGCAACGCGTGATAGTGACGGTATCTAGTTCTGGTCCTTGACGCAGATCCACTGCGAACCTGGCCCTCAGCACGAACATCACTGTTGAAGCGGTCCTTGATCGAACGCCAACGTGTTCGGACTTTGTCCACTGTTGTTAAAAAAAAAACAGTGCCGTCAAGGACAACAGTCACTGCGGCACAATATAGCAATACAATACTCAAAGCAGTCACTGTAGACCCCGATGACACTGTTGGGTTTCCTGCTAGAATACACCTAGCACGAAACCCAACAGTGCCGTCAAGGACAACAGTCACTGCGGCACAATGTAGCAATACAATACTCAAAGCAGTCACAGTAGACCCCGATGACACTGTTGGGTTTCCTGCTAGAATACACCTAGCACGAAACCCAACAGTGCCGTCAAGGACAACAGTCACTGCGGCACAATGTAGCAATACAATACTCAAAGCAGTCACTGTAGACCCCGATGACACTGTTGGGTTTCCTGCTAGAATACACCTAGCACGAAACCCAACAGTGCCGTCAAGGACAACAGTCACTGCGGCACAATGTAGCAATACAATACTCAAAGCAGTCACTGTAGACCCCGATGACACTGTTGGGTTTCCTGCTAGAATATGCCTAGCACGAAACCCAACAGTGCCGTCAAGGACAACAGTCACTGCGGCACAATACAGAGCAGGGAAATACTCACTAAACGCCTTTTTGGAGGATGCTGTGGCGCTGTCCCAGCCATCCATCAACGCTGCGGCCACCTCATTCCATAGCCGCCGGGTCACCACAATGTCCTTGTGCAGCCGGTCACGGCTGTCCCACAACGGCAAACACTCCTGGACCAGGCTGATGAGCTGCTCATTATCCAGGTAGACGTCTTCATCCCGTTGTGGAACCTAGACAAAACACATTCATTAGAATAATCAAATTTAAATTGAATAAAAAGTTACAAAAAAAGAAACATAAAAAAGAGTAAAAATAGAAGATAAAAAATAAAGAACATTACAAATCATTTGATACATACATTCCGTATCACCACCGGGACTTGGCTTCGCTGCTCCTGCTCTTCGCCCTCACTAGTCCCGTCCGCAGAAGAAGATGATGATGACGATGTCTTAAAGTTGAAAAAAACGTAAGAGATTTGGAGAAGCAGCAGATATACTTACCAGATGCACGAAAATAATCACCTCACGGTCTGCTTGCGCCAATTCCTGCCGCGATGGGGAATACTCGGATTCTGAAGACATACTGCATGTAAAAATAATAAAAATCATTAGTACATACATAATTTAAAAGGACAGGCATATAATGTAATATACTCACATTCTTCGCTGATAGAAGATGGGTTCCTTGTTGACTGTCTGCTCTCCAATCTGTCAGTGTAGTAGTGGCAGAGTTTTGGCAGGCACCTCCTTTATATAGACTTTTTTTTTTTGACTTTAGAAGATTATAACTAGTACAACAAGTGGACACTACCAAAAAAACGCAGCGCTAAAAAAACGCATACATGCGCATGCCAGTGCGCACGTATGCGCATCCATAGGCTATAATGGCCATTTTTAGCGCAAAACGTGCGCATACGTGCGCATGCGCTTTTTTGCAGGGCCAAAAAATGCAACATGCTGCGTCTGTAAAATACAAACGCACACCCCAAAAAAACGCAGCGCATGAAAATCGCATACGTGCGCTTGCCAGCGCGCAGGTATGCGCACCCATGTTAAATATAGGGGAAAAAACGCATGCGCACGTATGCGTTTTTTTCCAGCGCAAAAAAACGCAAATGTGAAACCAGCCTTAGCGCAAGCTAAACAAGTTCCACAAGGGTAAAATCCCTATCTGGGCCCCTTAGTTCCAAAAGCTTTGTTCAATTGAGGCCTAGAATAACAGCTGTGCACAAGTTGGTCTTGAAGGTTAGGTGATCGCCTGTAAGTAATTGACGGATAATCAGATATGTTTCACGAATGTTCGATCCATTTGAAGAATAGGCGAGTATTTTTTCAAAATGTTTTTCATTTCCCTCCATTAATAATTATAAGTTGAAATGAATCGTACCTTGGATTCATTTGTTGATTTGATGGTTGGTTGCAGCAAATCGGTTCTTTGTGCCATTTTTGCTCTCCTGAATCCTTTTTTAATGCTTCTTTCTGAGTAACCGCGTTCCTTGAATCTGTTCGATAGAAGATTAGCTTGTTCAAAAAATGATTGTGTGGCACCCCTGAGGGTCCAGTCGCCACAGAGGTACTGCACCTCACCCAGAGGTGTGGTATCCCACAACCAGGTAAGGTGAGTGCACCCGACCAGATTCCAACACCCACATCCCACACACACCAGTAGTGTAGCAGAGCACCCTTTATGGCTCCCTGCTTGGAACACGAAGAGTGCTGGGAGGTGGGCGGAGCTTAGCTTAGAGCGGGAGCAGGATAGAGAATGAGATCAGATCCCTCTGAGGGAGAGAAAAAAGAATTACGTGTCTGCAGCAGCTCTACTGCTTAGAGGCTGCTGGACGGATTGGAATGCAATGGAAGCTCCCTAGGAAAGAAGGTTCTTCTGGGACACGGCTGGAGTGAACTCCCCTTGGGTCCCTTATCCACGCTGACTACAGGTCGGGTGGAGGGAGAAACTGGTCGCAAAGGGAACGGCCCCTAGCCTAGATCGCATTCCTTTGGGTGCCACTAGCAAGCCGATAGCTTTGGTTACTTTATGGACCATCGCCCCTACCACAGTTAGTCTGACCGGAAAGGTGGCTATATAGAATCACAGAAACGGTGAGGTGTTATCTGAACAGGATTCGCAGCTGCTGGCCCAGAACGATAACTGTGAGGTGCCGGAGTGGAAGTCAGGCGGGAAAAGCAGCATTTTTGTGGAGACGGCCAGGAAAGGCACACACTGACAGGGAAAGCTGGAAAGGTGCATTTCATCTTATCTGGAAGTTGGCTGGACCCATCACCTGGAGGACGCAGCACTGAAGCGGGCCTCTGTGTGTATAGCAGAACTGTGAGTAAAGCCCATTGAACTACATGCCACTCTGTCCTCCGCATTCTTTCTGCACCACTCATCCAGCACTGCTACATCTTCCTCTCCACACTACCTCACCATCTACGCACTCATCTCTTCTGCCCTGGGACTACAGCTCTACCTGTGGAGGGCTTCAACATCTCAGCTGCACCCAACATCTGTCCCAGAGAAGCAACACTGCAGCGCTGGTCAACCTGACCAGAACCACAGGTGGCGTCACGAATCACTTCATAGACTTTATCCCCATTCAATTCTACCCCTTTTACATGACCACCTGAGGCCACGGACTGGGTCACTGCCACTGTGATATTTCCCATTGAAGATAACGGGCTAGGCGCCGAGGATCCCACGGCCTCTGGGGCGCGTCACTTGCTCGTTGGAACAAATTCTTTTAGCTCTCAGGAATTGGCCAGTGGGAATTCCGTTAATGAGAGGTAGAGGATGTGATGATTTAGCATGGAGCAAGGAGTTCAACGCGGTTTCTTTTCGGAAGACATTGGTCTCCAGGATGCCATTGCTACTCTTTGAAATCACAATGTCCAGGTAATCAATATTAGTTTGACTGTATTTACACGTCAATTTGATGTTTAACTTGTTATCGTTTAGAATATTCACAAAAGCGAAGAGGTCCTGTTCTGAGCCCTGCCATATGAGCAAAATGTCATCTATATATTGGGCCCATAGTAGGGCCCCCTCGATATATGCCACTGGATTTGTGAAAAAAATGGATTGTTCCCAAATTGAAGTGTATAAAGACGCAACGTCCATAGTTACCAACCAAATATCATTATCTATTGATATTCCTTCAATCTTTTTCAAAGCATCCCCAGTGTCTTTTAAATAAGAAGGGAGGTTATTTACAAGGACCATTGGAGGTATGACACTTTAGATCCAGCAATTATATCCTCTTATTTTCCCATTCACCCTGTGTCCCACCTTTACTTAATTTACCGGTGCACCTTTTGAGCACGCCTTATCTGCATATTTGGGCTAAAATAATTGAGGGCACTTTACATTCATCTTTTGGGGAAGTATAGCTGGGACCTTACTAAATGATTTGTATACAGGTTGTGCAAATTATCCTTTTCTCTATGTAACCACTTATTTATGTTCTACGGTCTCAAATAAGCCTGTTGCTCCGGCTATGTATGCACTTGCTAGCACTTTATATTTAGACTGTTTTATCATCTAGAGATTTTTCATGTATAAAAAAAAAATTTTTTGCGCAAAGTCCACTATTTTTATGCATTTTTTTTAATCACTGCAGCCTCCATGACCGGGTTCATTTGCATTTTGTTGTCCCCAATTTTATAATTAATGTGAATTTTAAATATATATTAAATAATTTTTTTGGGGATTTTATGGTATTAATTCCTCTTCATCCTCTTTTTGATACTTTGGGAACAGGTCTAGCCGTAACGGGACCAGGGCACTTCGGATTCAGGACTAGCCACTCCCAGACCAGGGCACAATGTTCAGGAACTGACTGCACTGGGACTAGGGGACTTTGGGAACAGGACTGGTTGCACTGGGACCAGGGATTCCGGTTCAGGACACTGGCCGCACCAGGACCAGGGGACCTCATAACTGCACTGGTAGAACACTAACTACCTAATGACTCAACTAATTGCTTGGTGACTTCATAAGGGAGAGGGATTCTTTTATACAGGATGACTCCCAGCACTTGGCTGGGAACCATCTTGCAAGTGTGCTAATAAAAACACAGAGAAACACAGTACAACAAACGTGGAAAAATACTCTGCTGTAAAAAAAAATCTAACAATAAACAGCAAGTGCTAGTAAAAAGATGATAACAAAACAGGGTATTTAGCTGATACGTTTTTTGCAAAAAATGTATACAAAGCCGCGCTACCAAACGCCAAGGTGTACCCATCAGAGCAGTCCTATCCAATGTATTTAAAACCTGACCATGTGAACAGTCCCTATATGATCAGGATTCAGGGAGGTAATGTCTGATGTGGACACGCTGTGTAAAACGGCTTTATACATTTTTTTTTTTTTTACTATTATTTTTTTACAGCAGAGTATTTTTTCACGTTTGTTGTACTGTGTTTCTCTGTGTTTCAGTTTCGATCTCGCTGTGTGTGATGGGGCCTTAAGCTGCAGTACTCCTTGTAGTCGGCAGGGGGAGCGCTAAGGTCACTAAGCTGCAGTACTCCTTGTGGTCGGCAGGGGGAGCGCTCAGGTCACTAACCTGTAGTACTCCTTGTGGTCGGCAGGGGGAGCGCTCAGGTCACTAAGCTGTAGTACTCCTTGTGGTTGGCAGGGGGAGCACTCAGGTCACTAAGCTGTAGTACTCCTTGTGGTCGGCAGGGGGAGCGTTCAGGTCACTAAGCTGTAGTACTCCTTGTGGTCGGCAGGGGAGTGCTCAGGTCACTAAGCTGTAGTACTCCTTGTGGTCGGCAGGGGGAGCGCTCAGGTCACTAAGCTGTAGTACTCCTTGTGGTCGGCAGGCAGAGCGCTCAGGTCACTAAGCTGCGCTCAGGTCACAGCTGCAGTACTCCTTGTGGTTGGCAGGGGGAGCGCTCAGGTCACTAAGCTGTAGTACGCCTTGTGGTCGGCAGGGGGAGCGCTCAGGTCACTAAGCTGTAGTACTCCTTGTGGTCGGCAGGCGGAGCGCTCAGGTCACTAAGCTGTAGTACTCCTTGTGGTCGGCAGGCAGAGCGCTCAGGTCACTAAGCTGTAGTACTCCTTGTAGTCGGCAGGGGGAGTGCTCAGGTCAATAAGCTGCTCTCAGGTCACTAAGCTGCAGTACTCCTTGTGGTTGGCAGGCGGAGCGCTCAGGTCACTAAGCTGTAGTACTCCTTGTGGTTGGCAGGGGGAGCGCTCAGGTCACTAAGCTGTAGAACTCCTTGTGGTCGGCAGGGGGAGCGCTCAGGTCACTAAGCTGCAGTACTCCTTGTGGTCGGCAGGCAGAGCGCTCAGGTCACTAAGCTGTAGTACTCCTTGTGGTTGGCAGGGGGAGCGCTCAGGTCACTAAGCTGTAGAACTCCTTGTGGTCGGCAGGGGGAGCGCTCAGGTCACTAAGCTGCAGTACTCCTTGTGGTCGGCAGGGGGAGCGCTCAGGTCACTAAGCTGTAGTACTCCTTGTGGTCGGCAGGCGGAGCGCTCAGGTCACTAAGCTGCACTCAGGTCACTAAGCTGTAGTACTCCTTGTGGTTGGCAGGGGGAGCGCTCAGGTCACTAAGCTGTAGTACTCCTTGTGGTCGGCAGGGGGGAGCACTCAGGTCACTAAGCTGTAGTACTCCTTGTGGTCGGCAGCCGGAGCGCTCAGGTCACTAAGCTGCGCTCAGGTCACTAAGCTGCAGTACTCCTTGTGGTCGGCAGGGGGAGCACTCAGGTCACTAAGCTGTAGTACTCCTTGTGGTCGGCAGGGGGAGCGCTCAGGTCACTAAGCTGTAGTACTCCTTGTGGTCGGCAGGGGGAGCGCTCAGGTCACTAAGCTGTAGTACTCCTTGTGGTCGGCAGGGGGAGTGCTCAGGTCACTAAGCTGTAGTATTCCTTGTGGTCGGCAGGCGGAGCGCTCATGTCACTAAGCTGCACTCAGGTCACTATGCTGCAGTACTCCTTGTGGTTGGCAGGGGAAGCGCTCAGGTCACTAAACTGTAGTACTCCTTTTGGTCGGCAGGGGGAGCACTCAGGTCACTAAGCTGTAGTACTCCTTGTGGTCGGCAGGCGGAGCGCTCAGGTCACTAATCTGCGCTCAGGTCACTAAGCTGCAGTACTCCTTGTGGTCGGCAGGGGGAGCACTCAGGTCACTAAGCTGCAGTACTCCTTGTGGTTGGCAGGGGGAGCACTCAGGTCACTAAGCTGTAGTACACCTTGTGGTCGGCAGGCGGAGCGCTCAGGTCACTAAGCTGTAGTACTCCTTGTAGTCGGCAGGGGGAGCGCTCAGGTCACTAAGCTGCACTCAGGTCACTATGCTGTAGTACTCCTTGTGGTTGGCAGGGGGAGCACTCAGGTCACTAAGCTGTAGTACTCCTTGTGGTCGGCAGGCGGAGCGCTCAGGTCACTAAGCTGTAGTACTCCTTGTGGTCGGCAGGGGGACCGCTCAGGTCACTAAGCTGCGCTCAGGCCACTAAGCTGCAGTACTCCTTGTGGTCGGCAGGGGGAGCGCTCAGGTCACTAAGCTGTAGTACTCCTTGTAGTCGGCAGGGGGAGCGCTCAGGTCACTAAGCTGCACTCAGGTCACTATGCTGTAGTACTCCTTGTGGTTGGCAGGGGAAGCGCTCAGGTCACTAAACTGTAGTACTCCTTGTGGTCGGCAGGGGGAGCACTCAGGTCACTAAGCTGTAGTACTCCTTGTGGTCGGCAGGCGGAGCGCTCAGGTCACTAACCTGTAGTACTCCTTGTGGTCGGCAGGGGGAGCACTCAGGTCACTAAGCTGCAGTACTCCTTGTGGTTGGCAGGCGGAGCGCTCAGGTCACTAAGCTGTAGTACTCCTTGTGGTCGGCAGGGGGAGCACTCAGGTCACTAAGCTGCAGTACTCCTTGTGGTTGGCAGGGGGAGCACTCAGGTCACTAAGCTGTAGTACTCCTTGTGGTCGGCAGGCGGAGCGCTCAGGTCACTAAGCTGTAGTACTCCTTGTGGTTGGCAGGGGGAGCGCTCAGGTCACTAAGCTGTAGTACTCCTTGTGGTCGGCAGGGGGAGCGCTCAGGTCACTAAGCTGCAGTACTCCTTGTGGTCGGCAGGCGGAGCGCTCAGGTCACTAAGCTGTAATACTCCTTGTGGTCGGCAGGGGGAGCGCTCGGGTCACTAAGCTGCAGTACTCCTTGTGGTCGGCAGGAGGAGCGCTCAGGTCACTAAGCTGCGCTCAGGTCACTAAGCTGCAGTACTCCTTGTGGTCGGCAGGGGGACCGCTCAGGTCACTAAGCTGCGCTCAGGTCACTAAGCTGCAGTACTCCTTGTGGTCGGCAGGGGGAGCGCTCAGGTCACTAAGCTGTAGTACTCCTTGTAGTCGGCAGGGGGACCGCTCAGGTCACTAAGCTGCGCTCAGGTCACTAAGCTGCGCTCAGGTCACTATGCTGTAGTACTCCTTGTGGTCGGCAGGGGGAGCGCTCAGGTCACTAAGCTGTAGTACTCCTTGTAGTCGGCAGGGGGAGCGCTCAGGTCACTAAGCTGCACTCAGGTCACTATGCTGCAGTACTCCTTGTGGTTGGCAGGGGGAGCACTCAGGTCACTAAGCTGTAGTACTCCTTGTGGTCGGCAGGCGGAGCGCTCAGGTCACTAAGCTGCGCTCAGGTCACTAAGCTGCAGTACTCCTTGTGGTTGGCAGGGGGAGCACTCAGGTCACTAAGCTGTAGTACTCCTTGTGGTTGGCAGGGGGAGCACTCAGGTCACTAAGCTGCAGTACTCCTTGTGGTTGGCAGGGGAAGCGCTCAGGTCACTAAACTGTAGTACTCCTTGTGGTCGGCAGGGGGAGCACTCAGGTCACTAAGCTGTAGTACTCCTTGTGGTCGGCAGGCGGAGCGCTCAGGTCACTAAGCTGCGCTCAGGTCACTAAGCTGCAGTACTCCTTGTGGTTGGCAGGGGGAGCACTCAGGTCACTAAGCTGTAGTACTCCTTGTGGTCGGCAGGCGGAGCGCTCAGGTCACTAAGCTGTAGTACTCCTTGTGGTCGGCAGGGGGAGCGCTCAGGTCACTAAGCTGCAGTACTCCTTGTGGTTGGCAGGGGGAGCACTCAGGTCACTAAGCTGCAGTACTCCTTGTGGTTGGCAGGGGGAGCACTCAGGTCACTAAGCTGCAGTACTCCTTGTGGTTGGCAGGGGAAGCGCTCAGGTCACTAAGCTGTAGTACTCCTTGTGGTCGGCAGGGGGAGCACTCAGGTCACTAAGCTGCAGTACTCCTTGTGGTTGGCAGGGGGAGCACTCAGGTCACTAAGCTGCAGTACTCCTTGTGGTTGGCAGGGGAAGCGCTCAGGTCACTAAACTGTAGTACTCCTTGTGGTCGGCAGGCGGAGCGCTCAGGTCACTAAGCTGCGCTCAGGTCACTAAGCTGCAGTACTCCTTGTGGTTGGCAGGGGGAGCACTCAGGTCACTAAGCTGTAGTACTCCTTGTGGTCGGCAGGCGGAGCGCTCAGGTCACTAAGCTGTAGTACTCCTTGTGGTCGGCAGGGGGAGCGCTCAGGTCACTAAGCTGCAGTACTCCTTGTGGTCGGCAGGGGGAGCGCTCAGGTCACTAAGCTGTAGTACTCCTTGTGGTCGGCAGGGGGAGCGCTCAGGTCACTAAGCTGCTTATAGTCGGCAGGGGGAGCTCTCGGGTCACTAAGCTGCAGTACTCCTTGCTGTCAGCAGGGGGTGCGGGCACGTGTGACTGAGCTGCAGTACTCCTTGTTGTTGGCAGGGGGAGCGCTTGTGTCATTAAGCTGCAGTACTCCTTGTTGTCGCCAGGGGGAGAGCTCGTGTTACTGAGCTGCAGTACTCCTTGTTGTCGGCAGGGGGAGAGCTCGTGTCACTGAGCTGCAGTACTCCTTGTTATCGGCAGGGGGAGAGCTCTTGTCACTGAGCTGCAGTACTCCTTGTTGTCGGCAGGGGGAGCGCTTGTCATTAAGCTGCAGTACTCCTTGTTGTCGGCAGGGGGAGAGCACGTGTCACTGAGATGCAGTACTCCTTGTTGTCGGCAGGAGGAGAGCTCTTGTCACTGAGCTGCAGTACTCCTTGTTGTCGGCAGGGGGAGCGCTTGTCATTAAGCTGCAGTACTCCTTGTTGTCGGCAGGGGGAGAGCTCGTGTCACTGAGCTGCAATACTGCTTGTTGTCTGCAGGGGGAGCGCTCGTGTCACTAAGCTGCAGTACTCTTTGCTGTCGGCAGGGGGAGCGCTTAGCATTCCACACTTATTCTGCAGTTGACTTTTGTTCCGGCATCAATGAACGTCTCTATGGTTTCCTCCGCCGAACCGAAACTAAATCAAGCAAAACAAAAAGAGTTGTCAGTGCGGCGGCGTGACGTCATCACCGGGATACGGAGGAAGATCTTGAAGGGGGGGGCGGCGGCGGCGGGAGAAGAGATGGGCAAGAAGCATAAGAAACACAAAGGCGAGAAGCACGAGGGGAAGGCGGAGAGAGCGGAGAGCCGTGAGTGCGGGGCGGACTACAACTCCCAGCATCTGGGGATCAGCGGGGGAGTCCTAGGAGACGTGTCTGGTTGTGTGCAGCCGGTGGCGGAGGGCAGCCATTCACCCCAGCATGTGGGGGAGCCCCCCTGTTAGCCGTGTGGGGGGGGAGCCCCCCTGTTAGCCTTGTGTGGGGGGTGGGGAGCCCCCCTGTTAGCCTTGTGTGGGGGGTGGGGAGCCCCCCTGTTAGCCGTGTGTCTGTGGGGGGGGGAGCCCCCCTGTTAGCCGTGTGTCTGTGGGGGGGGAGCCCCCCTGTTAGCCGTGTGTCTGTGGGGGGGGAGCCCCCCTGTTAGCCGTGTGTCTGTGGGGGGGGAGCCCCCCTGTTAGCCGTGTGTCTGTGGGGGGGGGAGCCCCCCTGTTAGCCGTGTGTCTGTGGGGGGGGAGCCCCCCTGTTAGCCGTGTGTCTGTGGGTGGGAGCCCTCCTGTTAGCCGTGTGGGGGGGAGCCCCCCTGTTAGCCGTGTGTCTGTGGGGGAGCCCCCCTGTTAGCCGTGTGTCTGTGGGGGAGCCCCCCTGTTAGCCGTGTGTGTGTGGGGGAGCCCCCCTGTTAGCCGTGTGTGTGTGGGGGAGCCCCCCTGTTAGCCGTGTGTGTGTGGGGGAGCCCCCCTGTTAGCCGTGTGTGTGTGGGGGAGCCCCCCTGTTAGCCGTGTGTGTGTGGGGGAGCCCCCCTGTTAGCCGTGTGTGTGTGGGGGAGCCCCCCTGTTAGCCGTGTGTGTGTGGGGGAGCCCCCCTGTTAGCCGTGTGTGTGTGGGGGAGCCCCCCTGTTAGCCGTGTGTGTGTGGGGGAGCCCCCCTGTTAGCCGTGTGTGTGTGGGGGAGCCCCCCTGTTAGCCGTGTGTGTGTGGGGGAGCCCCCCTGTTAGCCGTGTGTGTGTGGGGGAGCCCCCCTGTTAGCCGTGTGTGTGTGGGGGAGCCCCCCTGTTAGCCGTGTGTGTGTGGGGGAGCCCCCCTGTTAGCCGTGTGTGTGTGGGGGAGCCCCCCTGTTAGCCGTGTGGGGGGGGGAGCCCCCCTGTTAGCCGTGTGGGGGGGGGAGCCCCCCTGTTAGCCGTGTGTCTGTGGGGGGGGGGAGCCCCCCTGTTAGCCGTGTCTGTGGGTGGGAGCCCTCCTGTTAGCCGTGTGGGGGGGAGCCCCCCTGTTAGCCGTGTGTCTGTGGGTGGGAGCCCTCCTGTTAGCCGTGTGGGGGGGAGCCCCCCTGTTAGCCGTGTGTCTGTGGGGGAGCCCCCCTGTTAGCCGTGTGTCTGTGGGGGAGCCCCCCTGTTAGCCGTGTGTCTGTGGGGGAGCCCCCCTGTTAGCCGTGTGTCTGTGGGGGAGCCCCCCTGTTAGCCGTGTGTCTGTGGGGGAGCCCCCCTGTTAGCCGTGTGTGTGTGTGGGGGAGCCCCCCTGTTAGCCGTGTGTGTGTGTGGGGGAGCCCCCCTGTTAGCCGTGTGTGTGTGGGGGAGCCCCCCTGTTAGCCGTGTGTGTGTGGGGGAGCCCCCCTGTTAGCCGTGTGTGTGTGGGGGAGCCCCCCTGTTAGCCGTGTGTGTGTGGGGGAGCCCCCCTGTGAGCCGTGTGTCTGTGGGGGGCCCCTCTGTGAGCCGTGTGGGGGAGCCCCTCCATCAGTGCTATTTTCCCTACGATGCCTCTTGTCTGATGTGTTTTAGGATTTCTAAGTCTTAAATACTTTTCAGATATCAGTAAAAGTAACTTTTTAGGGTCTGTTTCCTCTTTGGTTATTAGGCCCCATGTCCGTTTCTGAGAACTGATGCTTGCTTCCTTTGATAATGTCTCTATATATAAAGTGCAGCAATTTGATGAGTACAGACCTCGGTGGCGCCCCCGGTGGCACAGGACGTGTAGGAACTCTGTGAACTCTTTTATAGCATAGAATTGCGTTGGAGTCCTTACTGAACATTGTAGTCAGCCAGGACTCAAAAAATCAACTGAATTCCGACCCTCCGCTTTTTCAGGAACCCCGACTGAACATATGTTATTATTCTCGGTCATCAGCCTTGTTGGGAAGGACACCGATGTTCTGACGACCTGTCTGAAATCTTTGTCGGAATTTGGTCGTCAACATAACTCACGGTTTCTTCCAACTTGCTGACTGTGGCTTATTTTCTGCATGTCCTCTCTGATTAGACTAATGTTCTCCCTAAGCCCTCCGTGTTTGTGGAGAATTTCTACTGAGAGGCAAACACTGCTTCTGATTGGTGGTAAAATCATCCTCGCCGGCCAGAGCCGTGGTTCCTACACTGTCAAATGACAGTGTGAGCGCTCAGCTGGCTGATGGGACTGCTGCTCCCATCAGCCTATGCCTGCTGCCGCTAATAACAGTGAGAGCAGGAGCAACTGATGGCAGTATTCATCAGCCTGTGCTGTAAATAAATAAATAAAAAAAAGAAAAGAAAAAATGGCGTGGGTTCCCCTGTATTTTTTGGAGAACCAGCCAGGCAAAACTGACAGCTGGGGGGCTGCAACCATCAGCTTCAGCAAGGCTGGTTATCAAGAGTAGAGGGGTCCCCACTCCATTTTTTTTTATTATTATTTACAGCGTGGGACAGAAGGATGGGCAGGTGAGGGATATTGTTGTTTTTCGTTTTCTATTTATTACAGAAGACAAGGGATTCAATGGAATGGGCATTAGGTGAGTATAACTGTATTTGTTATTTTTAAACAAAAGTAGAAAAGTGTGTTTTGTATTATTTCAAATATTCAAATAAAAGACTTTAGGCTGAGTGCAGACGGAGTTTTGAGCCCTGCGGATTTTTCCGTGCAGAATGGAAGAAAACCGCAGGTCAGATGACCTGCATTTTTCCTGCGGATTTCTTCCATTTTTCATGCGGTTTTTGTGCGGTTTTCCCCCTGCGGATTTGGTGACAGGGGGGATGGAAAACCGCACAAAAGAAGTAACATGCTGCGGATTTTGTACCGCGGGAAAACCGTTCGGAAAAATCCGCAGCGTCTGCACAGCATTTTTTTTTTTTTACATTGATTTTAAGGCTACTGTACATCATAATGCAGAAATGCAACGTTTCTGCGCGGTAAAATCCGCTGCGGAACCGCTGCAAATCTGCATCGTGTGCACACAGCCTTATTCTGGCTGTGTCTTTATTTACCATAAAATTTTATATAGACGCCACTCTATTACTAATCCATGGGCTTGATGTCACCGGATAATACAAAGGTGACATCAACCCCACAAATATGAACCTCACTTGCCACCACTACAGAGCAAGTGGGAAGAGCCGGGCAAAGTGCCAGAATTGGTGCATCTAATAATGCTTCTTTTTTGGGCGGCTGCGGGCTGCTATTATTAGGCTGCGGGAGAGCAATATCCATGACCCCTTACCTGACTGAGAACACCAGCCCCCAGCTGTCTGCTTTATCTTCACTGGTTGTCAAAAATGGGAGGGCCCCACAACATTTTTTTTTTTTTTTAATTTAGTTAAGTACCGTAATTTTAAAAATCGGAGTGGGGACCCCTCTATTCTTGATAACCAGCCTTGCTAAAGCTGAGGGTTGCAGCCCCCTGCTGTGAGTTTTGCCTGGCTGGTTATCAGAAATACAGGAGAACCCACGCCAGGTTTTTGTTTTTTTTTAAATTATTTACATGGGCTGATTAGTACTCCCATCAGCCGCTCCGGCTATCAATATTATTAGCACCAGCAGGTGTTGGCTGAGGGGAGCAGTAGTCCCATCAGCCTGACACCAGTGACCGGAAGTAAACCTTTTACCTCCGATCACAGCTGCAGGCTCACACTGTCATTTGACAGCATGAGAACTGCGGCTGTCAGAAGTGGTGTTTGCCGTGCTGTCATGCACTTAACAGCGTGGCAAACACTAGATGTTTGGGCTCCCATTCAAGTGAATGGGGTTCTGGTACCCAAATATATATATATATATATATATATATATATATATATATATATATATTTATTTTTTTTTAACTGTTCAGCCAGACCTGAACATCAAGGGGTCCGTCCATCTCTAAAACACAACTTTTATTCTGCTCTGAATGGATTACATGTGATGTTGCTTCATCACTTGGCAGCCACAGACTACATTTTTTACATATTTCTCTGGTCTGCGCCTCCGCTGTTGCCGTCAGTGTTTTTCACAGATGGATGAATAAATTACAAGGCTTCCCTTATCCTTTGCAATGTTCAGCACACAATGTCCTAATTTGTTAGCAGTGAATATAATTGTACAAAAAAAAAAAAAGTGGGCGATCTCCCATACGTGGACCCTTTTTGTGACCAAGAGAGACCCTAGACAGCCGTGTAGTACAAGCTCCGGTGCTTCTTTGCAGACACTTCATCATGGCTGTTATGAATAGGAGCACAGAACCATTTTGGGTATAACGGTGGAGATTTCTTACTGCTACATATCATTTTCATTCTCCTTTTGGTGTAATTTTCAGAATACGTGGAAAAACCTTTAAAGCTGGTCTTGAAAGTGGGCACTGGGGAGGTGAAGGAGCTTTCCACAGCCCGAGCTGCCACCCTTCCACAAGGCTTCCATGAAGACAAGTCTGACCATGAAAAGCATAAGGATAAGAAGAAGAAGAAAAAAAAGAAAAACGAGAAAGTAGCCGCTCCTGGAGAGGAGAAGAAGAAGAAAAAGGTGGGTGACGTTCTATTGGATCATTGTAAAACCAAATCTTGTGCTATGGAGCATTGAAGGATCCGCTAATAACTGAAGTCTTCGCAATATGACGACCAATCGCTAGTGATGAGTGAGCGTGCTGGGATAAGGTGTTATCGGAGCATGGGGACTCGAACATAATTTTCGAGCACGCCCAGGACACTCGTTTATCACCTGAGCATGGCGGATGACACCTTACCTGAGCATGTTCACTCATCACTACTTACCAGATGTTCTGATCTGCAATCATACAGGAAAATCGCAGCAGCAAGAACTGCTGCAGACTGTGTCACGGATTTCTGCCTCGTGTTTAACCTTGTAGGCCGTGGATTGCAATCCAGCAGCATTGGTCAATACTCGCTGTAGATATTCTCTACATTGTGAGGATAAGATTTTGCTGGTAAAATCTGCACAATGCTGCCATTGTAACGCTCGGGAAATCCTGGCATCTAAGCTAAGTGTGCATACTGTAAGGCAGGGGCGCAGGAACCGCAGCCTGGGGGCACGTGGTGGTATGCCATTCTGTATGACCACCAACCATATGGACGGAAAAATGCTGGTCTAACAGGTTAACTAAATGTGGGTACGGAAAGTATTCAGACCCCTTTACATTTTTTACTCTGTTTCATTGCAGCCATTTGGTAAATTCAAAAAAGTTCATTTTTTTCCTCTTTAATGTACACTTTGCACCCCATGTTGACTGAAAAAAAACAAATGTAGATATTTTTGCAAATAATTAAAAAAGAAAAGTTGAAATCTCACATGGTCATAAGTATTCAGACCCTTTGCTCAGTATTAAGTAGAAGCACCTTTTGCGCTAATACAGCCATGAGTCTTCTTGGGAATGATGCCACAAGTTTTTCACCCCTGGATTTGGGAATCCTCTGCCATTCTTCCTTGCAGATCCTCTCCAGTTCCATCAGGTTGGATGCTGAACGTTGGTGGACAGCCATTTTCAAGTCTCCCAGAGATGCTCAATTGGGTTTAGGTCAGGGCTCTGGCTGGGCCAGTCAAAAATGGTCACAGAGTTGTTCTGAAGCCACTCCTTTGTTATTTTAGCTGTGTGCTTAGGGTCATTGTCTTGTTGGAAGGTGAACGTTCAGCCAAGTCTGAGGTCCAGAGCAAAGAGGTTTTCATCCAGGATATCTCTGTACTTGGCCGCATTCATATTTCCTTCAATTAAAACCAGTCGTCCTGTCCCTGCAGCTGAAAAACACCCCCCATAGCATGATGCTGCCACCACCATGTTTCACTGTTGGGATTGTATTGGGCAGGTGATGAGTAGTGCCTGGTTTTCTCCACACACAATGCTTAGAACTTTTTGGTGATAATTCTATCTTCATCTCGTCAGACCAGAGAATCTTACTTCTCATAGTCTGGGAGTCCTTTATGTGCTTTTAGCAAACTCTATGCGGGCTATCATATGTCTGACACCGACTGGTGGAGGACCGCAGTTATAGTTGACTTTGTTGAACTTTCTCCCATCTCCCTACTGCATCTGTGGAGCTCAGCCACAGTGATCTTGGGGTTCTTCTTTACCACTCTCACCAAGGATTTTCTCCCACGATTGCTCAGTTTGGCTGGACGACCAGGTCTAGGAAGACTTCTGGTGGTCCCAAACTTCTTCCATTTAAGGATTATGGAGACCACTGTGCTCTTAGGAGCCTTGAGTACTGCAGAAATTCTTTTGTAACCTTGGCCAGATCTGTGCTTTGCCACAATTCTGTCTCTGAGCTCCTTGGCCAGTTCCTTTGACCTTATGATTCTCATTTGGTCTGACATGCACTGTGAGGTCTTGTATAGACAGGTGTGTGCCTTTCCAAATCAAGTCCTATCAGTTTAATTAAACACAGCTGAACTCCAGTGAAGGAGTAGAACCATCTCAAGAAGGATCACAAGAAAAGGGACAGCATGTGACGTTAATATGAGTGTCTGAGCAAAGGGTCTGAATACTTATGACCATGTGAGATTTCATTTTCTCGTTCGCCTTATTGGGGGACACAGAGACCATGGGTGTATGCTGCTGCCACTAGGAGGCTGACACTATGCACAAAAAAAGGTTAGCTCCTCCTCCGCAGTGTACACCCCACCGACCGGCAGGGAATTCCTCAGACAGACAATGCCACAGCGGTGGCATATGTCAACCGCCAAGGAGGGACACGGAGTGTCTCAGCCCTGGCAGAAGTGTCCAAGATCCTTCGGTGGGCAGAGATTTCGGTACCGACAATCTCTGCGGTACACATTCCCGGCGTAGACAACGGGGCCGCCGATCTTCTCAGCCGCGAGGGTCTCGCGGCAGGAGAGTGGTCCCTACATCCGGAGGTATTTCTTCAGCTCTGCCGTCGTTGGGGAACCCCGGACGTAGATCTGCTAGCTTCTCGCCTCAACAGGAAAGTCCCACAGTTTGTATCCAGGGCTCGAGATCCCCTCGCAGTGGGCGCTGACGCTCTGGCCGTTCCTTGGTCGCAGTTTGAGCTCCTCTATCTGTTTCCTCCCCTACCTCTTCTTCCCAAGCTGTTGAAGAAGATCAAAGCAGAAGGAATTCCAGTCATTCTCATCGCCCCGAATTGGCCCAGAAGGTCTTGGTTCGCGGACATTGTCAACCTTCTCGCGGATGCCCCCTGGAAGCTTCCAGACAGGCAGATCTGTCTCAAGGCCCGATTTGCCACCCCAATTCTCGGCCGCTCAATTTAACGGCATGGCTGTTGAGACCGAGGTTTTGAAACGAGCAGGATTCTCCGGTCGAGTAATTCATACCATGATCCGAGCCAGGAAGCCATCATCTTCCAAAATTTACTACCGTACTTGGAAGGCCTATTTCACTTGGTGTGAGGCCAATAACATCGCGCCCATGTGCTTTTCGCTCCCTTCCGTTCTGGCGTTTCTTCAGGCAGGGCTGGATGCAGGGCTTGCTCTCATTTCCTTGAAGGGTCAAGTTTCGGCGCTGTCCATTTTGTTTCAGAAGACGTTGGCCTCCCGCCCTCAGGTCAAAACCTTTCTTCAGGGCGTGGCTCACAAGGCTCCTCGTATCGAGCGACCGTGGATCCATGGGATCTTAATCTGGTTCTTGAGGTTCTGCAAGGTTCTCCTTTTGAACCTCTCAGGGATGTTTCACTTTCTCTCCTTTCTTGGAAGGTAGCTTTTCTGGTGGCCATCACTTCCATCCGGCGCGTGTCAGAATTGGCGGCTCTTTCTTGCCGCTCTCCTTTCTTGGTACTTCACCAGGACAAGGTAGTTCTGCGGCCTCCGCCCTCTTTTCTTCCGCAGGTGGTGTCCTCCTTTCACCTCAATGAGGATATTGTTCTGCCGTCCTTCTGTCCGAGTCCAACTCACCCTCGGGAGCGGTCCCTGAACAAGCTGGATCTGGTCAGGGCGATGAGAGTCTGTCTAGGACGACTTCCTTGCGAAAGACAAACTCTCTTTTCGTCATTCCAGACGGGGCGCGGAAAGGTTACCCGGCTTCCAAAGCTACTATTGCTCGCTGGATCAGATCGGCAATTTTGGAGGCCTACCGGGTTAAGCATCGAGTGGCCCCTCCGGGGATCAGAGCGCACTCTACCCGGGCAGTGGGTGCTTCCTGGGCGGTACACCACAGAGCCTCCGCGCTGCAGCTTTGCAAAGCTGCAACCTGGTCTTCGGTTCACACGTTTGTGAAATTCTGCAAGGTCCACACCTACGCTTCGGCGGACACCAGCCTAGTTAGAAGGATCTTGCAGGCAGCGGTGGTGAGTCCACTGGCCTGATGGAAGTTTGTTTCCCACCCCAGGGACTGCTTTGGGACGTCCCATGGTCACTGTGTCCCCCAATTAGGCGAACGAGAAAACAGGATTTTTGGGTTGCTTACCGTAAAATCTGTTTCTCGGAGCCTTCATTGGGGGACACAGCACCCTCCCATGTTCTACAACTCCTGTTCTTACTTTGGTTGATTGGTTACAGTTGAGTTGTTTGTTCTGTTTTCAATCTATTCTGTTACTTCTCCTACTGCTTTCTCACTAACTGAGGAATTCTCTGCTGGTCGGTGGGGTGTACACTGCGGGGGAGGAGCTAACCTTTTTTTGTGCATAGTGTCAGCCTCCTAGTGGCAGCAGCATACACCCATGGTCTCTGTGTCCCCCAATGAAGGCTCCGAGAAACAGATTTTACGGTAAGCAACCCAAAAATCCTGTTTTTTTTTTTTTCTTTAATAAATTTGCAAAATTTCTACATTTGTTTTTTTCTGTCAAGATGGAGTGCAGAGTGCGCATTAATGAGAAGAAAATGAAGTTTTTTGAATATACAAAATGGCTGTAATGAAACAAAGAGTGAAACATTTAAAGGGGTCTGAATACTTTCTGTACCCACTGTATGTGGGCAGCCTCACACAGAAGAGGAGTGGCAGCAGCCGAGGAGCCCCTGCTGGCAAGTAGTAATGGTGCCCTGTGCAGACATCTCTGGATGCCTCCTACATCAGGGGTCTCGACACCCGTTGAGTTCCAGAAAGTAGGATGTGAATTGGACAGGTGGTCTTCATGTCTGTGGCTCCACTGGAGTTTATGGAAGTTTTGAATCCTTTAACCAAAAAGCATGTGTGGTAGAGATCCATGGGAACACTCGACTTCTTCCTCCAGGACCTATTCACACAGATTTTTTGGAAGGATTTAGAGGTTGGTTTTGCTGCAAATGCATATAAAGAATTTACTTTAAATGCTATTTAGGCTTCCTATTAGTTTTACTGAGAAATGTTCAAAGTTTCTAAATCCTCGTCACAAAGCAGTGTTAACGCATCATTAGAGTGGAGGGAAGAGTCCTGGAAGTAGGTACAAATTCTGTCAGACATTTATAGTATTCCACTAATGTCACAGGATATAATACCCCTTTAGTTTTTAGAGCGTTCCCTGTGCAGTATGACCATGTGCCCCTGAGACCAAAAAATTGGGCAGGATCAATTGCGTAAATGCTTCAGATTATACACAAATGCCACCATTTGCTTTCCAAATATTAACATCTACGGGAGCCCCGACAATGGGTTTTTTTTTTTTGTTTTTTTTTCTCTTTACACCACCCTAGGTCCAGTAAGTTTAACTTGTAAGATAGTGGACAAACCCTGTAAATTGTTCACTACTGGTGTTTGCTCCCACATAGGAAATATTTAGCAGCTTATCCACAGTTTTTTGGGATCTGCTTGTCATTGCGTCAGCATAATGCCTCTGGCAGAACTCTATCATGGTACCCTCATTCTCCCGGCCGGTGTAGGAGACACCTTTCTGGTTTTAGACTAGGTTCCAGCAACGAATCATTGTGACTTGTAGTGTGTCTCTGGTGTCCAGATAATGTCTGACCTCCGGAGACCTAATTCATGGTGAATTGGGAGAGCGAACATTCACCGGCTGTAGAAGCCAATATTTGCTCAATGGATAATTCCGCCACAAGAAATCTGAGGTTGTCTCAAACATGGTGGTAACTGCACAGACAGACGGATGTAAAAACTCCTCTACATAAAGTGTGCTCCAGTATTGACCTGCTATACGGGACGTAATTTTTGGCTGGTATTTTTGGATTCCTTAGTGAAAATCTGAAGCAAACGTGAAGCTTGTGAATTACGCAGACAACAGAGATGGGTCGGTATGGACGCCTGCCTGCTGGTCTCCATGCTTGTCTATGTGGCGCATTTTTAGGCGATAACCGCTCAGTGATAACACGTTCTTCCGTGTGCGCAAGTTAGAACATTTACTTACTGCTAAATACAGGGTCTTTGGGGGGTTTTCATATTTTCAGGACGATAAAAAGAAAAAGGATAAAACCTCCCATGAAAGTGACAAGAATAAGGATCGCACCCTTCATTCACCACTTGGAGCTGATGTACCAGCCGTAGCTGTTCCAGAATCCTCCTTGGCAAAACCAGAAGGTAAGAAAACCCTCTCAGACTACCCCCTCCCCCCTAATTATCGCAGGATCTGTTTTGCCGTAGTGCTGATTGCTTTCTTGGATGGTTATTAGGGTATCCAACAATGCTGCATCTATTATGTTAGGCCAGGTTCATACTGCGTTAAGGCAGCCCAGCCCGTTCAACGCATAGCTTTGACGGGCTGCGTTAACACTATAGCATAACTTGATCGTGTTATGCTATACCGCTAGCGCAGATGCTTCATCTGCGCTAGCGGTGACAGAGCCTCAGACGCTGCAGCCCGCGTCCGAGGCTCCGTCACAGAATGATGGCTCATCGCTAGCCCATGCCGATTATGGCATGCGTTAGCGATGTGCCTGATAATAGGGGATAATGGCAGCGTTAGAAATGTCCTTCCACAAATAACACCATTGCCAACAACTGTGAAATCCACCAATATTTCCCCAATAAAAGCAGCTCTCATAACTATTTTTTTCTGCTTAAAAGGGTGGACCGAAACTAATATTGATTTTCATCCTAAATGTTAGTAGTTTTTCTAATATGGTTTAATCAAAAAGTCCCTACCTTTCCCTCCCTAATCTAAATGCTTTATTTTTTTTTTTTTTTCCAATTTCTGTTTTGATGACTTTTCGTTCAAGAATCTACCAAAAGGGGACGTCATCGGGGAGCAGTGTCTTGCCGTCACTGCCACAGCCTCTGTCCCCATTCTGAAGCAAAGCGTCATCAGTGACGTCTGGGGGCGGCTAGTCCCTGCTCTACTGAGCATGCATTGGTTGTCAATTCCGACCTGTGCTCTGTACGAGCTCCCTTCTTATTGTGCAATATTCTTCTCAGCGCACAGTGACAGTGCTCTCCCTCGCCGACTCTAACTATAAGTGATGAGTCAGCAGCAGAGTGCACTGTCAGTGCGCATTGTAAGGAGATGGTCTCTGTTCTCCAGGATATCGCCTTGCAGTGCCCACTGACGGTGCACTTTGGTGAAAATTATAATTAGGTAAAAAAGTACAATAAAGCAGTTGGAATAGAGATAAAAATGTGGGGACTTTTTAATCAACCTATGTTAGAAAAACTGTTCTTATTAAAATAAACAGACATTTTAGTTTGAAAATCAATATTGGTTTTGGACAAACCCATAGCCATCCATGCGGTAAAAGAACCAGAATGGTAACGTTTCTACCACCTCTCGGATCTCAGCAGCATATACCACAGGTAAGCCTCCGATGTCTTTAATAAACACCACTGGGTTCTACTCACTCTGTATGAACCAGTGTCCATGTATATTATTTACAGCCCCTTGATTTTTTTTTTTTTGTTTTTATTTGTGTAATGCTTCATTTCTTCTATGGTGGATGTGCAATAGAATTCTTCATTTGTTGACTCCGTCCCATATATCATAGGTCTGATTGCAGGGGGTGAGTGCACTGTACCTGTATATTGCTGGCGTATATGTATAGTATATTCCACTTCTCAAATATAAATTAAAAACATGATGATCGTGAGGCTCGCTTTATCAAGATATATTCTGCTCTTATATTACATACAGAAGACCAAACTCCACTGCAGGAAGCATTGAATCAGCTGGTGAGGCAGCTACAAAGGTGAGATTACCCTGCATATATTGTATTTTGATGTAACCCTGTCTCATGTACAGCACCATGGAATTAATGATGCTATATAAATGAATAATAAAATGTACGCCACAAGTAGCGGGGGTCTGCCATCCTCCCAGACAAAACACATGCTTACAGGGAACGCAGGTTGTGATCCCCAGTAGGGAGACATATTGCCTGTAAAACACTACAGAATATGTTGGTGCAATATAATCAAAGTACCGTATTTTTCTGACTATAAGACACCCCTTTTAACTAGATAGCGTGTTACTAAAATGTCTGTGTCTTATAGTCCACAGTCAGTGCCGGACCACCCAGCTGCTTCCCTAAATCATAGGGTAGAGCATTCCTATGCACTGGGATAGTGGAGCGGCTGCATGGTTCTCTCTGTCTGTGTAGTTGGTGCAGCTCCTGGAGCAGGTTACATGAAGCTGACGTCCTCATGAGGGTTACTACAATGAATCTCTGCTGCACAGGATGCAGAAGAATAACTGTCACACTTGGATAAGAAGCTACTTGGCAGGAGAGTCTTGGCCTCCCAAAAAAAGCCATTTCCACTTGTGCCTCTGTGCAGCATATGGGCTACAGATGTGATGCCGCTCTGGTTGGCCCACGTGTCTGTGTGGTCAGGAGTGTAACACAGGACAGCGTAATATAAAGTCTACAATCAGTAGCCTTTATAGTGTGGAGATTAAAATGCCGTCTGCTACATTATTTATAAGGAGTGTAAATTGCATAAATGAGAGCCATTACACGTGTAAGATGCCATTCACACAGCTGATTCCACAACATAGACTTCTGCTGTTTATGAACTGTGGTACAATACAACCAAGGTAAACGGTACTGGGGCCTTAGCTCACAGTTGGACAGTATATAAGGCCCTTTATTGTTTTTGTGCAGCCCCCCCATACACTTCTACCACTTCAGAATCGATCATTATCCCCCTTTTCTACCCTAGAGCACCAAACACAGACCACCAAGATCTTTACATCACACGGGTAATTTTAATATTAATATTTTTTTCCTATTTTCTGTTGTCCAGTGTGCATCTTATAGTCCGAAAAATACAGTATATAAAATGTAATGGTTTTATATATCAAAACATGAAAAACATCTGGTCCTTCAAAGATCTTAAATTGGGTAAATAAAACCTCAGATGAACAATACATGAGAAATTACCCCCTGTCCTTATTTACCAAAGACGAGGCGAATATGCAAAAAAAAAGTACACATAATGACTCAATAGCTTGCTGCGCCTCTCTACCCCGCCCCTTTAGCAGCAATGTTAATCATTTTCTGTACTTACAGGGGGGAGAAAAAAAACTGTACTGACATTAAACCATATGATCGCAAATACTGTATTTTTCGCTTTATAAGACGCACCTGATTATAAGACGCACCCCCAAATTTGGTGAAGAAAAAGAGAAAAAAATTTTTTTTTATGTTAAATAGAGGTGTGTCTTATAATGCCAGTGTCCGTCTTACAAATCATATATATGTCCCTCATCCTGGTATCTATATAACCCCCATCCTGGCACATGGCCCCCTTGTGCTGGCACATAGCCCCCCATCCTATCCCCCAGTCACTATATGCCCCCCTGCTGGCACTCACATGGCCCCCCTCTATATGCCTCCCTGCTGGTACACACACGGCCCCCCGTCCCTATATTTCCCCTGCTGGCACACATTGTCCCCCTGTCCCTATATTCTCCCCTGCTGGCATTCACACAGCCCCCCCGTCCCTATGTTCCCCCCTGCTGGCACACATTGTCACCCCGGTCCTGTAATCCCCCCTGCTGGCACACATTGTCACCCCGGTCCTATAATCCCCCCCTGCTGGCACACATTGTCACCCCGGTCCTATAATCCCCCCCTGCTGGCACAAATTGTCCCCCCCAGTCCTATAATCCCCCCCTGCTGGCACACATTGTCCCCCCCAGTCCTATAATCCCCCCCTGCTGGCACACATTGTCCCCCCCAGTCCTATAATCCCCCCCCTGCTGGCACACATTGTCCCCCCCAGTCCTATAATCCCCCCCTGCTGGCACACATTGTCCCCCCCAGTCCTATAATCCCCCCCTGCTGGCACACATTGTCCCCCCAGTCCTATAATCCCCCCCTGCTGGCACACATTGTCCCCCCCCTCCATATATTCCCCCCCTGCTGGCACACATTGTCCCCCCCCCTCCATATATTCCCCCCTGCTGGCACACATTGTCCCCTCCTCCATATATTCCCCCCCTGCTGGCACATATTGCCCCCTCCCATCCCTTTATTCCCCCCTGCTGGCACACATAGCCCATTGTTCATATATTCCCCCCTGATGGCACACATTGTCCCCCCATCCCTATATTTCCCCCTGCTGTCACACATGGCCCCTGTCCCTATATTTCCACCCTGCTGGCAAGCACATGCTAAAATAATAAACAGTTAACTCACCTACTGATGATGGCTCCTGCTCCCAGCTCCCCTGTGGCTTACCTGTGTCTGTGCTGAGTCATCCTCCTCCTGCAGGACACACGCAGCTGCTGCTCATTCAAGCAGCTCATTGTAGCTACAGGACCTTCCATGATGTAACCAATAGGAGCTGCTCAGCTGCGGTCATGTGACTTGCAGTGCACACTGGGAGTCATGTGACCGCAGGTCCTATGGTCACATCATGCAAAGTCCTGAAGCGATGAGCTTTCTGAATGAGCTGCTGCTGCTGCTCACCCTGCCTGCAGGAGGAGGATGACAGCAGACTAGACACAGGAAAGCCACGGGGGAGCTGGGAGCAGGAGCGATCATCACTAGGTAAGTGTCTATAGTGACTGGGGGTGAGTGCAGGCACATGTAATATGCACCGCGGCACTGTTTCAGCACCGAGGTGATGGACAGCGGGTGCAGTGAATATTACATGAGCCTAATGAGCGGGAGCACAGGATCTCCCTCTGTCTCTGCAGCCCCATCCAGCCCCCTGACTCCATGCCAGAGCCGCCCCCCCCCCACTCTATAGCACAGCAGCACACAGATTCGCTTTATAAGACGCACCCCCCACTTTCCCCCAAAATTTGGGGGAACAAAAGTGCGTCTTATAAAGCGAAAAATATGGTAATTCTTTCTTTGAAGTAAAACTTTGTTTAAAAACGGGCAAATGTTTTACCTCACAAAAAAAAAACAGTTGTGATCCCCTGCTGTCATATGTCTGTATATTCTCTTTTTTGCTTTCCCCCCCGCCCCGGAGATGTGGTATGATCAGACCAAGTTCCTGTATGGTCAGACACGACCATTACACAGTACAGAGCAGGGGCACATTTATAAGATTATCTCAGCACAGGAACATTTTATTTAAACACATCCAATTGTGGAAGTTATTATTATTCCAAGATCTATTGATTAAAATCAACTTTTGTTCGTGGGAAAAATAAACCCTTTAAAAGTTTTTTTCATGACATATTGTACTTTGTTAGCAGTAAATTTAAGTCATTGTTTTGCTTTTTTTTTTTACTTAATCAAAATAAATTGCTGAAAAATAGGCAACTTACCAACTTCGCTTTTATCTTTAACCCCTCCCTGAGCCTGTTTTCACCCTCCTGACCAGGCCAAATTTTACAGTTCTGACCAGTGTCACTTTGAGTGAGGTAATAACTCAAACGCTTCAACGGATCCCAGTAATCACGAGACTTGCTCATAACATGTTGTATTTCATGTTAGTGGTAACATTTGTTTGATATGACTTGGATTTACTTGTGAAAATATCGGAAATTTAGCAAAAATGTGAGAAATTTTTCAATTTTCAAACTTTTAATTTTTATGATATTAAATCAGAGCGTGGTCAGACAAAATCGTTAATTACATTTACCATATGTGTACTTCAGCATTAAGTTTTATCATTTAGTTTGTTAGAAACTTAGAAGGGTTAAAAGTTGGTCCGCAATATGTGGTCGAAAACTCCTTTTGAGGCACAGTGCAAAGCTCAGAAGGGAAGAGGAGTTCAGATTTTGCTGGAATGGTTGGAGTGTGCCATGTTAAACTGAGAGAGCCCCTGAGGTTCCAGAACAGCAGAACCCAACCCCCATATACATCTCTGAATGACTTCGAGGGGAGCAGTGACCATATTGACACCACAGGTGGGTCACAACATTTTATATCATTATGTGTCTCTAGGTTGCGTCATGCGGACAGGTTTAAAAAGGAGCCCTGACTGGTTCTATAACCGCTCTGGATCGATGCGGCAGGATATCAGCTGTACTCTACAGCCGACACCTGGGCGGCAGGATATCAGCTGTACTCTACAGCCGACACCTGCGGCGGCAGGATATTAGCTGTACTCTACAGCCGACACCTGCGGCGGCAGGATATCAGCTGTACTCTACAGCCGACACCTGCGGCGGCAGGATATCAGCTGTACTCTACAGCCGACACCTGCGACGGCAGGATATCAGCTGTACTCTACAGCCGACACCTGCGGCATTTTTACTTATCAGGGCACAAAACACTGGTTCCTCGGCACAATAAAATAAGAGATAAGGCCCCTTAATGACTGCTGTTAAATGGTGATTTGGGGGTTGAAAGGGGGTTAAGTTCATTGAGGTTTGTGTACATTCGTACATGCGCCGCTCGCTTAAGACACTGCCACAACATTGGCGTTAGCAGTGTCTGGGCCGTTGCCACACCTTCATTGTTCTCTTTCTCAGCTATTCTGATGTAGATTTGCTGCTGTGCTTGGAATCGCTGTCCGGTAGCATGACCCTGTTTCGGCCACACTTTAGCTTTTGGATTGATGACCTCAACATTTGACTTTATGTAAAGATTAGGGATGAGTGAGCACTATCATGCCCGGATGCTCGTTGCTCGAATCGAGCTATTCCCAATACTCACATTCTCGTTTCGAGTAACAAGTATAATGGGAGTCAATGGGAAATCCGTGCATTTTTTTTGTCAGACCCTACAAGGAGGTCTGGGGAACAGTGAAAATGTTCAAATGGATGGGAAAAGTGCTGTGTGGAAGGAGAACAGCATGAGGAAGACCCCTGGAACCATCTCTGACTCTTAGATCACTGCTGAGAGCAATGGTGTCACACTTTTACTCCACTTGTTTAACTTGTTAGTGGTAAATTTAGGTCAATATTTTTTGTTTATTTGTGAAAAAAATCTGAAATTTGGCAAAAATTTTGAAAATTTCTCAATTTTCAAATTTTGAATTTTTATTCTGTTAAACCAGAGAGTTATGTGACACAAAATAGTTACTAAATAACATTTCCCACATGTCTACTTTACATCAGCACAATTTTGGAAACAAAATTTTTTTTTGTTAGGAAGTTATAAGGGTTAAAAGTTGACCAGTGATTTCTCATTTTGGAAACAAAAATTACTAAACCATTTTTGTTATTTTTGGGACCACCTCACATTTGAAGTCACTTTGAGGGGTCTATATGGCAGAAAATACCCAAAAGTGACAACATTCTAAAAACTGCACCCCTCAAGCTACTCAAAACTACATTCAATAAGATTATTAACCCTTCAGGTGCTTCACAGCAGCTAAGGCAATGTGGAAGGAAAAAATGGACGTTTTAATTTTTCCAACAAAAATTTTCTTTTATCATTAATTTTTTTTCATTTTCACATGGGCAACAGGATAAAATGGATCCTAAAATTTGTTGGACAATTTCTCCTGAGTACACCGATACCTCATATGTGGTCATAAACCACTGTTTGGGCGCACGGCAGGGCTCGGAAGGGAAGGAGCGCCATTTGACTTTTTGAATGGAAAATATGCTGGAATATTTAGCGGTTGCCATGTCGCGTTTGGAGAGCCCCTGTGTGCCTAAACATTGGAGCTCCCCCACAAGTGACCCCATTTTGGAAACTAGACCGCCCCAAGGAACTTATCTAGATGCATAGTGATCACTTTGAACCCCCAGGTGCTTCACAAATTGATCCGTAAAAAAAAAGTACTTTTTTTTCACACAAATTTTCTTTTAGCCTCAGTTTTTCCATTTTCACATGGGTAGCAGGATAAAATGGATCCTAAAATTTGTGAGGCAATGTTTCCTGAGTACACCGATACCTCGTATGTCATCATAAACCACTGTTTGGGCGCACGGCAGGGTTCGGAAGGAAAGGAGCGCCGTTTGACTTTTTGAATGGAAAATTAGCTCCAATCGTTATCGGATGCCATGTCACGTTTGGAGAGCCCCTGTGTGCCTAAACAGTGAAAACCCCCCCACAAGTGACCCCATTTTGGAAACTAGACCCCTTAAGGAACTTATCTAGATGTGTAGGGAGCACTTTGAACCTCCAAGTGCTTCACAAAAGTTTATAACGCAGAGCAGTGAAAATAAAAAAATCATTTTTTTTCCTCAAAAATGATTTTTTTAGCACACTATTTTTTATTTTCACAAGGGTAACAGGAGAATTTGGACCACAAAAGTTGTCCAGTTTGTCCTGAGTACGCTGGTACCCTATATGTGGGGAGGAACCACTGTTTGGGCGCACGGCAGGGCTCAGAAGGGAAGGAGCGCCATTTGACTTTTTGAAAGGAAAATTAGCTCCAGTCGTTAGCGGACACCATGTCATGTTTGGAGAGCCCCTGTGTGCCTAAACATTGGAGCTCGCCCACAAATTACACCATTTTGGAAACTAGACCCCCTAAGGAACTTATCTAGATGTGTAGTGAGCACTTTGAACCCCCAGGTGCTTCACAGAAGTTAATAAAGCAGAGCCGTGAAAATTTAAAAAAAAAAAAAAATAAATAAAAATTTTCCTCAATTATTTTTTTAGTCCACAATTTTTTATTTTCACAAGGGTAACAGGATAAATTGGACCCCTAATATTGTTGTCCAGTTTGTCCTGAGTACGCTGGTACCCAATATGTGGGGGGGACCACTGTTTGGGCACACGTCGGGGCTCGGAAGGTAAGTAGTGACATTTTGAAATGCTGACTTAGATGGAATAGTCTGTGAGCGTCATGTTGCCTTTGCAGAGCCCCTGATGTGGCTAAACTGTGGAAACCCCCCACAAGTGACCCCATTTTGGAAACTAGACTCCCAAAGGATCTTATCTAGATGTGTGGGGAGCACCTTGAACCCCCAAGTGCTTCACAGAAGTTTATAACGCAGAGCCGTGAAAATAAAAAATCATTTTTTTCCTCCAAAAAATGATTTTTAGCCCACAATTTTTTTTTCCATAAGGGTAACAGGATAAATTGGACCCCAAAAGTTGTTAAGTTTGTCCTGAGCATGCTGGTACCCCATATATGGGGTGAACCACTGTTTGGGCAAACGTCGGGGCTTGGAAGGGAAGTAGTGAGGTGTTGAAATGCCGACTTGATGGAATGGTCTGTGGGCGTCATGTTTCTTTTGCAGAGCCCCTGATGTGACTCAACTGTGGAAACCCCCACAAGTGACCCCATTTTGGAAAATAGACCCCCAAAGGAACTTATCTAGATGTATGGTGAGCACTTTGAACCCCTAAGTGCTTCACAGAAGTTTATAACGCAAAGCTGTGAAAATAAAAAATCTTTTTTTTTCTTCAAAAAATGATTTTTTAGCTCGCAATTTTTTTTATTTTCACAAGGGTAAGAGGAGAAATTAGACCCCAAAAGTTGTTGTCCAATTTGTCCTGAGTACGGTGATACCCCATATGTGGGGGAGAACCATTGTCTGGGCACACGTCAGGGCTCGAAATGGAAGTAGTGACATTTTGAAATGCAGACTTTGATGGAATGGTCTGCGGTCGTTGTTACGTTTACAGAGCCCCTGATGTGCCTGAACAGTAGAAACCCCTCACAAGTGACCCCATTTTGGAAACTAGACCTTCCAAGGAACTTACCTAGATGTCTGGTGAGCACTTTGAACCCCCAAGTGCTTCACAGAAGTTTATAACGCAGAGCCGTGAAAATAAAAAAACATTTTTTTTCCACAACAATAATTTTTTAGCCCCCAATTTTTTATTTTCCCAAGGGTAACAGGAGAAATTAGACACCCAAAGTTGTTGTGCAATTTGTCCTGAGTATGCTGATACCCCATATGTTGGGGAAAACCACTGTTTGGGCATACATCGGGGCTTGGAAGGGAGGGAGCACAGTTTGACTTTTTGAACGCAAAATTGGCTGGAATCAATGGTGGCACCATGTCGCGTTTGGAGACCCACTGATGTGCCTAAACAGTGGAAACCCCTCAATTCTAATCCCAACACACCCCTAACCCTAATCCCAACCCTAACTATAACCCTAACCACAAGCCTAACCCTAATCTTAACCATAATTCCAACTCTAACCCTAATTGTAACCCTTATTCCAACCCTAACCCTAATTCCAACCCTAACCCTAGCCCTAACCCTAATGAAAAAATAAAAATATTTTATTTATTTTATTATATGTGCCTACCTATGGGGGGTGATAGAGGGGGGTTTTATTTACTTTTCATTTCATTTTGATCACTGTGAGCGTGATCAAAATGAATGA
Source organism: Dendrobates tinctorius (assembly GCF_039654945.1). Taxonomy (NCBI): domain Eukaryota; kingdom Metazoa; phylum Chordata; class Amphibia; order Anura; family Dendrobatidae; genus Dendrobates; species Dendrobates tinctorius. Next base: position 2,781,780 of record NW_027361715.1, on the reverse strand, counting down.
ACCGAATCTGCAGCCGGCAGATTCGGACGGGCGCACTGCGCATGCGTCCGCCATTTTCCAAGATGGCGGCGCCCATGATCCGGGACTGCGAGACACCGGGAGCGAAAGCGGCACTCTGTAGGCACCAGGGGGTGGGAGGGGGGGTGATCGGACTGCGGAGGGAGGCGGGGGGAGCTGATGATGACAGTGGTGGCACATCACCCCCGCCAGCCGGTGTGGGGGGGTCACATTACTGTTTCCAGCCATGACCGATGCTACTGCAGCATCGGCTATGGCTGGATTGTAATATTTCATCAATTTTCATTGATGAAATATTACTATCGCTCTGATTGGCTGTTAAAAGTGAATCAGAGCGATCGTAGCCACGTGGGGGCGAAGCCACGCCCCCTGTGGTGAAGAACAAAGCCCCCTGTATCTGCGGGTCGGGTGACCTTTTAGTTACCCCGGTCACCCGACCCACGGGGGCTTTAAAGTCATGACTAGAGTTGAGCGACTTTGGTCGGATCGGGTTTCATGAAACAAAAATTGAGTCGGATGAAACTGGTCCGACTAGGGCAAAAAAAAGTCGGAGTTTCGTCCGAAACCCGACCCCATCCACTCAATACCGACTTTTATTCCCCATTGACTTGCATTGGGGTTGGGTTTCGGACGAAACTCCGACTTTTTTTTTGCCCTAGTCGGACCAGTTTCATCCGACTCAAATTTTGTTTCATGAAACCCGATCCGACCAAAGTCGCTCAACTCTAGTCATTACTCCACATAGGCGTCACTGGTTAGATTGGCACAGGTTTTCATGACGCCTATGTGGCGTCCAGGGCTGTGGAGTCGGTAAGCCAAACCTGCGACTCCGATTCCTCAATTTCCTTTACACCGACTCCAACTCCCGACTCCACGACTCCGACTCCCACATATGTATATTGCTTATATTTAAGTGAAAAATTTATTGTAGTACAATGTGAACATCAGACATTTAATCATTTCTATGATCCAATAATCAAGATATTTAGATAGAACATAATATCTATTTATTGGAATACAACTTTAGAACACAAAAAACTGTAATAAATTGTAAATATGTAATACACTGTATACATGTACATGTATACAGTACAGACCAAAGTTTGGACACACCTTCTCATTCAAAGAGTTTTCTTTATTTTCATGACTATGAAAATTGTAGATTCATTCTGAGTGAAGGCATCAAAACAAAGAATTAACACATGTGGAATTATATAATTTAAAGTGTGAAACAACTGAAAATATGTCTTATATTCTAGATTCTTCAAAGTAGCCACCTTTTGCTTTGATTACTGCTTTGCACACTCTTGGCATTCTCTTGATGAGTTTCAAGTGGTAGTCACCAGAAATGGTCTTCCAACAGTCTTGAAGGAGTTCCCAGAGATGCTTAGCACTTGTTGGCCCGTTTGCCTTCACTCTGCGGTCCAGCTCACCCCAAACCATCTCGATTGGGTTCAGGTCTGGTGACTGTGGAGGCCAGGTCATCTGGTGTAGCACCCCATCACTGTCCTCCTTGGTCAAATAGCCCTTACACAGCCTGGAGGTGTGTTTGAGGCCATTGTCCTGTTGAAAAATAAATGATGGTCCAACTAAACACAAACCGGATGGAATAGCATGCCGCTGCAAGATGCTGTGGTAGCCATGCTGGTTCTGTATGCCTTCAATTTTGAATAAATCCCCAACAGTGTCACCAGCAAAGCACCCCCACACCATCACACCTCCTCCTCCATGCTTCACGGTGGGAACCAGGCATGTAGAGTCCATCCATTCACCTTTTCTGCGTCGCACAAAGACATGGTGGTTGGAACCAAAGATCTCAAATTTGGACTCATCAGACCAAAGCACAGATTTCCACTGGTCTAATGTCCATTCCTTGTGTTCTCTAGCCCAAACAAGTCTCTTCTGCTTGTTGCCTGTCCTTAGCAGTGGTTTCCTAGCAGCTATTTTACCATGAAGGCCTGCTGCACAAAGTCTCCTCTTAACAGTTGTTGTAGAGATGTGTCTGCTGCTAGAACTCTGTGTGGGATTGACCTGGTCTCTATTCTGAGCTGCTGTTAACCTGTGATTTCTGAGGCTGGTGACTAGGATGAACTTATCCTCCGCAGCAGAGGTGACTCTTGGTCTTCCTTTCCTGGGGCGGTCCTCATGTGAGCCAGTTTCTTTGTAGCGCTTGATGGGTTTTGCCAATGCACTTGGGGAAGCTTTCAAAGTTTTCCCAATTTTTCGGACTGACTAACCTTCATTTCTTAACCCCTTCACTACCAAGGGTGGTTTGCACGTTAACTCCCGGGCCAATTTTTACAATTCTGACCACTGTCCCTTTATGAGGTAATAACTCTGAAACGCTTGCATGGATCCCGGTGAGTCTGACATTGTTTTCTCGTGACATATTGTACTTCATGTTAGTGGTAAAATTTCATTCAAATAACTTGCGTTTATTTGTGAGAAAAATGGAAATTTGGCAAAAATTTTGTAAAAAATTTCGCAATTTTCCAACTTTGAATTTTTATGCCCTTAAATCACAGAGATACGGCACACAAAAAAATTGATAACTAACATTTCCCACATGTTTACTTTACATCAGCACAATTTTGGAACCAAAATTTTTTTTTGTTAGGAAGTTATAAGGGTTAAAAGTTGACCAGCGATTTCTCATTTTTACAACACCATTTTATTTTTAGGACCACATCACATTTGAAGCCACTTTGAGGGGTCTATATGATAGAAAATACCCAAAAGTGACACCATTCTAAAAACTGCACCCCTTAAAGTGCTCAAAACCACATTCAAGAAGTTTATTAACCCTTTAGGTGCGTCACAGGAATTTTTTTGAATATTTAAAAAAAAAATGAACATCTAACTTTTTTTCACAAAAAAAATACTTCAGGTTCAATTTTTTTTACCAAGGGTAACAGGAGAAATTGGACTGGAAAAGTTATTGTGCAATTTGTCCTGAGTACGCTGATACCTGGTATGTGTGGGGGAACGACTGTTTCGGCGCATGGCAGAGCTCAGAATGGAAGGAGCGCCGTTTGACTTTTTCAATGCAAAATTGGCTGGAATTCAGATCGGATGCCATGTCATGTTTGGAGAGTCCCTGATGTACCTAAACAGTGGAAACCCCCTACAAGTGACCCCATTTTGGAAACTAGACCCCCCCCAAGGAACTTATCTAGATATGTGGTGAGAACTTTGAACCCACAAGGGCTTTACAGAAGTTTATAACGTACAGCGGTACAATTAAAAAATCATATTTTTTCCACAAAAATGATCTTTTCACCCCAATTTTTATTTTCCCAAGGGTAACAGGACCCTAAAAGTTATTGTGCAATTTGTCCTGAGTACGCTGATACCCCACATGTGGGGGTAAACCATTATTTGGGCGCATGGCAGAGCTCGGAAGGGAAGCAGCGCCATTTGACGTTTTTGGCTGGAATTGAGATCGGACATCATGTCGCGATTGGAAAACCCCTGATGTACCAAAACAGTGGAAACCCCCCACAAATGACACCATTTTGGAAACTAGACCCCCTAAGGAACTTATCTAGATGTGTGGTGAGAACTTTGAACCCCCAAGTGCTTCACAGAAGTTTATAACGCCCAGGCGTGAAAATAAAAAAATATTTTTTTTCCACAAAAATGATATTTTTGCCCCCAAATTTTTATTTTCCTAAGGGCAACAGGAGAAATAGGACCCCAAAAGTTGTTTTGCAAATTGTCCTGAGTAGGCTGATACCCCACATGAGGGGGTAAAACACTGTTTGGGTGCATGGCAGAGCTTGGAAGAAGGGAAGGAGCACCATTTGACTTTTTCAACGCAGAATTGGCTGGAATTGAGATCAGACGCCATGTTGCGTTTAGAGAGCACCTGATGTGCGCAAATAGTGGAAACCCCCAATTCTAACCCTAGCCCTAACCCTAATGGGAAAATGGAAATAAATACATTTTTTTAATTTTATTATTTTTCCCTAACTAAGGGGGTGATAACGGGGGGGTTTGATTTACTATTTATGGCGGTTTTTGTTTGGCGGCTGTCGCACGCTAAAAGACGCTTTTTATTGTAAAAATAGCTTTTGTATCACCACATATTGAGAGCTATAATTTTTCCATATTTTGACCCACCGAGTCATGTGAGGTCTTATTTTTTGCGGGACGAGTTGACGCTTTTATTGGTATCCTGTTCGGGCATGTGACATTTTTTGATCACTTTTTATTTCGTTTTTTGGGACGCAGAATTTACAAAAACCAGCGTTTCATGAATTTCTTTTGGGTGGTGCGTTTACGCCGTTCCGGGTGCGGTAAAATTTATAAGGCAGTTTTATTCTTCGGGTCAGTACTGTTACAGCGATACCTCATTTAGGTCGTTTTTTTTTATGTTTTGGCGCTTTTATGCAATGAAAACAATTTTATATAAAAAATAATTATTTTTGCATCACTTTATTCTGCGAGCTATAACTTTTTTATTTTTTTTGCTGATGATGCTGTGTGGCAGCTCGTTTTTTGCGGGACAAGATGACGTTTTCAGTGGTACCATGGATATTTATATGCGTCTTTTTGATCGCGCGTTATTGCACTTTTTGTTCGGCGGTATGATAATAAATCATTATTTTTTGCTTCGTTTTTTTTTTATTTTTTAAGGGGTTCGCTTAAGGGGTTAACTATCAGGACAGTTTTATAGGGCGGGTCGTTACGGACGCGGCGATACCAAATATGTGTACTTTTATTGTGTTTTTTTTTTTTTTTTAATTTCCAAAAAATGAATTTATTGGGATATAATATATATATATATATATATATATATATATATATATATATATATATATATATATATATATATAATTAATTTTTTTTTTACTTTATTACAATGTCCCAGGGGGGACATAACTGTCCTGTGACAGATCGCTGATCTGTCACATCACAGATCACTGTGACAGGCGATCTGTCACAGGCACTGCACAGGCTTCCTCATGCCTGCGCTTTGCAGGCACTGAGGAAGCCAGCTTTCTGCAGGCCCCCGGAGGTCCCCGTCGCCATATTGGATCCGGGGACCTGCAGGAAAGGAGTCCCCCGCAGCAGCGCTGCACATTGCGCTGCCGTGGGGGGCTCAGGGAAGCAAGGAGGGAGCCCCATCCCTGCCGATGCTTCCCTTTAACACCCGGTACACCGCGATCGTGTTTGATCGAGGTGTGCAAGGGGTTAACGTGTCGGGGGCGGTCCGTGACCGCCCCTGACACATTGTGCCGGGTGTCAGCTATGATAATTAGCTGACACTCGGCCACGATCAGCGGCGCTCACCACGTGGGCGCCGCTGATCGCGGTGACGTAATATTCCGTCCATGGTAATTAGGTCCAGGGTCACATGGACGGAATATTACGTCAATTGTAGGTAAGGGGTTAAAGTAATGATGGCCACTCGTTTTTCTTTACTCAGCTGCTTTTTTTCTTGCCATAATACAAATTCTAACAGTCTATTCAGTAGGACTATCAGCTGTGTATTCACCAGACTTCTGCACAACACAACTGATGGTCCCAACCTCATTTATAAGGCAAGAAATCCTACTTATTAAACCTGTGAAGTGAAAACCATTTCCAGTGACTACCTCTTGAAGCTCATCAAGAGAATGCCAAGAGTGTGCAAAGCAGAAATCAAAGCAAAAGGTGGTTACTTTGAAGAACCTAGAATATAAGACATACAGTATTTTCAGTTGTTTCACACTTTTTTGTTAATTATATAATTCCACATGTGTTAATTTATTGTTTATTCGGTCGTCCATGACAGCACCACCTGAGAGAGGGGATCCGCCCTTTAGGAACAGGAAACCTACAGATACAAAAGGGTGGCACCTCTCCCATGCATCAGTTGGTTTCCTGTTCCTAGAGGACAGGACTCTCTACAGATCGTCCGTCATGGAATCTTCATTGAATACCCAGGCCGGCTGACCGACCCAGGTAGCGAGGGGGTCTCCTACCTCGGTCAGTGCGGGGTCCCTGGAAGCGCCACGGTGGGGCCGGGTAGGTCACCACGGCAGTGGACGAAGCAGGTGGAGCAGGGGTCCGGTGGATGCCGTCTCCAAAGCCAGCGCCTGGTATGTATGCCCCGGTGCGCTTCCCCAGGCCCGGTCCTTCCGGTCGGTGCTGTCCCCTGGCCGGGCTCATGGCGGCGGGCGGGGGGGGGGGGGGGCTGGCACTCCGGGCAGGGCTGCGCGGCTCCTTCGCGCGCGCTCCCGCAGGGCTCTGTGAGCGGCGGAAGGGGCGGAGCGATAGCGCCGATACCGGAAGTCGGGTGCCGGCCGACCTCCGGCGCGCGCCGCGGGTGCATGCCGGTCCGGGGGTCGCGCGGCGACCCGGCGCAAGGGGGGCCGGAGCATGGGGGAGGGAACGCAAAGCCGGGTGGGTGGTGCTATGGCAGGTTGCCTGCTGACCCGGACAGGAGGCCATATAAGGCAGATGGGGACGCCGCTGGGGTGCTTCTGAAGGCCCCAGCAATGGATACGTTGGAAGCCCCCTTAGTGCAGCAGGACGAAGCGCAGGAGCGGCCGCAGAAACAGGCCAATTCGAGTAGCCAGCAGAAGAAACAGAGACGAACTAGCGACCAGAGCCGCGAAAGTTCCTCCAGAAAGGACCCCCCTGCCTCCCTCCGTGATCCGGTACCTGCCTCATCTGCATGGGTAAGAGATCTCCGTGAATATACCCTGATGCAGTGTTCCCTTATGTTCTTTTTCAGGGGAAGAAGGTTACTGGAAAACAGAAACACAGGGAATGTGCCCTCTGTAGTTCCCCCCTACCAGATGGCCACCCTAAAAAGTTATGCCAGCCATGCATACGGCAGACGGTAGGAGTTATTAAGGACAGGGAGTCCAGGGGTAGATTGTCAGGCCCTTATACTCTCCCCCGTTTATGCAGGTAGCGGAAGAGACACCTGACTTCACTTCAAACCTGAGAGACATGATCAGGGCAGAAATGAAAGCTTTACCTCAAAGAGAACCTTCTAGGAGAAGAGAGGCTAGTGGTTCAGGCTCGGAGGCCTCAGTCGCCCCTGGGAAGGGGGACAATTCCTCGGACTCCTCGGCCTCCTCGTCGTCTTCCTCGGATGAAGACTCTAGCCGGTTCTGCTTCCCCTTAGATCAGATGGACAGATTATTGAAAGCTATACGGTCCACCATGGGGGTAGCGGAAAAAAAACGGGAACTCTCAGCACAGGACATAATGTTCGGGGGGTTGGACCCCAAAAAACGTAAAGCTTTTCCATTGAACGAAAAGGTTCAGAGCCTAATTGATAGAGAATGGAAGAGACCGGAGAAAAGGGGCTCCATGCCACCAGCCTTTAAGCGGAGATACCCCTTTGATAACCCGGTAGTAAACAGATGGGATAAAGCCCCGAAACTAGATGCAGCAGTAGCCAAAGCATCTAAAAAATCCGCCATACCGTTTGACGATATGGCCTCCCTGAAGGATCCGTTAGATAAAAAAGCGGATTCTTTCCTTAAAGGGACATGGGAGATGTCAGCAGGCGCGTTAAGACCAGCGGTAGCTGCCACCTGTACAGCCAGATCTATGATGGTCTGGCTAGATCAGCTAGATTCCGAACTAAGAGATGGAGCTTCAAGATCATCTATTCGGAAAAATTTGCCCATCATTCAAAATGCCGCGGCGTTTTTAGCCGATGCCTCTGCAGACTCTGCAAGAATGGCGGCTAAAGCCGCAGGTCTGTCTAATGCAGCGCGAAGAGCGCTCTGGTTAAAATGCTGGCCAGGAGATATTCAAGCCCGGTCCCGTCTCTGTTCCATTCCCTGCAAGGGGGAGTACCTATTCGGCCCCGTCTTGGACGAATTGTTGGAGAAAGCTGGAGATGACAAAAAGAAATTTCCCAGTCTCCCGAACCCCTCTTACAGACGTCCCTTTGCCAGGAAAGGATTTTTCCGGAGAAGGCCGTCCAGAGATCAGGGCAGATGGGATGACAAAAAAAGGAAAGGTACAGGATTCATGTTTGGGGGAGGGCGCCAGGAAGGTCCAGCTCGGGATACGAAGAAGCCGCCCCAATGACTAGTTGCCCCAGTAGGAGGGAGACTAGCTGCCTTCTACCCATCCTGGTCTCTGATCTCCAATAGCAGCTGGATATTGGGGATAATAGCCGTGGGACTACGACTAGAGTTTTCTAGGGTTCCCCTTGATCAATTTAAAATCACCCCACTCAGGTCGTCTGCTGCAGAACAAGCTGCCCTGGAAGCCGAGGTTCATAACCTGTGCGCTAAGAAAGTCCTGATAGAGGTTCCAGAGGAAGAATGGGGGAAGGGATTCTACTCCCCTCTGTTCCTGGTCCGCAAACCGGACAGCTCCTTTAGGACAATAATTAACCTTAAGGCCCTCAACAAGTTTTTGGTCATACGTCCCTTTAAAATGGAAACGATTAAGCCTGCAATAAAATTGCTGTTCCAAAACTGCTTCATGGTGGTGTTAGATCTAAAAGACGCATACTACCATATACCCATCCATGCAGGCCATCAGCGGTTCCTCAGTTGGATGGGTCAATTCGACATTTCCAATATGCGGCCCTCCCTTTTGGAGTGGCAGTCGCTTCCCGAGTATTTACTAAAGTAATAGCGGAGGTCATGGCCCATCTACGTGAATCGAACATTCTGGTGATTCCCTACCTGGACGATTTTCTTATTGTAGATAAAACGGCGAACCATTGTTTACAACAGCTACAAAAGGCAATGTCTGCCCTAGAACGGTTAGGATGGTTGCTGAACGTCAAAAAGTCCCGGTTGCAGCCAATGAAAGTCCAACAATTTCTGGGCCTAACCCTGGATTCTGAAAAACAGGAATGCCGTCTGCCTCCGGACAAGCTTGTTCGCCTCCATTATCAGATCCTGAACGCCTCCAATAACCCCACCATGTCCCTCAGAAAAGCCATGTCCCTTCTAGGCTCTCTTTCAGCCTGTATCCCGGCAGTCCAGTGGGCCCAGTTTCATGCAAGGAAACTACAGAGCGAGGTCTTATTACATCAAAAAGTCCTTGGAGGTTACTTGGAGGGTCAGCTAACCTTATCCCGTGACACAAGGGAGTCCCTAGAGTGGTGGTTAGACAAAGATAACTTATCAAAAGGGGTACCCTGGGAGTATAACGTAACCCGCATAGTCACCACGGATGCTAGTCCTTACGGTTGGGGAGCTCATATGGGTGAAATTTTAGTCCAGGACCAATGGCAACATCATCAGTTAAGAATGTCATCTAACCTAAAAGAATTGACAGCGGTAGAACAGGCGGCTAAAAAGCTTGTGTACCTACAGGGCCATCACGTGCGAGTGTTCTCCGACAATCGGGTCACCGCGGCATACATCAATCACCAAGGCGGGACCCGTTCCAGACCCCTGATGTTTGTAGCAGAGCGGTTGTTCCAGCTAGCAGAACAATACTTCCTATCTTTAACAGCATTGCATATAAAAGGAAAAGACAACATCACGGCAGACTTTTTAAGCCGCAATCGGCTAAAGCAAGGGGAATGGTCTTTAAACACCTCCATATTCAATCTGATTGTTCAAAAGTGGGGATATCCAGAGGTAGACCTATTCGCCACCAGAGACAACACGCAATTGAAACAATTCTGCTCCCTGAATCCCAGAGAAAATCCTCTGGCGGTAGATGCCTTCCTGATAAACTGGAACTTCAAACTAGCCTACGCCTTCCCTCCCCTATCTCTTCTACCCCTGGTGATGAGGAAAATCAGGAAAGACAGAGCGAGGGTTATAGTCATCGCTCCATTTTGGCCCAGGAGAGCATGGTTCTCATGCCTCAGGACCATGTCGGTGTCCGATCCTTGGGTTCTGCCGGACATCCCGGATCTCCTGTCCCAGGGCCCAGTCTTCCATCCTCAGGTGGCTGTCCTTCATCTGACGGCGTGGAGTTTGAACGGTCATTATTAGAAGAGAAGGGTTTCTCCGCAGACCTAATTAACACCCTACTTAAGAGTAGGAAAATCATTACCACCAAAATTTACGTTAGAATTTGGAAAAAATTCCTTCAAAACTCAGAAGTAATCGCTGGGGATTCAGCACCTATAATGCAGATATTAGAGTTCCTACAAAAAGGTCTAGACATGGGACTCTCTACCAGTACCCTTAAAGTACAAGTGTCAGCCTTGGGGGCTCTGTTTAGCTGTAACATTGCTGGTAATTATTGGATAAGCAGATTCATTAAGGCAGCAGGTAGATCCAGGCCAATAATGAAGGATAGGTTTATGCCGTGGGACTTGAACCTAGTCCTCACTGCTATGACAGAGACTCCATTCGAACCTATCTCGTCGGCTTCCCTAAAAAACCTGTCCCTCAAGGTAGCCTTCCTGGTAGCTCTAACATCAGCTCGCAGAATAAGCGATATTCAGGCCTTATCTAGGTGTCCTCCTTATTTACAGTTTAAAGAGGATAGGGTAATACTTAGACCTGATCCAGCGTACTTGCCAAAGGTAGTTTCTAGTTTCCATAGGACACAGGAGATAGTTCTGCCATCCTTCCTCCCTAATCCAACTAACGAAAAAGAAAGGAAACTACACACCCTGGATCTCAGGAGAGGCCTCATAGAATATCTGTCAGTCACCGATCCCTGGAAGAAAGATAATGCCCTATTTATCTCTCATCAAGGCCCCAGGAAAGGTTGTAGAGCATCAAAAAATACACTAGCCAGATGGATTAGAGAGGCGATTGCAATAGCATACACATCAAAGGGCAGGTCGCCACCCGGAAAGCTGAGGGCGCATTCTACCAGGGCAATGGCAACCTCATGGGCCGAAAGATCAGAAGTCTCCATCGACCAGATATGTAAGGCGGCCACTTGGTCCTCTCCGAGCACCTTTTATAGTCATTATAGGCTAGACTTGGGTGCTTCTGCAGACCTCTCTTTTGGTATAAGGGTGCTGCAGGCTGTAGTCCCTCCCTAAAGCTGATATTACTCTCTGTAAATCTCTCAGGTGGTGCTGTCATGGACGACCGAATAAAGTCTTAGTTACTCACCGGTTAACGGTATTTTTCGGAGTCCATGACAGCACCCGTATATTCCCTCCCTTATAGTTTAATTGGGGTGTGCACGTCTTTTTTCTTGCATATGCTCACTGGTGATAAAAGTTATAATTGTAAAGAATACTGTACATAAATCATGCATTAACCTTGGAAGTCCTCTTGTGCTCTGTAATCCAACTGATGCGTGGGAGAGGTGCCACCCTTTTGTATCTGTAGGTTTCCTGTTCCTAAAGGGCGGATCCCCTCTCTCAGGTGGTGCTGTCATGGACTCCGAAAAATACCGTTAACCGGTGAGTAACTAAGACTTTTGATGCCTTCAGAGTGAATCTACAATTTTCATAGTCATGAAAATAAAGAAAACGCTTTGATTGAGAAGGTGTCCAAACTTTTAGTCTGTACTGTGTGTGTGTGTGTGTGTGTGTGTGTGTGTGTGTGTATATATGTGTGTGTGTGTGTGTATATGTGTATATATATACACACACACACACACTATGACTTATCTCGGCTAAGACAAAGCCTAGAGCCTCAGGCTACATTCACACTATGGGCGTGGCCAGGATCAAACCTGGGGGGGGGGGGGGCAAAATCTCATACTGTTCCGCAGAATTTCATACTGCACACCTCAGCTGCTGCAGAACCTCATACTTCACACCCCTACACTTGAAAATAAAGCCTGCACCTTAAGAAGATGTGGTGAATGCAGTCTATTTATTCCAACTATCAGTTGATGTTACTGAAGATGAGCAGTGCCTGTCCTGGGCCTCCTTTTGGGCAGCTATGAGGTGTCCCTGACTAATGCTAAAAAGAAGGAGTGTTAGTCTGTGTGCTACCCGGTTTTCATTCTTTTTGGTACAGATACGATATGGATAGACAGATATGGATAAATGGATAGATAGAGCAGATTTCTAATCTGCTTCTGATATTGAAAACATTATCTATGAGCTCAAAAACCTTTCAGGTGATGCAGTTTTTTAAAAAGCTGATCTGGTTTTGCAACTGAAAAACGTATCCTCAAAAAACGCAGGAAAAACGCTGTGTGTGAATGTAGCCTTAGATCAGGAATAGTCATTTATAGGACATTTCATAACTTTCCCAAATTCCTATGAAAAAATATTCAGCACATTCTGCATTGAACTACTGTACCCAATTTATTATATATTTTAGGAGTCGGTCCATTTTATACCAACTCCACCAAAATGAGCACCGACTCCGACTCCACAGCCCTGGTGGCGTCATTGGTCGTGAAGGGGTTAAGGATTGATAATAAAACATTCCAAACTGACGAGAAATTGTATTTTACAGGAAAAGCATTTTTTTTTTTTTTTTACAGTATAATGACTTGTATATAAGGCAACTTTTAAAAGGATTTCAGAAATAATTTATACCAAAATTATTTTTGTTATTTAAAAAATAAAGGTTTGATCCACCCTGTATTAGACATAAAGGAGGCTCCATGCACATTCTGTTAATTGTCCTGTATTGGTCTCCTAGACTTATAAAGGATATGCACTTTTAAGGGTTATATACCAAGGAAATGTACAGACCAACCACGGAATAGTCTATGGGTGAGAAAAATAATACCGATAAAATTCTGAAAGTTTTTGAATGGTTATATACCAGCGAAATGTAACCAGTAACATGTAATACTGCATGGCTGAGAAATGTAACGCAGCAAAATTTTTAAACTTTATTATTTTTTGTTTGTTTGTGTTAGTCTTATTTATCTGAAAAGTACCCCAGAACACGGAATAGTTTATGGGTAAGAAACTTGAAGAAACGAGCAAAATTTTCAAACACTTTTTTTCTATTGTTATATACCACCAAACTGGGACACAAAGCACGCAATACTGTATGGATGAGTAATCTAATTCTGAAATATTTTTCTACACTTTTTGTATGTTTTACATACCACCGTTATGCAACAATAAGGCTAAGTTCACACGTTGCGGAAGTTACCGCGGGAATTCCGGAATTCCATTCTGCGGGAAAATCTCATTTGAAATTCCTGCGATTTTTCACAAGGAAAAACTAGCGATTTGCAAACGTAATTAGCTTGCAGAATGCTAGTGTTTTCCAAGCGATATGTAGCATCGCTTGGAGAACTAATTGACAGGTTGGTCACACTCGTCAAACAATAGTGTTTGACTAGTGTGACCAACTTTTTACTATTGAGGCTGCCTATGCAGCTTCAGTAGTAAAAAGATCTAATGTTAAAAATAATTAAAAATAAAAAAAAAAATCTGGTTATATTCACCTTCCGATGTCCCTCGCAGCGTCCCCATGGCTTCGCGATGCTCCGGCAGGTCCCGTTCCCAGTGATGCATTGCGACAATGACCTTTGATGGCGTAGTGGTCTCGCGAGACTGCAACGTCAGCAACGGTCATTATCGCAATGCATCGCTGAAGCCCGGGAAGGCTGCGAGGTACATCGGAAGGTGACTATAACACGATTTTTTTTTTTTTTTTTTAAATTCTATTTTTTACAGGGATATGGTACCCGGAAGACAGTCTCCTCTCCTCCGGACCGTGGGTACCATCCGCAAATGTTCTGCTTACTTTTCGCATGGTGGGCACAGCCACATGCAGAAAGTAAGCGGAACAATGCAATCCTATGTGGGCGGAATCGCCGCAATTCTGCAAAATAATGAGCATGCTGCGTATTTTTCCGCGATGCGATTCCGCCGCGGGAAAATCCGCAGCATTAGCACAGCATTGCGGAATCCCATAGGATTGCATGGGGTGCTGTTTTTTTGCATCTTTGCGGCAAAATCGCACGTTAGAAACTGCCACGAAAACGCGAAAAAACCGCAACATGTGAACGCAGCCTAACTGTGTTGTACGGATGAGTTGTTGAATCCATAGCATTTTGAACAAAATATTTTGAAAGTGTAGTTGATGTAATTATACAGTATTAAAGGCTTTGCAGAAAGTGCTAAGCCAGGCATAAATGATTTTCAGGTCATCCATAGACTCCTGAAAGGCAACAACTGGTAGGCCTCATTGAAATATTGAATATTACAAACCTTTTACGTGGTGCAGTCATCTGGTGGTGTCGAAAAGTGTGGGCTAATCCAGGCTTTGTTCATTTTTATGAGAATGAGCATGTCTGCATTCTCTGACAGGTGAAAGCACCTGTTTGTTATGACCCCACCCAGCGGCACTAAAAACCCGCTCAGACATGATGCTAGCGGCAGGGCAGCACAACACCTCCAAGGCATAGAGGGACCACTCATGCCAGGTGTCCAGCTTTGAGACCCAATAGGTGAGTCGCAGAGGAATTAGAGGGTATGCTCATTTGGTCGGCCAAGTATTGCTTGACCATCTTTAATAACGTTTCCCTCCTTTTCACAAATACCCTGTCATCAGGCCCTGGGCCGGTGTCATGAAATTGGCCCACACCTTCAACAGTGTACCCCTGCCTCTGCTGTGTCTCCCTGGTGTCTGATGAAATAATAAATCTTATGGTGGCCCAGACAAACCTGTATGCCCATCAATTTTTTCACCCAAAATCCCACGTCATCATACGCCAGATGGACCCCTGTAACTGCAGCAGAAATTATGACATTTTGGGGAATTGTGCTGCATATGGGCATAATCCGAATACCGAAGCTTCGGCAATACTGGAGTACACCGGTATTCCTCATGGCCATGAAAAGGACACAATTTGAAGCGATCCATAAGTTTTTGCATTATAGTGATAATGCACAGAGTCCTCAACGAGACGATCCAAACTTTGATCATCTATATAAAATTCGGCCAGTGGTTGACCACTTCAGCAGAAAATTTGCTCAGGCGTACACACCCCATAGGGATATAGCTATTGATGAATCTCTGGTTCATTTCAAAGGGAGGCTAAAATTACGACAATACCTGCTCAGTAAAATTAACCCGCCTGAATGCCCCCTGTCCTGGGGGTGAGTGGGAAAATTGTGTGGGAATTGCTGCACCCACTGCTGGATAAGGGTTATCACCTGTACATTGATAACTTTTACACCAGCATCCTGCTCTTCAAGACCCTCTCTGCCAGAGGTACATCTGCATGTGGCACCGTGCGAAAAAATCAGCGAGACCTCCCTAAGCCGCTAATTGGGAGACTAAATGCTGGTGGTCAAGTATATGGACAAAAGGGATGTCCTGACCTTGACCACTATGCACTGTGATAACAGCTCCCTTGTCACTGTTTGTGGGACCACAACACAAGTCCCAAAGCCAGATTGTGTCTTTTATTACAATCGATACATGGGAGTGTAGATCTCTCAGATCAGGTCCTCCAACCATACAGTGCCATTCGAAAAACCAAAGTATGTCAGAGAAAAGAGGGAGACACAAAAGCGCTAATAGGGTCTTATCAAACGTTAAATAGAGTTGCCCACCAAGAAAGCTACTCACCTGGTGAGAGTGAAGGAAAGACATATATTAATGGCGGCTGGTGCAGATCCACAGGTCAGTGCAGGTTCTGGTTGAAGCATACACTTAGGTAGGAAGGATCATCCCTGCGCTGCTGCAAGAAGAATTCCAAATATTGTAGAGGTTTTAGCGTGGTTTATTCTACGCGTTTCAGGGTTCAGGTGACCCCTTCATCAGGACATACCACAAATATTGTACAAGAGCCATAGGCATACAGGGTTTAAGTACACATCAGCATTTGAAAACGACGCCCAATGGCTCAGATGACACCCAGTGTCAAAGTTCAGGCTCATCAGAAAGCTCACATGACAAGATTAAAAGTCATCAGAGAAATACAAATTAATATCTTACACGTTTAACCTTATTTTTTGTTTGTAGGATAACAAAGTTGAAAAAGAGAGAGAAAAAAAATGTGTAGAGTATGTTCCAAGAGGAGAATCTGAAAGGACCCAGTTTAAACCTGGCCTTTCCATTAAGGATTGCTTCAACGCGTACCACACGTCCACAAATTAATAAAGTTAGTTTATACCCTGTTGACACGACACACTTTTATAATCTGATGCACCTCCTATATCTTGCACATAACACCACATTATAAATTCATACACCAGTAAAACCAAAAGCATTATAATCATTACTATAAAACTTTGCCGCTAGATAAATTCCTTCAGGGGTCTAGTTTCCAAAATGGGGTCATTTGTGGGGAATTTCCACTGTTTAGGGACATCTGGGGCTCTCCAAAGGCAACATGATGCCCGCAGACCATTCCATCAACGTCTGCAATCCAAAACGTCACTTCCTCCTTTCTGAGCCCCGCCGTGCGCCCAAACAGTGGTTTTCCCCCACGTATCGACGTACTCAGGAGAAATTGCACAACTTTAGCGGTCCATTTTCTCCTTTTACACTTGTGAAAATAAAAAAAAAATTGCTGAAAGATCTTTTTTGGGGGAAAAATGTGTTTGTTTGTTTTTTTGTTTTGTTTTGTTTTTTTTTTTTCATGGCTCTGTGATCTAAACTTCTGTGAAGCACCTGGGAGTTCAAAGTGCTCACCACACAGCAAGATAAGTTCCATGAAGGGTCTAGTTTCTAAAATGAGGTCACTTCTGGGGGTGTTTCCAATGTTTAGGCACATCAGAGGCTTTTCAAACACGACATGGCGTCTACTCTCAATTCCAGCCAATTTTCCGTTGAAAAAGTGAAAAGGCGCTCCTTCCCTTCCGAGCTCTGCCATGCGCCCAAACAGTGGTTTTCTCCCACATATGGGGTATCTGTGTACTCAGGAGAAATTACACAACAACTTTAGCAGTCCATTTTCTCCTTTGACCCTTGTGGAAAAAAATTTGCCAAATGATCATTTTTGTGACTAAAAAGTTAAATGTTCATTTTTTCCTTCCACGTTCCTTCTGCTCCTGTGAAGCACCTGAAGGGTTAATACACTTCTTATATGTGGTTTTGAGCACCTAGAGGGGTGCAGTTTTTAGAATGGTGTCACTTTTGGGTATTTTCTGTCATATAGGCCCCCCCAAAGTGACTTCAAATGTGATGTAGTCCCTAAAAATAAAAAAATTGGCTTTGTAAAATTTTGAAAAAAATGAGAAATTGCTCGTCAACTTTAACCCTTATAACTCCCTAACAAAAAAAAAATTGTTTCCAAAATTGTGCTGATGTATAACAGACATGTGGGAAATGTTATTTATTAAGTATTTTGTGTGATATGACTGATTTATAAAAGTTTGAAAATTGGGAAATTTTCTAAATTTTTGCCAAATTTCCATTTTTTTCACAAATAAACGCAAGTCCTATCGAATAAATTTTACCGACATCATAAAGTACAGTATGTCACAAGAAAACAGACTCCGAGTCAATGGGATCTGTTGAAGCATTCTAGAGTCATTACCTCATAAAGTTACAGTTGTCAGAATTGTAAAAATTGGCCAGGTCATTGAGGTGAAAATGGGCTTCGTCTCAAAGGGGTTAAAGTATGTAATACTTGATGGATCAAAATATATTCAGTTTTTCCAGCACCAACAAAAAAAAAACTGCAGCTACATATTTGCCAACGGGGACTGCACAATCCTAATCCCTGATAGACTGGATTCTGTCACTCTCCCTACTCCTGCGACTCTCCCTTCCTCCCTAGGCTGAATGCAGATTGTATGTGATACAAACGATTAGCCCTTAGAAGGGCTGGTTGTATGACGGCTCAGCTTCAGCACCAGTATCTGCACTACAGGCCGCTGATTCGTTAGACTGTGCACACACAGGCCTAGACAAGCACTCTCTCCCCCAATACGAAGAGTCACAGAGCTGTGCAATGGCGTCAGTGCCGAGCGATGCCTGTCCTTTTATAACCTCTGCTAATGTTACACAGCCTGCCAGTCACAGTAAATCCACAACCAAGATGGCTACAGCATTAGTGACTGACTCACAGGCCATCCCCGCATGCTTATTGGCTGCGTAACAGGCACCAAAGATGCGATGCAGGGATTTGAGTTTTACATCGAGCACCGCCTGTTACTCGCCGAGTATCGAGCACGGTGATATTCGAGTGTTGACAGAGTATCACTGAGCATGTTCACTCATCCCTAATAAAGATATAAAGAGGACTTCATAGTATTTTCTGAACACTACTGAATTCTGTAGACCAGCAAACTGCCTAAACTTCTGCTTTTATAGAAGTGATCACTCTTACTGCTGACTAGAGATGGGCGAACCCGAACAGTGAAGTTCTGCATCCATACCGAACATCTATTCTTCTGGCACAGACACCAAACACGGACTTCACCAGGAAGTCCGTGTTACAGTTCGGTGTGACAAGCACTGCTTCTGATCGGCGGTAAAATCATTAACGCCGGTCAGAGAACAGTGGTTCCCACGCTGTCAAATAACAGCGTGAGCCCGCAACTGTGATCGGAGGTAAAAAGTTTACCTCCGGTCACTGACGTCAGCTGATGGAACTATTGCTGCCGCTAATAATTAAAAAATACGGTGTAGGGACCCTTCTATTCTTGATAACCAGCCTTACTAAGGCTGACAGCTGAGGCTGGCATTTTGACTCGCGTGGTCTATGGACCAGAGCCCTGTAAATTGATTTGGTCATTTCTAGTCCTGATATATAAAATCATGGCATTCAAAGCGGATGTAACTTAACTTTTCTCTTGACTTTCATCTGTGAAGAGGTGGTATCTTGTAGTCCCTGGAGTATCGCTTTGGTGTGCATCTCTGCCAATCCTCATTACCTTTTGAGTCATCAAGGACTTGTAAAATCATCATTTAATGTTTATATTATCCATATTTTAGTTACTTGTCTGTGTATCTTTGCAATTTCCAGAAAGGACCCCAGCTCTTTTTTTGCATTCCCTGTTACGGACTTCATTGCACCTGGATATTCCATGATTATTAAGAACCCGATGGACTTCAGTACAATGAAGGAGAAGATTAGGAGCGGAGAGTTTGAATCCATAGAAGAACTTAAGGTATGACAACGATCAGCCATAGCATCTTACTGTGAAGACCACCGAGCCTCTGTGTATGGAAGGATTTACACCGGGTTTCAGCTCTGCAGGACCTGCTGTTCTCCACCTATTTGCCAAAAAAAAAATACAAAAGAAAATATGAATTTAAATCTCTTCGAAACTCTGGCAGAGACTAATCTCTGCACGTTTTTCCATTGACCACAAAGCCTTCTACTAGACTCACATTTCCTGTTTAGTACAGAAGACTTCAGTAGTCTATCATCAAAGACGCGATGATCAGGAAAGCCGGCACCTCTGTATACAGATCATACAGGAGCCACCATTCGCAGTAGGTGATGTTAACGTTCGCTGCTTCCCTGTACAATGACTTATTCTATTGCTGCTAATGTCAAAGTGCCTGCTCAAGAACAGAAATACAGGAGGTAGGAGTCTAGTAAAGTACGGATAGTGGGATCGGGAAAAAAGTAACGCAGTAAATATATGCACTCAATAATGGACAAGGGACACAAATGCTGACGGATAGTGATGGTCAACAGTTGCATGCAGTTAGACTTTTACAGTCTGCATTTTTTTTTTTTTTTTTTACGAAAAGACTGACAATAGATGTCACGCCATCCGCCACCCTCTCGTGGTTCTGTCTTGCCCGGGAACTTGATCTGATATTGCAACTCTGCTCTGAAAGTTAAGGCTTAGTGGAGATACGGGCACAGCCCTTGAATAAGGTGTCGTAAGTGTCCCCGCTCTTTAGATCTACCAGCACCTTTATTAGCTGACATTTTACATTAACGCCCATTTCTTCTCCTCTTAGGAAGCTTTCAAACAAATTTGCCACAATGCGATGATTTACAACAAGCCGGGAACCATTTACTTCAAGGCTGCCAAAAAATTGCTGAACTCCGGAATGAAAATCCTCAGTCAGGTAAGAAGTGTATTTTTCCGGAGCGTGGGTAATAGTGTAGCCATATAACCATCCATCTGCTCCGGCTGTTACAGGAGAGGATACAGAGCCTGAAGCAGAGCATCGAGTTCATGGCAGATCTTCAGTGCAGCGGGAAGGACAAGGGAGACTCGCAGGGTAATCCCGAGGTGGCAGAAGCGCTGGCGGAGCAATCGATGGACCCCAGTGATATAAAGGCATTACGAAGTCCTTCCAAAGACCTGAAAAGGTATGTGTGACTTAGATGGTATCATACACTGTCATACGTAGTTATGTTTGTATCAAGGTTGTGTAAAACACTTATTTGGTAAATGGAATGTCCGGGCGATTTTTTTTTTTTTTAGCCAGTTTTTGTTTCTCGGTCACTTTATTGGGAGACGAAGGATCATGGGTTTATAGGCTGCCGCCTGGAGGCTGTAAGGCTATCTGCCCACGTAGCGATTCCAAAGCAGAATAAACCTGAGCAGAATCGCACACCCTGCTCCCGGGAAAACGCATGCGTTTTTTGACTCGCGTTTGTCAAGCGTTTTTGCATGCGTTTTCCTAAGCGTTTTTGCCCATATAAGTGATGATATGCGGAATCGCGTGTGATTCCGCAAAATGAATGAACATGCTGTGTTTTTAATCGCTAAGCGTTTCCACATCGGTTAAAAATGCACCATTGGCCATCAATTGGATGCTTTCCTTAAGCGTTTCTGCAGCAGAATCGCTTGTCTAAAAGCGCTGCAGAAACGCTTAAAAACGCTACGTGGGCACACAGCCTAAAAGTACATCCTAGAGAAAATCCGACTCCTCCCTATTAGGCTACACCTCGGCAGCTGACACCTAGATATTCAGGACGCCGTATAGTTCTCTCCTTTCCTGATTATCAGTGATCTCTGTCCATTTTGGCTTTCCAGTAGGGTGTTTTGTTTTGTTTTTTTCACCCCCTTTAGTGAGGCTCCGAGGGGGGCGCTCTCGTCTTGCTCTCTTCTCCCACGCAGAGTGGTATAGCATTTGTCCGCCTCATTTATTCTTGGGCTACGGTCACACGAGTGTAGATTCCTTCATGCGAGAGTCTCTGATTATGTAAGTGACACGCCAATCACCATAGCGTGATCCGATTCTCTTGGATGACAGAATCATAGCACGAGTGATGAGAAGATGGCAAAATTTCTCCATTCTGTGCTCCATAGAAATTGGATTACACTCTGATGTCCTCCAACTGCAGTCTGATGTTTTCACACACCCATAGACTTGAATGGGTGAGTGGCATCCGACTGTAACAGGGTCTATCCAGGCTGGGGTACCTCTTTCAGTACCACCCCGTGTTTTCGAAGGTCCGCTCTGCGTTGGCTGGAGACTGAATGAATGACGCTGGCTGGAATGCCTTGGTTACATGGGCGCATATAAAAGATCACTGCTTCTCCACATATTTCCAGTCTGACAACACTTTACTCACAGGACACAGAATATATCACACAGATACAGAGGGCAGGCCAATAGAAAATCAGCAGGCCAAACATGCATTACAAAAGCCGCAGGTGGCCGGAGCCTGCCGATGTTTACTGTGGGAATTACAAAGGAGGGGGGAGGGCGGACAAAAGGAGAATATCGTGTCCCCTCTGCCCAGGGGTGCAGCCTGTGGGCTGATGCATTAGGGTCATGCATCTCACATAGAACCTATTATACATACATATAACTGCACAACATATTCTGGGTGCTGAGTGGTTCTGTAACACGGCTCCCCTTTTCAGCGACGCGATTGGCATACACAGTCTGATCCTTAACGAATCGGTTTGGGGATGACCGAAGTTTATGGGGTTGGTACAAGTTCCGTTTGCCGACTTAGTCCATCGGCGTTACCATTTTGTTTGCCGGGTCTGTGGTGGATGGTGAAGTCCAGAGGTTGTAGTTCTAAACTCCACCGCAGCAATCTGGCGTTGTCTCCGGAGACCCGATTAAGCCAGACTAGGGGATTATGGTCCGTTAGGAGGGAAAACTGTCGTCCATACAAATGTGGTTGCAACTTCTTCAGTGCCCATACTACCGCCAGGCACTCCTTCTCAATGGCCGCATAACTTACTTCACGGGGCAGTAGTTTCCGACTCAGGTAAGCTACCGGGTGTTCTTGGCCGTCCGGCCCGACTTGGCTCAGTACTGCCCCCAATCCAAACAGAAGCGTCTGTGTGAACAAGGAAACGTTTAGTTGGATCGGGTGCGGTCAATACAGGGGTATTGGTGATGGCGTCCTTTAGTTGGCGGAAGGCTTCCCACACTCTGAGGTCCAGGTTACCTGGCGGGGTTGGTTCTTACGGGTCAGATCAGTGAGGGGCTTGGCTACGCTGCTGTAATTGGGAACTAATTTCCTGTAATACCCCACTGTCCCTAGAAACACCATGACCTGGGTTTTAGTGCGTGGGATGGGCCATTTGGCTATGGCCTCAATCTTGGCTGGTTCTGGTTGCTGTTTCCCACTTCCCACCCAATGCCCTAAATACTGAACCTCTGTTTTGCCCACGTGACACTTGTTTGGGTTCAGGGTGATTCCGGCCTGGTGGATCCTGTCCAATACTGTCTCTAGGTGATTTAGATGCTCTTCCCATGTCGCACTGTAGATGGCGATGTCGTCCAGGTAGGCACAAGCATAGTCCTGGAGACCATCCAGAAGCCGGTCAGCCAGCCTTTGGAAGGTCGCCGGGGCATTCTTCATCCCGAATGGCATAATTCGAAATTGGAATAAGCCGAACGGGGTGACAAATGCCGACTTGGGAATAGAGTCAGGACTAAGGGGAATCTGCCAGTAGCCTTTGCATAGATTGATGGTGGTCAAATACTTTGCCCCCGCCAGCCGGTCTAACAACTCATCCACACGCGGCATGGGGTATGCATCCGTCACTGTTTTCTCATTGAGCTTACGATAGTCTACACAAAACCGTGTAGTCCCATCCTTCTTGGGCACGAACACTACGGGGGATGCCCAGGGACTATCTGACTCTTCAATGACCCCTAAACACAACATCTCTTGTATCTCTTGTCGCATCCCCTCTCGTACCGACTCAGGGACACGGAAGAGGTTTTGTCGCAGGGGGGTCTGATACTGGGTCTCAACCTTGTGTTGTGCCAGGCGAGTGTACCCCGGTCTCTCTGAAAACATCCTCTGTCGCAGCCTCAACAACGCCTCCGCCTGCTGTCTCTCCCGGGGGCCTAGGTCTTCACCCAAGTGTACCTGGTCCCATGTTTTAGACTGAGTCCTTTCCCCTAAGACATCCGGCAAGGGAAGTCCAGCTAAATCCTCTGCTTCAGATGCACAGATGGCCACTACCTCTTCAGGGCGCTCCCGGTAGGGCTTCAGCATATTCACGTGGAACATGCGGATAACCCTGGGGTCGTCACAATCGGCGACATTATAGGTTGTGTCGGCTATTTTCCCCACTACCTGGTAGGGCCCCTGCCATGCAGCTTGAAACTTATTCTGCTTAGTGGGCTCTAACACCAGGACCTTCTGTCCTATTTCCAAAGTGCGCTCTCTGGCCCTCCGATCGTACCATACGCGCTGGCGCCGCTGTGTCGCCTGCAGGTTTTCACGTACAACCTGGGTCAGCTCCTGTAGGCGGTCCCGGAATTCCAGCACATAGGGTACAATAGGTACCCCTTCTATGAGGCCCTCCCCTTCCCAGTGTTCCAGCACTAAGTCTAGGGGCCCCTTACCCGTCTCCCGCATACCAGCTCGAACGGGGAGAACCCCGTGGATTCTTGGGGCACCTCCCGATAGGCAAACAGGAGGTGTGGCAAGAATTTCTCCCAGTCCCTGTAGGTCCTGGTAAAAGTCCCAATAAGCTGTTTTAATGTGCCGTTAAAGCGTTCACACAACCCATTGGTTTGCGGGTGGTACAGGGCGCTTCTAATGGACTTTACGCCGCACAGCTTCCACAGTTGGTTGGTCACCTCTGCTGTAAACTGGGTACCCTGGTCCGAGATAATCACCCGGGGAAATCCAACCCGTGAGAAAACCTGGAGCAGGGCGGCCGCCACCGTCTCTGCCAGTATGTTAGGTAACGCAACCGCCTCTGGATACCATGTGGCATAATCTACCACTGTCAATATATACTTTTTCCCTGATGGACTGGGTTTGGCTAACGGCCCTATCAGATCAACCGCTACTCGGCTAAATGGTTCCTCCACAATGGGGAGGGGGCGTAATTTGGCCTTGCATCGATCCCCCCCCTCTTGCCAATGCGCTGACAACTGTCACAGGTCTGGCAGTACTGATGAACATCATAGGTTACCCCTGGCCAAAAGAAGTTTTGTGTCAGAGGATGCCTGGTGCGACTGACGCCGAAGTGCCCGGCCAAGGGTATATCATGAGAGATTCGCAGTAACTCCTGCCTATACTTCTTGGGAACTACCAGCTGTTGTTTTATAGTGGGGCTCGTCCCTGTGTGGTGCTGCTCTGTGATCCGGTAGAGGAGTCCCTGCTCCCATACAAACTGTTCCCCTTCCAGTACTCCTCTCCCCTCCTGTGCCTTCCCACGATATCCCTCTAATGAAGGATCCTCAAGTAACTCCATCTTAAATTCATCTGGGGTGGCCCAAGAAATGTGTCTGACTATGGGAATACGTGCAGGGCTGGGATTGGGCCTCCTCTGAGTGTGATTCCGCCTCCGCAGCTCGAGCTGGTCTCCGGGTGGTCACAGGATAGGTCTCAGCCAGAGGGGCCGCCGAGAATGCAGACAACATGGGCCCCAAGTCATTTCCCAGCAAGACGTCTGCAGGCAAATCCTCCATCAAGCCGACCTCAACAAGGCCATCCCCGACTCCCCAGTTCAGGTGAATCCTGGCAGTGGGTAGTCGATGTATAGCTCCCCCTGCTACACGGACTGCCACTGTCCGGTCCATCTTCTCTTGGTGCCGGACAAGATGAGGCTTCACAAGGGTCAAAGTTGCCCCGGAATCTTAGTCCCTGCATACGTTTCCCATTAATCCACACGACCTGTCGATGCTGTTGTCGATTATCTGCCCGGGCTGCCTGCACTGGGTCTACTTCATGCAGCACTTCCTCCATCTCTTCCACCCCTTGGTTAGACGTAGCCCCCAATGCCGGGTCAGCTTCGCCTTGGTAGCAGTGTACAGCAGCCCGGCTGAAGGTAGCTGTTCTCGCCTTTGGCCACTGGGTATGCTGAGTCCGGTTGGGACATTGTCTTTGCAGGTGGCCCAGCTGACGGCAGGTGTGGCATCGCGCCCCAGGGGGACTGTGGTAGGCCGGGTTTCTAGTTGGTCCCCCTACAATCTTCGGTGGTTTGGGGCCCTCCAGGTCCATGGGCGGGCCCCTAGTGACCACCTTTGATCCAGACAACTGCGGCCTCCTGGCATCATGATGTTCATCGGCCAGACGAGCGGCTTCCTCAAGAGTCGTTGGCCGCCTGTCCCGAAGCCATTCCTGTGTCTCGGTGTTTAGTCCATTAAAGAATCGTTCTAACAGGAAGAGCTGGAGGACGTCCTCCTTAGTGGTTGCTTGGCTCCCTTGTACCCACTGTAGCAGTGACCGCCGTAATTTACAGGCCCATTCAAAGTGGGTATCGGTTACGCGTTTTATAAGTCCGCGGAACTTTTGGCGGTAGGCCTCTGGTGTCAGCGCATACCGGGCCAAGATCACTTCTTTGATCCGCTCATAGTCCATACAGTCCTCATCAGGTACCGTGCGATAGGCGTCCGCTGCCCGGCCTGTCAGCTTGCTGGCCAGAATCTGAACCCGTTCCTCCGGCTTCAACTTGATGAAGGGCACACTGCCGCTCAAAGTCCTGCAGAAAGCCATCAATGTCTTCCTCTGCCTCCCCCAATTGTCAGAAGGCATTATACTGGATCTTTTTGTGGCTTACTGTTGAAGGTACCTGGTCGAAGGCCAGAGCTCCCCCTGCTCGCTGGCTCTCCTCTCTCCGCTCTCAAAACTCCATCTTGGCCAGCTCCACTTTGGTCCGCTCTGCCATCTCCGTCTTGGCTAGCTCTATCCTGGTCCGCTCGGCCATCTTTTCCTTCAGATCAGTACGCACATCAGCCATCACCTCTCGTATGATCTCTACTGCAGGGTTTAGGCCATAGAGCGCCAGTCTTTTCTTTACCTCCCTCTGGAATTCGGTCTCCTCCACGTTCACATTGGGGGGCGCTGCACGGTCATGTTCCATGATGTCTGCTATCAAATCCGCTTTTGTTTTGTTGCTGGCGATCAACCCTCGGGCTTCCACCAGATCTTTTAATGTAGTCCTCTTTAACTTCTGGTAGTTATTTTCCATTCATTCCTTTCCTCCTGTAGAAGGGGTATCAAATCCCGCTGTCTGCCGCCAGTGTAACGGGGTCTACCAAGCTGAAGTACCTCTTTCAGTACCACCCCGTGTTTTCGGAGGTCCGCTCTGCATTGGCTGGAGTCTGAATGAATGACGCTGGCTGGAATTCCTTGGTTACATGGGCGCATGTAAAAGATCACTGCTTCTCCACGTATTTCCAGTCTGACAACACTTTACTCACAGGACACAGAATATATCACACAGATACAGAGGGCAGGCCAATAGAAAAGCGGCAGGCCAGACATGCATTACAAAAGCCGCAGGTGGCCGGAGCCTGCCGATGTTTACTGTGGGAATTATAAAGGAGGGGGGAGGGCGGACAAAAGGAGAATATCGTGTCCCCTCTGCCCAGGGGCGCAGCCTGTGGGCTGATGCATTAGGGACATGCATTTCACATAGAACCTATTATACATACATATAACTGCACAACATATTCTGGGTGCTAAGTGGTTTTGTAACACGTAACACCGACTTGCACTGCACATCATGGCATGTTTTTTTTTTTTTTTTTTTACTTTCTCATTTCGAATAGGTATGAGAAAAATAACGCTGAACAGCACTGCCCCGTTGAATAATATTGGTCAGAGTTCAATCTGAAAAAAAAAATTGGCAATCTTTCCTTTGGTTAGTTCGCCTCTGCCTGAGAGATTCGTGCACAATCTGGTGTACTCAGAGCTCTACCTGTCAATCACTGCTCCATTCAGTCATTTGGCTGCCTTGTGGGTCATCCCTATGTTGCTCTGGCAGCGGTCAGACCGCCTGTAAGGCTACAATTGTCCCCTGGATTCAAGCTGCCAATGTGGAAGATCGGGCTAAGCTAGAATGCCCCTGCCAGGGCACCTCTCCGTTCTGGTAGGAGTCTCCCGGGTCTTGCACCTCCAGGTGTCCTTATTCCATAGTGCAGCTTCCTGAGCTTTTATCTACATTGTTGTGGAGCTCTTACCTTTGGTGTATGGGTGCAAGTCTTAGGCCTGTTTCACACTTCAGTTTTTCCTGTCAGTCTAGATCCGCCAAAATAGAGGAAAATGGATCCGCAGGCGGACTGACAGGAACGTGTGTGAGCAGATCGGCGGATGTACGGATCCGCCGATGGTGAAATTTTAAAGAGACATACCGCGTCAATCCTGGAGCAGCATGACAAAATCTGCGCGGGAGCAGATCAGGCGAATCGCGGTAGCAGATGTCGCAGGAGCAGATCGGGCAAATCGCGGGAGCAGCAGCAGATGTCGCGGGAGCAGATCGGGCGAATCGCGGGCGATGATGCAGGCGGGAGCAGCAGATCGGGCGATGATGCAGGCGGGAGCAGCAGATCGGGCGATGATGCAGGCGGGAGCAGCTACTGACTCAGGTGATGAGAGAGAGAGAGATTTTTCATCCGGCACCCAGAGAGAATTGCGGGTTAAATCAGTGTCTGCCGGATCCGTAGGCCAAAAAAAACGTTGCATGGTCCGTTCTGAAATCTTTGCGGACGCCCAAATTTTGGCGGATCCGCAAAAATACGGACGCAACGGATCAACATCAGTCAAAATCCGCCAATAATGAAAGTCAGTGGGGGAAAAAAACAGATCCGTAAAGAAAAATGGCGGATCCGTTTTTTGTCCAATTCGGCGGATCTTGACTGTCAGAAACGGAAGTGTGAAACAGGCCTTAGCAGAAGGGTGCTACAAGCGGTAGTGACCAGGGGGATTGCTAGTCGTCTTCTGCAGTACTGGTATTAGTCTTCCCACCCCTGGGACAGTTTTAGGATGTCCCATGGTTTCTATGTCCCCCCAATTAAGCAACCTAGAAATAAAGATTTTTGTACACTCTATAGCGTCTTTCTCGTAGCCTTCATTGGGGTTGCTGCGCCCTCCCTTGGTTTGGGTTAGTCTTGGTTTTGCTCTTCCTACTTTTGCAGGAATCCCTCTAGCCTATGGCATCAGATGCGATGAGCTAATGACCCTCGGCTCCTGCTCTGCTGTGAGCGTTATCCAAGTGTCAGTTCTCTGTGCTCCACAGCGGAGGAGGAGACGGAGAAAGTAATTTCTCTATCTCCTCCGTTACCTGTCTCTGCGTATGTCGGACTGCACTGGACTGACTTCAGAGTGCAGCCCGATGTTTCACATGCGCCCATAGGCTTGTATGGGTTTGAATGAGCGGAGTCTGGGATGCACCCGCATGATGCTGTGACTTCTCTCATGCTGACTCGGCATAAGAAAGTAATCGCTGTTCTGCACTGGCTCTTAGTATAACATGGGGCCGAGTGCTATGTGATCAAACATCCGATGGCACCCGGCCGTGTTATACACCAGTGTGAGCCTCCAGGGGGCAGCATGTAAATGCAGAGGGGACGTGTGCAGACAGTAAAGACATTACAGAGTGACACGTGGAAAGAGACTGCACTAGTGTAAAAAGCATGGAAACGTGTTCTGAGACTGTGGTCTTTCTTAGGCCAAAGACCAGATCACGGCATTTAGAAATTGTTCCACTAATGTACTTGTAAGAAAAGGGGGCCACCACTAAAAAAAGGTCATATGACCCTGACTACTACTAATAAACCGTAACACAATCCCTTTGGTGGGGCACACAGCTCACAGACATACATGCAAATATAATAGCAGTCAAATAGTGTGTCCAATCAAAGAAAAGATGTCAAAAGAACAATATAATGCAAATCACAAGTTGTACTCCAGAGTTTTTTTTTGTATCATTATATATTGTCACTAGTAACCCAGTGTTTATAATTCAAGCTAGTATTTCCATTTAACGTTTAATTCTATATGGAAATAAATGGTATACGTGTCTCCCGTATAGTCATGTAATCACTTGGTGGCTCACTGCAAATTCCTATCCTTTTATTTACTCTGAATGGCGTCACTATCTCAATCAATATAAGTTTATGTATGATACAATTGTATGGACTGTACCGCTGAAGTTTTCTATGGAGAGGCGGGGTAGAAGCTAATATCACAGATAAAGATGATGACTGCACAGTGCCTGTCACACAGTTATAATGTAGGAGATCACAGTTTAGATTCCCAAACTGTATATTTATAACGTTTTAGTTTAGGTGGGGAAATATAGAGGGTCATGTGATGCTACACTGGTGAAACATGGGGTTTGTAGACAAGCCTAAAGGAATAACCTGCAAGATGAATGCTGTGAATCAATGTATGTAGCCACCAATAGGAGGAGAATTTGTCAGACTGCTGCAAGTATGTTTGAGAGCTGTAAAAACCTGGTATCGGCTCCAGGAAACCATAATTGCATCACTTACCTTTCTCCAGGTGTTCAGGAATTCAGATTTGCCAAATGCATTAATGTACACGAGTGCTTCTAAAGGGCCCGTTACACATAGCAATATCGCTATAACGTCACCGGTTTTTGTGACGCAGTAGCGATATTGCTAGTGATATCGCTATGTGTGATCCTTACCTCCGACTGTCTCCCCCGCTGGTTATCGCTGATCGCGCGAGAACGTCCTGGGCCGTTTCTCGTCGTCAGCTTCCTGCTGTGGCGACGAGCGACGCGTGGACGCGGGCGGGAGGACGTCAGGATCGCCTTGTCTAACAGGTAAGTAGCAATCCCTGACCGCTGCTATGTCGCTGGTGAAATCTGCCTGTGTGGCAGCTCACTAGCGACCACTTAGCGATGCACCAGCAATTCTGACCGCATCATATCGTGGTCGGGATCGCTGGTACATCGCTAAGTGTAACGGTACCATAACTAAGCTGGCATGTGTACCTCCTATTAATCCCCACTAATCCTTCCATGTACAGATGGTATTGGAATGTAAATAACTGTAAAATCTGCTGCTTTTAATTGATTTATTTTTAGCTGTTTTTTTATTTCACACTCCGTATAGAAAAGAAAAAGAACAGCAGGAGGACAAACAAAATGATGGAAATGGAGAAAAGAATCAGGAGCAAATTGACCAAATCATTAGAGACTCTTTTGGCAAATTATCAAAGAGATGGATCTCTAGTCAGGTAAGGACTATAATCGCGTGAACTCTGCAGGTCCTGCCTCCACTTCAGGAGAAACCCTCCTCATTATCATGCAGATTCACATTCGGTAATGCACCTATATTTTGTAGAAAGTGTTGCTGACCGTCGTTGGCTATTCTCAGACATGATTGTCAAAAAAAAGTCAGCGTAAACCTGTAAAAAAAAAAAATAAACCCACCGCAGTCATGTAAGTAAAATAGAAATGTCTAATTCTTTTTAGTTTGAGTTTGAGAGAAGGAAAGCCGATGGATCGACAACCCTGGCCCTGCTGAATCCCACAGAAACTGCATTCGGTATGTGCACCCTATAGCCTAATAAATGGAAATGTTGATCATTAGTAGTGATGAGCGAGTATACTCATTACTCAAGATTTCCTGAGCATGCTCGGGTGATCTCCAAGTATTTTGGCGCGCTCGGAGATTTAGTTTGTCGCCGTAGCTGCATCATTTGCGGCTGCTAGACAGCCTGAATACATGTGAGGAATGCCTGTTTGTTAGGAAATCCCCACATGTATTCAGGCTGTCTCGCAGCCGTAAATCATGCAGCTATGGAGACAGAAACTAAATTAGCACGCACATGCAAATACTTGGAGAGCGTCGAGTATGCTCGCTCCTCACTAATCATTAGGTGAAATTAATCTTCTCTAGACATGGAGACTATAGAACACTCGTCACATCAGAGTAGTAACCCCAATTCATGGACCAGTGTATGAATTTTAACATGCCCCATCCGTTCCTTCTCAAGGAGGAGAAGCCTCTGCTACATGTCTTTCTACCTTCTCCCCTAGGAGAATAGTGCGCTCTCCAGCTCTTCAGTGTCTGCGGGGGTCGTGAAGCCTAGCTGTCAGCTGAACAAGCTGTGTTAAGGCTTTGCTCCATTTAGACCCCGCAACACCATAAATTATACTAAATGTTCAAGCAGACTGGAGAATTTTGGGAAAAGGAGGTGTTTGAAGCTTTTCAGTGATTGCTCCATGGAGCTGATGTTCTAGGGAGGATCCTAATGATTTTCTGTATAGAAGCGCTGCCTTAGGTCAGTTTTTCCACCTTGTTTCCTGTAGACTCCGGGCAGGGCACGGCCATCCTGGGGTCATCAGCTGGTCGGCTGCAGTCAGGAGTGAACTCGCTTCAAGGCTTCAAGGAGGATAAACGCAACAAAGTCACTCCAAGTAAGCTCTCTGCCCCACCGGCATGTACAAGCCCCAACGTTACGTTATTTCACCTGCACTTTGTCCTAGTTTTAAAACCATAAGCCAGCAAGTCTATAGGTCGTCATTAAAGATATGTAGTTTAAATCATTATTGAATTCTTATTCCCTTAGATTGGAACAAAAAGGCTATTGGGGCGACTTTATTATATCATTTTTTATCTTTTTTTTTTTTCTACTCCATGCTTTTCCACTGTAATCAGGACTTGGTTCCTAGGACTTACGTGGAACATTTCTTTCTATACAGTTGGGTCCAGAAATATTTGGCCAGTGACAGAATCTTGGTGATTTCGCTGTGCCGTACACTTTTTTTTTTTTTCTTTTTTTTTTTTTAATTTTAAAATGAAACAACTCCGTTGTAATTGAAGTGGAAACTTTCAAGTTTAATTAAAGGGGCTGAAGAAAAATATTCTGTGACACGTTTAGGAATTGCAACCATTTTTCTACAAAGCCTCTTCATTTCAGGTGCTTAAAAGTAGTAGGAGAAATTACCTTTACCATAAATAAAATGTTAATTTGTAATACTTTCAAGATAATTTTTTGCCGGCAATGACTGCCTGAAGTCTGGAAGCCATGGACGTCACCAAATGCTGAGTTTCCTTCTTTGTGATGTTTTGCCACGTGTTCACTACAGCTGACTTCAGTTGTTGCTTGTTTGTGGGTCTTTCTGCTTTAACCCCTTTCTGCCATCCGACGTACTATCCCGTCCATGGACCTGGGCCCCTATGCCCATGGACGGGATAGTACGTCTAGCGCGATCAGCGGCGCCCACGTGGTGAGCGCCGCTGATCGCGGCCGGGTGTCAGCTGATTATCACAGCTGACACCCGGCACAATGTGTCAGGGGCGGTCACGGAACGCCCCCGACACGTTAACCCCTTGCACACCGCGATCAAACATGATCGTGGTGTACCGGGGGTTAAAGGGAAGCATCGGCAGGGAGGGGGCTCCCTCCGTGCTTCCCTGAGCCCCCCACGGCAGCGCAATGTGCAGCGCTGCTGCGGGGGGCTCCTTTCCTCCAGGCCCCCGAATCCAAGATGGCGACGGGGGCCTGAGGAAGCTGGCTTCCTCAGTGCCTGCAAAGCGCAGGCATGAGGAAGCCTTCTGCAGTGCCTGTGTCAGATCGCTGATCTGTCAAAGTGATCTGTGATGTGACAGATCAGCGATCTGTCACAGGACAGTGATGTCCCACCTGGGACTATTTAATAAAGTAAAAAAAAAAATAAAAAAAACTGTTAAAATAATAAAAAAAAAAAATCGCCAAATAAATTAGAAAAAAAAAAAAAATATTCCCCCAATAAATCCATTTTTTGGAAATAATAAAAAAAAAAACAATAAAAGTACACATTAGGTATCGCCGCGTCCGTAATGACCCGCCCTATAAAACTGTCCCATTAGTTAACCCCTTTAGCGAACCCCTTAAAAAATAAAAATAAAAAACGAAGCAAAAAATGATTTATTATCATACCGCCAAACAAAAAGTGTAATAACGCGCGATCAAAAAGACGCATATAAATATCCATGGTACCGCTTAAAACGTCATCTTGTCCCGCAAAAAACGAGCCGCCACACAGCATCATCAGCGAAAAAATAAAAAAGTTATAGCTCGCAGAATAAAGCGATGCAAAAATAATTATTTTTTATATAAAATAATTTTCATTGCATAAAACCGACAAAAACATAAAAAAACGACCTAAATGAGGTATCGCTGTAACCGTACTGACACAAAGAATAAAACCGCTTTATCAATTTTACCGCACGCGGAACGGTGTAAACGCACCCCCCCCCCCAAAAGAAATTCATGAAACGCTGGTTTTTGTTCATTCTGCGTCCCAAAAATAGGAATAAAAAGCGATCAAAAAATGTCACATGCCCGAAAATGGTACCAATAAAAACATCAACTCGTCCCGCAAAAAATAAGACCTCACATGACTCGGTGGGTCAAAATACGGAAAAATTATAGCTCTCAATATGTGGTGATGCAAAAACTATTTTTACAATAAAAAGCGTCTTTTAGCGTGCGACAGCTGCCAAATATAAAAACCGCCATAAATAGTAAATCAAACCCCCCGTTATCACCCACTTAGTTAGGGAAAAATAATAAAATTAAAAAAAAAAGTATTTATCTCCATTTTCCCATTAGGGTTAGGGCTAGGGTTAGGGCTCAGATTAGGATTAGGGGTGTGTTGGGGTTAGGGTTGGAGTTATAATTGGGGGGTTTCCACTGTTTGGGCACATCAGGGCCTCTCCAAATGCAACATGGCGTCTGATCTCAATTCCAGCCAATTCTGAGTTGAAAAAGTCAAATGGTGCTCCTTCCCTTCCAAGCTCTGCCATGCGCCCAAACAGTGTTTTACCCCCACATGTAGGGTATCAGCCTACTCAGGACAAATTGCAAAACAATTTTTGGGGTCCAATTTCTCCTGTTACCCTTAGGAAAATAAAAAATTGGGGGCAAAAATATCATTTTTGTGGAAAAAAATGATTTTTTTTATTTTCACGTCCGAGTGTTATAAACTTCTGTGAAGCACTTGGGGGTTCAAAGTGCTCACCACACATCTAGATAAGTTCCGTGGGGGGTCTAGTGTCCAAAATGGGGTCACTTGTGGGGAGTTTAAATAGTTTAGGTACATCAGGGGCTCTCCAAACGCACATGACACCCGCAGACCATTCCATCAAAGTCTGCATTCCAAAACGTCACTACTTCCCTTCCGAGCCCCGACGTGTGCCCATACAGTAGTTTTCTCCCACATATGGGGTATCAGCATACTCAGGACAAATTGGACAACAACTTTTGGGGTCCAATTTCTCCTGGTACCCTTGGGAAAATAAAAAAATGGTGACTAGAAGATCATGTTTGTGGAAAAAATACGAATTTTTTATTTTCACGCCCGGACGTTATAAACTTCTGTGAAGCACTGGGGGGTTCAAAGTGCTCACCACACATCTAGATAAGTTCCTTGGGGGGTCTAGTTTACAAAATGGTGTCATTTGTGGGGGGTTTCCACTGCTTAGGTACATTAGGGGCTCTCCAAAGGCAACATGACACCCGCAGACCATTTTATCAAAGTCTGCATTCCAAAACGTCACTACTTCCCTTCCGAGCCCCGACGTGTGCCCATACAGTAGTTTTCTCCCACATATGGGGTATCAGCATACTCAGGACAAATTGGACAACAACTTTTGGGGTCCAATTTCTCCTGGTACCCTTTGGAAAATAAAAAAATGGTGACTAGAAGATCATGTTTGTGGAAAAAATACGAATTTTTTATTTTCACGCCCGGGCTTTATAAACTTCTGTGAAGCACTGGGGGGGTCAAAGTGCTCACCACACATCTAGATAAGTTCCTTAGGGGGTCTAGTTTCCAAAATGGTGTCATTTGTGGGGGGTTTCCACTGTTTTGGTACATCAGGAGTTTTCCAAACGCGACATGGTGTCCGATCTCAATTCCAGCCAAAAACGTCAAATGGCGCTGCTTCCCTTCCGAGCTCTGCCATGCGCCCAAATAGTGATTTACCCCCACATGTGGGGTATCAGCGTACTCAGGACAAATTGCACAATAACTTTTAGGGTCCTGTTACCCTTGGAAAAATAAGAATTGAGGGTGAAAAGATCATTTTTGTGGAAAAAATATGATTTTTTAATTGTATGGCTTTATGTTATAAACTTCTGTGAAGCCCATGGGGGTTCAAAGTTCTCACCACACATCTAGATAAGTTCCTTAGGGGGTCTAGTTTCCAAAATGGTGTCATTTGTGGGGGGTTTCCACTGTTTTGGTACATCAGGGGTTTTCCAAACGCGACATGGTGTCCAATCTCAATTCCAGCCAAAAACGTCAAATGGCGCTGCTTCCCTTCCGAGCTCTGCCATGCGCCCAAATAGTGGTTTACCCCCACATGTGGGGTATCAGCGTACTCAGGACAAATTGCACAATAACTTTTAGGGTCCTGTTACCCTTGGGAAAATAAAAATTGGGGTGAAAAGATCATTTTTGTGGAAAAAATATGATTTTTTAATTGTACCGCTGTACGTTATAAACTTCTGTAAAGCCCTTGTGGGTTCAAAGTTCTCACCACATATCTAGATAAGTTCCTTGGGGGGGTCTAGTTTCCAAAATGGGGTCACTAAAAGGGGGTTTCCACTGTTTAGGTACATCAGGGACTCTCCAAACGTGACATGGCGTCCAATATGAATTCCAGCCAATTTTGCATTGAAAAAGTCAAACGGCGCTCCTTCCATTCTGAGCTCTGCCATGCACCGAAACAGTGGTTCCCCCCCACATATCAGGTATCTGCAAACTCAGGACAAATTGCACAATAACTTTTTCAGTCCAATTTCTCCTGTTACCCTTGGTAAAATAAAAAAAATTGAACCTGAAGTATTTTTTTTATGAAAAAAAGTTAGATGTTCATTTTTTTTTAAATATTCAAAAAAATTCCTGTGACGCACCTAAAGGGTTAATAAACTTCTTGAATGTGGTTTTGAGCACTTTAAGGGGTGCAGTTTTTAGAATGGTGTCACTTTTGGGTATTTTCTATCATATAGACCCCTCAAAGTGGCTTCAAATGTGATGTGGTCCTAAAAATAAAATGGTGTTGTAAAAATGAGAAATCGCTGGTCAACTTTTAACCCTTATAACTTCCTAACAAAAATTTTGGTTCCAAAATTGTGCTGATGTAAAGTAAACATGTGGGAAATGTTAGTTATCAAGTTTTTTGTGTGCCGTATCTCTGTGATTTAAGGGCATAAAAATTCAAAGTTGGAAAATTGCGAAATTTTCAAAATTTTCGCCAAATTTCCGTTTTTCTCACAAATAAACGCAAGTTATTTGAATGAAATTTTACCACTAACATGAAGTACAATATGTCACGAGAAAACAATGTCAGAATCACTGGGATCCATGGAAGCGTTCCAGAGTTATTACCTCATAAAGGGACAGTGGTCACAATTGTAAAAATTGGCCCGGTCATGAACGTGCAAACCACCCTTGGAGGTGAAGGGGTTAAAGGGGTATTCTCATTCTAAGATCCTATCCCAATATATAGTAGGTGTAGTAATAATAGAAAGTACCTCCAATTAGAAATGTAGTATAGTTTTCTCGTTCGCCTTATTGGGGGACACAGAGACCATGGGTGTACGCTGCTGACACTATGCACAAAAAAGGTTAGCTCCTCCTCCGCCGTATACACCCCACCGACCGGCAGGAAATTCCTCAGTTTAGCTTAGTGTCAGTAGGAGGTGGACACGGGTCTTTTATTAGACCCATATCTACCTCAGTGTGCGTCGTTTCTTTGCAGGGTCCGGAGGGATACGGAGTGAACAGTCACATCCGTACTCCCACAAAGAGACTATGAGTACGGCGTGTACTGCCACCCCGTATCCTCATAGGTCTCCGCAGCAGGACCAGGAGCCTCGCACAAGTAGGTGCCAGCCGCACGGACGGTCCTTGCACCCCGCCTCCCACCCTCTCGCCTACCAGAGACTGAAGGTTGGATGAGGCGCGGATTTCATAGAGACAGACAGCGTGGGATTTTCAGGTACCTTTATTGTAAGGCCCCCTGCCTGGGTGAGTATGTCAGTCTTCCCCCGGCGTTTTCTCTTGGAGCGGTCGCCAGGGGGACCACGTTAGGGTCCCTGCACGCCCCGCATCCCCCCACGGTCACCGCATCCATGCAGGCCCCGGGTCTTCACGGGCCTCGTTCTGCGCTTCCCCCCACTTTTTTCCATCTCGGCAGGGGTAGCGCTGGAGTCGGGCAGTTCTGGGCAGGGACGCGGCCTGGTGTTGCGACGCGTCTTCCGCGCCGACCGGCTGCTGACAGGCGGCCGCCGCAAATAATTTAGGCCCCGGCTTGTGTTCGGGCCTACCGCAGCGTCGCGGCCACGCCCTCCGCCCCTTTCTACTAAGCGGGCTTCTCTCCCGCTCTCCCCAGGCCCTCCCCCCGCCTTTCCCTCTCCTGCCCAGCATATTATGGCTAGAGGGCAGCAATTATTAACCCTGCGAGGAGCTCCGCCCTTCCCCGGGACCCGCACTTTTCTACAGGCAGGCGCCATCTTCACAGCCTGCCAGCCGGACGCAGCTGGAGAGGCTCCCCAGCCCCTGAGCAGTTTCTGCAAGCAGCTTTTTGCCTCTTTGGGACGGCCAGCCGGACTTCTCCCTGATCTGCATCCCCGGACAGGTCGAGCAGCATCGCTTTTGGGACACCGGACCGTGAGTAGCTCTGCACGGCAGACTGACCCTTCTCCGCCCTCTGTCCCCCAACCTTCCGGCACTACCTCAGGGGTCAGTCCTCTCCCCTCTGCCTGGACTGTAGCAATCCAATCCAGCCCGACGCCGCTCAGGAGCCATCCATAGCCCCAGGGGTGAGTGAGCCCCCCTTGCCGGGTTGGGCCTCCTCCCTATCACAGTCGGTGGCAGACCTCACCAAGGTGTCTCAGTCCCTAGTAGCCGTTCTGGATAAGTTGCCCTTGGGAGCTTCTGCGGGACCTAGCACGTCCCAGGACGTCCCATCTGAGCCAGCCAGTGTCAGTCGCAAGAGACCCAGGCAGGATCTCCAGGCGGAGTCCTCTCCTCGCCCTACCTCACCCCATACTCCCCAGCAGTCTCCCTCTCGGGCCTCCTCTCCCGAGTCAGGTGAAGCGCTTTCGGAATCTGAAGGGGTCTTAGAGCTGGATTCGGATCAGGATGCGAACATGAAGGTTACGGTGCAGAACCTCATTGCCGCGATTCACCATACCTTCGACATCACTGACGCCCCTGCGAAATCCTCAGATCAGGAGGTTTCGTTCAGACGGGCGGAAACACCTTCCAGGGTGTTTCCCTTTCATTCCGAGTTTGGGAAGATTTTTACCAAGGAAAGGGAAGATCCGACTAGACGCTTTCAAAGAGGAAAGCGTCTCGGCGTGCTGTATCCGTTCGCTAAAGAGCTCACGGACAACTGGGCCGCTTCTCCTTCAGTGGACCCTCCCGTATCCAGACTCTCTAATAATACTGTTCTTCCGCTGTCGGGTGTAGCGTCTCTAAAAGATTCTAATGACAGAATCATAGAATCCCTAGCAAAGTCTGCCTTTGAGGCGGCATCTGCGGCGGTATGTCCAGTCTTTGCTTCATCTTGGGCAGCAAAGGCTATATCCGCTTGGGCAGAGGACCTTCGGCAGGGCATTCTGGATAAGGCACAACCGGAGCATTTGGCCGATCTCGCCAATCAGATTTCCCATGCGGGGGATTATCTGCTTTCTGCTTCCTTGGATGCCGCATCTTGCGCGGTTCAGGCGTCAAGCAACATCGTGGCAATCCGACGTACAATTTGGCTCAAGGCCTGGCAGGCGGACTTGTCCTCTAAAAAGTCTCTGACTAATCTGCCTTTTCAAGGAGTGCGTCTCTTTGGGTCCCAATTGGACCAGATTATTAAGGACGCTACCGGAGGTACGAGTTCTCTTCTCCCCCAATCCAAGCCTCGCAGACCTCCTCCAAGGCGTCAGTTCCGTCCCTTTCGGTCTTTCCGCCGTTTCAATGCGGCGGAAAACCCTTCCAACCAGCAAAGGCCACAAGCACGTCAGGAAAGAAAGGAGGTCTCCTTCAGGCCCACTCCGTCCTGGCGGTCCCACTCTTCCCAGGGAAGACCACCCAGATCTAGATCTGGACGGTCTACGTCCGCATGACTATCATCGGTCTTCCGTGGGTCCCTTCCAATTGGGAGGTCGACTTCTTTTCTTCAGCGACGTCTGGTTCGCCTCAGTAGAGGACGCTTGGGTCAGAGAGGTTGTATCGACAGGATACAAAATAGAGTTCGTTTCTCTTCCACGGGATCGCTTCTTCCATCCCGTCCGCCACGGGATCCTGCCTTGATCCCGGGGTTCGGCCATCGCCTCTCTCCTCAGCTCCGGGGTGATTGTGCTCGTTCCCGAATCGGAACGATTCACAGGGTTTTATTCAAACCTGTTTGTGGTGCCGAAAAAGGACGGGGCGGTTCGACCCATCTTGGATCTCAAGTTACTCAACAAGAGAGTTCGCCTCCGCCACTTCCGGATGGAGTCGGTTCGCTCGGTGATTGCCTCCATGGAGGAGCAGGAATTCATGTGTTCCATAGACATCCAAGATGCCTATCTACACGTGCCCATATTTCCCGGACATCCGAAGTTCCTGTGGTTTGCGATTCACCACGAACATTATCAGTTCTTCGCGCTCCCTTTTGGGCTCGCCACCGCTCCCAGGGTCTTCACGAAGATTATGGCGGCGTTGATGGCCTTGTTGAGGATCAGAGGTCTTGTTCTTTTTCCGTATCTCGACGATATTCTGATCAAGGCTCCCTCCTTTCATCAGGCCCGCCTAAGTGTGGCGATCGTTCTAGACACCCTGTCCAGTTTTGGGTGGATCGTCAACCGGAAAAAGTCCTGTCTGATCCCTACTCAACGCCTTGTGTTTCTGGGCCTTCTTTTCGACACTCGTCGGTCAAGGGTTTTTCTCCCACAAGACAAGATTCTTTCCCTGCAGCAGGGCGTCCGATCACTACAGATCGCACGGTTTTCATCTCTCAGGTCCGAAGGTGGTATCTTCGTTTCACCTCAATGAGGACATTGTTCTGCCATCCTTCTGCCAGAGCCCAGCTCATCCTCGGGAGCGATCCTTGAACAAGCTGGACCTGGTCAGGGCATTGAGAGTCTATCTAGCCAGGACATCTTCCTTGCGGAAGTCAGACTCTGTTTATCATTCCAGACGGTGCAAGGAAAGGTCACCCAGCCTCAAAGGCCACTATTGCTCGCTGGATCAGATCGGCAATTTTGGAGGCATACCGGGTCAAGCATCGTGCAGCTCCTTCAGGGATCAGAGCGCACTCTACCCGGGCGGTGGGTGCCTCCTTGGCGGTGCGCCACAGAGCTTCCGCGCTGCAGCTTTGCAAAGCTGCAACGTGGTCTTCGGTTCACACTTTTGTGAAATTCTACAGGGTCCACACCAACGCTTCGGCGGACGCCAGCCTAGGTAGAAGGATTCTGCAGGCCGCGGTGGTGAGTCCACTGGCCTGATGGAAGTTTGTTTCCCACCCCAGGGACTGCTTTGGGACGTCCCATGGTCTCTGTGTCCCCCAATAAGGCGAACGAGAAAACAGGATTTTTTGGGTTGCTTACCGTAAAATCTGTTTCTCGGAGCCTTCATTGGGGGACACAGCACCCTCCCATGTTCTACAACTCCTGTTCTTATGTTTGTCGATTGGTTACAGTTGAGTTGTTCGTTCTGTTTTCAATCTATTCCGTTACTTCTCCTACTGCTTTCTCACTAACTGAGGAATTTCCTGCCGGTCGGTGGGGTGTATACGGCGGAGGAGGAGCTAACCTTTTTTGTGCATAGTGTCAGCCTCCTAGTGGCAGCAGCATACACCCATGGTCTCTGTGTCCCCCAATGAAGGCTCCGAGAAACAGATTTTACGGCAAGCAACCCAAAAAATCCTGTTTTCTGATTCGCTATGTCTCGTTCCTCATGTGCAGGACCTTAGGTATTCATGGTTACGACCACTGATATAGTGACAGCTAGTTGCTAGTGGTCGTAATCATGGATACCTAAGATCCTTCAATGCCTGCACATGAGGAAAGAGACATGGTGAATCAGAAAAACTATACTACATTTGTAATTGGAGGTATTTGCTAATATTACATCTTCTACATATTGGGATAGGGTCTTGGAGATGGGAATATCTTTTAATTTTAGTCTCCAACACGTGAAGTGCTTTTTGATGGGACTGAGATCTGGGGATTGATTCAGCCATTGTCGAATATTCCACTTCTTTGCCTTCTCCTGGGATACTGTCGCAGTATGTTTTGGGTCATTGTCAATCTGTCTTGTGATGCGCCGTCCAATCAACCTGCTACATTTAGCAGAATCTGAGCAGAGAGTATCGCCCTATACACTTCACATTCCCTCCGGCTGCTTCTGTGTTCAGTCACATCATCAATAAACACTAGTGCCCCAATGCCATTGGAAGCCATGCATGCCCAGCCATCACATTGCCTCCACCATGTGTTACACAGGATGTGCTGTGCTTTGGATGATGAGCCATTCCAGACCTTCTCCAGACTTTCATTTTCCCATCATTCTAGTACAGGTTGATCTTAGTTTCATCTTTCCAAATAATGCATTTCCAGAACTGGATGGTTTCTTAAGATGTTTTTTTGGCAAAGTCTGATCTAGGCTTTCTATTTTCAAGGCTGATGAATGGTTTGCACCTTGTGGTGAACCCTCTGTATTTGCTCTCATGAAGTCTTCTCTTTATGGTAGACTTGGATCCTGAAACACCTACTTCCTGGAGAGTGTTCTTCACTTGGGTGGATGCTGTGAAGGTATTTTTTTTCCCATTCTCCATGACAGCACCATGGAAAGAGAGGATCTGCCCCAAGGAAGGGAAACCCTTCAGCTTTAAAAGACAGAGTACTCCATTACACTTCAGTGGATTCCTGTCCTTGAGGGAGACTCTACAGCTCCCTGGTGCTACCGGGGAGTGATGAAGTCTTATCTGAGGCCAAGGTCCCAGCATCACCAACGTGGATCGGCATCCAAAGGTCCCTGACGGCGGTTGAGCACAGGAAGAAGCAGGGACATCTTTCTCGGGAGCACTACCTGGCTGGGCACAGTGCATCCCTGGCAGCCGGCAGAGAGTGTGATGTACGTTGCGGGGGCAAGGCCTGGTTTTGTGTGATGTTTCCCCGGAACTCGGCAGAGCGTCTGATGTCCCTTCTGGGTAACGCAGTGCATCTCTGGAAACTGGCACATTGGATGACATACGTTCCAGGGCATGGACTGGCAGGGCGCTCTTCGTCCCTCTGATGGAATACCAGGGGCACGGCCTGGTATGGCTCTGTGCGTCCCTGATTTGGAAGGAAATCAGAAGCAGATTGCAATCAAGCAGTAAAGCAAGTCAAGGAGATGCTGTGTTCTTTGGGGAAGCTAATAAACTTCCTAATATCATAATAATAATAATAATAATCTTTATTTTTATATAGCGCTAACATATTCCGCAGCGCTTTACAGTTTGCACACATTATCATCACTGTCCCCGATGGGGCTCACAATCTAAATTCCCTATCAGTATGTCTTTAGAATGTGGGAGGAAACCGGAGTACCCGGAGGAAACCCACGCAAACACGGGGAGAACATACAAACTATACAAACTAATATGTACTTCCTTCCAAATATTCCTGGGAATTTTGTTAAATTCCGAAAGCCAAACCTCTTTTCTTCCAGAGAAAAAAATAAGTGTGCAAGTTAGTGCACAAATTAAGCAAAAACTCAGTGACCACCCTAACAAAGGCTACAGTTGTGCTCAATAGTTTACACACCCTGGTAGAATTTTTGCTTTCAAGGCCTTTTTTCAGAGAATATGAATGATAACACCAAATCTTATTCTCCACTCATGGTTAGTGGTTGGGTGAAGCCATTTACTGTCAGACTACTGTGTTTTCTCTTTTTAAATTATAATGACAACCCAAAACATCCAAATGACCCTGATCAAAAGTTCACATACCCTGGTGATTTTTGCCTGATAACGTGCGCAGAAGTTGACACAAATGGGTTTGAATGGCTACTAAACGTAACATCCTCACCTGTGACAAATGCCTGGAAAATTGTTCGAGATACAAAGAATAACCCACAAATAACATCAGCTGAAATACTGGACTCTCTGAAAACTCAAGATGCACAATAAGGAGGCACTTGAAGAAAAATGGGCTGCATGGTCGAGTCGACATACAGTTGTGTAAACTTTTGAGCACAACTGTATGTCAATCCTGGGGACCCTAACAACATCATGCATCCCTGTGGTGACTCGCCCCACAACCCCACTTCAGAAAACCAGCGGGAAATTTTGAGACAGAAAGAAAAATC
The DNA here is from genome assembly GCF_039654945.1 of Dendrobates tinctorius. Lineage (NCBI taxonomy): Eukaryota > Metazoa > Chordata > Amphibia > Anura > Dendrobatidae > Dendrobates > Dendrobates tinctorius. Next base: position 2,738,549 of record NW_027361715.1, on the reverse strand, counting down.
CGAGGGGCATCGGGACAAAAACATCTCAAAAGACTCTCTAAAATGGTGGCAATTCAAAAGAAATCTCTCTCGGGGTTGGCGAGGGTTCCATGGGACATTAGGAATCCCAAAGTAGTCATCACAGACCCAATCTTTTTTGGCTGGGGAGTACACACGGACGGTAAAATCCTTCAAGGGAGGTGGCCTCAAAAACTGAAAGAATCTTCTTCCAACAGTAAGGAACTAGCAGCCATCAGACTTGCTCTGGTAGAAATCCCACCAGATGTAACAGGGCACCATGTAAAAATTGTCAGACAACAATACAGGAATCACGAGGTCCAGAGATCTCCTGACCGAAGCGAGTGGGTTAATTACCTTAGCCAAAGTAAACTTAATGGGGTTTTCCCACAAACAAAAGTTAATTTTAATCAATAAATCTTGGAATAATAATAATTTCCACAATTGATGTGTTCCTGTGCTGAGATAATCTTATAAATGTGCCCCTGCTGTGTAATGGTCGTGTGTGACCATGCAGGAACATGGTCTGATCATACTACAGCTCATGGGCAGGGGAGGAAGCAAAGGAGAATATACACACATTACAGCAGGGGATCACAGTTGATTATTTTTGTGAGGTAAAACATTTCACGGCTTTTTTTTTTTTTTTTTTTTTTTTTTATAAACACTGTCTTGCCTCAAAGAATCAGCTGTGATCCCATGTTGTAATGTCTGTATTCTCTTTTGCGTCCACCCCCCCACCCAGGTGCTCTGGTATGATCAGGCCATGTTCCTGCACGGTCAGACACAGCCATTACACAGCAGCGGCACATTTGTAAGATTATCTCAGCACAGGAACATTTTATTTAAACACATCCAATTGTAGAAGAAGTTGTTATTATTCCAAGATCTGTTGATTAAAATTACCGTAACTTTTGTTCATGGGAAAACCACTTTTAAGATCAATATCGACATGCTTCCTAAAAGGGGAAGGGAACTCAGAGGCACATTACCTCAGTCATCACCTGATAGACCAGAACGAGTGGTCATTAAATCCAGGGGTATTCCAAAAGGTCACAGATCGCTGGGGGAGGCCACAAATATACTTTTTTCCATGGTACATGACGGCACCACGAGAGAGGGGATCCGCCCAGCGAGGACAGGAAACCTTCAAGATAAAAGGGGCGGCTCCTCTCTCCGCATCAGTTGGTTTCCTGTCCTCGATGGGGAACCCTCAAGATGAAAAGCTCTTGAAGATTCTAGAAGAAAGAAGAGGATGCCTGGGCTTGGGTCGGGTGATTACTGGCAGGCACTGGTCTGCTACACCCGTCACCAGGTACCGGTAGTCGCCTCAGGGGGCCATATATTCCTATGTCCCCCCTGAGCGAGTGCATGGCCACAGCCCGTGAGGCAATTGCCAGGGTGAAGTAATGATGCCTCGGAGACCATGGTTCGTGTACCCTCCAAAATGACCAAAACTTGCCCCATAGAAGTCCACGGAGGCCACTTTCCGTGCTCCATCCCTGACGACATATAGTGGCCATGCAGCCTGTGAGACACATCGGTGTCAAGGCAGAATTAAAGCTCCACGGAGGCTATGTGGGTACCCTCCCTGTTGAGACAGGCACTACAGAAATGGCCCTGATGAGGAATTACCTGATTTCAGTGGTGGCAGTGGAGATGCTTCACCTGGTAAGGCTGGACTACAGGTATGACGGGCGATAGCGGGGCTCTCCGATCCAGTACCCGTTGTCAGTGGTGGTAGTGCAGTTGCTTCTCCCGGTAAGACCAGTTGGCAGGTTTGACGGGCGACAGCGGGTCTCTCTGATACGGTACACTGAAACAGTGGTGGCAGTGCAAGGTATGGCTGATAAACTGCGCTATAAGAGAGCTGCTCGGGAGGTCCATGGCGTCGGAACACCGAGAACAGACCGCAAGTACGCACGGGAAGCATTCCAGGCGCATACCGGAAGTGACCCCTGACGCGCACCGGAAGTGAAGGGTGCACGGGTCAGGGGAACGCGCATCGCCTGGTGCGTGCTTCGGCTGTGCTTACGCCTGAAGGGAGCATGGGCACTGGAAGAGAGCGCGCATGCAACCGAAGGGGGGGAGAGCACGCACCGGATGTGATTGCCGGGTGTGCGCATAGCCCAGCTATAGTGCGCAGGCATGGGGGCATAACCAGGAAGGGAAGTGCTGGCAGGCGTCACCACACCATTATTTGGTTAGATGTGACTGCTCTCATCACAAAACAGCAGCAGTTGAGCAGTTTATAAAATGGAGAGCCCTTCGCCAGAGCACTTGCAGCTGCACCAGGAGGCGAAGGAGAGGCGGTTGCGCTCAGAGGAGAAGAGCCAGACACGCTGCAGCAGCAGTGGGAGCCACTCGGGCAGCACACGGACGGATCGTCGCCGCAAAAAGGAGGGGTCCCTAGTCTCTTTGGGAGACAGTGACAAGACCAGGCAGCCTCCAGATCCGGTATCCGTTCTGTGAAGCGTCCTAGTGGTGAGTGAACTTCGAGAAAGTCCAGCACTCTAATGTCTGTTCTCTTTCTCTCTCTCTTGTCTCCTCTCTCCCCTATTTTACATACTTGGGCGAGGTGGAGTATAGGAGGTCCCTAAGAAGAGTAAAAAAAATAAAAATAAAAGAATGTCCTTTATGCAATAGTCCCTTAGGAGCATCCTGGAATAAAAGATTGTGCCAGGATTGTATTAACAAGATAGTATCGGAAGAGACACCCTCATTCTCTGACAGTCTGAGATCCCTAATTCAAACAGAGGTTTGCAAATTAGTGAGGGCATTACAATCAGCGGATACGGATAGCTGGTAGATGAGCGAGCAGAAAAGACAGCTCAGGAACTCATGTTTAGTGGACTACAAAAGAAAAAAACGTAGAGCCTTCCCTATTAATGAACAACTGGAAGGACTCATAAAACGGGAATGGGAAAATCCAGAGAAGTCCCAGATAATCAATTCCCTAAAAAGGAGGTACCCCTTTGAGGAAGAGGCATCCTCATCCTGGGATAGAGCTCCAAAAAAAAAAATTGATGTAGTGATATCAAAACTCGCCAGGAAATCCTCCCTACCCTTTGAGGATTTAGGTTCTCTAAAAGAACCTCTGGACTGAAAGACAGACAATTGTCTTAAGATGGCCTGGGAGGTCTCGGCTGGGGCACTAAGGCCCGCCATCACAGCCACTTTTGTGGCTAGGTCCCTGAAAATATGGGTGGAAAACCTGGAAGACCAGCTAGAGCAAACAGAGGAATCTATTCTGGAAGCATTACTGGCCATCAGAGCAGTGGCATTCTTTCTTGCTGAGGCTTCAGGAGATTCAGCCAGGCTAGCAACAAAGTCAGCGGCCTTAACCAATGTAGGACGCCGGGCAGTATGCTCAAATGCTGGCCGGGGGACACTCAGGCAAAGATGAAACTCTGCTCTCTGCCATGTGAGGGAAATTTCCTGTTTGGACCGCCATTGGATGACGTGTTGGAGAAAGCCGGCGACAAAAAGAAGAATTTCCCAAAACAGCCATTTCAGGCCTTTTGGCGCTCCTTTCAGAAGGGCCGAAAATTCAGAAGACAGCAGTACAGGGATCGAGACAGAAACAATTCTGACAAGCGAGCCAGAGGTGGGAGAGGCTTCTATTTCGACAAGCCCTCCAAAGACACCAAAAAAACCCTCCCAGTGACGGTCCTTCTCAGGTGGGGGGAAGGCTCTCTCACTTCCTCCCAGCCTGGGAGAGGATCTCATCCAGTACCTGGATCCGACAAATAGTAGGGTCGGGTCTGGAATTAAGATTTCACCACTGGCCGCCACGAAGATACATGCAGACTCCAGTACAGTCATCTCAAGAAAAACAATAAAGTCTGGAAGGAGAAGTATTATCACTTCTAGAAAAACAGGTCCTGGAAGAAATTCCGGAAAAAGAGAAGGTTTTTACTCCCCCCTATTTCTTAGAAAAAAGCCAGACAATTCCTGGAGGACGATTATAAATTTGAAAGGCCTTAACAAATATCTGATAGTTCCATCATTCAAGATGGAAGCGATAAGGTCAGTGGTGAAGCTCCTTTATCCTCAGTGCTACATGGCAGTCCTGGATCTCAAGGATGCTTACTATCATGTCACGATCCGGCAACAAGACCGCAAATATCTGAGTGGCGGTTCAGATAAGGTCTCAGTGGCGTCACTTTCAATACAGGGCTCTTCCCTTTGGTGTAGCGATAGCTCCCCGAGTCTTCACAAAATTAATTGCAGAGGTCACAGCCCATCTCAGGGAAAAAGACACTCTGGTGATACCATATCTGGACGACTTCTTGATAGTGGGAAGAAATTTCTCTCACTGTCAAGAACAAGTCAAAATAGTGATGGAGACACTACAGACCCTGGGTTGGCAACTGAACCTCAAAAAATCTAAACTGGTACCAGCAATGATCCAAAATTTTTTGGGCCTAACATTGGACTCGGTGGTACAGGAGTGTCGCCTCCCAGAGGAGAAAAAAGAGAAGATCAAAAATCTAATCATGGCAACATTAAAAAAAAAAAAAACTCTGAGAAGGGCCATGTCAGTGTTGGGGTCCCTAACTTCCTGCATATCAGCAGTAAAATAGGCACAGTTTCACACAAGAGAACTTCAGTGGTGTGTTCTACAAAACGACCTGAGGCTTTAGGGGCAGTTAAAGCAGAAGCTCACCCTCCCGGACCCTGTACTCCAGTCACTCAAGTGGTGGTTACAGATAGAGTCCTCTCCAAGAGGAGTGCCCTGGACATACACAGCCTCCAGAGTAGTCACAACGGACACCAGTCCATGGGGCTGGGGAGCCCATCTAGACACACGGTGGCTCTAGGATCCCTGGCTCCAGGAGGAAAGAAATTATCCTCAAACGAGTGGGAGCTACTAGCCATCGAAAGAGCGCTGGAGGGATTGTTGACACACCTAAGAGGACATCATGTGAGAGTCCTATCAGACAACCGTACAGCAGTCGCATATGTGAGCCACCAGGGGGGCACCCGTTCTCGGTCCCTGATGCGAATAGCAAAAAGGATCATGAATCTAGCAGAACACCAGTTCTTTTCATCATCGACCCTGCATATTCGAGGCGTAGACAACCTGAAGGCAGACTTTCTGAGCAGGAACCACCTGAGGCAAGGAGAATGGCGCCTAAGATAGTCCATTTTTCAACGGATTGTGCATATGTGGGGGAAACCCATCATAGATCTCTTCGCCTCAAAAACCAACAAGAAGGTTCAAAAATTTTGCTCCCCAAGTCCAGCAGACTGGCCGTTGGCAGTAGACGCCTTCAGGATGAAGTGGACACCAGGTCTCATGTATGCCTTCCCTCCAGTGTGCCTCATTCCAGCAGTTCTGAGGAAGATCAGGGAGGACCAAGCCAGAGTAATTATGATAGCTCCCTTTTGGCCGAAAAGACCGTGGTTCTACTGGCTGAGAGTGATGTCGGTGGCGGACCCATGGGTGCTCCCAGAGGACCACGACCTGCTAACACAGGGTCCCTTCAGTTACCCTCCGAAGTCCACGCTGTATTTAACAGCCTGGAATTTGAAAGGTCACTGTTAGAGAAAAAAGGTTTCTCAGCGAGGTTAATATCCACCTTACTCAGTAGCAGAAAACCAGTGACTACCAAAATTTATGGAAGGATATGGAGAAAATTTTTATCTACATCAGGCCCGATACAGGAGGGAGAAGTACTGATAGGGGCAGTACGGGAGTTTCTGCAGAAGGGCTTAGAGTTGGGGTTAGCTGTCAGCACCCTCAAAGTTCACGTTTCAACCCTGGCAGACTTATTCAACTATGACCTGGCAAACAATAGATGGGTGGCCAGATTTATCCGGGCCTGTACTAGAGCTGACTCTGTCCCGTCTCCTATGCCTCCTCCCTGGGATCTAGATTTGGTTCTATCATCTCTGACAGAGAGTCCATTTGAACCACTAAATGCAACATCAGATAAAGTGTTAACTTTAAAGACAGCTTTATTAGTGGCACTCACATCGGCCCGTACGGTTAGGGACTTACACGCACTATCAGCAGACCCGCAATACACTCAGGTCATGGACAATAGAGTTGTGTTAAAATTAGACCCAGCATACCTCCCTAAGGTAGTGTCGAAATTCCACAGGGCTGAGGAGATAGTCCTACCATCTTTTTGTCCTAACCCCGGTAAACAGAAGGAGGAGAGACTTCATTGCTTAGACGTTAGGAGATGTATCCTACAGTATTTAGACATGACAAGACCTTGGAGAAAACAGAGGGCCTTATTTGTCTCATACCAGGGGGCAAGAAAAGGCCTTAAAGCCTCTAAGCAGACTATAGCTAGATGGGTGAGAGATGCCATCATGTTAGCATATGGTAGTGCAGGCAGGGCTGTTCCAGAGGGCCTAAAAGCCCACTCCACGAGGGCCATGGCAACGTCCTGGGTGGAGAGAGCTGACGTCTCCATCGACCAAATCTGTAAGGCGGCCACTTGGTCCTCTCCATCTACCTTTTTCAGACATTACAGATTAGACCTATCTGCTGCCTCTGATCTCACATTTGGGAGAAGAGTGTTACAGGCAGTGATCCCCCCCTAAAGAGAATACAAATCTCTGTAACTCTCTCGTGGTGCCGTCATGTACCATGGAAAAACACGGGTATTACATACCTGGTAATGTGTTTTTTCATGAGACATGACGGCACCCTTATATTCCCGCCCTATTTGATCACGTCATTAGTTGGGTGTTTTGTTAGTATTATACACTCCCTTGGTGTGGGAAATTTAGCAGTATAAAATATGTATTATTTATGTGTCCACTAACCTGCGGAGTTCCTCTCGTGCTCTGTAAAACAACTGATGCGGAGAGAGGAGCCGCCCCTTTTATCTTGAAGGTTTCCTGTCCTCGCTGGGCGGATCCCCTCTCTCGTGGTGCCGTCATGTCTCATGAAAAAACACATTACCAGGTATGTAATACCCGTGTATTTGCAAGCAAAACAAACAGAAAAATCTGAAAATTCTTCTCCTTTAAAACCGAAAGACCTTCCCTACGGAGTAGACGCCCTCCTACACAGATGTCCTGGAGAACTAGTTCATGCATACCGATAGTGCTAAGGAAGGTCAGGAAAGACCATGCTCAAGTGATACTAGTAGCCCCATTGTGGCTCAGGAGAATCTGGTTCACCTGGCTACGCCGATTGGCCGTGGGATATCTGTGGGTACTTCCGGAGATCCCAGGTGCCCATACTACATCCCAACGTGAGGGGTCTCCATTTGACAGCTTTGCTTTGAGCGGAAACTTCTAGCTGCTAGAGGATGCTCAGAAAATCTAATCTCCACCCTTATGAACGCCAGGAAAAAATCACAACCGAACTTTATGCTAGAATATGGGAAAAATTCTTAAACGTTTCAAGGTCAGAACTTATAGAAAACAACCTGGTACCTTGAACTCCTATTCTGGAGTTTGTATAAAGAGGGTGGGAGAAAGGGTTAAATAGAGCACCCTAAAATTCCAAGCTGAGCTGCGGCGCTGAGGGCCTTTTTTTTTTTTTTTTTTTTTCAGAGCAGTCAAATGTTCTGGTATATGTATGTCCTCAGCTTTGAGCCTCTCTTTGGGACCTAAAATTAGTCCTAAAAGCACCGACCAGAGCTCCATTCCAATATCATGGGCTGTATTTCTTCTTTTTCAGCCCAGTGATGGTCTGTTTCTCTTCCACGGCGAGCTCCTTTAACCACATGCTGTGAGTTCACAGCAACAGAATGCAAATGCCGAACCTGGAATCAGCCCCAGACCTTTTTACCTTCTTAATTGATGATGGGTTAATGACGGAATAGTCAATGCAGCTCCTTTAATGAACTTTTGAGATAATTGTCCAATTACTTCTGGTCCCTTGGAAAATAGTCTGATACATATTAAAGAGCTGTAATTCCTAAACCTCCAATTAGGATGTGAATAACCTCAAATTATATACAACTATATCGTAACTATATTTTGTTAATCAGTATGTGCTTAAACAGTTAAAATGACAACTTGTGTCACTGGCCAAATATTTCTGGACCCAACTGTATTAATCTGTTTCATTTGCAGTTTGAGACAAAATAGGAATAAAGATAAAGTATCAGATTACTTGACAGCAGAAAACTTTGTTTTTGTTTTTTTTTCCTTTTTTCCCCAGTATATTGTAGTATAATTACTGAAAATTCCTTCCTATTTATATTCTGAATAGTTTGGCCTCTTTCTGGTGGCCAGGAAGAGCTCACCTTTTAGGTTTCACAGATTTAGACCTAAAGAAATAAGATTTGAGCTTTTGCTATGTATTACGGTAAAAGGGGCCTTAGAATTCCGCTGCTTGTAGCTTTTACTTTCAGAGGTTGTGAGACTAAATATTGTGAATCTAAGGAAATTCTGTGTGATTCCTCTTTAGTTTTATACTTGAACTACGGACCATTTACCTCTTACGCCCCTTCATACGACTCAACGTTTGCAAACATCAGTAAGGATGACTCTGACCTTATATACACAACGTATGGAGAAGACCCCAAACTTCAGGACACCTTCAGGTAGAGTTGTGATTTTTTTTTTTTTTCTATTTTTTTCGGTGGGTGGGGGGTTCTACGTAATAAGGAATCTCATGCTACATGAATGAACATAACCATTCAAAGTTTCCAAAATTTTGAAGAGGACCATGAATGAAAGGAATAAAAAAGAAGCCAGGAAGATTAAAATAATGAGGTACATAAATATTTTATATGCGTCCCAAGAGTTCATTTTGTTCTAGGTGTTGGGGTAAGACACTGGCTGCTTTTTCATGTCCCGATTGACGTGTCACTTTCCAGTAGAACACGAAAACAAGTGATTTATTCTAGGATCCTGAGGCTCTGCTGCCTGACGGTGTTCCATTTCCAGAGAGAGATATCGCACAGGGAGTGGAGAGCTGTCATTTTTTGCAGCACTCAATTCATTTTTTTACATCCCACAGTCCATAGCGACCGCTGCAAGTAGTGTGTCGCAGAGCGAGATCGCATCCACTGTCATTCCCATCAGTTCCCTGCAGCACAATTGTGGGGAGCTGATGGTTCCAGTAGCAACCGGAGACATAATCAGTGGCTTCTGGAGTGCCACATAGCTGGCTTGTAAGCTGCAGAACAGATCGGTGTAAGGCCCCATGCATTGTCTGATTAACACCAGTACTATTTTTTTGACATGCGTGTTGAAATCCAGTGTTTTGGGCCGGTGTGTTATCAGTGTATGGCCTGTGTCCGTTTTTACCATCAGTGTCGTGTTTTTTACAGATGGATAATTTAATAAATTACAAAGCTTCTCGTATACTTTGCAAAGTTGAACACGGCACACAAGTGCCATAGATGTGCTGTGCTTGTTTTTCATAGACCCATAGACTTGTATTCATCCATGTTGACAAAAAAAAATTGGACATGCATTTGCACAGACATACGACCCTTGAAAAAAACATGAACGTGTCAATAGCACTTATAATTAGTGATGAGTAAGTATACTCGTTATTCTAGATTTCCTCCGAGTATTTTGGGCGTGCTCGGAGATTTAGTTTGTGTCTCTGCATGATTTGCAGCTGCTAGACAGCCTGAATACACGTGGGGGATTGCCTGTTTGTTAGGGAATCCCCACATGTATTCAGGCTGTCTAGCAGCCGCAAATCATGCAGCTGCGGAGACACAAACTAATCTCCGAGCACATCCAAAATACTCAAACACCTGAGCATGCTTGGAAATCTCGAGAAACGTGCTGGGATAAGGTGTTATCTGAGCATGCTCGGGTGCTAACAGAGTGTCTTTGGCATGCTCGAATAATATGTTCAAGTCCTCGCGGCTGCATGTTTTGCACCTCTGGATATGGAAATGCCTGTACAGCACGGTCTATACAGTTCCTCCGGGGCCTACCCTAGGTAGCCTGACGGGTGGATATTATGACACATGTCACCCAGTTGCTGCATACCTAAAAATATTTTTTGAGGTTTCTCACTCTGATGTTGGAGCAGTAGCCAATCAATTGGTGTTCATCTCTTTATTTTATTCATTAAAGTGCTGCGCAGTATGTTGGCATTATTTATTTTTAAAGCTCCATTACTCCCAGGATGCTGTACATGTGACAAGGGCTTGCATAGAAAACAGACACAAAATACAGTGAACGAACCAACAGCGACTGACTGGTGCAGAGCGAGAGAGGACCCTGCCCTCATGGCTGACAGTCTGCAGGGTAATCGGGGAGGAGACAGTAGGCCGGAGGGTTGCGGCAGCTCATTGGTAGTGGAAATATTGCTAGATGTAGAATTTTCTGAAGAGTTTTTGGTTACGTCTGACGGTTTCGGTCGTGGAAGACAATGGGACATGTTGGGGAGCTGAATTGAAGAAGGAAAAATCTTGGAGACGACTTGTTGAGGAACATACAATAACGAGGACTGTAGAACGTTATCGGGAGGTCAGTTTAGAGAGAGGACAGATTTTGGATTTCCTTGTAAGTCATTGTTAGTAGTTTTACAGGATTTGTTGGAGAAATGAGAGCCAGTGAAGGGATTGGCATATGTGATAAAGTAGCAAGGAGAAAGGTGGATTAATCAGGAAGCAGAGTTGATCCTCTGCCATGTGCACCAACAGAGCAGCATTGCATTATCTTCTGCCATATGTATCAACAGAGCGGCCTTTGCAGTTTCCCATCACCGATCTGTTAACAGCAGGTATTAAACCCAGCTCAGCCCTGCTAGTCAACTCTGCAATGCTTGGTTGTACAAACGGAATAACGATACTGTGGTGAAAAAGGGAATTTCAATTCTTATAAAGGCTTAGATATTCCTTTAAGCATATATGTCAGTGACTGTAACAAAAGTATTTCAAGTGACATGAAATTGAATGTGAAAGCAAACCAGGCTTTAATGAGATAGTAGGCGGATCTCAGACTCCCAATAGATATGTTGGTGGTTAGCTTTTATTTAAAGGGGTTTGCCCAAAAGATCAAAATCGGATAAAATAATAAAAGTACTCTCCTGTAGTTGCAATCCATCACTGTTATCTGCAGTAATGAGGCGTCCGCTCACATGTAACCACAACAGCCAGTCACTCAGTGGTAACCAGCTGAGGCTAGGGATTGGCTGCAGTGGTCACTTTTGGTAGAATACACATCATCACGTTGTTCAGCGACAAAACGGTAGGAACATTTTAATGAAGGCTATTTAGGATGTTGCTAAAGGTGGTTGTATAAAATTAGACAAACATGGCTGTTTGTTTCCTTCAGAAACTGCACCACCCCCCGACCGTCGGTTGTGTATGGGATTCTAGTTCAACTCCATTATCTTTCTAATCCTGGACAACACCTTTAATTTTGGATTTAGGAAGTGAATGTCCAGGGTCACGTCCACGGCCACTGGACGTCAGAACACATCAGCTCTGTACACGGTGCAGGGGCCGCTCTCAGATAATGCGACATACTTCTTATTGAAGTGAATGGGAGCTGAGCGGCAGCACCTGAGACTGTCAGTACACCGTGTACAGAGGTGTGAAGTCCCAGCTACAGTGTGGGAACAGGTATCTGGTGATCACTGGGTTTCTGATCCTGAGGGAAGGACGTCAGTATTTTACTTCTGAACATCCCCTGTATTATCCCAATTGCAAGAAAATGTATCAAAAAAATAGTTATCTTTATTTTATTAGCATGCAAGACTTCTTGGAGATGTCAAAAACCCAACCTTATGGCATGGCGGACTGCATGCTGGATGCCTTTAGTGGCGGACAGTATTCCAGAAGTCAGCGGGACCAGAATACAGTAAGTATGATAATAAGTACATCCCTGTGCCCTGTAGGCCATCATTCAGAACACAAGAGTTACTTTACAGCTTCATTTATAGTTTTCTTGTGGGTTCATAGATTTATTTATTTTGTAAGGTAAAGACAACTACGAGTGGACAAGTAGCAAAGCCGGAGAGGAGCACGTCTGAGCAGTTCGCCAGTCTGAAGTCTGTGCTCGGTCTCGATATGTTTGATGAGACATTTGACAATGAAGGTAATTACACTGGAAAAGTTCTAAAATGTTTCTGTACTGGCTATTCTATAGGATGTGTCAGCGGACTTTGCTTGTTTATAGAGAAGGCTCCGCTCTACCATTGGCCCCAATGGTACAAAAATATTGTGGCCTTTGACTAATAGAAGCAAAACGTGAAGCTTCAAAAAACATTCAGCCAGAAAAATGCTCCACTGATGAATATGGCAGACCAGTCCGCTGTAGTCATTCATCACTCTTATTAGTCACACTGCACTTTTTTTTTGCGTTAATGGAAGAGTAGTCCTGTCTTATTTTGTGATTATCCTAAATGGTGAGTGCTAGGTTGTTTTTTTTTGTTTGTTTTCTTATGTATGATTAGATTTACTATATTTTATAATAACCGTATGGCTCAAGTGTGATGAGAAGACGGTGGAAAATGCCTTCAATAGTGATACATGCCCCCTGCTTCACTATTTTTCGTGAACCACAGATGCTATTAAGTGACTAAACTATTTCGGATTGGTCAAATATTTTTGCAGAAGCAGAAAAGTTTCAGAAGAAACTGGATGAAACCACGGTTTTGATACGGGAGCTGCAAGAGGTGCAGAACGATCGTTTGAGTACAAAGCCTCCTCCTAACATGGTGTGTCTCCTGGCGCCATCAACCAAGGAACTCCAGATCGGTAAGGGTTAAGATTATTCCTGGCACTTCAATGTCCTGAAATGGCTTAAAGGGAATCTCTGCCTGCTATCATTCTGACGTGTAGAAGTGCAAAATCTCCTGCTGATTTGTTTCTTAATATAGTTTTATAGTGGTTGACGTTGGTTTTTCTGATTCAGAGCGCCAAGTTCTGTAGGAAGAAAAGGCGGCCTTTTGTAGCGGGACGTGGCGGCCTTAATAGCGGACTTTAGAGAAGAGCGACCTAGAATTTTCTAGCTTCAAAGTTTATGTCTCCATAGATTTCATGGGGTTCGGGTAAAGTCCTGAACGAAACTTTGGACTACTCTCTTCAGATTGGTGCCAGCAGGCGACCTTCCACGGGTTTGCTTTTCCCTACTTAGGAGCCTTCGGCATATTGTTATTGACTTTAGAGGAAGCTTGCTGCATTCTTTGGTGGCCAGCTTATGTCTGCAGTAGATTTGGTGCTCCGTATTAGGAACAAAAACAAAAAAACAAAGCACTGACTAGAAAGCACACTATTTTTTTATTACATGGTTATATCAGGACAGGCTTTTCTCAGGTAGGTGTTTGGACACACTTTTGGTGTAGCCTTCTGATTTTCGCTCTAATTTTCATTTTGAATCATATATTTATAGATGTTTTTCAGTAGTTTCCTGGATTAATTTTAACTGTTCAGAAAAAGTATTAGTGATATTTTGAACAATTCATATTTAGAGCGCTATATGGGCATGTAACTATGCACTAATTTCACTCTTTTCTCAAGTGCAAATTTGCAAGATGCTCTGTACACTACTAATTATTGTGATAGAAGTCTTCTGTCCCAGACTTTTCATGGTTACACCGTAACCCGTGGATCTGCAGCAGCTGATTGAAAGTCTTTATGCTGGTATGTAGTTTTTATCAGGTCAGCACAATCTGATACTTACTTGGACTTTAATGTGGATAAAGCCCTACTGTGCTCTATTCTTCCTCCCCAGCATATATCTTTCACTACAAATACTTAAAAGATTATTCTAAGGTTATTAAATTGCATTAGTGAGACAGAAATAGCAAGTCATCTGCAAACTTGCTTCTTTTAATGTAATCTGTTGTTCTCCTGCTGGTTGAGCTTTTATCTTGCATAGTGTACAGCTGCTTTTCAAGGAGCTCAGCCACCAGACCCTGACATGCTCTGTAGTTACATTCTGGGAGGGAAGTTAACTCCTAGCTTCCCAGTTGGCTCTCTCCAGCCCATTGATTCTTATACATTAGTTATCTGCTCGCCTCCCTCTTGGCTCCTGAGCTGTTCTCAATACTGTAAAGTCACCAGTGATGTTAAAGCGTATCTGTGTGAATGAAAATGTAACATAAATACACAGTGCTGTATAGCACGTGATACTCATGCTATTCTTCCACTTTTTGATCCTCTTACCCGACCGCCCCATTGGAAACGCAGAAGAGCAGGGGGCACGTCCTGTGCTGGCTAAGGCCTCTTTCATACTTCAGTTTTTTGTGTCAGTTAAAATCCGCCAAAAAGGCGGACAAGCGGATCCGTTCTTAACTGATGTGAACGGATGCCACAGGATCTGTTTTTTGAGGGATCCGCAAAATGAGGAAATTTAAAGGAAGAGAGAGAGATTTTTTTTTTCCTCCGGCACCCATACAGAATTTCGGGTTAAATCAGTGTCTGGAGGATCCGCCGGCAAAAAAAAAACGTTGCAAGCACCGTTTGGAAATCTTTGAGGATGTTGACGGACAGCAACATTATGGAGGATCCGCACAAAAACGGATGCAACGGACGGCAATCCGTCAAAATCCGCCAATAATGAAAGTCAATGGGGAAAAAAACGGATCCGCAAAAAAAAATTGCGGCTCCGTTTTTTTTCAAAACCTGGCGGATTTTGACTGATTGTAAAAAACGGAAGTGTGAAAGAGGCCTAAGCTGGCGGCCTTATGTGCTTCTGACTTCTTATATCCCCCAATGAATTGCATTGTATTAATGCATTCTGTCTGTACTTTTATACATGACAAAGCCGTGTGACAGCTGGGTTATAGTGATGAGTGCAGAAGATAAATACATGGGTAATTTACTAGAAGACGACGTTAGAAACAAGCCCTGAAAGTGACAGGTGGATAGAATGTTGACTAGCGTGCTCCATTTTCATAGCAGTTAAGTGAGTGACCTCTGTAAAGGCCAGAAAGCCGTCAGGTTTGGAGGCACGGACCCCTCTTACTGTAATCCCTCCTGCTCGTGTAACTGTTGATGGATCAGGCTTGACAGCAGACAGTAAGTTGCTCAGAAGGGAGACACCTCGTTGTCCTAACTTTTTAGAGCAGTTTTTGTTCCCCAGCCATCACTGGTTATGAAAGTAGAGTGCACTTTTTTTATAGCCTCTAGATTGGCAATCTAATAACTGAAGGTCTATCGCACACAGAGCATCTTGGAAACTTGCATTAGAGAATGAAAAAGTGACGCATGTTACATGGCAGTGGTGGGATCCATCATGATAATGGGCCATTTATAAGATGATCATGAGTGAGCATTGCTAAATGCTAGTTTATGAATATCTTTCCTTGTAAACAGGCTGCCAGTCATTCAATAAACAAGCAAAACTCTCGTTCACTGGGTGATCATGGTTTTCGACAGTGCATCGACCTGTGGAAACAGGACTTGTGCGGCTGACAGTTTTGGCAGCGTATGTGCTCTGAACGATCGCTCACTGCTCATCTTTTCAGTGCCTATTTCCGCGTAAACAACCGCCGATCGGTATCATTTTCGTATCGTGCCACTGGTCGGTTCATGTAAATGTATTTTTACTTGTAGATTCGGATCACACACGTTTGCTTTGGCTCTGAAACGGCATAAATGTGTGTTACCTAATGGACAGTCAAAGTCCCTAAAAGTAGGTTTTATAAATGTAATCACGTCCTCACACTTTGTTTTTGGTAACAGCGGATAAAGTTCATGAAAACCTGAAGGCATTAGCCCAGCAGGTGCATCCAGGAGACATTGTTAGTGTTCTTGGCATTCGAAAGGCAATGGGCATCATCTCCCCTTACGTCAGCACAGAAGAGATGGTGGTGAATCTGACCTCAGGTACATCAACAAAATATACAAATATTGACATATCCAACACATCAGCCATGTTTGTCTATACACTGTTTTTTGTTTGTTTTTTTTTTCCCCTCCAACAGGTCCTCAAGATGGCACCATGTTTTGTAGCACTGGAAATGAGTGCCCACCAATGGTGACGTAAATCTGAAGAAAACTGCACAAAATTGTAAATTAATATGTATCTTTTAATACCAATAAAAACGGGTCCATGGTTTTGATAAATTTTTATCTTTAGTTTGAGTTAAGTATGGGAAGTGCAAATTGGGGTCATATCCCATTTATCCTGTGCTCTTTGCTGAGCGCTACATGGGAGATTGTCACAAGTTACAAAAAAAGTGGGCGGCTTCCTTGATGAGTTCCATCCAAATTGTGTTTTTTGGGGGATTCAAGGGTAACTTCCCACACTCTGCCCAGCGCAGAGCACTATATGCATGTGAACCGAGCCTTAGGCCTAATTCGGGCAGCTGATGTTCATATACCTGTGATAGCCTATCTTATTGTAAGAGTGCTATGGGGCCCACTCACATGCCTGTTATATTTGACAGTTCACAGAAAATCACAGAGACGTATCTAATTCTGATCCGAACATCAGACCAAAACTAGCAATGCGAGTCACACTCTAACATCCAACTTTCACAAACTGTCACATAGGAGGCAAACTTTTTTTTTTCTTCTGCACTTATGAGAAAAACAGATGACTCTGACAACACTCGGATCAAACTACCGTATTTTTTGGATTATAAGACGCACTTTTTTCCCCTAAAATTTTTTTGGGGAAATGGGGGTGCGTCTTATAATGCGGATATGGAGCAGGGTCCCAGGGTCACTGCTGGAGGCGACAAGAGTGGCGTGTTGCTGCAGGCCAGGATTGAGGGGGTGTTCCGATGTGCACCGCTGCAGGTGAAAATTGGCTGAGGGGGGGGAGACTGCCGGTATTTTGTGAAAGCCTGGAGCCCCTGCATATCCATTACTGCGATTTGGTGGCTTGCGGGAAAATGGCTGCTGGGAGCGGCGCACGCTCAGATTGAGAACTCGGCACCCGAGATCTTGTTGCCGAGATCTTAATCTAAACGTATGCTGCCGCCGGTGGCTATTTTCTCGGAGGACAACGTATCGCAGTAATGGATTTGCGTGGTGGGGCCTCACGGCTTTCACAAAATGCCGGTGGAGCCCCCCGCACCGCAGACATATTCAGCCGCAGTGGCGCACATCGGAACACCCCCTCATCCCAGCCAGGGGTCTGCAGCAACGCTCCACTCTTGCAATATGACACATGGATTATAAGAAGCACCACTATTTTTCTTAAATTTTTGGGTGCGTCTTATAACTTGCAAAATACAGTATATAAAAGTGTTGCCTATATCACGTGAAAACAGCATTTGCAGTATCCCCTGTATATTGTTTAGACTGCTGTATATATATTCTATAGGTGATGCGAGATGGAGAAAAGATGATGAGTTCAGATTTGTTCACAGAATTGAGAGTCCTCAGTGGTTGATAACATCTTTTCAGTTAGCCATTAAAAGGTAACACATTGCAAGCTTTCGAGACTACTCAGGTCTCTTCTTCAGGCTAGACTAATACAAAATCTGAAGAGTCACATATTTATGCACAATACATCACAGAAAAAATGCAATGGATAAGACAAGTGACGTGAAGCAGAACTATCAATATGGGAGAGGGAGAAACATAAATATTGGAACAGTACATAGATAAGGAGTCCGGATGTTTTATAGTCCCCTGATTGGGGTCTCCTAATGTGTTGTGATGCCCCCACCAGGTGTTGAAAGCAAATTCCTTAATTGATGTAAAAAGACATAAATCCATGCGACACATTCATTCCAGCACTGAGAGTGTCAAAGGTCGTCATAAATTTATACTCCCAAACACGTCTGTCTCTCTGAGATGTGAAGTTAACTTTCAATACCAGTAATTTCATATCCATGTGCTGTGATCAGGGATACAAAAATGTTTTGCCACAGGTAGAGCCATTCTTTTTTTCTCATTGTGTGACGATGAGCATTCATCCTTGTTCTAAGCTTTTGCCCTGTCTCCCCCACATACAGACCCCCAGTTGGACATTTAGTACAAATAATTAAGTACACCACATTAGATGTAATGCAGCTGAAAGTACCTGGGACCTTGGTCGCCTCAAAAAGACCTTTTTGAATCAGGGCTACCATCCCAGAACAATTGAAAACCAAATTACAAAAGCCACCATAATGTCAAGGAATCACCAGCTACATTACAAAGCTAAAGAAGAAAATAACCGGGTGCCTCTAGTAGTCACCTACAACCCAAATCTGGAAGTGCTAAAGGGAGCTGCACGGAAATTACAACCTTTACTACAAAAAGATGCCTGATTACAATCCATTTTTCCAGACCCCCCACTGCTGTGTTTTAGGCAGCCCCCAAATCTAAGAAGCATCATTGTCAGAAGCTCCTTGTCCTCTCCAACAGCTGCAGGAACCTTTCCTTGCAACCAGAAAAAATGTAAAACTTGTCCATTTATAATGACCACGGACAAGATAAAGATCCCCAACTCACATCAGGACTACAAGATCCCAGGTACTTTCAGCTGCATCACATCTAATGTGGTGTACTTAATTAGTTGTACTAAATGTCCAACTGGGGGTCTGTATGTGGGGGAGACAGGGCAAAAGCTTAGAACAAGGATGAATGCTCATCGTCACACAATAAGAGAAAAAAGAATGGATCTACCTGTGGCAAAACATTTTTGAATCCCTGATCACAGCAACATGGATATGAAATTACTGGTATTGAAAGGTAACTTCACATCTCAGAGAGAGAGAGACGTGTTTGGGAGTATAAATTTATGACGACCTTTGACACTCTCAGTGCTGGAATGAATGTATCGCATGGATTTATGTCTTTTTACATCAATTAAGGAATTTGCTTTCAACACCTGGTGGGGGCATCACAACACATTAGGAGACCCCAATCAGAGGACTATAAAACATCCGGACTCCTTATCTATGTACTGGTCCAATATTTATGTTTCTCCCTCTCCCATATTGATAGTTCTGCTTCACGTCACTTGTCTTATCCATTGCATTTTTTTCTGTGTTGTATTGTGCATAAATATGTGACTCTTCAGATTTTGTATTAGTCTAGCCTGAAGAAGAGACCTGAGTAGTCTCGAAAGCTTGCAATGTGTTACCATCTTTTCAGTTAGCCATTAAAAGGTATCAACCACTGAGGACTCTCAATTCTGAATATTTTTCTATCTACTGGCTGACACGGTACAAAGATATACCGATTTGTCCACATTGAGTTTGAGGAAGCGAGAGGAGAAGGTGGGTATGACTGATGGACACTCTGTGAATTCTGGACAGCAGAGAGGTAGATCTGAGTGTCATCAGCATATAGATGGAACGGGAAGCCATAGGACTTTGAGTTGTCCCAGGCCAAGGGTATAGATTGAGAAGAGAACGGGTCCTAGAACAGAGCCTTGACGGACCTGAAGAGAGGGTGGGATGAGGAGGTAGTGTGAGAGTAGGAAATGCTAAATGTGCGGTTGGTAAGGTATGAGGAGAGCCAGGATAGGGCAAAGTCTTTGACACCAAAGGAAGAGAGGATCTGTAGTAGGAGGCAGTGGTCAACTGTGTCGAAGGCAGAGGACAGGTCTAGAATGAGGAGTATAGAGAATTATCTGTTAGCTTTGGCTGTAAGTTGTCAGTAAGTTTGGTCAGGGCAGTCTCAGTGGGAATGGTGGGGATGGAAGCCAGATTTTAGGTTGTTGAAGAGCGAGTTAGATGCAAATTGTGAGGAAAGTTCAGCATGGACATGCTGCTCAAGGAGTTTGGTAGCAAATGAGAGCAAAAATATGGGGTGATAGCTGGACATAGCGGTAGGGTTGGCTTTTTGAGGATAGTTGTGATTGTGGCATATTTGAAAGTAGAGGAGAAGGTACCAGAAGTTAGTGATAGTTTGAAGAGGTGGGTTAGGGATGGGATAAGAATGGTGGTGAGGTTGGGGAGGAGGTGGGATGGGGTCAAGTGCACAAGTGATGAGGTGTGATGTGGAGAGAAGATGAGCAAGCTCCCCTTCGGTGATGTTGGGAGAGGGAGGTTATGGGGTTTGGGCATTGGTCTGGTGTACAAAGGGGTTGTGGTGGTTGAACAATGAAGACTTGCCTTGTTTAGTCGATCTTATTTTTGAAGTGGGTGGCAAAGTTCTCAGTGGAGATAGGGAGGTCGGAAGGGGCAGTGGTGGGCGGAGGATGGAGTTAAAAGTTTTCAATAACTGTTTGTTTTGGGTTGTAGGATAGGGCAGATATGAGGGTTGTGAAGTAGGCCTGTTTAGCAGAGGTGAGGGCAGATTTGAAAGTGAGTGTTGCCTGTTTGAATGTAGTGAAATCATCTGACAAATTTGTTTTCTTCCAATGTCGCTCTGCAACTCTGGCCACTGGCTGGAGCTTTTACTCGATGTTATTGTGTCAGGGTTTCTATTGATGTGTCACACTCTGCCATTAATGAGATGGGTGACCGTGTAACTAGCTGATGCGAGAGTGGCATTGTAGAAAGTAGTGGTACTGTCTGTGTTGTGGTGTGAAGATATGGAGGACAGTGGTAGAATAGAGTCAGATAGTGTGCAAGTGTCTAGGGGTGCGCGTGTGTTGCTGGATATGGGTGACAGGTGAGGAGGACAGGGATGAGAAAGTGAGTAGATGGTGGTCGGGGAGAGGGGAGGTTGTGAAGTTATATAGAGAGCAGAGGTGGGTGAAGATCGGGTCTAATGTATGTCTGTGTGGGTTTCTGTGAAGGACCACTGTGGAAGTCCAAAGGATGAAGTAAGGGACAGGAGTTATTTTTTTATATAGCACCATTGATTCCATGGTGCAGCACCTGAGAAGGCGTTACATACAAATTACAGATATCACTTACAGTAAGCAAACTAAATCACAGACTGATACAGGGGGGGGGGGGGAGGGAGATGAAGTTTGGAGGTTGTTGACTGAAGGGTATCAGTGGTGATGTTGAAGTCACCCATGCTGATAGTGGGAATGTCAGTGGAAAGAAAGTGAAGAAGCCAGGTATCGAATTGGTCAATAAAAGCAGTGGGCAGGGCCAGAGGCTGGTATATGAAGGCTGGTTGGAGGGAGAGTAGATGAGGACACAGTGGAGTTCAAAAGAGGATAAGGGAAGATAGAGGTGGGATTGGGTTAAAGGTGCAGTTAGTAGAAAGGAGAAGACCCACTTCTCCACCATCTCTGTGGCTGGGGTGAGGAGTGTGGGTGAAGTGGAGGCCGCTGTAGCACAGTGCACAGGGGAGGTGATGTCAGAGGGTGTCATCCATGTTTCTGTGAGGGAGGCAAGATTGCGATAAAAAGGTAATGAATCACATGAAGCTTATTGCTGAAGGAGCAGGCATTCCTGAGTGCTCTAGAGAGAGGGGGGTAGGCATCAAGGGCATGGTTTAAATGTTGGAGTTAGTTCATATTAGATAGGGAACGGTACGAGGGGGTCTTACGGGGAGGTATGTTGGCAGCAGAGAGAGGGAGAGTGTCTGTTTATTTTTGGTTTTTTTTGTTAAGGATAGCTTTGAGGTTGAGGAGAAGGTCAGCAGAGGAGGTCAGGTGGTGAGGGAAAGGGAGATGCTTTTGTGGTTTGAAGTTTCTGGGGCTAGCGAAGGAGAGTGAGGACTAATAAATGCCAAACTGTAAAAGGTTTAGTAATCATAATGTGCTGTCGGTTGGAGGGGAGTAATTGAAAAGTTGTTCATTGGTGATGTCTTTTTTCGTACCTTCTGTATCTTTCTGGTATTATTTCTGCAGCATCCTTACAGAGACATCCTTCTGGAGACAGACCTACAACCTCACATTTATAGCTAAGTTCACATGTAATAGGCCAGGTGTGCTCAGGAGGGAGGGACAGCAGCAACACCAATCACAGACACAGAAGGGGATTAATTACAAGGGAAAAGGCCACAGAATCTAATCAAGTCCACATGGACACTTGATGCTAATACACTAAGGTGAGAAAACGAAACATACAATGGAAGAAAAAAAATATATCTAATATATAAAGCTCAAGTGTGTGTGTATGTATGTGTGTGTGTCCGGGATTTGCATCCGCACCGTCGCAGCTACAGCCACAAAATTTGGCACAGTCACACGTCTGGACCCCGAGAGCGTCCTAAGCTATGTTGTGAGGCAAAATTTTAACCCCGCGTGTTCCAATTCACCAAACAATTTTGCACCTATCTACATAATGGGGAAAAAGTGTGTATCAAGCCCTGCCCCTCATTATGATGTCATAATGGTTGCCATGACGGCGCTGATGTCATAGTAGGTTGCAAGCTCCGCCACTCATTATGATGTCATAATGGTTGACTATGGGATGGAGGGTGTATGATGGGTATATGGGCACAGGACTATGGGATGGAGGATAATTATAATTTGCTATAACTAACCAGTTACTATGCCCGGGCAGCGCTGGGCTCTTCAGCGTGTGTGTGTACGTACACACACACACACACACAGACCGCAGTGTCACCTAGAAAACATATATAGTCTGCTGTATATACAATGCTGTGCAAATTAATTGGGACAAAGCAATTTTATTTTTTTTTTTTAAAGTAAGTTGGTTACCAGTCAGTGATTCAAACCAGTTTGAACTGCTTTGAACCGGTGTGAGTGCCTGTTCAAAGCAGTTAAAACTGGTTTGAATCACTGACTGGTAACCAACTTACAATTGTACTTTAAAAAATGCTTTGTCCCAATTAATTAGCACAGCACTGTACAATATAGGTGATACTGGCTGCTACTGCTGTATATAATCACAAGATCACCTACATAATAGATATACAGCAGTGTATATACACTGCTCAAAAAAATAAAGATAACACTTAAACAACAGAATATACCTCCAAGTAAATCAAACTGTCCAGTTAGGAAGCAACACTGCCTGACAATCAATTTCACATGCTGTTGTGCAAATGGAATTGCCAATCATTTCTATCTGTTATCAAGACACCCTCGATAAAGAAGTGGTTCTGCAGGTGGGACCACAGATATCAGTACCAATGCTTTCTGGCTGATGTTTTGGTCACTTCTGAATGTTGGTTGTTCTTTCACATTCGTGGTAGCATGAGACGGACTCTACAACCCACACAAGTGGCTCAGGTAGTGCAGCTCATCCAGGATGGCACATCAATGCGAGCTGTGGCAAGGTTTGCTGTGTCTGTCAGCGTAGTGTCCAGAGGCTGGAGGCACTACCAGGAGACAGGCCAGTACACCAGGAGATGTGGATAGGGCCGTAGGAGGGCAACAACCCAGCAGCAGGACTGCTACCTCTACCTTTGTGCAAGGAGGAACAGGAGGAGCACTGCCAGAGCCCTGCAAAATGACCTCCAGCAGCCCACAAATGAGCATGTGTCTGCACAAATGGTTAGAAACAGACTCCATGAGGATGGTCTGAGTGCCCGTCGTCCACAGATGGGGGTTGTGCTCACAGCCCAACACCGTGCAGGACCCTTAGCATTTGCCACAGAACACCAGGATTGGCAAATTTACCACTGGCGCCCTCTGCTCTTCACAGATGAAAGCAGGTTCACACAGAGCACATGTGACAGACGTGACAAGAGTCTGAAGATGCCGTGGAGAGCAATCTGCTGCCTGCAACATTCTTCAGCATGACCAGTTTGGCAGTGGGTCAGTAATGGTGTGGGGTGGCATTTCTTTGGAGGGCCACTCAGCCCTCCATGTGCTCGCCTGAGGTAGCCTGACTGCCAGTAGCTATCGACATAAGATCCTCAGACCCCTTGTGAAACCATATGCTGGCCCTGGGTTCCTCCTAATGCAGGACAATGCCAGATCTCATGTGGCTGGAGTGTGTCAGCGGTTCCTGCAAGATGAAGACATTGAAGCTATGGACTGGACTGGCCCACCCGTTCCCCAGACATGTTCCCCGATTGAACATTTCTGGGACATCATGTCTCGCTCCATCCACCATTGTCACGTTGCACCACACACTGTCCAGGAGTCGGCGGATGCTTTAGTCCAGGTCTGGGAGGAGATCCCTCAGGAGACCATCCGCTGCCTCATCAAGAGCATGCCCAGGTATCAAAGGGAGGTCAAACAGGCACATGGAGGCCACACACACTACTGAGCATCATTTCCTTGTCTTGAGGCATTTCCACTGAAGTTGGATCAGCCTGTAATTTGATTTCTTTATCGCCTTATTGGGGGACACAGAATACCATGGGTGTATGCTGCTGCTAGGAGGCTGACACTATGCAAAACAAGAACATTAGCTCCTCCCCGGCAGTATACACCCACCGACAGGCACTAGGCACCTCAGTTTGTGCTTAGTGTCTGTAGGAGGCGGACCGGGATCTTCCCAGATCCGCAATTAACCTTTTCTTTCTTTAGGTGTTCTAGTGTGAACTTTTTAATTCTCTTGTCTTTTATTTTGCAGATTCAAGTCGGGAAACTGTGAAAATTCACTCTGATTTCCCATATCAGGCGGCTGAGCGAGCAGTGTGGTGATCCCACATCGCAACTCTCAGTGCGCTGGCAGGACTTTGTCCCATATCACCTCCGGGTGCTATGGGATGCGGACAGGTGGCTGGTCCTTGCCAAAAATCCCCCTCCTCACCCCTCTCTCGGGACAGGGCTGAGAGGAAGACGGCGATCGCAAGATTCCCCTCGCCATCAAGAGGTTAATGCCGTCTTCTACAGAAAGCGGGTACAGAGGACAGCGGCCACTACCCTAGTGAGAGGCCCCTGTGGTCATCCTCTTCAGGGACTTCAGGTAGGTGCCTGAACGATCCCTCCAGCCCGCAGCATCCCCAAAAGGCACATTGGTGGGTAACTGGACATCACCAGGATTTGAATTTCCCGCCCCTCACCCTGCCTGTCGGGCGCCGCTCTCACCAGCCGCGCGCCTCTCCACTCATATTACAAGGCTGAATACAGGGGTTTTTTCTCTCCCTGTTTTCATAGCTGGCCATGTTTTCCCACAGCTCTCCTGCGCGCCAGTACCTCCATTACAGGGACTTTCTCTTCTCCTCCTGGGCGTTTTAATCACGGGACTGCAGCGCTGCTTTTTTCTTTCACTTTCACTTTGTTGCCCGCTCTCAGAGCGCCTCCTCCTCTTTCTGAGCGCGCTTTCCTCGCGCCTTTTCTAGCCCATCACAGGGCTCCTCATCCCCTTCCTTCATCTCTGCTCCAATTGCGGCTCAGCCGCTAAGCTCCGCCCACCGCTCACCTCATCAGGCATTTCCTGTTTCTTCGGTCCTGCTTTCTGCGCTGCTTGGGGGACACTTCAGCGTTTCTGCTGCTTGCTGGAACTAGGTAGGCTCTGCTCTATGCAGAGATATTAGCCCTCCTCCGCAGTTCTTTCCCCAATTTCCACGGACATTCAGCGCAGTTTTCCTTATGCCCAACCCTGCAGGGGATCTCTGTTTCGGGCCCACCGCTACTCATTACGCCTGTGCGCGCTGTAAAAGGAAGTGGGCTTCAGGTCAGCCATCTCCTTTCTGCCCGTCCTGCAGTCCTTCAGCTATGTCGGCCTCTCAGGAGCACACAGATCCCCGTGATGGGGGCACTTCTCCTCTCCCAGAATGGGCCGTAGCCATGTCTCAGTCGGTATCCGATCTGACCAAAGTTTCTCAGTCCCTGGTCCAGGTCCTAGAACGTTTGCCTCAGCTATCTTCAGCCACCGCTGCTCCGACCGCCTCTCAGGGTGAGTCGTCCGCTCCTGACCGCGACCTTCAGAGGGACAGGCCGAATAGGATGTCCAGGAAGCGTCTCCTATCGGGCTCGTCTTCCAGTTCGCTAGGCCCGTCTGCTTCACCCAGGGGTCCGTCTCCTTCAGTGGACGACCTTGGGTCAGACGACGATCCACAATCAGGATCTAGTTCAGAAGCAGATGACATGTCTAAAACACGAAGTATGGTCGATAGTCAACTTTCAGCCATCTTCCAAACCCTGGAGATTAAGCAGGACAAGCCCCTTCCTCAGGAATGTTCTGTCCCATTTAAACGGTCAAATACTCCATCTAAAACTTTTCCAAACCACTACGAGTTTGATACTACTCTAGCCAAACATTGGGAGCACCCTGAGCAACGTTTTTCCGGCCGCAGGTATTTGGATGTTCTGTACCGATTTGAGGCTGATTTGCTTTCTAAATGGACCAAAGCCCCTGAAGTGGACCCTCCCGTTTCTCGCATAGCCTCTAAGACAGTTCTGTCCCTTCCAGACGGTGCATCGCTTAAGGATCCGACGGACAGGCAGTTAGAATCTTTGGCGAAGTCTATCTTTGAGGCCTCCGGTGCCTCCCTCTGCCCTATTTTCGCTTCCTCCTGGGTAGCTAAAGTCATTTCGGCTTGGGCAAAGATTCTTCGCAGGGGCATCTTAGCGGCAGCTCCCCAGGATGAGCTGGCAGATCTGGCAGATCAAATTAATCACGCGGGTAAATACCTTTTAGCCGCCTCCTTAGATGCGGCCGGTTGTGTAGCTAGGGCTAACAGCAATATAGTAGCTGTACGCCGAGTTCTTTGGCTAAAGTCATGGAATGCGGATACCACCTCAAAAAAGTCGCTCACCAATCTGCCCTTCCATGGTTCTAGGCTCTTTGGGGCCAAACTGGATCAAATAATTTCCGATGCCACTGAGGGTAAAAGTACTTCTCTCCCCCAGTCTCGACCAAGACGCTTCTTTAATAGAAAGGGTTTTCGGCCCTTTCGTCCGTTCTCGTCCACAGAGAGATCGTCCTTCCGCTTCTAGGGAGCGAGAGCAGAAGAAACCTTCTTACAAGCCCGCTCCCCGCTGGAGATCTAGAGGACAATACTCCAGGTCCTCAGGTGCCCGTTTCGGTAGGTTTGCCTCCAAGTGAAGGGGCACCCCCACCTGGAAATTTTTCCAGGGTGGGAGGCAGACTTTCCTTTTTCGTGGACGCTTGGCTGTCGGTTGTCGACGACGCTTGGGTCAGAGAAATCATCGCATCCGGTTACAAGATCGAATTTTCTTCCCCGCCAGACAGGCGTTTTTTCCTTTCTCGTCCGCCAAGACATCAGTCCCACATTCCAGGATTCTTTCAGGCCGTCTCCTCCCTTCTTTCCGCCGGAGTGATTGTTCCCGTTCCCTCAGACGAACGGTTTTCAGGGTTCTACTCAAACCTCTTCGTAGTCCCGAAGAAAGACGGTTCCCTGCGGCCAATCCTGGACCTCAAATTGCTCAATCGCCACGTGAAGATTCTTCACTTCAAAATGGATTCTCTTCGATCGGTAATAGCCTCAATGGAACCCGGAGAATTCCTCTGCTCTGTGGACATACGGGATGCCTATCTTCACATCCCTGTTTGCTTGCAACATCAGAAATATCTCAGATTTGCGATTCAGGACGATCATTACCAGTTCACGGCTCTCCCTTTCGGCCTAGCCTCCGCTCCCCGTGTTTTCACGAAAGTGATGGCGACGGTCATGGCCATCCTTCGATCCAGAGGGATTCTCATCATTCCTTATCTGGACGATCTCTTAATCAAGGGCTCGTCCCGTCAAGACTGTCTCCTAAGTCTTCAGATAACTCTGGATACTCTCGACCGTCTCGGATGGTTAGTCAACAAAGAAAAGTCCGTCCTCAGCCCCACTCAGCGTCTAACCTTTTTAGGCATGGAGTTCGACACGTACCTGGCCCGGGTGTTTCTTCCGAGGGAGAAATTTGCGGCTCTGTTCAAGGGGATTCGAGCCCTCAAACGACCAATGCCCATTCCCCTTCGAGTCTGCATGAAAATTCTGGGGAAGATGGTAGCTTCCGTGGAAGCAGTGCCCTTTGCACAGTTCCACCTTCGTCCTCTTCAGCTGTCCCTCCTTTCAGCCTGGGACAAGACGACGAGGTCCTTAGACCGGCCAATCCTTCTCCCCCTCAAAGTGAGGCAATCCCTCACTTGGTGGACGATGCCTACATCAGTCCTCCAAGGGAGGTCCTTCCTCCCTCTTCGGTGGCAAGTCATCACCACCGACGCCAGCCTCCTGGGTTGGGGAGCGGTTTTTCATCAGAGGACGGCTCAAGGACACTGGAACCCTCAGGAAGCTCTTCTTCCTATCAATCTGCTCGAGATCAGAGCAATCTTTCTGGCCCTTCTTCGCTGGCAACCCCTTCTCGTCGGCAAGCTGATCCGCATTCAGTCGGACAACGCCACGGCTGTGGCGTACATAAACCATCAGGGCGGCACGCGCAGCCACCAAGTCATGTCAGACGTGGCCAGGATTCTGCGCTGGGCGGAACGTTTCGTCCCAGCAATCTCCGCCGTACACATTCCAGGGGTGGAAAACTGGGCAGCCGACTTTCTGAGTCGTCAAGGCCTAGCGTCAGGCGAATGGTCTCTCCATCCCTCAGTCTTCGATCAGATATGCAAGCGCTGGGGGTCTCCGGACGTCGACCTCATGGCATCTCGGATGAACCACAAGGTTCCGCGCTTCGTAGCCAGGTCCAGGGATCCTCTAGCCGTCGCTTGCGATGCCCTAGTAATTCCGTGGTCCCAGTTCCAACTCCCTTATCTTTTTCCACCTCTTGCCTTGATCCCAAGAGTGGTCAAGAAGATAAAATCGGAAGGCGTTCCAGTAATTCTTGTGGCTCCAGACTGGCCGAGACGGCCTTGGTATGCGGAACTGGTGAACATGCTCGCGGACGTTCCCTGGAGACTTCCAGTCCGTCCGGATCTTCTCTCGCAAGGCCCCCTTTACCATGAGAATTCTCGGTCTCTAAATTTAACGGCATGGCCATTGAGGCCGCAATTCTAAGAGAATCAGGTTTTTCCAGCCAGGTGATTCAGACGATGATCAAAGCCAGGAAGCCAGCCTCTTCCCGCATTTACCACAGGTGTTGGAAGGCTTTTTTCCGTTGGTGCGACGATAAAAAAGTTTTTCCAATGGCTTTTTCCATCCCGTCCATACTGGGTTTTCTCCAGTCTGGCTTAGATTCGGGTCTGTCTCTCAGTACCCTGAAAGGCCAGGTTTCTGCCTTGTCTATCCTCTTTCAAAGAGAGCTCGCTTCCTTACCGCAGGTTAAGACGTTCCTCCAAGGAGTCGCTCATGTGGCTCCTCCTCATCATTCACCAATAGAACCGTGGGATCTCAATCTTGTTCTTGGCGCTCTCCAAAAGGCGCCGTTTGAGCCCATCCAGGACATTCCTTTGTCGCTTTTGTCATGGAAGGTGACCTTTTTGATCGCCATTACATCCATCAGAAGAGTTTCTGAGTTAGCGGCCTTGTCATGCCGTTCTCCTTATCTGGTGCTCCATCAGGATAAAGTCGTCCTCAGGCCCGTTCCTTCCTTCCTGCCAAAGGTGGTTTCCTCCTTTCACATCAACGAGGATATCGTTCTTCCATTGTTTTGTCCGGCTCCTTCTCACCCTCTTGAGAGGTCACTCCACAAGCTGGATGTTGTTAGAGCCTTGCGTGTCTACCTCGCTAGGACCGCTTCACTTCGTCAATCCGATTCATTGCTGGTCATCTCTGAAGGTCACAGGAAAGGGCTTCCGGCATCCAAATCCACGATTGCTCGCTGGATTCGTTCTACCATTCAGGAAGCATACCGACTTCAGGAAAAACGGCCCCCTCCGGGAGTGAGAGCTCACTCCACCCGGGCTGTGGCAGCTTCGTGGGCCGTTCGACACCAGGCTTCGGCTCTGCAACTTTGCAGGGCCGCGACCTGGTCGTCCTTGCACACATTTGCGAGGTTCTACAGGGTTCATACCCAGGCCTCGTCTGATGCGGTTGTTGGTAGGAAGGTTCTGCAGGCGGCGGTGGCGCACCGGCCGACCTAAGCCTTTCCTGTTCTTTCGTTCCTTATTGCTGTTCCCGCCCTTGGGACTGCTTTGGAACGTCCCATGGTATTCTGTGTCCCCCAATAAGGCGATAAAGAAAGATGGATTTTTGGTTCTTACAGTAAAATCTCTTTCTTGGAGCCTTCATTGGGGGACACAGCACCCTCCCTGTTTAAATTGTACCGTGTTGGGTCTTTGAGTCCCCTGTTGGGTTGGTACATATGTTTAGAGAGTTTCCGTTGCTTCTCCTACTGCTTTTGCACCAACTGAGGTGCCTAGTGTCTGTCGGTGGGTGTATACTGCCGGGGAGGAGCTAATGTTCTTGTTTTGCATAGTGTCAGCCTCCTAGCAGCAGCATACACCCATGGTATTCTGTGTCCCCCAATGAAGGCTCCAAGAAAGAGATTTTACGGTAAGAACCAAAAATCCATCTTTTCCACTTTGATTTTGAGTATCCTTCCAAATCCAGACCTCCATGTGATATTGATTTACATTGATAATTTTTAGGTTTTCTTGTTCTCAACACCTTCCACTATATAATGAATAAAGATTTCCAGCTGCAATATTTCATTCAGTAATATCTACGATGTGGTATCTTAGTGTTCCCTTTTTTTTTTTGAGCAGTGTACATTCTATAGGTGCAACAGCTGTATATACAGCACAAAAACTTGTCATATTGGAACTCGCCCGAGTCCCTGAGATGGAGGGATGAAGAGCTGAGGTGACTCCAATGTCCAGCATCACAGCGGTGAAGAGGAGAGTATCCTGCTGGAATTTGTGAGTGTTCACTGACGCTGGTACAGGCAGGACAGCGTCACACACAGATGGAGGCGCCCTCTGCGCACCACAATGGCAGCCTTTTCAAATTTCTAACTTGGCCTTGTGTGCACGCACAGTCTCCTGCTTGCCCGCACTGACCAGGGCAGAAGCCGCACAAAGGCCACAGCCATGCTCATGCACTGACACAAGTCTCCACCTCAAAGTTTGCTGCCGGCCCTTTAAATCTTCTGTGTGAAGGCCCTGTATGCACATGCCATCTAGTTTACACACTGACAAGCACCACTGTAGCCGCAGTCTTTGTCAACGCGTGCAACTAGACAGTACGCGCACATGGGTTCTGCACACAAGATTTAAAGAGCCGGCAGCCCACTTTGAGGTGGAGACCTGCTGGCCTGCCTCAGCTGATGTTCCATCCAGGCCTGTCAGGGGCTCTGCCAATGTGATATGGCACCCTCAAACCATTCCAGCAAAATCTGTACTCCAGTATGGCGTTCTTTCCCTTCTGAACTCAGCCATGCCCACAAACAGTGGTTTACCCCTACATATGGGTATCAGTGTACTCAGGAGAAATAGGACCCCAAAAGTTGTTGTACAATTTCTCCTGTTACCCTTGGGAAAAGTTAAAAAAAAAAAAATTGGATCTAAATTAAATTTTGTGAAAAAGTTAAATGTTCACTTTTTTGTTTTAAACACTCCAAAAATTCCTGTGAAGCAACTGAAGGGTTAATAAACTTCTTGAATGTGGTTTTAAGCACCTTGAGGGGTGCAGTTTTTAGAATGGTAACACTTTTGGGTATTTTCTATCATATAGACCCCTCAAAGTGACTGGCTCTGGTATAGCAATAAGTAGGGTAAGTATCAAAATTGGCTAATCTAATGGATGCGCCTTTTCTGGGGCAGCTGCAGGCTGATGTTCTTAGTCTGGGAGGGTGTTCCCCCTACAAATAACCAGTAAAGGCTAAGCAAACAACTGTAAGCTAATATTAATAGCCTGGGAACCTTTATGGCTTTTGTCCCCTTCCTAGATTATGAGCTGTCTGCTTTTTCTCAGCTGGTCAGGAAAATAAAGGAGAACCCCACACACCTTTTTTTTTTTTTTTTTTTTAAGACACTATATACGCACATACAGCGGGTGCTGACTCAAACTCCCATCACCATCCCCTGGTCTTGTTGATTGCACGGAGACCAGGCAACAATGATGAGAGCTGCATTCAGTGTCTGGGAACAGCAATAACTGTACTGCTTTCTCTCACGTGCCGATACGTGTCACACTTATGCATGTGCAGCACACATTTTGTGCGTGGGGGGGGGGGGGGATGTCTTTGGGTTTTTTACATGGTCTGTGTGAAATACGTTACATGTGCGCTCCACCATTGAATACAATGGGTATGCATATGTTTGTATTTGCAGTCCTTAAAAAACAGACATGTTATGGGGCCTTAACCTGTACGTGAGTGCACAGACCGCTCTGCTTTCTCAGCAATCCTCTGGCATGTAGAGGACAAGGCGACACTCAATGTTAAAATCCAAACACCTTAATAAACTTGGACATGTTCACCCACTACTAATGTGACCCCGCTGTTTCACAAAACTATTGTAAGACCGCACCTTATGAATAATCTTAAGACAATACAACAAGCCGGTACGTTAATACATTGGTAGGTAAAGCTGCCCACTGTGCCCATAGGTAAATAACTGCATGAATAATTGTGCAAACAATTTCTCGTAATTCTCGGAGGAATTTGACCTACAGGATGTTTTAATCCGCAGCTGGACAAAAATTGAGAGTTGGTTACACAATGAAAACAATGACAAAGGCAATAAATTACATAGTAATTAGTCATCCATGGTACATAACAGGGAGTCTGCATAATATAAACTATTGACTTACATGCTTTACAAAACTATTACACTACAATATCCTCTGTCTGAAAGTGCCAAGACATAAATAAAGTATGGATCACATTGGTGCAGAGGGACAGAAATAACGTTCTTGAAGTGATATTCATTACGGACGGGAGCAGAACCTATAGCAGAAGATGCCGTCTCTGGGCCGCTGCTAGACATGTTAAGCAAACTTTCTCTTCTGGCTTAATTTAGATCAAGATTTTGCATCATTATTTTGGCAAGTTTGTTTGAGAGGGAACTTGTCAGCCTGATTTTTAAACCTAGATTATGGGTGTAGACTGTATGGTCCCATGAAGCAATTCTCCTGTTCCACCTGCACTCACTGGGCAAGTAGGCCCTTTGTGCAGTCCAGGATATGGACATTTTTAATCTCACCCTTTATCTAAAACACTGTTCCAATTCCAGTCCTCAAGTCACTGACAGGTCATTGGTTTTAGGAATTCTTTAGTAATGTACAGATGATGGAATTATCACCAGGTCCATACTAAAGAAATCCTCGTGCAGACTGCAGTTGGGGATCACTGATCTAAAATAAAGTATTTGTGCAAATATTCATCATTAAAATGTCACCTGTTTAGGTCAGTGGCCCACAAACACATCATGTCTATTCTGGCCCTGCTCACATACTTCTCATTGAGACATAAGGGAGCGATCACTGGCAGTACAACTACAGGATCCAGAAGCGTCCAGGCATACAGTTGTGGTCAAAAGTATTGACACCCCTGCAATTCTGTCACATAATACTCAGTTTCTTCCTGAAAATGATTGCAAACACAAATTCTTTGGTATTATTATCTTCATTTAATTTGTCTTAAATGAAAAAACACAAAAAGAATTGTCCTAAAGTCAAATTGGATATATTTCCACACCAAACATAAAAAAGAGGGTGGACAAAAGTATTGGCACTGTTCGAAAAATCATGTGATGCTTCTCTAATTTGTGTAATTAACAGCACCTGTAACTTACCTGTGGCACCTAACAGGTGTTGGCAATAACTAAATCACACTTGCAGCCAGTTGACATGGATTAAAGTTGACTCAACCTCTGTCCTGTGTCCTTGTGTGTACCACATTGAGCATGGAGAAAAGAAAGAAGACCAAAGAACTGTCTGAGGACTTGAGAAACCTAATTGTGAGGAAGCATGAGCAATCTCAAGGCTACAAGTCCATCTCCAAAGACCTGAATGTTCCTGTGTCTACTGTGCGCAGTGTCATCAAGAAGTTTAAAGCCCATGGCACTGTGGCTAACCTCCCTAGATGTGGACGGAAAAGAAAAATTGACAACAGATTTCAACGCAAGATTGTGCGGATGTTGGATAAAGAACCTCGACTAACATCCAAACAAGTTCAAGCTGCCCTGCAGTCCGAGGGTACAACAGTGTCAACGCGTACTATCCGTCGGCGTCTGAATGAAAAGGGACTGTATGGTAGAAGACCCAGGAAGACCCCACTTCTTACCCCGAGACATAAAAAAAGCTAGGCTGGAGTTTGACAAAACTTACCTGAAAAAGCCTAAAACGTTTTGGAAGAATGTTCTCTGGTCAGATGAGACAAAAGTAGAGCTTTTTGGGCAAAGGCATCAACATAGAGTTTACAGAAGAAAAAAGAGGCATTCAAAGAAAAAAACACGGTCCCTACAGTCAAACATGCCGGAGGTTCCCTGATGTTTTGGGATTGCTTTGCTGCCTCTGGCACTGGACTGCTTGACCGTGTGCATGGCATTATTAAGTCTGAAGGCTACCAACAAATTTTGCAGCATAATGTAGGGCCCAGTGTGAGAAAGCTGGGTCTCCCTCAGAGGTCATGGGTCTTCCAGCAGGACAATCACCCAAAACACACTTCAAAAAGCACTAGAAAATGGTTTGAGAGAAAGCACTGGAGACTTCTAAGGTGGCCAGCAATGAGTCCAGACCTGAATCCCATAGAACACCTGTGGAGAGATCTAAAAATGGCAGTTTGGAGAAGGCACCCTTCAAATATCAGGGACCTGGAGCAGTTTGCCAAAGAAGAATGGTCTAAAATTCCAGCAGAGCATTGTAAGAAACTCATTGATGGTTACCGGAAGCGGTTGGTCGCAGTTATTTTGGCTAAAGGTTGTGCAACCAAGTATTAGGCTGAGGGTGCCAATACTTTTGTCTGGCCCAATTTTTGCAGTTTTGTGTGAAATGATCAATGTTTTGCTTTTTGCTTCATTCTCTTTTGTGTTTTTTCATTTAAGACAAATTAAAATGAAGATAATACCAAAAAATTTGTGTTTGCAATCATTTTCAGGAAGAAACTGAGTATTATCTGACAGAATTGCAGGGGTGTCAATACTTTTGGCCACAACTGTATGAAAAATCCTAAACTGTGGCACAAATTGCTAAAGTCATCCTGCAGATTAATAATTACACCAGTCCACAATAATGCACTGATGAATTAAGAAGGCATAAATAAATAGAAACATGGACCAATGTTACTCAAGGGAAACGGGAAACTCTTATAGGCCCAGGAGCCTAAATGATGAGGAGGGAGGGTGGGGACTAGGGTGACCGGATCTCATATGGGTGGGGGGGGAAATGTCAGAATCTTGTTCGTCTGGACCCCACAAAACGATTCCCCTTTCCAGATATTGAGAGAGCCAAAATTTGAGCTCGATCAAACGACGTTAACCCGTGCCGCTCGTCGCTCAAAGTTTGAAAAAATCAAAATTGAGGTATTTTAAGATTTAGGTATTTTGCATAGTCTGTTAGACTATAAAGAATGTGACAACAACATTGCAGAAATAGCCCTGACCAAATTTTCGAACCATTTGTGGTATTTGAATGCAGAGTTGGTGGGATTATCGTTTTTTGATCCCACCATTACAGACAATGAAAAGTTGTTAATGGCTAATAAATTGCTCAGTAGCACAGATGAACCATCAGAGCACGCTAACCTACATGAGTTGATAATTTTACATAGTTATCTAATCTATTCTAGAGCTTTTGTTAAAGTAGTTTTTGAAACGTCAGAATATAATGCTCGGCATTTGCTTACAACTTGCAGGACATATTGCTTTTGTTCTTCATCTTTTGTCAGAAGGTCGTTAAAGTCGGTTACTTCCTACCTCTTTTAATTTTTCTTTCCTAACTTTTGGCTTTACAACCCTAGCGTGCTCTGATGGTTCATCTGTGCTACTGAGCAATTTATTAGCCATTAACAACTTTTCATTGTCTGTAATGGTGGGATCAAAAAACGATAATCCCACCAACTCTGCATTCAAATACCACAAATGGTTCGAAAATTTGGTCAGGGCTATTTCTGCAATGTTGTTGTCACATTCTTTATAGTCTAACAGACTATGCAAAATACCTAAATCTTAAAATACTTCAATTTGGATTTTTTTCAAACTTTGAGCGACGAGCGGCACGGGTTAACGTCGTTTGATCGAGCTCAAATTTTGGCTATCTCAATATCTGGAAAGGGGAATCGTTTTGTGGGGTCCAGACGGACAAAATTCCGACATCGATTTTTTGCGGTCACCCTAGTGGGGACACCTCATAATGCAGCCGCACATTACCCCAGCTGAGGACCAACAGACCACATAAGCTCCTGACACGTTTCTTCACACAGTCTCATCAGGGGAGTTTTGGTGGTCACATTACCAAACACCCTCAGTGGCTTGGTAATCATCGCCTGCGGCCTGAGAAGGCTACACATCATGTTGCTGCCCAGTTCCCTAAATGTGGTGAGACGAACGTCTCGTCTATGTGCTGTGGTGCGTGGCATCAAATCCAAGGTGTCACACAGTAGAAGCCCAGACCCATCGAGATGCTTGCGTCACTTCGGCGGCTGACGCTGGAGAGATGCAGCGTTCCTTATCTCCTTGGATCAGAGATATGGAGCATGTCATAGTGTTTTGTTTTCTTGTAGAGAAGACTCATGCACTGGGAAACTGATGCAGCCCCCCCAGCACCCACACCTCCATAGGGCCTCTCATGTGTCCCCACAACTAGGTTTAGGGTTTTCAAGAGTGTTTAGGATCTCCACCTGGTCACAAGAAGTATGAAATGGCATAAACATTTCATATGAGGACAAACCTGTGTGTCAAGAACCCGGGGTCCCAACATCATATGGATTCTACTCAGACATTGTACAACAATCTGCTATCCGGTAATGGGGTACATCACCAGATATTTGTACAATCTCTGAGAATCCAAATGATGTTTGTCCACTTACCGATCTTAAAAACAAAAGTGGGCGAAAAAAATGCTTTCGATCCAAAGTGAACTCTCGGCAATTGATATCTTGGTCTCAAAAGCCCTTGAAAATCTGGAGGGAAATATTGTCAAAATTAAAGATATTATTACTAAAGCAGAAATACAAGCTCTTAGTGGCCTCGAACATGATGATATAGTCATTAGGCCGTCTAACAAAGGGGTACATTATTATGGATGCTACACAGTATCATCAGACGCCGATGACCATTGTGGACAAAACTGTATGAGAGACGCTTATTGTGGACTGGTGTAATTAATCTGCAGGTCGCATTTAGCAAATTGTGCCAAAGTTGAGGATTTGCTAACGTGTTTTTTTTTTTTTTTTATAGCCAGGTAGATTTTTGGGATAATACTATATTAAAAATTCTATTTTCTCTATCTACCCCTGCTCGACCGCTTTATACCTCGAGCGATAGATAATTCATCTTCCACCATTGGATGCGTTTCTGAATTTATAGGATCAAGAAACGCATAGAACCTGATTCATTGAGACCGGCAAGGAATGTCAGCACAGAATGACTGTTCAATCCAAGCACAGCCTAGGATTTATAGGCATGTGCCACCACCTCTCCACTGATCGGAGGCCGGATGACAGTCAGATTGGGGGATTCCAGTCGTGGAGAGAAAAGCATATTTATCATCCATGGTATATCGTATGGACGTGCAATAAATATCTCTTTGTTCTTGCAGTTTCTGAACAGTCAGATTTCAAGTATTTAAAATAATTTTAAAGCAAGACAAAAGGTGAACTACGTGTCTTCCTTTATTCCTAAGTAATGACGGGCAGGATGGTGAAATGTGATGTGCAGACTTTCCTGTATCCACCATGGGCACATAGAACTAATAGGACACGTCTGCAGCCGGATGCTGATAAATACTGTTATTCAATAAAAGTGACTACAACGCTATATACAAATATTCCAGCATATAAGGGAGGCGCTCCCTACTGTGATAGGAGGGGGAGAACGGCCCCTGCGCCAAGGCGCTACCGCACTGCCGACTATATACACAACGCACAGGACTCCGGGTTAATATAACCACTGACTGTGCTACATGTCTCCTGTCGCCAACGCAGAGTATTCTATGCAGATGATCAGCGAGTTCTCGCTCCGCGGCAGTGAGCGGGAAGTATGGATTCCAATACTATACATCCCTTTTACAGCTATTTTTTATGTGCTCTGACCAAGCACATTTATTTTTCTTTTAACTTAAATTTTTCTTTTCTGACTTAAGATAATCAAATGAGGTGTAAAATGCATATTGTCAATGTATGGAGTGTTGTATATGTTGCCTACACTACCTTGTTCTTTGTAGTTGCAGTATTTGGCGATAAAATAGGTCAGGTGTGGACCCATATTGTACCGAACTGCATGAAACTTGCACAAAAGTCGACAGGTTTTATCAAACCCAGAGCTAAAGAAAAAAAAAAAAATTAAATTCCGACATCGGGTTTCTCATGCAAACAATGTCTCGATCTTCTTCCTTTGCCCTACAATAAAACAGGAATCTGGGAAGTAGCGATACAGTCCATCAGCCTGCCCTATGCACTGTGGCACGGGAATCTTACACCGCCGTACGCACGCTTTTAGACCACACGGATGGAGCTACACTCTTCGGGCTAGTAGGTATAGTCATTCTTCCATGCTCCTACTGAACAGCCGTCACCTCCGCACCTTGTTTGCTATATTGGTCTAGAGCAGAAGGCCGGTTTGGCACATACGGTACACATTACACCTCCTCAGAACCTTTCACTATTATTTCCTATTTCTATAAAAAGAAAGCAATTTCAGCCTTGTAAACTAACATTTTCTTTAAAAAAAAAAACTACCTTGAGGTATAAGCCACCCTGTCATCTGGCAAATCCAACCACCACTGTTGGGTGGAGAAAAAATACTGTGTATGTAGCAAACGTCCTGCAATATTCTCCTGCCATTTCTAGTGCAAGGTATTAGAAACATTGGCAACAGTTCGGTAAAGGGCATCTCTTCCAGTCGGATGCTCGCTTTACTAGTCTTCATATAAAATTAGGCAGCATGTAAAACTTTCTTCTGTACTTTTTAAATGTGCAGGGTAAAATAATCAGGGGCAAAGTCAGTTTATGCCAATACTCTGAGATTTGGCCATATCTGTACAAACAAAGTACGTCCGGAGTTCTCCCTTGCCTTTAACATTGATCAGACCTCGGCACTCGCAGGAATAACCCAATCCTTCCAAAATGCGACATGTCTCTTCTGTCACCTGGGAAAAATAAAAGACATGGATAGATAGTGACCGAGAGAGTGTGGTGATATTGAAACAAGACATTAGCCATAGCCTCAATTTTGCTGAGATGCCAGCCCTAACCTCTACTCTGTATTCTTGCATGAGATGTGACAGAGAGAGCTAGAGTTTACACACGGCAGCACAGTAGTGAGAGCCGGGAAAGAGATCAAAGAGACAGCGGCACCAGTGAGAGCCAGTGAGGAGATCAAGTGACCACAACACAGTGAGAACCACTGAGGAGATCAAGGTGACAGCAAAACAACCAGTGTGGAGATCAAGTGACAGCGACACAGTGAGAACCAGTGCGGAGATGCAGTGACAGCGACACAGTGAGAACCACTGAGGAGATCAAGGTGACAGCAAAACAGTGAGAACCAGTGCAGAGATCAAGTGACAGCGACACAGTGAGAACCACTGAGGAGATCAAGGGGATAACAAAATCACAGAGCCAGACAAAAGATTGAGCTGACATCAGCACAATGAGAACCAGTGAGGAGATTGAGGTGACAGTAACACAGAGCAAGAGAGGAAATCGAGGTGAAAGCAGCACACTTATCGGCAGTAAGATCGAAGTGAACGCAGCACAGGAACAGCAAGAGAAGAGATTGTAATGACAGCAGCACAGTGAGAAGAGATCGAGTTGACAACATCAAAATGATAGTTAAAAAGGAGATTGAGGTGCCAACAAAGGTAGAAAGGAAACATTTAACAAAAAGAGCAGTATGAATAGTTATCGTAAATTATGTTCAGTTACAATTCAATATGCGTGTGTGTGTCCTGTATAGAGATGGGCAAATTCGAACAGTAAAGTTTAGAGTCCGTACCGAACACCTACTGTTCAGGCACAGACACCGAACACGGACTTCACCAGGAAGTCCCTGTTACTGTTTGGGTTCGGCCCCCCGAACGCCAGGTGTTTGTGCATGACAGCACAGCAAACACCGCATCTGATCGGCGGTAATATCATCCCTGCCGGTCCCACACTGTCAAATGACTGCATGAGCGCGCAGCTATGATCGGAGGTATATAGTTTACCTCCATTCATTGCTGTCGGCTGATGGGACTTACTGCTCCCATCAGAAGACGCCTGCTGCCGCTAATAACAGTAAGGGCAGAGACACACTGGCAAATTTTTCGTCCGAGAATCGGATCGTAAAACTTGCCCTGGCCGGCACCTCTCCTGACCTGAGCAAGACAGTGTAATGGATTACTATGCAGCTGTTACATTCAGGTCAGGAGAGGTGCCGGCCAGGGCAAGTTTGACGATCCAATTCTCGGACAAAAAATTCGCCAGTGTGTCTCTGCCCTAAGAGCAGGAGAGACTGATGGGAGTATTCACTGGCGCCTGCGCTGTCAATAAATTAAAAAAAAAAGTGTGGGTTCCCCTGTATTTTTGATAACCAGTCAGGCAAAACTCACAGCTGGGGGGCTGCAACCCTCTGCTGTCAGCTTTGGCAAGGCAGATTATCAAGAATAGAAGGGTCCCCATGCTGTATTTTTAAATTATTTAAATCATTTAAAAAAATGGAGTGGGGTCCCCACCATTTTTTGATAACCAGCCAAACTAAAGCAGACAGCTGCAGGCTTGTATTCTCAGGCTTGTAAGGGGCCATGGATATTGCACCTTTCCCTCTGGCCTAAAAATAGCAGCCCCGCAGCCACCCAGAAAAGGAGTATCTATTAGATGCGCCAATTCTGGCTCTTCCCACTTGGCGAGTGGGGTTGATGTCAATTTTGTATTGTCAGGTGACATCAAGCTTACCAATTAGTAATGTCTATAAGACACCTTTCCATTATTAATCATGTAGTTACATGGTAAATAAAGACACAGCCAGAATAAAGTCTTTTAATTGAAATAAAACAAAACACACTTTTACTTTATTTAAAAATAACACAACACACTCATTTAACGTCCAATACCCCTGAATCCCTTGTCTCCTGTAATAAATCTTAAATAAAAAAAACAATATCACCTGTCTGTCGTTCTGTTCATGCCATAATCCATGTCTGGGGGATAAATAGTTTTCACCTGGACGGTGCCAAGATGCGACCATCCAGGCTTGAGAACCACTGGTGAATAAGCTGCTGCAAGTGCAGCACCAGTGACTAGCGGTGATGTCACGGATGCTGCGTTCCCAGCCTGGCTGAACTGCGGTGACCTCGGTGAAATCTTTTCTCACTGTGCTAGTGGGAATCTCACAGGTCACCGTAGATCAGCCCGGCTGGGAACGCAGCCTCGGTAACTGGAAGTAATGTTCATGACGTTACTGCTAGTTACTGATGCTGCGCTCGCAGCTACTCATTCATTAATGGTTCTCAGCCTGGATGGTCGCATCTTGGCACCGTCCAGGTTGAAAACAGTTTATCCCCCAGATATGGATTACAGCGTGGGACAGAACGACGGACAGATGAGGGATATTTTCATTTTTTATTTTTTTTCTTTATTACTGGAGACGAGGAATTCAGTGGATTTAAGCGTTAGGTGAGTATAACTGTATTTGCTAGTTTTAAATAAAAATGGAAAAGTGTTTTGTTTGATTTCAAATAAAGGACTTTATTCTGGCTGTGCCTTTATTTACCAAATAACTATAGGATTAGTAATGGAAAGGTGTTTTATTTGCACTTCTCCATTACTAGTCCGTGGACTTGATGTCACCTGACAATATAAAGGTGACATCAACCTCACAAATATGAACCCCACTTGCCACCGCTACAGGGAGAGTGGGAAGAGCAGGGCAAAATGCCAGAATTGGCGCATAGATGCACCTTTTCTGGGAAGCTGCTGGCTTGTATTTTTAGGTGGAAGAGGGGACAATATCCATGGCCTCTTACCAGCCTGAGAATACCAGCCCCAGCTGTCTGCTTTAGCTTGGCTGGTTGTCAAAAATGGGGGGACCCCACACTGTTTTTGT
Source organism: Dendrobates tinctorius (assembly GCF_039654945.1). Classification (NCBI taxonomy): domain Eukaryota; kingdom Metazoa; phylum Chordata; class Amphibia; order Anura; family Dendrobatidae; genus Dendrobates; species Dendrobates tinctorius. Next base: position 2,696,911 of record NW_027361715.1, on the reverse strand, counting down.
AACTATTTAAGTAATTTAAAAAATACGGCGTGGGGATCCCTCTTATTCTTGGTAAGCAGCCTTGCTGAAGCTGACAGCTGAGGATTGCAGGCCCCAGCTGTGAGTTTTGCCTGACTGGTTATCAAAAATACAGGGGAACCCACGCTGTTTTTTGTTTTTTTTATTAGTATTATTTATTTACAGAGCAGGTGTTGGCTGATAAATACTCCCATCAGCCACTCCTGCTCTCACTGTTATTAATAGCAGTAGGTGTTGGCTGATGGGAGCAGTAGTCCAATCAGCTGACACCAGTCACCGGAAGTAAACCTTCTACCTCAGATCACAGCTGCGCACTAACCAGTGGTGATGATTTTACCGCAAATCAAAAGCGGTGTTTGCCTTGCTGTCATACACATGACAGCATGGCAAACACTGGATGTTTGGGCCCCCCATTCAAGTACTGTTCTGGTACCCAAACTTTTTGCAACTGTTCGGCCGAACCCAGTGGACCCGAACAGTTCCAAAATCAGAGTTGATTTTAAGAGAGCAGAAGCAAATACCAGCTACCAGCTTGTAGAAATTGAAGCTGATGGTGATATTGCAGCAGAGCTGGACAGGGATGTTACAGGGCAGGGAGTAAAAGTGGTGGGATTTTCCAACCATACAACTAACAGGATAAGTAAATATAAATCTCTAGAACCAAAATGACTTGTCCATCATTCTAAGAATACCTAATATTGTGTATTAAATGTTCTATAATTTCACTTGTTGAAATGAGCCATGATTGGAGAGACATAAAGCGAGACCCCTTCATCTTTGATTTGATACATAAGCATTGCCTTGCTGTCTGCATCAGTTCACAACCTAAACCAGTCCCCTCTCCTGCATCAGATGTGAGCCCAGTAATTCTCCTTCATACAGATCACTGGTCATCTGTTTACAAGGTGTTTTGGGATGGGGGAAATTTGGGGGGCGGCTGCCGTGCTGTGCAGAGACAAGTGCAGAAGTGGAGCTGGCAGTACTAGGACATGGAATACAACGTATGTCAGTAAGCCCAGATTGATAACAATTCGTATACAGCAGAACATGTTTGTGCCCTGAATGGCCCCTTTACTTTAACCACGGAAAATACAGTACATCACATTTTTTTTCATTTTTTCACAACTGTTAAACTGCTCTCTGAGATTTTGTGCCCTAAGTTGACACAACCGCTATGGAATGGGGACTGGGCTGAAGAATCAGAAAGGGGTGCTCCATCATTATGTGCTGCGATATCTGTATCACAAGGACAACAGGTTTTCTATTCCAGAATGCTCCCCCGATATTGGGCATATTTCGGGCATACCTAGCTTCAAATGTGACAGTGATGAAGCCCCCTACATTTTTGGGGGGTGTTTGGAAATACCATGTACTGTCCCATTCAAGCTTCTGTAAATAAAAAGGGGATTATAATTTTGGGGGGTAAATTCTAATGAAGACCTACTGAAATGTATCCCGCTACATATTCCTCAGGAAATCATGCAGTGTTATCTAAAAAACAATAAAACATAGAAGCTGAGATAAAGTACCTGGATTTTTCCCAGTTCTCCTGTGCTCTCCATCCTACTGGCCACATTCACAGTGTTTCCCCAAATGTCATATTGTGGTTTTCTAGCTCCGATTACACCAGCAATGACGGGTCCATGGTTGATCCCTAAACGATATACAATCCATGATGGTGGTCAATACCAGCGAAAGCCAAGATCAGTCAATGCAAGTACAACTAAAAAGGATTACTTAAGCAAAATCATAACAAAACTATGAAAAACACACTCCTCTTCATTTTACTGTGCACACCGCCTAGTAAAAGATATGCAAAGCATCCCTGGTGTTGTGAACCCGCAGTCTGTTATCATGTACTGTGATATATAGAGGCTGTAGAGCCCAAAAAGGTCCAAAAAAAAAAAAAATAGAAAATTATTTTAGCCCAAAATGCATGAATTTAGAAAGTGTCCATATTCCTTGTCATGTTACGTCTCTTCTTACACTCAGGTTTCATAACTCACCTACACGCAGGCGAAAGTTATTAAAGGAATGTCTATTGATTCCATCCAGTTTTTGCATAAGTGCCATGGCGTATTCAACAGTGATACCTATTTGTGCGTTCTGCTTTTCCTGATCCTACAGGAGAGACAAAGAATGAACCCAGTCATCAGTATACAAAAGCGAGCTGAAGATGGTTCAATGACATAAAACTACTTTAAAATTAATAATCACCTTTTAAAGAAGTCCTTTCACCCTTTTTTGTATGTTAAACTAGCTACATTATGATAAAGGGGCTGAAGAGTTGACCGTAACCATTTTTCTTTTTTCTTGTGTTCTCCATACCAGAGATTTTGGATTCTAAGCTTTAGGGTCTCAACTATGCCAATTTACCCGTCAGCCATGGGGGCTTTAGCAGAGATTCTTCTCTGAGGGCATTTACATTTTCCTCTGTATGATATTGTCCAATCACAAGTAGAGAGCAATATACAGGGGAAAATAGCATATGTTTTACATATAACAAAGCTTCGACTAGGACCCGTAGAAGCATTGTTATACGAGAAAACAGCCTTCACCCACAAAAATTTGGCCAAGTCATCATCACTCAGCAGGTCCAGCACTGCAATATTCCTGTGGCCTGGCTTTTGTCTACACTCAATAGTGTAGTGGAAAGGTTTTTTGATGGCGCCAAATCATTTTATTTCAAACAATCTGTACATGCCAACGTCCCTGCGATCGGCTGTAATAACATACCTGCTTATTTTCTTGTCCAGGGGCCACAGTTAGACCGGTTGCTGCCATGTAAGTACTTCCAATTGTCTTTATTTTCTCCACACCACTGAATTTTGGTTTCATTAGAAGCTGGGAGGAAATCATGAAAAACGAAAATTCAATTTAATATAAATCTATTGAAGTACATGTTTGTAATATTAATACCAAGACAATAAATACCTCATCAAAATCCGCGATGATCTCATTTAAAAGCCGCAGACACTCCAGGCCTTCCTTATTGACGTCACACTCAGTGTAGAAGACCTTAAACTCTGGTACCGAGGCGAACATCACACAGACACAGTCATATGACTGGTGGTACAGGTCCTGGCGGCAAAGGGTGCAGCGTGAGCAGGGGTAGGGTCAATAATAAAGCATATAGCTCACTATTAGAACGGTCTCGGTAATGAGAGGTATTCCCAACTTAGAGCTCGCTTGGGACTGACCATCAGGGACCCCCGCCAATTGGGAAAATCATGCAATGCATCTCCTTCACAATTTCCCCTCTGCACAAAGGCGTAATGTCAATGTGGTCCGTGCAGTTCCCCACGGCCAGGGAGCACCGCAGTCCAAAAGAAAAACTGAAGAGTTTGTCACCTACAGTCCTTTCACTCTTAGGATATGTGGGAATCCCAGAGACTGGACCACCACTAATCAATAAGTGACGGTGACATATTAGTAATATTCAATCACTTATTAAAATAGGAATACCCCTTTAATACTTTGGGAAAGGTAAAATACAGCTGTACTCAAAGGAGCAGATTCAGCAGTCCCCATACAGGTAAATTTGAGTGACATTTGTTTGATGAAATTGTTATCACTTTTCACAAGCTGCACTTCTGTCATCACTCACGGAAAAAGGTCAGTGTTTCTAACAGTACATGTAAAAACTACATATGACAATCTCTGGCCGATTTACAAATACGCGACCATTTTTCCAGTAAGGTCTCTTCCCCAAACGAGTGGCCAATAAGTCTTTACCTCGTTCATCTGGTTGTCCACAATAAAATATGCAGCCACGTGTGCCGGAAGGACGTTTTCTAGAAGAAGACGATTCAGGTTCTCCATTGTTTCAATCTCCTCATCCTCTTTCCTGAATTTCTCCTTCCATAAGCAATCTAGCCTAGAGTAATAGTCAACCTACAGACAGAGGCATTAGGAATTATAAACTGGAGAACAAGGAGTTGTGAGTAAAAGTACAAAAGGTTAATACAAGTATATATGGCAGTACAAATCGTCATACAAAGATATTGTTATAGAAAAGTTAAAAGATAGGCAAACGAGGAAAAAGCATCAGTCCTGAATGCTCCCATCACATAATATAGTGGGGCCACATAGGTATTATGAGGTAAGAGGTGAGGCTGGGATATTAATGGTCGTCTTAATCCATAAGTTGCATGACCAACAAATAAGTAAAAAGCATATGCCTCTTACCTAAGGGAGAATTTAGGCTGGTGCATGATGGTGGACAGACCCCAACGCGCGTTTCGCGTGTGTGTTCTTGTGCTTTCTCAAGGGGATGACTAAGGCTACCTCTAACTAGGAAAAATGACTTACGAGTAGATATATAGTTCAGTGTCAAAGAACGTACATTAATACAAGAAAACCCTTCCTTCCTTTAACCTATGGGCTCTCGCTTGGCTGACAGCTTCCACCCTCATACATGCTCACCTAATCCGAGCATGCATGTGGTATCAATAAGGAAAGGAGTATGAGTCGCTCTTCTGGAGTCTGTTTCTCTCTCTTCAAAACACAGGATCAGCATGTTGACATTCAACATTTTAGATCGTTCTTTCCCCTGACATCAAGGGAAATCAAAGACCCCAAATACACAGATGGTTGGCCAGTCCTGACAAAGTTGTTGGGTTCGGCTGAGTCAAAATAAAATACTATTCACATATTCCACTCGCTCTGGTGGCCGCCTTGAGTCGTCCATGCATTAATATGTTTAGCCATTGAGTTGCCACAAGGTTATTTTTTGCCCTGCCGCAGGCATCATAGGGGCAATGTCTGCTACTGGTGATTCCAGCTGATTGATGGTAATCAGAGACATTAACTTCTATTTAAAGCAATAGTATAATAGAGAGAACACTTTTCATTGGTGTAACAATACATCTGTGGTACCATAATAGATTTCAGTGGTCTTACCTGTCTTGCCAGTAAGACCAGTGTCAAGTAGAATAAAGAAAGGTAAAAGCAGGACATCCTCTGCAGATCTTTCATGACCCCAGCCGAACTGAAATTACAATAATAATATGCAAGAGAAGGTTATGAACTCCGATTCTGATGATCTATTAGCTGAAAATTTCAGAAACATAGCAAAAAAAATATATACAATCAGCAGCTTTCCACCTATAGCTCCACATTGCCCTCATTGGCGGCCAACTATGATCCCCCCCCCCCCCCCCCAGAACAGGCGACTATCTATGATCTATGCTGGTGGATTGATGTAGATTGTCACATCTGGTGATAAACGCACTGTGTGCGGCTCACTCGAAAAGGTACGTGGCTTTAACATGTGACAGCAGACTCCGGTTAAAAAAAAGAAAAAAAAAAAAGTGGAATAAAGTAATCAAACCAATGGGTAAATGGACCAAATTCACTATCCATAAAAACAGAAGACAACCCAACTCTCTAATACACCGCCAATATTCTTCTGAAACAATTTCTGCTTCAAAAACTATGCAGGTACGCTGGTCTCTAAAAAACTCAGTGTGCACACACCCCAAGAGCATTTTCTCCGAGGGGAAGAAGAAAAATCCTGATTGAACGAAGACTATTCAGGAGGATTTCATGTGACAAAGGAGAGCGATGGGGTGTCTTTTTTTCATATTTCCTGTTCCCAACCCAGACTGAGCCAGTGTCTGGCTGATAAACCTTCATATATAGAGAATATTGTTTTACATTCATTATATAGCACGAGCCACTTGCTGAATTTTCAGATTGTCAAATCGAACAATACAAGGTGTAAATATCAGACAATTAGTAAATCTGCCCCAGTTTACGCAGTTGTCTTGTAAGGAAGTTACACAATGGACAGGAAAGGTTGTGTCCCTTGAAGACTTAGTAGTAGATCCCAATGTCATGGTACCTGTTGGTTGGGAAGGCGCCTCTGAATATGTCTGCGTGCGTATGGAAGATGATCACATTGTACACAACGAAGGCCACGGATAACAGCATCATCTTTAGCTCGAAGGACATCCGCAGAAATACAGAGCATGCGATGAAAGCCAAGACACAGCAGTATATATAATACTGGGGAAACAGCAAAATGTACATATGTAACCAGAAACATCAGCTGTGACACTTTATTGTATCACATATATATATATATATATATATATATATATATATATATATATATATATAGTTAGATATTTTTTTTTACTCTCCATAGACACAAATATTCCTAAATAATAAAACTCACCGGGATACTCTGACAATTGGTCTCTGCGTCCGACCTGTTGCAGTTCTGCAGCGTCTCATCTAATGACTGGAAATATAAGAACTGTCAGCACCATCACATATCAGTGTATGGGAGCACAGAGGTTTTTTGAGACTTTCAAAGACTGAGGTTTTTCAGGCAGAAACCGCTTTAGGAAATGTTGGAGAGATTTTGGAGGAATGTCTCTTTTCCTAAAGCAGCTTTGAAGAGTTTTTTCCTGGGGCGATCTTTGCCGCCTTTTGACTGGACAGTGCCTAGTTTGGAGCGGGTTTCTTCAGTATCTGCTTCAAAGCAGTAACACTTTTTTCCCCACCAGGTGTTTTTCACAACTTCTTCAGGAGAAAAAAAAAGCTCAAAAACTCCATAAATGAACGGCAAAAAAATGAATTGGAAGAGTTCTCCGGAGTTTTTGAAGAAGTTTTGGAAACAGATAATGCAGAGGATACACTCCCAAAAAAGCCTGCGCAGTAATAAGTTTGTGAACACAGAGTTTCACATCAATTTTCTTCAAAAGTCTTCGGAAGTATTCACACATCTGACTTGTCAGTATTTTGCCCCTGCATTAGTTTCTGTCACCTGGGCAGTAAATAACGTTGCCCCTTTTGCGGTGTTAATTGCAGTGTGAATGTGCCCTAAGAGTTATACAGTTGTGGCCAAAAGTATTGACACCCCTGCAGTTCTGTCAGATAATACTCAGTTTCTTCCTGAAAATGATTGCAAACACAAATTCTTTGGTATTATTATCTTCATTTAATTTGTCTTAAATGAAAAAACACAAAAAGAATTGTCCTAAAGCCAAATTGGATATAATTCCACACCAAACATAAAAAAGAGGGTGGACAAAAGTATTGGCACTGTTTGAAAAATCATGTGATGCTTCTCTAATTTGTGTAATTAACAGCACCTGTAACTTACCTGTGGCACCTAACAGGTGTTGGCAATAACTATATCACACTTGCAGCCAGTTGACATGGATTAAAGTTGACTCAACCTCTGTCCTGTGTCCTTGTGTGTACCACATTGAGCATGGAGAAAAGAAGGAAGACCAAAGAACTGTCTGAGGACTTGAGAAACCAAATTGTGAGGAAGCATGAGCAATCTCAAGGCTACAAGTCCATCTCCAAAGACCTGAATGTTCCTGTGTCTACCGTGCGCAGTGTCATCAAGAAGTTTAAAGCCCATGGCACTGTGGCTAACCTCCCTAGATGTGGACGGAAAAGAAAAATTGACAAGAGATTTCAACGCAAGATTGTGCGGATGTTGGATAAAGAACCTCGACTAACATCCAAACAAGTTCAAGCTGCCCTGCAGTCCGAGGGTACAACAGTGTCAACCCGTACTATCCGTCAGCGTCTGAATGAAAAGGGACTGTATGGTAGGAGACCCAGGAAGACCCCACTTCTTACCCCGAGACATAAAAAAGCCAGGCTGGAGTTTGCCAAAACTTACCTGAAAAATCCTAAAACGTTTTGGAAGAATGTTCTCTGGTCAGATAAGACAAAAGTAGAGCTTTTAGGGCAAAGGCATCAACAGAGTTTACAGGAGAAAAAAAAAAGGCATTCAAAGAAAAGAACATGGTCCCTACAGTCAAACATGGCTGAGGTTCCCTGATGTTTTGGGATTGCTTTGCTGCCTTTGGCACTGGACTGCTTGACCGTGTACATGGCATTATGAACATTATGACTACCAACAAATTTTGCAGCATAATGTAGGGCCCAGTGTGAGAAAGCTGGGTCTCCCTCAGAGGTCATGGGTCTTCCAGCAGGACAATGACCCAAAACACACTTCAAAAAGCACTAGAAAATGGTTTGAGAGAAAGCACTGGAGACTTCTAAGGTGGCCAGCAATGAGTCCAGACCTGAATCCCATAGAACACCTGTGGAGAGATCTAAAAATGGCAGTTTGGAGAAGGCACCCTTCAAATATCAGGGACCTGGAGCAGTTTGCCAAAGAAGAATGGTCTAAAATTCCAGCAGAGCATTGTAAGAAACTCATTGATGGTTACCGGAAGCGGTTGGTCGCAGCTATTTTGGCTAAAGGTTGTGCAACCAAGTATTAGGCTGAGGGTGCCAATACTTTTGTCTGGCCCATTTTTGGAGTTTTGTGTGAAATGATCAATGTTTTGCTTTTTGCTTCATTCTCTTTTGTGTTTTTTCATTTAAGACAAATTAAATGAAGATAATAAAACCAAAGAATTTGTGATTGCAATCATTTTCAGGAATAAACTGAGTATTATCTGTCAGAATTGCAGGGGTGTCAATACTTTTGGCCACAACTGTAATTCAGAATGACAGTAAACGTCCTACCAGATTCAGTATGGCGATGACCAGCAGCGCTCCTACGGTCAGCGCAGATAACAGCACTCGCACCAGCGGTTTAGTCTCCACAGTTTCAGCCACCAAACTCAGGACGTGCGACATCGGCGAGCTCTCGCCACAGAAACGCTGACAAATACATAGACGGGGATTAATACCATTGTGCCGCAAATCTTATATTTCGTTACAAAATCATTCCACTCGGTAGCTCACCACGGCCTTGTCTGCATAGCAGATCAGCAGTACGCAAAGAACCAATACACACACCGCAGCAAATGTAACGCCCAGCTTCACACTCCTGGAAGGAAACATAAAGGAGGTCAGTGCAAGCAGGTGTTCTCTCTTCTAAACCAAGGAGGAACCAATATTAATGTAGAAAACACTTGTTCAAGGATTAGGCTCTATATAATGAAAAATTATAACTTTCTGATTTACTCCACATGAAAAGTCCAGAATTATGTGTACGCCCCTCCTAAACGAGGCCACACGTTTCAGCCGTACCCACCATTGCCCCCCACTATGCGAAGACTAACAGTGGTTGCAATGAGTTTTACTGAACATCTTAGGAACTGAAAGGGCTTGTCCAACCCTGAAATACATTTTTTTGTCTTCGGCATAGATGGTTAAAAATCAGTAAATGGAGGCACACTTCCTTCTTGCACCCTGGTGGAGATCCAGCACAAGCTGCTGCGTTCAGAAGTCACCAGGTGATAATAGCAGCGCGTCATTGGATGCTTCTCTAATGACACCTCACTCAATCACAGATGACTGCTGAATGAATCAGACGTGGCTTCTGAGGCTGGCACAAACCTCTGAAACGGCCTTTGTTGGATCCCTGGGGGTACTAGAAGGTGACTATGCCTCCAATTATTGCTTTAAAACCATCCATGCCTTGAAAAAAAATGATTTCAGGCAACCCCTTCAAGGCTTAATAGTATTTAATGCTTGAGGGACAAGGGGTCCTCAGGGCTCTCATGCACATCACTGTAAATGTGTGGCACAGGTTGGGGCAGGCAGAAGAGCGTTATCATCTGCCGCAGGTGTCGGCTGAAGCGACCATGATCAGAGAGGACTCCAATCCCGGGTTGTTTAACCACCCTAGATGCTGTGATCTACAACAAGGAAGCAGGAACCTACTGGCACGCCAATGGCACAATGATAAGCTTCCATTGCAACCGGGGCCTCATTACGGCTTCCTTCTCTGCCATCATGTACTACAGAAGCAGAGACTAATATGATAATAGGCAATATTAACTGTGCGGCATAATTCAGTGCAATACAGAGGAATCGCAGTTCATCATATCAGTGATTAAGCAATTACATGGATAAAGCCTCTATTGGGATTAATGAAAATGCAAAAAAAAGTTAAATAAAATGTTAGAACAATAAAAATACAGAAAAATAAATTGGTTTGGCAGCAACCGTATCATACACCACCATAAAACAAATGCCTTATTTCTCCCACATAGAAGTGAACGCTGTAAAAACAAAATAAAAACAACGCCACAACTGGCTTTTTATATACTTTGCAACGAAAAAGGCTGAAAAATAATTACAAAGCAATTTATATCCCCAAAATGGTTGCAATGAAAATCACATCATGTCCCCAAAAAAACAATCGCTCCTCAAGTGATAATATTAAAAAGCTATGAGTCTCAGAATGTGGTAACGCAAAAAAAAAAACACAGTTTTTATTTATTCTTTTAATTTTTTTGGTTTTGTTTTTTTTTGGGGGGGAGGTGAGAGGAAATAAAATAAAAAATGTAATATATACATACATACATACACACATATATATATATACACACACACATACACACACATATACACACACATATACACACACATATACACACACACACACATACTCTGTGCCCCTGTGTAATGTAAATGCGTGCCCATTCATTGTGCGGCACACAGACCAGGGCTGATCAGCAGATCGCTGGGGCCATTTTTGATTTGTCCCAACCCCTCTAACTGTAAATAAGGAATATCAGTAATAACAGTGAGCGCACGGACCTCGGCATAACCAAAATCTGTACCAAGAATATGCAGAGAAACACAACACTGGCACACAGGAAATAGTTTCTGATCTTCGGTATCCTGATGGTGCGATACTATAAAAAAAAAAAAAAAGTCAGTAAAAATTTGTCTATTTTCATTTGCATAATTTAAAAAAATGCAACAAAACATGTAAGATAATTATATCTGCATTATAAGGTAATACGGAATTTACAATTCTTCCTACCTCTTTTTCCAGACCTTCAGCAGTGAAAAAAAGTAAAAATGCATAAAAGTCATCAGATTTCCCAAACCAGGGCCTGAAAGAAAACAGCCAAGAATAACAAACACATCAGAAGTGAAGCACCGGAGTATCATGCTCTGTTCACTCCCCAGAAGAATCCCCTCTGCAATACTCTAATGCATCCGAGTAGCTCAAATATGTTAGGAAGCCCCGATCATGGGGTATAGTCACAGAAATGCGGCAAAAACGCTCAAAAGATATGTGGGAGAAATTTTCAGTTACAGAAATGTCTGGAAAATTTGCTTCATATGGAGATATACAATTAGAGGGGTTTTCCACATGCTGCTAATGCCATCCTGAGATCATGACCGGGACGAGAGTAGGCACCTGCTTAGGGCTCCACCTCCTGCCTTCCCCAATGTGAGCGCGAGTTGAAAAAAAAAAAAATTGTGGGCATACAGGAGAGCAGTGTCAGTCACCGACGCCGCTCACTCCTCTCTCTGTCTGTGTCCTGGCCACCACTTCCTCCCCGCACTTAATTGTATTCATGTGTATCAGACACAAATACAATTCCTGTGTGCGCCTCCAGGGACAGGAGCAGAGGAGCCACATTCTCCCCCACTGTGCCGATGGAGGGGAAAAAGTGAGGGAAGGGGCTGTGCTGATGGGTGGAAAGAAAATGAGGGGAGGGGCTGTGCTGATGGGGGAAATAAACTGAGGGGCTGTGCAGAGACGGGAAATAAACTGAGGGGCTGTGCAGAGACGGGAAATAAACTGAGGGGATATGCAGAGACGGGAAATAAACTGAGGGGCTGTGCAGAGACGAGAAATAAACTGAGGGGATGTGCAGAGACGGGAAATAAACTGAGGGGCTGTGCGTTTGAACTTTGAAATGAAGAGGGGACTGCAAAATATATGAGGAGCTGTGGTGAGCATACTGTATATAGGGTTGTGGAGGTCATGACACCGGGGGGGGCTGTGGTGAATATCATACTGTTTACTGTTGGGGGTATTGATTGTGGGCCATAATACTGCATGGGTGCTGTTGGGGCCATCACAGTATGATGTCCAAAAACAGCCCCCTATTTATGGGGGCCTGTGGTGGACATCCAATTATATATGGGGGGCTGTGGTGGTGACCGTACTGTATATTGGCGGCTTGCTGTGGAAATCATACTGTATGGGCGGCTGTGGTGACCATCATTCTGTGTAGGGGGACAGTGTGCGGAGTGGTTACAGTCTGAAGCAGCATGGTGGGCAATATGAGTTTATCGTGTGAAGGGGGGCAGAATCAATTTGGAGAAAGGAAAGCGTGAAATGGGGGAAAAATATGGAAAGGGGTTAGCAGAGCGGGGGGCAGTGTGGAGATATAGAACGTATAATGAAAAATTAGAGAACGGACAGCTATGGTATAGGCTGTGGTCCATAAGGGCGGATGGTGTAGCGGTTATAGATGATAATGGTCGACAGTGTGGAGACCATACACCATAGGAGCCTTATTTAGGTTATAATATGAAAATATATTTTTATACAGAGGGAATTTTAATAACACTCTTATTTTTAAAGGGCCCTGTGTCGGGATGTGCTGCAAAAGACCGGAGAAGAGTGAGGTCTGCAGAGACTAGCTGTGGATTTGAAAAGTCAAAATGGAATCTAGATAAGATAGAGATGAAAAAAGAAAGATGACTCCAGAGAAGATGTCATCTATAAGGTACCTGAATGTAAATGTTTATTTGTGATACTGACTAATTCTCATTGGTACTGTGGTTCCTGTATGGCCTGCAGTCATATGATGGCTGTTGATAACAACTCCCAGTATCTCCTCACCATTGTTAAGGACTTACTGAGAGTTGTAGAGTTGTAGGTTCATACAATACAATTGTATATGGGGCTCACGTGATGTTACAATTGATCGTTGTACTAAGCTTGGTTCTTATATTCATGTACTTATGGTGGTTTTGGTGATGTAGTAAACTACTGATCATGGGTCTGTTGATGTATTCATGTACTGATGGTGGTTCTGGTGACATTCATGTACTGATGGTGGTTCTGGTGACATTCATGTACTGATGGTGGTTCTGGTGACATTCATGTACTGATGGTGGTTCTGGTGACATTCATGTACTGATGGTGGTTCTGGTGACATTCATGTACTGATGGTGGTTCTGGTGACATTCATGTACTGATGGTGGTTCTGGTGACATTCATGTACTGATGGTGGTTCTGGTGACATTCATGTACTGATGGTGGTTCTGGTGACATTCATGTACTGATGGTGGTTCTGGTGACATTTATGTACTGATGGTGGTTCTGGTGACATTCATGTACTGATGGTGGTTATGCTGATGTATTTATTTACAGATAATTTTTCTGTGTCATAGTCATGTACTATTGATGGCAGGGGTGCCCTATTTGTGTACTGATAATGATTTTGGCTTTGTATTCATGTACTGATGATGGAGCTCTAGATGAATATATCACCAGAATCATCATCACTACATGTGTCAAGGTGAAAATATATTTTCTTATATAACTTTTATACTTTTATACTGTGAAACAATAAGTTTTTCCTAATTGCTTGCTAATGCAAATGTAACTGTATTAAAGATGGCTGCCAGTGTTCACTTTCACTTAAATTCAGTGTCTAAAGAGTTAAGTTAAGTTTCATTTCTCCTAAAAAAAGATAACTCAGGAATGTGAAGAAGAAGTAACCATCGGGAGACTTTTTGACGAATCAGAGAGAGACTGGACACTAGATGTATACTGCATAAACCCCGCCTAATGCACGCCTTCCCCTAACACTCAATATAGTATTGTGTATTTGTAAATAAAGCCAGTTGTTGTACTGCTCCTGACAGGTGTGGATGCGGGACATTAGCTAAGACTGAATCAGCTACGTGTCTGAGTCATTCTTAATTGGTACCAGATGTTTTGCGCTCGCACAATGATTTGGAATGACTGGTGAATGAGGATTTATTGTCGTTTACGACCCCGACAATTTGGAGCCCAACGGGGGGCGTGGACAGTGATCCGAGGCTCCTCTGGACCCATGCCTGGATGTCTGTGGATGATACCTGTAGTGGCTGACCTCGAGGACTGATCACCCTCCAAAACACGGTAAGTGAGATCATATACACTGTATGTGTCACACTTGCTAGTGTCTCAGCCGTTATTGGTTTGTCTGTGGTCTCCTTGGGTCTGAGGGGTGACCGGTCGAGTGGTGAGACTGAGTGCGATCCTGTGCCACGCTCTGAACCAGCAACTGAGAGACGTCGCATTCTGCGCGTCCTCGTGTACACCACACCTCCTCCACCGGTCATTGTACTCCATTTAACCACCCTACCCGTGACTATTGTCTAGTAGTGAAGTGGAGTGATAAATTGAGCTAGTTGCAGATTGTGGGGCAACTTAGAGGAAGGGATAGGAGACGCAGCCTCTGTGATATTGTACCAACTAGGTAATTAAGACGTCCCGAGAAGGGACCACCTGTATTTCTGTGGAGGGCTCTCACTAGGAGACCGCCTCCCGACTGTTGGAATATCGTGGCAGGATAATATGTTAATCACTGCTGTTCAAGGTTAGGGAAAGGAAATATTGAGCGCGAGGCTCTTTTCCTAGTACGTCGAACGTGAGGCTCCGGTACTGTGGAACATCAGTGTTGATATCGCTACCAGTGGTTTTTCTGCAGAGAACCATAGTATTCTGTAAGAGTCATGCTGCGTATCTTAAAGCAGAAGAAGTCTGTGCCCCACAAGTTAGATGAGGATGCTGTGGAGGTCAAGGCAATAGTAGCGTCACGGGAAGGCAAGAAGGCAGTCAAGAATGTTGAGAGATTGTATAAGCATGTAGGATTGCCCTCGTCAGGGAGATTACAGCCGGCTATGTGGCATAATCTCATAGAGAACAAACGAGGCATGTTGAAAGATAAAGGATTGTTAGAACAAGCACAAGCTCATCTGCGAGTTGCGCGAGGCTTGAAGAATGAAGGATGGAAAGAGATTGATGGGGAAGGAGGATCAGACAATGCGGAACCTGTGTTTGGTTATAAAATGCCTTTGAACTGTGATCTTATAGATTGTAAAATGGCCGCCGTGCCACTGATGATGAAAATGCAGTCCCAACCACCGCCCTATAATGGCGACAAGACGAGCTCTCCAGAAGCGTGGGTGTGTCCTGTTTGTGGCGTGCAGAATCCAACCTGGGTGGAAACCTACCGTGTGTGTGGGGCGGGCCGTCCTTGGGGTTCCGCCCAGACCATGGACGGAAGTGGGGCATGCCACGCCTCCACCGGCAGCCATCTTGGTGCACCCGGAATTCCTCCCCAGCCACTATGTCCGCTGGTAACACTTTCCGGCGAGTACTATCAGGGACCACCACTTCCTGAGAAACCTCCGGCACCGACCGATGCTGTTCCCACCTCTAATGTTCCCGTTTCTGTTCCGGCCTCTGGGCCTAGTCTCCCGGTGCAACCCACTGTGATATTTGTAAATACACCTGGTCAAGGTCCCTTCACTCTTGATGCCCTGACCGGCAGTACGGCTTTCCGGTCCGTAATGCGTATGAGGCGCCAAGCTATCGGAGATGATGAGGGATCAGAAGATTCTGACAATCAGGTTGCTACAATTCCCCCTGCCCCGCCACTGCTATTAGGTCCGTTCGAATCCCCCTGGCCCGGAAGGAGCCCACTACCTACCCCTCTCAACAAATCCTCTAGGTTGCCCCATGACCCTGAAATCTGGTTCCCCTGTCATTCACGCTATTACATCACACCTCAGGGCTCCCAGGTTCTTTTCTCAGTGGGGTATGGGGACATAGTTACCCACCAGGTAGGAGCCATAGTGAACCCAGCTAACTCTACCCTGTCGCATAGAGGTGGTTTGGCCCAACAGATAGCTAAGAAGGGAGGCCCAGCCATAACCCAAGAGTGTCAGGCCTACCTTACCAATTATGGCCCCTTACATCCAGGAGACGCTATGTCCACCCAGGGAGGGAATTTGCCCTGTGATATAGTGTTACACACTGCAGGCCCTATATATGATTACAGGACACCCGAGCATTGCCGTACAATATTGCAGACCGCCTTACAGACAGTGCTTATCTTTGCAGGACGGCTAGGGAGAGATACACTTCCTCGTAGAACTTTGGCTATACCATTGATATCTTCAGGACTCTTTGGATACCCACTGGGCCCCTGTATGAAGGAACACGTTGAAGTCATCAAGAATTGTCTCCAATCAACCCCAGATCTCGATTTACAAGAAGTTAGGATCGTCTGTTACCATGAATCCGGATTAGAGGGCATCATGCCCTTGGTAGCTGAATACATGATACCACTGATGCACACAGGTATAAAGCCCCTGGATGAGGTAATACCCACAGCACCCCCAACTGCCCCGAAGGATGAGGCAGTGACACATGACGAAGAAGAAGAAGGGCTGAAGCTGAAATACAAACCCTTCACTCCGGTACAAATTGATGCTATTGTTAACAAGTTACCTGACCCGGACAAATTTCCCATGCAGTATGTAAGGAAACTGGAACAGACTAGGAGCATCTACGGGGCTACATGGTCTGATCTATCAGGCATCACCTCAATCAAAGCCTCCGAATATTTTCTCCCCACCATCATGAAGGAATTGGACCCCACTAAAGCAGGACCTCTCAACAAGTTCAAGTCTGGAAAGGAGTTTATCGCTCAACTCACAAAGTGGGCCCAGGATCGTCTCTGTGACGAAGCAGGATCAATACAGGATATACAACAAGAATCTGGTGAAGCTGTGGAGAAATACGCTGCCAGACTAACTATGCAGTTTGAAGACTTGGGTTATTCAACTCATGTGAAGACGCAGGCAGCCTTGTTGGTCCGTGCTTTTATTGATGGTCTGGAAGATCCACTGAAGGATAAGGTCATGAAGCTTCGTCCCGAATTACCTGATGGTCCCCTAAAACAGGCCCTCACTGTTGTGAAGAGTTATCAGAAAATGCTTCAAAGGGAAGAAAAAGAAGCAGAAAAGGAAGCAGAGAAGGAAGCACAGAAGGACAAAGGCAAGAAGAAACCAGCCATGTATATGGCAGAAGCCTCAGAAGTACCTGTTATGGTGTATCAGGCTCAGGATCGGTATGGATCACCACGCTTGAGGCCGAGAGGGTCCCAGGGCCAAAACTACAGGGACAGACCAGTTCGTGATGACCAAGGGAGACCTCTGTGTTGGGAGTGTGCCAGCCCTGGTCATATGAGGAGAAGTTGTCCTCGCAGGGGGCACCCTCAGAGACCTCTTCCTCCTCCACACTCATGAAGTTCAGGCCAACCGGTGCCCACTTTTCCCGCCACCTGTACTTCCTCGTCTTGTGGTACAGTGACCCTGGAAGTGGACAATCAACCTCTCAAGTTCTTAGTGGACACTGGGGCGGCCACCTCTGTTATCTCGTCATCTCAGCTGCCTCCTACAATCTCCCTGTCTTCAGATTTCCTCACATGTATTGGAGTTGAAGGTCAACAAACCTCATCACCACTCACTGTTCCCGTCCCAGCTGGCCCATTCTCTGGTGTCTTTGCCAAATTTCTGGTGTCTGAAACCTGCCCGTCAACCTTCTAGGAGCTGACCTCCTTCAAAGGCTTCACGCTACCATCATCTTCGGTGATCAAGGGATGGAATTGCAATTACAAGATCCTGCCTCACAACAAGGCACTGAAGATCGTTGTGTCCTTAAGGCTTTCCCTCTGATGATGATGACTCTGCAAACGACACCTTCCCCGGATTTGCCCAATCTACCTACCACTCTGTGGTCAACTGGACCTGAGGATGTGGGTCTGCTCAAAGTGCCTCCAGTAAAAGTCCACCTCAAACCTGGGCACCCATACCCCAGACTACCTCAGTATCCGCTTAAGGTTGCCCAAGAGCGGAGCCTTGGAGTTCAGATTACCTCCCTCTTACATTCTGGAGTGCTAATCAGATGTGTTTCACCCTGTAACACACCCCTGTTTCCAGTGAAGAAGAAGACAGCTCCTGGAGACCCTCCGAAGTACAGACTTGTACAGGACCTCAGAGCAGTCAATTCAGCCACCATCTTGGAAACTCCTGTGGTACCCAACCCAAACACCTTGCTTTCTCAAGTGCCTACTTCAGCAACACTCTTCACCGTTATTGACCTGGCTAATGCTTTCTTCAGTGTCCCGCTTCATGAAGACTCACAGTTTTTATTTGCCTTCACGTTTCAAGGATCTCAGCTGACCTGGACCAGGACACCACAGGGTGCCCAGAACTCCCCTAACCAGTTCACTCATGCTATGAAGATGACCCTGGATCCGTGGGTGTTACAGAATCTTCATGTCACGCTTCTCCAGTATGTTGATGACCTACTCCTCTGTGGAACTGAAGAGAATCTGTTTGCTGCTTCTGAGTCCTTGCTCCTTTTTCTTCATTCTGCCAACTGCAAAGTCTCAAAGGCCAAGGTCCAGTGGTGAAAAGAGAAAGTCGTCTTCCTCGGACACTGCATCTCTCAAGGCTCGAGACACCTCACCGAGGACAGAAAACATGCAATCGAGGATATCCCTTATCCAAAGACATACTCTGCTATGCAGTCTTTCTTAGGACTCATTACCTACTGCAGACAGTGGATTCCGGATGCTTCAAGACTCATGCAACCTTTGTATGATTGCCTCAAGACTGGAGGACCGGACTGGGATCATGCTGAAAATCCGTATATCTATGTTCAGCAAAAGGACTGTTTCCTGGCTCTCAAGGAAGCTGTTGTCAGCGCCCCTGCTCTGGGTCTCCCTGACTACACTCAGCCATTTCATCTCTTTGTTTCAGAATCTGAAGGACATGCCTCTGGTGTGCTGGCACAGAAACATGCTGATCGTTTCCGTCCTCTGGCCTACTACTCAGCCAGGCTAGACCCTGTTGCCAGAACTGCTCCTTCCTGCCTCAAGGCTGTGCATGCAGCCCATGTTCTTCTGGATAAGTCTGCTGACATAGCACTTGGTCATGACTTGGTCATTCAAGCTGGACATGATCTCTCTGCTGTCCTCCAACAAACATCTCCTAAGCATCTAACGAGCCAAAGACATCTCAGACTTCAGTGCTCTCTACTTCTGCCCTCCAACATCACCTTCCAGAAATGTACTACCATCAACCCAGCCACTTTGCTTCCACATTCTAGGGGGGAGTTCCCTGACGGGTATAAGGACTTACCAGACGGGAGGTCACCTGATGACCCGCATGACTGTGTAAAAGCACTGGAACAAGAAGCCTCTGCACCACAAAATGTGGTAACTCAAGAACTTCTCAACCCTGATTTGCAACTATGGACTGATGGATCTCGATTTGCAGACTCTTATGGCAAGTTCCACACTGGATATGCGGTCACCACTGAAACAGAAGTCCTTCTGGCTGAAGCCTTGCCACCTCACCTTTCGGCTCAAGAAGCCGAACTTGTGGCCCTACAACAAGCATGTTATCTAGCAGAAGGGAAGACGGCCAATGTCTACACTGACTCAAGATACGGCTATGGAATCTGTCACGATTTTGGATTCCTGTGGAAGTCCCGAGGGTTCATTACGGCTACAGGAACCCCTGTTAAACATGCACTAAGGATTAAAGCCCTGATGAAGGCATTGGAGCTACCTGTACAAATTGCGGTGATCAAGGTCAAAGCTCACGGGAAAGTCAATTCGAAGGAGACTAGAGGAAACCATTTAGCAGATCAAGCTGCCAAAGCTGCTGCCATAAAGAATGTCTCAGCAAAGTGGGAAGAAGAAGAAACAGCACCAGAAAAACCCTGTTGGGAAGGCACTGATACACCTGTGATGCCTGTGCTTACCAGAGCACAAACAAGAGAACAGGCAACCAAAGAAGCTACCCAAGCCGAAGAAGAACGAGACTTTGAGAAGTCCGAAGCCCGAAGAAAGAAGAGGGAGTTGATAGAAGACATGGAAATGGAATACCCTGCCACCGGATCTGTCTGGAAGCCAGCCCGACCACCTGAAGAGAGATTGTGGGAAGAACAAAAGTTGACCTCTAAAGAAGAAAAGAAGCAGTGGGAAGCTGCAGGAGCCATTCATGGGAATCGTAGTTCTGCCGGACAATACCAATTTCCTAGACTCTATAAGGTGGATGGGAAACCCTGTCTACCCAAAAGAATGTATCCAGCCGTTGCAGCATGGGCTCATGGATCAACTCATCGAGGAAAGAACCAAGCTCTGGCCTGTATCAAGAAGCTCTACTGGGCCCCAGGAATCTCTACCACTGTCACAGCCTACTCAAGAGCCTGCCCAGTCTGTGCCATCTGTAACCCAACAGCCACCGCCAAGGTTCCACTTCAGCATCTTGCCAAACCAGACTACCCTTGGCAGAGAATCCAGGTTGATCATATTCAGATGCCCAAGTCAGGAAAGTATGAGTACGTCCTAGTGGCTGTGGATATGTTCTCAGGATGGCCCGAAGCCTACTCAGTGACCAACATGACTGCCAAAACTACAGCTAAGAAGCTCATCACTGAAATTTCGTGCAGATTTGGAATTCCCGAAGTTGTTGAATCAGATCAAGGCCCAGCCTTCACTGCCAATGTCTACGAGGAATTGTGGCACATGTTAGGGACAGATTTGGGTCTGCACACCCCCTATCACCCCTCCAGTTCAGCCAAAGTTGAGAGAATGAACTCCACAATTAAGACCCAGTTGCTTAAAATGAGCCAGGACCACCCACTCCCATGGCCAGATTTGCTCCCCGTGGTCCTATACCATATCAGACACACCCCACAGGGAAAACACGGCCTGACTCCCTTTGAGATTCTTTTTGGTGCTCCACCTAAAATAGGAGACATTAGGCCACAAGAGTTGTCTGAGACAAATGATAAAGTTGTACAATTTGTGATTGCATTGTCTAAGGAACTGTCTAACACCCACTCTACAGTTTCTGCTTCTCTTCCAGAATCCACAGGTGACGTGGTCCATGACTTTGTGCCAGGAGACCTGGTGTATGTGAAAAAGTTTGTGCGCAGAGATTGTCTCCAGCCGAGATTTGAAGGACCCCACACGGTGATCCTGGTCACCCCCACTGCAGTAAAACTTGAAGGAAAGAGCACCTGGATTCATGCTTCACACTGTAAAAGAGACCGAACCAGTGTTTAGTCACAGTAGTGACTGAAGGGAAATGTTGCTGTTGTTTTTGACCTTGGGACTGGGGGCCATCCTCGCCCCTACCTCTTCGGCCCCTATTGTAAATAAGAATTCTGGTCCCTTTATTCTCTGGGTAAACCTGACAGCCCCGGTGAATATCTGGCGATTTGATTTCTGTGATGTAGTCAAGTGCCTTGAGACTGAACGGGTGGTAGAGGGGATCATCCAGTTCTATATGTGTGTTACCAGACAAGACAACAATAATTGTCATTATTGGACAGATGCTGCCTGGAGTACGGGGAATGATTGGGGATATAAACCTAGCGAAGCCATGTTCCCCAAGGATGGGACGGGTAGGAGTGTTCGTGAGAGAATGCATCTAACAGCCCTTCTGCAACCATTTAGGGGCTGTAAATGGGGTAGAAGCTGTCACCCCCTTCTCCTAAATCTTGAAAGCCCTCAATCTGCTGATCTGCAGACGTTCGTACTAGGAAGGCATTATAATTATGTATTTAGTGCTGGACCTTATGCGTATTTAGGCCATATACGGCTTCAGGATATTAGCTTCAGACCAACCAAGGCCCCCGTTACCAGTACACCTAAAATAGGCCCAGGTGAGCGTTTGCAAAATGTAGTTAATGAAGTGATCCCCATTCCAGGTCTCAGTTGGCAAGAGGTTTTCTCCATAGAAACACAAACAGCCCCAAGGAAAAATTTGTGGTTAGAATGGGTGAGGTACAATGTAAAAGTCCAGAATATCTCTGTAGGATGTATTGCTTGTGCTGCTGCGAATACACACCTATACACACATGCATTGCTTTTCCCTGATGACAACACCACTGCCTGTGTCATGAATTTGTTGAAAGGTTTGAAGCCCACTGATTGCCCAGATTACGTCCCACTAATTCATAAGGAACCCAAACTAAAGGTCCCAGGAGAAGTAACTGTATTAGCTGACAATTACACCTGCTATAATTCCCACGACACCACAGGTACACCAGTAGGGATCTTCGAGACAGGTTTCTGCAAAGAGAATAGTTCTCTAGATACTGACTTGTTAATCAAACATACACAATATATGTATGACATTTATTGGTTATGTGGAGATGGTAAGCTCCGCCCTAGGTTGCCAAATGCCTGGACAGGCCAATGCACCCTTGTTAAACTAGCTATGCAGTTCAAGATTCTACCCTGGGATCCAAAGATAACTGATGAACCTACCAGGAAAAGGAGAAGCCTCGATCAGCTCCATATGAGTTATGAAGAAGATCCACTAGTATATATTGATGCTATTGGAGTGCCAAGGGGGGTGCCTGACCAATTTAAAGCCCAGAACCAGATCTATGCTGGCTTTGCTTCTATAATCCCACAGGTGCAGATTAATAAAAATGTTGAATGGATCAATTACCTATATTACAGTGAACAAAGGTTTGTCAATTTCAGCCAAGATGCCTTCCAAGGTATAGTTGAAGAATTGGGCCCTAACACTAGAATGACACTCCAAAATCGACTAGCCCTTGATATGATATTAGCTGAGAAAGGAGGAGTTTGTGGGATGGTGGGAGAGGAGGTGTTGTACCTATATCCCTCAGAACTCTGGAGTGAATGGAAAAACCATGATAGCCCTTAAAAAGATAACTGGGTTAGCAGCAGAATTGAAAACTAATGCTGGAGTAGACACATCTTTCTTTTCCGGCTGGTTGGGTGGACTCAAGGGATTCCTTCAACAAGCTTGTATAGTACTGATTGCCCTCCTTGTAATTGGATCGATAACTCTTTGTTGTGTTATTCCCTTGTATAAAAAGGTTATTGCCAAAGCAACTCCGACTGGCACCTTCCTCAATCAAGAAGTAGACCCACCAGAGTACGATGGTACTGATCTAGGGGAGATCCCTAAGTATATTCCCCTCAAGAGAGTAGACAAAACCCCCCATTCTCAGATGATGTTAAGAGACTTAGTTTAGGGACAGCGGGAGAACTCCATGTGAGGTTAGTGAAGGGTTCAGCTGCCTGGAGGCCTCTCGCTAGGGGAGAGCTTCTGAGGTGTCTGGATGAAGAAATCCACCTCCCCTTTTCCCATCGCATGGACAGTCTCGAAGGATCTTTCATTAAGGGAAAAACTTAGTGTTTAGGGGGGATTGTCAAGGTGAAAATATATTTTCTTATATAACTTTTATACTTTTATACTGTGAAACAATAAGTTTTTCCTAATTGCTTGCTAATGCAAATGTAACTGTATTAAAGATGGCTGCCAGTGTTCACTTTCACTTAAATTCAGTGTCTAAAGAGTTAAGTTAAGTTTCATTTCTCCTAAAAAAAAGATAACTCAGGAATGTGAAGAAGAAGTAACCATCGGGAGACTTTTTGACGAATCAGAGAGAGACTGGACACTAGATGTATACTGCATAAACCCCGCCTAATGCACGCCTTCCCCTAACACTCAATATAGTATTGTGTATTTGTAAATAAAGCCAGTTGTTGTACTGCTCCTGACAGGTGTGGATGCGGGACATTAGCTAAGACTGAATCAGCTGCGTGTCTGAGTCATTCTTAATTGGTACCAGATGTTTTGCGCTCGCACAATGATTTGGAATGACTGGTGAATGAGGATTTATTGTCGTTTACGACCCCGACACATGACTACAGCACCAGGACAACCATCATTACATGAAGTGATTATGTCATCAGAAACTGAATACATCACCAGAACCACCATCAGTTTTGTGCAGGCTGTGTTTGTCTCATGACGGGTCGCAAAAACAATGAAGATGTATCTCTATATTTATAATAGGAGTCTGTTTATTTTCCATTAGGGTATTTGCCAAATACTGGACATCTCAATTGAATCCTAATGGCCCCGAGCATAGTTAAGCTTTAGTAGTTTCCATAACTATCCTTGGGTTCTATATTTAAAATATAGGACGTCAGGGAAGAATATTGCTATTTTTCCCCTGTATTGTGTAAATGGTCAGCAAAGAATTATTGATTCTCTATCTAACTTTGAAACTGCTCTCCCTGTCAAGTCACATCTCTAAAGTATACCACTTTGTTTTTTCTTTTGGTCACATTTTTTGGTGAAAAAGGTAAAAATTCTATTGGAAGTGGTCATCAGCGTTTGCTACCTAACCCATCTGAGTGGAAGGGGGGAGGTTCATTAGGGGTCCTGTTACCTCAGTCTCTGAGCCATTCCTTTGCTTCGGGGGTGGGGGGGAGCACCATTGGCTTCATCTGCCTAGGGCACAAAAATACTTTGTCCCATCCCAGCCTGAGATATGCCATTACTTTCTAATTGGTAGAAACCAGACTGCCGGCACCCCACCAATACTTAGTGGAGAGGCCTCAGCCCAGGTAGATAAACTTAAAGGGGTTGTCCACTGTGTATTTGGCACTAAAAGTTATTTTTGCAATTGTGTTTCATTAAAAATTTTGCACAGTAAGACTCTGAGTTACACTGTGTATTGCTGGCTGCATAATGGGCTAAGTGAGAACTGTCAGTGAGCTTGTCTGCAGGAGT